>NC_135792.1:11682500-12315000 GCF_051106095.1 Pogona vitticeps | reverse complement strand
GCAGCTTACAATAATAGTACAAACAATATGTAAAACCTAAAAAAATACACAAGTAGATGAGAGTATTGAGAAGCAATTAAATAAGCCAGTTTAAAAGCAGGAGAACAAAATGGTTCAAAACAGTTTCAAAAACATATTAAAACATATAAACATGCCCTAATTGTTTTCCCCTGACAGTTTCGGAGTGAAGGGGAGGAATGCCTGTAAACAGATGTCTTTGCCCGTTAGTAGAAGGATAATCAAGAGGTGGCCATCCTGTTCTCCTGTGGGAGGGAGTTCCACTGCTTCAGAGTAGTAACAGACAGGGCCTATGATGTTGATGAGACTAAAAAGCCTCCCGTGATGATTTTTAAACCTGAGCAAGATCATATATGGACATGTGGTCTTTCAGATAGCTTGGAGCCATTTTTCCATTCTTTGTCCTGCTTCCCTTCTGCCCTTTTCCTTACGTCTTTCAAAATCATTCCTCTTCCAAGCCTGTATTAGTGGGTGAATTAAAATGGCGGCTTGGTCTGGGAGTCCTGCCATCTTGAGTGTTAGACCAGTACTGGGCAGTTTGGGGCTCAGATCAGCCATTTCAGTTATGAAGCCCACAGACCAGCTGCTGCCTCTCAGCTTAAATTAGCTCACTGGGTGGATGTGGGGTTAACAGCGGAGAATAGGTTGATCTCCTTTTTGAAGAAAAGGTTGCATAAAAATATTTTTAAAAAAGAAATGAAAATTTTAAAAATGCATCCTCTTTTGCAGCGCCATTCATAGATCACAAAAGCAATATAGGGTTGGGGGGGCAGGCAAGATGTTGGCCATTTCAAAGGCAAGACATGTGAAACCCCCCCCCCCCAGCTTAACTTCTGGCTGGCTCGGTGCTGTCATCATCATCTGCTTCTGTTTCCTGAGTACTGTAACTGGTATTTCCTTCACTTGGGGAGGTGGTGGAAGATAGATGTGATGGAAGAAATCAGAATGGAGGAGAAGAGGTAATGATCACCACCTTCTCCCTGCACTCTGACCCAATCAGAATTTGACCCCTTTTTATGTATAAGAGAGGAGTCTATGAGAAAAATGGGTTCCTTTGACTTACAATCTATCTATTTTTTCACTCATCATATGGCAGATCCCCATATTTTTATAAAAATCCCAGAATATTCAGGGAGTATACCACTGAAATGTTTAGAAAACCTTAACGAAAGGGGGTAGCTTGTGTAAACATGTGTCGTGTATTCTAAAGTGAGAAGCAGTGTGAGGTTCTGTGGCCGAAAAACCCTGGGTGGCTCCATTACATCCTCAAGTCCAAGATTGAGAATCGGAGTCCTTTTATGTAAGGCAACATTGGCAGTGTGAATTATTCACAATCCATTCCCCCCCCCCCCCCCGCTTTCAAAATGTTCAAGTCTACCCATGAACTGATATCCTAAGGAGGGTGAAAATATCTAATTAGAAGACAGGCAGCTGAGATAGGGCGGTTTAACCTAGAGCAAAGCCAAAAGAGGAGGAGGGGGAAACCCACTATAACTAGACAATATACATACAGGAGGATTTACTATTCTGTGCGTGGTCTCTTCACAGTGGGATGCGCACACCCTCATTGGCGGATTAATAACACATCCCGTATGATTATTATACACCTTTCCTTTTGGTTGGAATAACAGCGACGTAGTCAGGCAGAGAGGCTGACATTGATAGCAGCCTAAAGCACATGCCGCCAGTGGGAGAAAGTTCTCATCTCTGCTGCTGTTCTCCTCCTTAGCATCTTTGGTGAGAGCTAAAGATCAAGTGGGGCTTAGCAAGTGGGGCTGGGGGGGGGAGGGCTTTGCCGCTCACAGGCTTGTGTCAAAGTCACCATGTGCCCCTTCCGTGCACCTGGAAGATGGATCCAGGCATTTGAGAACAGAGATGGAGGAGAATTTCAATTCGTTTTTGTTTTCACCTAAGTGAAGGAATTATGTGGGATTATTTGCCATTAAAGATATTTCAGTTAAATGCTGAGAACGGACCACCAGAGTATCCACAGCTATGTAGAATACTCAGTAAGCAGCGGAGGTGAACAAAGAAAGAATTCAGCAAACAAACAATATATATATATAAAGAAGTAACCCAATATACATCTACTGCAACATGTCAAACAGATTTAAAACCACCCATTTGCTATGCACGGCTTAATTGAAAAAAAAAACCTAAGAGCTTGTATGTAAAAATGTAGCATAAACTTTACTAAATATACAAGACAAAAACAATACATACAAAAAAAAGAGGTTCCTGGTAAAACAGAACAAAATGACTTAGCTTCAGGAGAAAAACATAAAGCAAGCTGAATCAAAGAATGAGCAGGCATATCAAGGTAGCAGCAGATACAATACAAAGCAACTGTTTCTGCTATCTGCTAGCAGAAGCTAGTCTGCTATCTACTAATTCCCAAAATTTCTTCAAATTTGGAATGGATTTGAGAGTGGAAAAAATTAATTGTGGGTTGTTGAATTATTTTCTCTTCCTTCCTTCCTTCCTTCCTTCCTTCCTTCCTTCCTTCCTTCCTTCCTTCCTTCCTTCCTTCCTTCCTTCCTTCCTTCCTCCCTCCCTCCCTCCCTCCTTTGAGATGCTTCTAACCTTAAGATCTGTGTGACAGGTAGGAAGACAGGTTACATAGTATTTTTCATGTTGGCATAGCAATTCCTATTAAATTTGGACAGTGGTGTTGGGCAAAATTTTTCTTTGTTTCTTATGGAAGAATTTACCAACACTGGTAATCTACATGTTCAGGATCACTGAACTTGCAATTTCTTTTTTAAAAAAGAATGTGTTTTCTGCACAGCTTGAATGTTTCTAAATAATGCCCCTGTGTGCACCTTTGTGTGTTTCCAGACACAAACATGTGTTCCGACACTAAAACTGCAGAATTGCAAGAAGAACTTAGAGGTTCAGTGCAGAGAACTACACATTTGTACAACCCAGAATTGGCCAGCCAGCAAAAACAATTTCCGGAGTTCCCCAGCCTGCAGCGAACAAGGCTACAGAAAGCCATGGCAGTTTCCTCACCAACGGCTGGTGTTGAGTTAGAGGCGGTGGAATAGTCTGTCAATTTCAGTTTTTCTCACATTTGAATTTTTTAAAATCTCATGCTTTTTCCATTTTGTCGATGTGCTTTCTCTTTAACAAAACATCATTAAGACGTTCAGTTCTCTGCATCGGTTAAATGGCTGCGCTGGGAGTCATAGTACAGGGAGTCATAGTACAAAAAAGTAGCATTTCCAAGCTCTGGATTTTGGTGCCTTTCCATATCAAAGGATCAATGTTCTTCCTCTTTCAGGGTGATAAAGAGATGAGTCAGCTTTCAGTCTTTTGGTATCATACTCATTTCCGAGATGCCCTGCTGAGACACATCTAGACATTCATCAAGCTCTTCCACGGCAACAGAAAGTCAATGAAGGTTTATATGTCATTGGTAGTTTCTTGGGTGCCTGGGGAGTGATTGACTATGTTCACGTTTGCACAGCGGCACCAGCAAATAATGAGGTAGACAGAACACAGGCACATTTCCAAGGACAGAAGCATGGTAAGATGGTAGTGCCAGCTGAGTTTTGTTGGCTAGATACATCTTCTTCCAATGGTAGATCTTAACCACTGGATGCTGATGTAGGCACAGGCATATGTTCAGAGACATGAACTCATTCTGTGTCACTAGAGTTCTGTTGTATTCCCAAAAAATGCCTTTGATTGTAGAAAATCACACTATTTTATTCCTGCACTTCGGGATCATTTCCGTCAGTTTCACTGGATGAGCGCAGGTGTTTCAGATGACTGTGGTGAAATCAAGGCAACGTGTGAGAGTAGGGAGCATTTGGGTTACTCAGTTTGATCACTTTCCTTCTCCTAACCTGGTCTTTCATGCCTTCATAGGTGAGAGAGTAAAGAAGATGGTAGGGAGAAGAAGTTTATTGGGTGCAGACATGGAAATATCCATGTTGCACTTCCCAAGACTGGCAAAGGAATGGCATGCATCTTGCGATGTCTTTCAGTGAACAAGAAGAAAAACGTGCAAATCGTATGCATACATTCAGAAAATTTGTATGAGTTAAAGGTGCAAACTGCAGCATTTCACGCTGCATCTTTTTGTTGCAAGTCTAATTTGTGGGTAGGATAATAATCAGAATATGTCCTAATTTTAATTACATGTAGTTAAATTACAAGATTAACAATTTCGGGAAGGGAGAGGTAGAATTTCTGTTGCTTTTTCCAGACGATCAAATTATCAAATGGTTAATGCTTCATTCAGACAAGTTACTCGTTTGTTTATCTGCATTAGCCCACCAGTTTTCTCACACTTTTTTCAGACCAAACATCCCCTCTCCCATGGTCCATCAACCATCATTTCTCCCCTCCCTTCACTTCTCATTTTGCATGTGTTCCCTCCAGTAGCCTAGAACCCTCCATCTCTCTCTTTTCCTTTATTCTTTAGCCTGTGGACCTTGCCTCACCTTGAAAACATCCATCTTATGATACAGTGGCTTGAGCATCGTCATCTCACACTAGGTCTGTGTGAGAAAGTGAGGAGCATGTGGTCCTCTTGATGATGTTCACTATCTCCAATATATATAAGCATTGCTTGGTTGATTATTGATTTCTATGGTTATTGATTTCTATGGTGCTTAAAAATATATAATAAGACATTTTGAAAGAACCAGAAGGGACAACAACAAAAGAGGAACTGTGTGACTTAACATCTTAAGCTGTATTAGAAGATCACACACAGCAACTCTTCCTAGCAGAATTTTCCCCTTAGAAACTGGAGCAACACTGTTGTCAGGTGCAGGGAGAAGCTGCAGTGTGAGTAGATAACACAAGGAAGTAGTCACAGCCTTCTTCAGGAGCTATGCTTTGGACCCACTATCCCACATCCTTGAACTTCTTTTACATCCTCTGCCACCTGACTCTCACCTGCCTCTTCCCTGTTACTTACAGGTAAATCCCTCCATCTCTTTCCTCTTCCCTGCCTCGTTTGGTTAATGTAGATTTTATGCCCTCCGGGTATCACATCTGTGCTCTGAACAGCACCTGCCGCACTGTTTGGCACTAAATAATTGTTAAGTGGTAGAAGTAGCAGTGAATGAAACACACTTTCAGCTTAGATTTGCGAAGCTAAACGTCTCTATTTGTTTCAGCGAGAATAAACACAAGAGTTCAGGCTAATCTGCCTTTGATCCAAATTACCTGTTGTGAACCTTTATTTTTCATTACTTCACATGTGATTATGTACCTCTATTAAGTTTGAAGCACAAAGAAATGAGCTCAGGTAAATTAGAGAAAGCTCAACCCAGCCAAGTTTCCTGATGGATTCTGCGGCACTCGCGGTGGATGCATCATTCAACGTTGTCTGCCTTCCTAACAAAGGGGTACAAATCTATTTGTGCAGCAAAATTATATGCTCAGAGAATTGCTTGGGAAAGTATCAAACTGGGATTGTTGTTGGAGAGAGACCAGATCTCTGAAAACTAAATTCATTTCCACTTCTCCACCGAAATGGGAAGTGGAATCTTAACCTTGGGAGATGCACTGAAAGTAGCAGGATGTGTCTTACAGTCAATGGAAACTGTTCCAATGCGGAGGAGGCTCGGGCAGGATCCTGGAGACAAAATCCAGTGCCCTATTCAGCAAAATTAACTGGAGTGTCCAAATGTAATGAAGACTAGGTTCCCATATTTTGATCAGAATAATGCACATTGCTGTCTACAGAGTGGGGTTTTCTGTAGGGCCACTACATCCAGAGGCTAAAACGTCCTTACAGCACTGCTCTATGGATGAAGTGATATACTAGGACTGAGGACACTGGGTTCATATCCTTGCTCTGCCGTGGAAACTCATTGAGGCGGTGGCAGTGGCGAAGCATTCTTTGAACGTATCTTGAAAACCCTGTCAGGGTAGCCATAAGTTGGAAGCGATGTCCCGGCACATAACTATTGCTGTATTCTCTCCTACCCTATTACTTTCCCTTAATTTTGCTTTATGCTTGCAAAACCTGAGACCTCCCTTCAAAGCCAAATGCAGGCCGTGACATATGTATAGGATAGCCAACTTCCAGGGCATTGTTGTCTGAAGTCTCTCAGGATTCATATGTCTCTCCAGGTTTTTGGAGCATAGCCAAATTTCAGGATGAGGGAAGCAGAATGAGGAGAAGGCTTGATTTTATTGTGTGTGATAGCCTCAATATTTAGGCAGCCACCTTCTTTGCACTCCCAGTGACCACATAGGTTTTTGTATATGTCTAAATGACCCTAAGAGGACATGATGGCGCTGCGGGTTAAACCGCAGAAGCCTGTACTGCAGGGTCAGAAGACCTGCAGTCGTAAGATCGAATCCACGCGACGGAGTGAGCCCCCGTCACTTGTCCCAGCTACCGCCAACCTAGCAGTTCGAAAGCATGCAAAATGCAAAAATGCGAGTAGATAAATAGGTACCACCACGGTGGGAAGGTCAATGGTGTTCCATGTCTAGTCATGCTGGCCACGTGACCACAGAGGATTGTCTGCAGACAAACGCTAGCTCTATGGGTTGGAAACGGAGATGAGCACCGCCGCCTAGAGTCAGACACGACTGGACAAATTGTCAAGGGGAACCTTTACCTTTTTAAATGACCCTAATATTTCTTTAGTGCAGAAAATTTCTCTTGCATCCCTCTCATGTGCACACCCTACCTGACTTTGTAGTTGCTACACAAGGATGTGTTCCAGTGGTCTGTCTCCTGCAGTGTCACAAACGCCAGCCCCTCAGTCTCAGGTTTTTGGCTTTGAAGTCACAGAGAATACGAAGCTGCCAACCCTACAAACTAGAGTATATGGTGGCTCACCAATAGTATAATGGCTCTCTTTTCTGTTTTGTTGCTGGGTACTGCAAAAACTGGCCGGTAGGGGGAAGAAGAATTCAGCACCTGGTGTGTTATTCATGCAGGGTTAGTGGGTCTCCTTGTTTTCAAGTGTCACAATGCGTGCTGTTCAGGGGAGTGTCAGAAAATTCCAGACCACCAATAAGCGACAACTTTCCCTTCCTTTCTTTCCACTTTTGTCCAAAGCAGGACTTGGTTTGGGATGAGGGACCACATCCACCACTAAGGCCAGAAGCAACCAGGAGCTGGTGATTGGTTCAGCGTCTTTTTAATTCCCCATCATGCCCTGGAACAAGGAGGGGAGCCATGCCAGATATTCAAGCTACTTAGAATTGTCCTTATTTCTTCTCCAGAGCCGAGAATTGTGCCTCTTAAGGTGCATTGCTCTCCTCTGAAATAAGTTTGCCCCCTGCATCATTTCTCCACCAAGCCAGAAGTGGCATTTTCCTTCGTCAAAATTAAAAGTGACCTTCTTTTATGGGTGTGGATTTTGCCCCCTTCCTGTTTGGCCTTTGCAGGAATCAGCAGCATCCTCTTCTGGCTTTCTGCCAAAGCCCAGCTGGAGACCGGAAGGCCCCTTTCCTTCCCTCTCCCTGAGGGAGCAGGAGATCAAAGCTTGATACCTATAGGGCCTTTAGATGGATGTAGGATGTGCTTGCCAGGAGTGTGAAGAGCAACTGGGTTTATTAATTATGTGCTGGGTAAAAGGAGAGTTTCCACAAGGGGGGGGATGTCAGAAGGAAGAAAATGCTATTACGGGGATAGAACGCACAGAAAGTAATGCTTCCTGGGAGTCATAGGGCTTCCTGGAAGGGGTAGTCTCCTTCCAAGAAAATGTCCCTCCCAGAAAGCCCCTAAGGTAGTTTCCTTGTTTCTGAACAGAGATCCAGCCCAAAGGAGGAAGCCGTGGAGATAAGAAAAAACTGATCTGTAGACGTCAGTTTTGGAGCTGCATCTCCCAGAATACTGTCTTGGGAATTCCTAGAGAATTCTAGGAACTGGAGTCCAAAGAAATACAAGAGGCCCATCCCTAATAGCAATGTCAGGTAACCATAAAATTCCTAGAAGCCGAAAACTGCATTAGTTCCTGAGTTGTCTTGCGATGTGGGCACCCATAGCTCTTACACATGCTGAATTTTCAAGCAGACATTCATCTTTTCCAGCCTGCCTACCATTCACATGTATCTCCCCCTCTGATAGAGTCAAACAGAGTACATTTCCTGTATTGTGACTTGATTAAGAATACAAGAAATCTACCTTGTAATTTTGTTTATCGCATTATGCACCAGCTCCAAGGCTAGATTTGAGTGTGTATGCATGGCGAGGGTAAAACAAAATCTGATAAAGAAAAATATCCCAGGCTCCATTGTTGCCTGGTGTCGCAAACCATTGACACCCTCGTCACTGCCCACCATTGACGAAGATAATCTGATGGTCACATCTGTATGTCAGCCCCATAAAGAGGAACCCCGGAGTCTGTCAAGAGTGTGAGGCAAAAGCATTAGCGATTTCAATTCTGCTTTATTTTCCACTTGAAATGGAAGAAAACAGACAAAAAACAAATAAGAAAGCTAAACAGTTGCGTGAGAGCTAGCAATTTGCCGAGGAGCTAGTGACAGACACTGTATTATCATAATTGTCTCTTCTACATGATAGGACAGAAAAATAATAATGTCATTTTATTTATAGCTGGGGTGCCCTCTTTATGAGAGCCATGCAAGTTTCTGCCAACTGGAGTAGGTCAAATGACATCTTTTGATCAGGCCTGTCCAAAGAGATCAAAGATGAATGGCAGGTAATGGATATTCAATGACAAACCAAATCTAAAACAGAAATAAGCCTGCCAGCGCCTGCCAGTTACCCATTAAAGACTCACCTAACTAAGGCAGGCTGTTTGACATGTTAGCCGACCACCTAAATCAGCTGAGCGTAGGTCCTAAAATTGTGTATTATCATTGGAAATGGCTATTATTTCCTCAGTAACATTTCTGTTAAGGCTTTGTTTTGTCTTGAGCTGACCAGCTGTCTCAAGAAGTAAAAGTTCCCATAGCATGCTAAGCCTTTAGGTTCTCAGGGATCAGATCAGATCAGAGGTACATTATTATTTCAGTTTTTAATTCTTGCATCTAATGGAAACAAAAAAAAAGAATAATGTTTCCCTTTTTCCAAGGTGCTAAGCTTTGTCTGAATTCATAGTGTTTTGTATACCAGCAGTATATTTTGAGAGAAGAAAATAATTAGCATTGTCACTAACATAATTTGGGGTTTCTGTTTTGCTATGAAGCCACCCTGAAAATGTACCCATTAGCAGCAAGCTGAAAAATATAATTTCATGGCCCCCCCTTGTTAAATATCTAGGATTTCCCCTGGCTTGTAGTTAAATTATATCATTGTATTCCTTTAAAAGGGAAAATTCCTTTTATCAAAGAATTTGGGAGATATGAATGGGATCTAGCAATGATCATCGTAAGGCTCAGTCCCACAGAAGTTAATGAGTTTTAAAGCCCATTGATTTGCTACTTAATTTAGTGATATACAATGGATACAGTTAGTGAGTCCAGTTTCCTTGTGGGGAAATTGTGACATTTTGGGGAATAGGGCTGAGCAATTTAGATCCTTCTTTGTAAAGTTTCGATGATTCAGTGCCCCCCATGAAATCAGATTTTATCGCCTCCATGGAATGAAACCCCTCTGCATTTCTACTCAGCCCACTGAATTCAATAGGTCTTATTCTCTGCTCAGTTTATAGAAGACTGGAATTATAGTGCCTTTAACTTTGGCTAGATTTTTACCTTGTGTTTGGTACATTATCTTATCAAACATAGTTAAGAAGCTTCAGAATTCTGAACTAGAAGGAGTTTTTGAGCAGGGAAAAAAAATCAAATATGAAATGGCCAAGTAAAGCAATTATGTATCATCTGATTTAACGCATGGGCTGCATTATTTATAAAGTATTTATTACATCTTTTTCTAAGTACATTTTGGAGGAAAGAGAAGGCCGTGAATGAGATGAGGCAAAACAGGGTGAGCTGCATATTAAGACACTGAAAATGTAAGGTGGAGATGGCAAGCAGCAGATGTGAGATCTCTACTCTGATGAGCACAGAACACCTGCATGTGCTGCCCAGCACACATTGGTTTCTCACTTTAAGTCCAAAATGGATTTTTCTCACTGATCATGAGGACTAGGTGCTTGATTTTAGGATTAAGGATAACAAGTACATGCAGCAAGATTAAAAGCTGTAAAACAAGGTGTGGGGGAGAGGGTTAAAGTTAAGGGTATATGACCTTCTGAACCTCTTGTTAGGATTTTCACATTTCACCTTCTTGTCCATGCAATATGAGTATTGAAATGAGTATATTTATGACTCTTCTTTCTACAAACCAAAACAGAGTTAAAAAGACTCAAGCCCATAAGAATCAAAAGGCTTAACCGTGCTTAGCTCTATTGTGGAATGGGCCCTTCTCTTAGAAAAGATGATGAGTTATGAACATTAATTATTTTTTTTGAAAACGTATTGCAGATTTTACCAGTGTACTATGAAAGAGTAAATTTTCATTCCATAGAGTACTAGGAGAGCTTTGCAGAAATGGGCTCTTTCAAAACTGGACGTCAAGAATTTTATTCTGTGTCTCATTGTAGCTTTTATTCTATTTTCTCACAAGGATCTCTCCTCTTATCTGAAACTTCTGAGGAGAAAGCATCACCACGCAGTCCTGTGTTGCTTGTAATAGTCAATAGCATGTCGCCAATAATTTGGTGGGATGAATAATCTAGATACGTGAGCCCTGTCCTCTTCCCTGTTCCAATATTTGAGCCGATAAGGATTGTTATAGGAATGCTTGTGGAATTCCATCTTTGGAAATTCCATACACAGAAGGGCTTGATCCTCACCTCCTGCGCTGAATGGGTCATGGCGGTAAGAATTCGTTTTGTTGGATCGTCTGGTAGTTTTCAAACCACACACACATGCCAAAGTCCACATGCAAATAGTACCTACCTTGAGATAAAAATACCTTTGTAGAAGTCGAGTGGATGGGAAACAGACTCCTGCATCCATTTCTGCTTTATAATGTATTGCATTCTTATTCCAGTTTAGTAATTAAAAGGCTGCTCTGCTAATGATATGTTCTCTCCCCTTCACTCTTCTCCCATCCCACTCAGATTACATTCTCTTGGTAGCCTAAAGAACATATTTAGAAGCATAATTAGTTATAATTAGAAGCAAACAAACATAATTTGCACAAGATAATTGATTATAAAAGATTAACAGGTAGCATTTTGTATTGGGAGCAGCACAGATCCGGCATTTAATGGTAATTGTCATTGCAGAAGGCTTTACGGAGATCAAGAAGGAGAAGACGGTAAAAGTGTCATTTAAAAGTTTCATCAGCCTCTTCCTTTTCCCTGATCATCTTAAAGCATTAAAGAGATCTTTTAAATAACGGAGACACCATGTCAAAGCCATAACATCACTTCCCGTGATGGGAAGATAAGATATTTGACTCTGAGGCCTCTTGGCAGAAATTTTGGTTGTGAAGTCCCATCTCATTTGTCAAGCACAGCAGTGGTCCTCTCTCGGCAGGAGACCGCCAGCATGGGTCCTGACACATCACCTGTCTAGGTGAGCAGCCAGGAGCTCCATCCAAAGTGACAGGGCGCTTATGCATCCCCATACTGGGGAACAAGCACAATCATGTTTTCAGTCGATCGGCTCAGGGACGACGCATGGTCATGTGATCGTGCTGTCAAGCAGTCACCTCTGACATCTGGTTATTAAAAAGACAGCGAGCTTTCCCCTTTCTCTGTTGTCTCAGTGGCTTCTTTGGGAGGCTGTATATGCAAATAACAATGGACGTACTAGATTCGACCCTAGGCTGCCACATCTTTTGGCAAAGAGGGTGGGAGGATAAGGTCATTGCTCCTCTGTAATTGTGCTAAATGTCTGCCCCTTTTCATGGAATATATACTTTGGAATATAGCCAGGAATGGGAGTGATGGAAGAATTAAGATATTTGAGAACCTGGGCACAGACCTCAGCTTCTGAACCTAACTGTTGATCAAAACATAACCATCCTGCAGATATTTTCCTCCCCCCCCCCCCCAAATTTTGTCATGTGATGCTTAACTCAAAATACATGTGTCACTGTTTTGAAAAAAATGTGTTGGGGAGATTATGGAGAAAATACTTTTTAAAAATATCAAACGTTTCTGTAGTTTTTGAGGTGGGAGGTAAACAATTAAAATTAATTTCAAAACCATATTTTAATTTTAAAAATTTCTCACATGGGAAGGAAAGAACACATCTCAGGTTACTGCAACAACAGGGATGAATGGATTTCTGAATAAACAAATACAAAATTGTCGTGGAACAGAAACAGGATGAGCCGTTCATTCTTACGCCATTGCTAAGATAAATTTGGCAGACCAAATTCAAACTATTCCTTTTACCTCAACGTGATCAACGGGACCAGTCCTAAGCTCACTCTTTATCGATTTGGATCTTAAAATGAACAATTTATACAGAGAACAGGGTGCAACTTTAAATATTAAATATTTTAGAATTTAAAATTAGGCATTTTCTAGAAATAGTGTTTTTATCTTGAAATACATGTTGTAGCAATGAATTAGATTTCCCTCTATGAGACTACATTTGCATGGTGATGTTAAATACCTTTTATTGATAGGTGCTGGAAACCACAGTTATAGCTTTTAGATTAGATAGTCAAGATGTAACAGACAGAGCTTAGTTATGAGGTGTTTTGGGACTAGAGCTGCTGAAATGTGGCAGCTGTGGTACAAAAACTAGAATTGTAGTCTAATACATATTTGTATGCTCTAGTAATAAGGTAGTTTTAGAAGAGGTAGCTGTGTTAGTCTGCAGTCTTATCAGGCAAAATCCAAAGAAACAAAACAAAGACAAAAACATGTAGCATCTTTGAGACTACCATATTTTCATGTCCACAAAAGCTTACATTAAAATATAATAATCTTTAAGGTGACACATGTTTTTGTCTTGTTTTTCTTCTTTATATTTTGCTTGATGTAGTAATAAGGTAGTAAATGAAAGATTGAATCACTTTGTTGTCATTCTGTAAGCTTGTGCTAAGCACAGGGTTTTGGGGTGTTGTATGTTTTGTAACCTTTGAAAATCAGAGCTGAATTTTTACAGACCTTAACAAAAGATGCTATACAGTACGTAAGGTCCAGATTCAATGTGATCTCTTCCTTAGATCTAAGATAACATTTTGCTACTGTGTAATTCAGTTCATCAATGTCTTTATTGTAGCCCATGACTTGTATGTTGCTATACAATAAACGTGGGAATTACTCAGAAATCTGCAAAATTGGAAACTGTGTTGTAATACAGTTCCCCACATAACTGGAAGTTAGGTTATAGATCTTATGGCCACCTGAACACTTGTGTTAATTTATCACATAACACACCCCCATGTGCAAAAAACACAAACATATCAGGGACTCCCCCCCCCCCAATAACCCGTAGGAATTGTCATGGGAAAATCATCCGAATTTATGTAATAGCATCTCTTTTCTGTTGCATGTGTGGTCGGTGATAGTGTAAGCTCAGCTATGTCTCTTAGTAAGCAGTGTTCTCACATGGATAGGAAACATTTGTATGAGGAGGGAAGAGGGGCTAGAACTGAAAATGTTAGACCAGGGGAGACAAATTTGCTTTTCCGATTCAAGAACATGTATGGAAATACAACTTCAGCACCCAGAGATGGGTGTTCATACATCTTGAGACCAAAATGGGACGGGGAGCCGAGACTGAGGGAAATGCTAATCAAGACAGGGGTGTTTTTCCACGCTTTCCTTTTCTGTTCCGTTTCCTGGACAGAAATGCAACACTGTGGTTCAACTGGGCGAACGCGTGCCCCTCACGGATCTCTCTCACTCTCTCCTCCTTCAGGATTCAAAAGATAACAGCAATATAAATAATGACAACTGGCAACTTAATAGAAAAGCACGAAATACCACCTAATTGTCTAATCGTCAGATAGGGAGGAGGGAGGACTGGCTTGGTGTGTGTGTGTGTGTGTGTTTGTGTGTGTGTGTGTGTGTGTGTGTGTGTGTGTTTTACAAGTGTATAAAACAAAAATCCTCGTGGCACGAGCTAATCTGAAATGCTTTTAGTAGCATTGTTCAGAAGCGATAATCTGTCAACAGATTACAATTTTGCGTAATTTTAATGCGGCAAACTTAAGATGGTTGTATAGTAAATTTATGCAACTGATCACAGTTATTAAATTACTGCATCTGCAAAAAAAGCAATCAAACCCCTTATTATGGTTGCTGTGAGTGAATGTTAAATGTCAAGGAGTTACCAATGCGCTGCAGGGAAGCACGTTACAGTTAAAGATGCATAAAATATCAGCACTTTTTTAATGCTTGTGCATTCAACAAAGACTCCCATCCTAATTAACTGGTATGGAAATAAATAATTTTTACAAACTACCTTAGAAACAGTTGTGTTACCGTTTTTTTCTCCTCGTCCCCGTCAAAGTCTACTGCTCTACAGTGAAAGGCAGCCTGTTAGACGCATTTTCTTCCAAACTCACAGATGCTATGAAATATTTGAACCTCACATAAATTTTGAAAACAATATTATAAACCCAACATTCTTGGGCGGATGTGTAATTCACGATGGCTTATGTCCTGTTGAGGGGTGTTGATATCTTAAAAGGTTATTTTTCTTCTCCTTTTCCTACCCCCATCTGACCACTGGAGGTGAGTAACGCTTCAAGGTGTTTTTAATAGGAATGGAGTAATCTGTCTATTTCTAGTCCCTGTATTTTTTGTGGTCCCCCCTCCCATAAATCTGTTGTATCCTTATTTTTAAATAATCCGCAATTAAATAATCCGCGATTAAAAATAATAATAGGTAAGGTAAAGGTTCCCCTTGACAATTTTTCTCCAGTCGTGTTCGACTCTAGGGGGCAGTGCTCATCCCCGTTTCTAAGCCATAGAGATAGCGTTTGTCCGAAGACAATCTTCCGTGGTCACATGGCCAGTGCGACTTAGACACGGAATGCTGTTACCTTCCCACCGAGGTGGTCCCTATTTATCTACTTGCATTTGCATGCTTTCGAACCGCTTGTAAATTCAAGTTTTGAACTCATTTAAATAGAAAGTTGGAAGTGACTTCCTATAAAAAATATGCATTACTGAATGTAGTTCTTCTTTTAAAAAGATGCATTTTGATTGATATTTTGAAAAGTAAAATCGTCATCAGAAAAGAAAGAAAGAAATGCCTAACGTGGTGGATAACTGAATCCTGCTCACACAGTCATTTGGAAGGGGGCTATCTGATTGGTCTGTCTTGGAATCCCGAAAGATTCAATTCCTGAAATGTCCCTTGTTTTGATACAGGCCACCCTGGAGCACAAAGCTTTCCTCACCAACTGATAAGTGCAATCTTGATGTTTCTCTGTTGCGCAGGTGGTGAGATAAATAAACGTTGAGACGAGAAAGTTTAGGAAGTGATATTCTTTTATCTGTGATAGTGGGCAAAGAAGACCCAGACAAGTCTCCTGCATCAACCCTCTTGAAATAATGCTACGCTGCATTTTGAAACTGCATTTTAAGCACTGTGTCCGAACTCACTAAGAAGGCTGCCCTTCAAGAACCATGTGGTAGGGATGGGATTTTCTGAATACAAGCTCAACTGCATTCCCTAGAACTGCAGGTCGGAGAATCCCAAGCATCTCGCCAAATTGCAGATCCCAATTGAAGTGGTTTCAAACTGGCATAACCGTGTAGTGCAGATACACCAATAGATTTCAGCTCTGCAGGTGATCACTTCACTGTTCATCAGAGAATACACTCAAGATTTTTCAGCAGCAGTGGAAAGAGTTCTGGGATTCCTCTGTGTTCTTACCTGGGTATGCTTCTGCTTCTAATCCTTAGCCTCTGTAAGGCTCAGTTATCCAAGTTCTGATGATTTGTATATGGGAACAGTAATGGTCATTTTTATCATTTGTCGAAAGACCCTTGTCAATTAGGCACTACTCTTAAGTAGACATGGGACGTGGTGGGGCTGCGGGCTAAACCGCAGAAGCCTGTGCTGCAGGGTCAGAAGGCCAGCAATCGTAAGATCGAATCCACATGACGGAGTGAGTGCCCGTCGCTTGTCTCAGCTCCCGCCAACCTAGCAGTTCAAAAGCATGTAAATGCAAGTAGATAAATAGGGACCACTTCGGTGGGAAGGTAACAGCGTTCCGTGTCTAAGTCGCACTGGCCATGTGACCACGGAAGATTGTCTTCGGACAAAATGCTGGCTCTACGGCTTGGAAACGGAGATGAGCACCGCCCCCTAGAGTCGAACACGACTGGACAAAAAATTGTCAAGGGGAACCTTTACCTTTACCTTCTGTAGACGCCTAGGCCATTGCTGATACTTCAGGTCTCATACACATGCACCACAGCCCAAAGACCACATGAAAAACACCATAAAAGGTAAAGGTTCCCCTTGACAAACTGCTTGCACAGACAAACATGGCTGCCTCTTCTAAAACCATAGCTTCAGAATCCCGTTGTACAATGACAGCAAATTGTTTGACTTGCTTTTTTCCAACAGCCTTATTACTCCCCTTTCCTGCTCTCTTAGCTGAGACTCTATACTCCCCCTCAATTTTTCTCGGTCCAAATTAGGGTAGACAGTTTATGGATGCAACACTACCTTTCTGGGCAGCTTACCTTCAGGACAGTGGCACCAAAAATGATGCTTCCATCAAACCTTCTGTGCTCCTTTTTGTTCCCTTCCTTCATTGTTTGTGTACTGAATGAGGGGATCTGAGCCCCATGTGCAGGCTGCTTCTGTGCTAAATCAAGGTGATGTAATGCCACTAAATTTATTTGTTCACTGCTGATATTGTTGGCTTGGACAAAGAGGTAAAACATGTCTGCACCACAAAGATCAAACCATACAAAGGAGATGGTGAATGAGAAGGGAAAACAAGAAGAAACAAACTAATCATCATCATCATTATAGATTGGACCCAAAAACGAATTAGAAGGGAAAAAATGTAAACTAATGAACATGCATCACACACTACATCCAAAAAGTTATGTAGACAGATTACATTTACTATGAAAAATTGGAAGCCATGGATTACTGCAAACAGAGCTGGTAGTAGAGAAGGGGGAAAAGAAGCCTAAATGATTATATTTGTACAAGTAGAGAAAAATTACATAAGGCAGTGAAAATGGAGCATATTTTGAAAACCACCTAAACAAAGGCTCAATATAAGAAACAACAATTTAAAAATAAATTAAACAGTTGGAAAAGTAAACCACTACATGGACAACATTGGAGAAATGTTGCTGGAAAGCATGATCATAATTCAACACAGGCATGGCTAAAACTAGGGACCATTAAGAAAGAAACCAAAGACTTGATTTTTGCTGCACAAGAACAAGCACTCCAAACCAATGTGATGAAAGCAAAGATTCAAAGAATTAGTGCTAACAGCAAATGTGATCTCTGCTGAGAAAAAGACAAAGTCAATATCTTGTGGGATTTCCAGATCCAAACTGATAGACACCTTGAGCATAACACACCAAATGTAGTAGTATTAGAACAAAGAAATGTATGAGAAATAACAAAAGCACAAATAAATAGAACAAAGAAATAATTGACATTGTAATTCCAGGAGATGCCAGAGTTCAAGATATAGAATTGGAAAAACTAACAAAATCCAGAGATCTGGCAATCAAAAGACATTTTAATAGGCTAAAGTCACCTCTTGTCAGAAACTAGAACCTTCTTTCTCCCCTGAAAGGGCCTGTTTCTCATACATACACATTCATGCTACCTTTAACATCCTGCTGAGAAAGGTCAAGGAAGAAATAATTTAACATGGGCTAAGACATATAAGGCAACCCATACTCCCCCTCCCAAAACACTTGGTGACCCGTGCTCTCCCCCACCCAGTTGGAAACACTCAACTAGAGCTGCAGATATGGAGCAGTGTATTTTACTTGAACTTTTTAACTGGTTTGTTAGAAGTTGGTTTAATTGTTCCTGGATACCTGCCCATTCCAAAGAATTTTATGTTAATGGGTATGTTTGTCAACAGAGAGAGAGAGAGAGAGAGAGAGAGAGAGAGAATATTAATGTTGTTAAATGTTGCATTTACATGTTTGTATGTTTATTGATTTTGCTGTAATGTGCTCTGGTGTATTATAATTATTATTCAAAAGTACTAGACAGTCAATCAAAATTATAAAAACATTGACTGACATTATGTAACAGATAAAAGTTTTAACCAAAAATCTAAGTATCCATTAAATATTGGTGCAGTATGTATGCTGTTCTTAATATTGCTTTTTTTGTAGCTCTGATGGTATTATTTCTGAGATCTGCAACTGCTTGTAATACTGTCTAAAATTTCTAAATATTGTTCCCAAAGCCCCGATTGCTGCGGGGACCACTGATGTGTGTTTCATCCACAAATGATATGTTTTTATTCAAAAGTGGTGGTTGCAAGTTATCTGGCTATTATAAAAGGGGGTCACAAGTCAAAAAAGGTTGGGAACCACTGTTCTAGTTCACCAGATACGTTTTTAAGCCTCATCTAATTTTTTCCAAATCTGGTTCCATACAGCGATGCTGGAGGAGAGAATTCCACATCTTTGTTTCTTAGGGAAGATTCGAGCATCGAATGCAAGACTTAGAAGTTTTTCTGTGGCTTTCGTACTCGATGAACATTTAAAATGGCCCCCTACTGAAACATGGCAAAAGCACAAATTTGAGGACAGATTTATAGGGATGTATAGGTCAGTTGTAGAGCACAGATTTTTGATTAGGAGAGCATGCCAGGTTTAATCTTCGGCCTCACCAGTTAAAAGGGTCAGATGGCAGGTGAGAGGAAAAAGAAAAATATCTGCCTAAGACCTTAGAGAGCTGCTGACTGTCAGAGTGGTCAATAGTAGGTTTGGGCAGTGTTTCCCAACCTTGGGTAACCCAGTTGTTCTTCTTGGACTGCAATTCCCAGAAGCCTTCAACACCAACTCTGTTCACCACAGGGTTTCTGGAAGAACATTTGGTTTACCCAAGATTGGGAACCTCTAGGGGTCAAACAGGCCATCCGAATATACCGTATAAAGCAGTTTTCTAAATCTGAGGTAAAAGCAGCACCAAGAATTGCCAGAGGAGAGAGAGAGAGAGAATACTTTGGAATTTTAAATTACTTTTCTTTCTACATGAATTACATTTTTGTCTGAAATTCATAAATGTGGTTCCAAAGAGGAAATGAAAGATAACATCTAATTCACTGAACAACAACAATAACAAACCACTGCAAGAGAGAGGATTTGCTGAGAAAACCTTGCTTTTTTCTTTTACCTCTGAGGAAAATGTTTGTCAGTTTAATTGACGGTTGAATGATGGGCAATTTAATTTTATGAATAAAGACTCTTTTTGTGGTAGACAGCATCACCTCCTTTCTTTCTCTCCTTTTTTAATAAGGAAAAAAAAAAAGGGCTCGGTGTTTCATGCTGCTATTTTCCATACAGACGTCTACCAGTTTCCATGTCAGATCAAATAGACCAGCTTGCTTGTTCGGACAGCGAACTTCATAAAAACAGGCATTTGGCCATTCATGTTGTGAACACCTTTCACATACCGTTGACCACTGAAGGACAGCTTGGACGGTAATGATATTTGGTCACTGCTGAAGCAAGCAGGATCCAAGGCAGTGACCTAGATGTGAAAATCCTTCTTGATCTCCCCCTTTCTGTGTCCAGAGAATCACTCTCCCACCTGGCGCTTTCTAAATCTATTGGACCATGGCTATGATGGCTGTTGTAGTCCAGCAACTAGAAAGCACCAAATATGATTTTTTAAGTCTAAAAAAATCTTTATTCTTCATTTTATTATTAATATTTAGTCTATTTTTCATTTTAAAAAATCTCAGCTGCCTACAATGAAAACAGGTGGTTAACAATAATAAAACAATATGGTCAATAGCATAATTTATTTTAGAAGTTTTAATGCTTGCTCTCTTCATTATTTGCTGCAAGGCATCTGATTCTGTATAAAACCTACCTTGATGGTGACAGTGTTCACATTTGTATCAACATCTCTATTAGACATGGATAAACCTGTCAGTTCGCTTTTCTCTCAAATTCAGCTTTTCTTAATGTCACCTTCTCTCCATCTCATTTATGAAGAAATCTGGGATGTTTGAGAGATTCTACTGCCAACTAAGCTACCATCTACGCCAAATTTAATAGGCAAAGCTCTTCCCTGAGTGGAGAGGACCACATTGTGCCCGGTAGCCATATCTTGTGAAAGTTTAAGGGGAAGAAAGAGAGAGAGAGGGAAGAGGGGGACTAGAAATGGCTGACTGTGCCTAGTCTAAATCTTGAAGCTTCAATCTGGGTGAGTAAAGCTATTAGTTTTGCTTTCCCCAGAAATATGAAATTTTAAAATTCCAATTGTTTTCTGTCACATTTATAACAAAACCTTGAAATTTAGGAAAGCGCTTATTTTTTTTTTTAAATCAAGTGGCATTATCACCCATTTCTAATTCCAGTGTTTGAACTTCCAAGGTTATATTTATATTTGATGCACAGAGTGGGGGTGCCATGTTGGTAAAGGAGAGATTCCTCCCCGCTGCGCATCCGACACATGTACATCTTGCATCCATATACATACCACCTGCCTGACCCTATGTTTCTTTTTTTCAGTTGAAGGCATTGCATAAGTACTTCTCTCCTGAACTTCTCTAGCTGTCAAAACCAACATATTGACTGCGGATGCTAGAATTTGCAATTACATGGATGGAAGATATCTAAAGTTTGGTCAAGAATGTCACATAGGATAGGAATGAGAAAGTTAGAAGCCAGGAGGACATGTGATTCAGTGGGTGGGTTGGATTTTCAAATTCATATGTACTTGCAGGAAGTTCCAGTTGGAACAAAACGGGGGTCCGGAGGGGTGGGGGGGCTGACCGCTTCTTCCACGTGCTGTGTCCTATAAAAAGCGCATCACCTTCCTGAAGCTGCTATTCATTTTCGAAAGGAAGCTTCCAACCCAGAGTGAACATCAGTCTACAGGGTGAATGAGTTACAGTGGACCCTTGACTTACAGACGGCTTGACTTACAGACTTTTTGAGTTACAGACTTCTCTGGCCGCAAAATTTAGGTTTGACTTGCAGACTGAGATTTGACTTACAGACCAGAAAAAACCCAAAATGGAACAAAAACGGCCTGTTACGGGATTAATCGGTTTTCAATGCACTGTAGGTCAATGGAGACTTGACCTACAGACTTTTTGACTTGAGAACCGCCTTCCAATACGGATTAAGTTCTCAAGTCAAGACCCCACTGTACTGCAGTTAGATCATGGTTTCGTTGGAAATGTTTAAATTATTCTCATCACCGTCAGAGACACCATGTCAAACTAGAAGTCAAGCACCATTGTGCAATTAAGATCATGTCTCATTAGTGATCATTACGACTCAAATATGCAAAATTCAGCCTATATCTTCTAGATTGGTAGCTGCATTCCAATGAAAGACAAGTCAGATAGCTCGTAATGTTCAGAGTTAGAATATCTGGATGCCAGTTGTTCCAATGTGGCAGATTTATAGTTTCTGGGTCTTTTTATATGTCTTTTTTTCTATCAACACTGATTTTTTTTACTAAAATTGTTTGGGCTTTAGAATTGCCCGTAGTAGACAAAATGTTAGGCGAAACTTCTGGTTTCAAGTTCGTTCTGATAGGAATTTAATGTAAAGGGCAATATGTACTGAGGTCAGGGGAGTACTAACCAAAACCCATCCATAAAGCTAGAGAGCTGAGCTGCAACAATGCTTAGAATACTAATTTGTTTCATCCTACTCATTGTGTTCATGTACTTATTTATTGAATTTATATTCTGTTTTACATTTGGTGTACTCAAGGAGGTAGACATGGCTTTTCCCTCACTTCATTTTATCATTTCAACAAATAGAGAGGTAGGTTAGGCTGGGAAAGTGTGACCGACCCAGTGGCTAAAATCCTGTTTCCTGGAAGTTATGCCACGTAAGGCTGATGATGTCATCAGCTATATTGATTTCTTCAGAAATGAAAACATTCTGATTCCGTCCTTCCCTCAGAAGTCCCAAGGCTCTCTTAAGGTCCATGCCATAATGGGGAAGTCATTTTGGGCTTTAGGACAGAGGGAGAGTCCTTATTTCCTGAAAATCAGCACTGGGATTCGTTTTTCAGCAGCAATTTTTGGAAATTAAACACTCTCCTTCCCCCATCTCACACCTCCAGTGGCTTTCCTATGACCACAGGTATCACAAAACAGATTTGGCACTTGGGGTAAGGGGATGAAAACATTTTAATTTCCAAAACAATCACCACAGCTTATGATGTCATCAACCTTACATAGTGTCAAGGGCCCAATCAGCTAGGGAATTTCATTACTGAATGTGGATTTGAACTCAGGTCTCCTGAGTTGTAGCCTGACACTCACCATTACATCACCTTGCTCTTGGGAATGAAGTTGCATGAGTTAAAGAAGCTATTTATCGGTTACGATAATCATTGTCATGAACAACAGTATACAGCCGTGCCCTACTTTACGATTACCCCGTTTAATGAGAAATCCGCTTGACGGTGAGGTTTTTGCAATCGCAAAACGATGGTTTGAATGGGGTTTTTCTACTTTGCGATGATTGGTTCCCTGCTTCGGGAACCAATTTTCGCTTTACAACAATCAAAAACAACTGCTCATCGGGTTTTAAAATGGCCACCGGCTGAAGAAAATCCCCCCCCCCCGCTGCTCTTAGGGATGGATTCCTCACTGCACAGGCACCAAAAATGGCCGCCCCTATGGGCGTGACCTTTTCCCCACCCCTTCATGCATGCACCCAAGTGCCTGAGCGCCCACGTGAAGGGGCGGGCGGGTGGTCGTGCAGATGCCCCTGCACATGCGCAAAGGTGTTGGGGAGCACTCACACCGGCACCCCCTGCCTTCCTTGGAGGCTCAGCCAGTCTGCGGTCCCAAAAAGGTTGGGGACTGATGCCCTAGAACATTGCACCCACAAGTAAGACCTGGATCCCCCATTATTGCTGGTAGAGGATAAGGCACAGAGAAGGTGACTCATCCAAGACCACCTCAGTTTTGTGCCAAGTCGGACCTGGGAACTTTGTGATTCAGTCTCTTGGAAGCTTCGCCTCTGTTATAGCTGTAAGCATAGAAGATACCATATGCCAGTATGGGGAGCGAGTGTGGCTGGCAGGCTGACGATGCCAGGTGGAATACATAGCTCCTCCCTAAGGTCCTTCTTAAAGGCTTGGATAGCAGGTGACATGCAAGATATCTGAGGAGGTGCTGGAGAGCCGCCGTCACCTGTAATGGAGCACACTGAGCTAGTATGAGATTGCTTTCTACAGTTCCTGACAGTAACGTTTGTCTTTTATTTATTTATTTATTTTATTTATTTATTTTATTTATATCCCGCCTATCTAATCAACCAAGATTACTCTAGGCGGCTTACAACAATAAACAACAACAATATGGTTAAATAAATCATACAATGGAAAAATTACGACAAGATGAGAGAAAACTAAGAAAAAAAAGGAAGGGTGATCAGGAATTAGTAAACGGGAAAGCCTGCCGGTACATCAAAGTTTTTAATTGTTTTTTAAAAGTACCCAGTGAGGGAGCCGCGCGAATGTCAGGGGGAAGGTTATTCCAGAGGCGAGGAGCCACTGCCGAGAAGGCCCGATTTCTTGTTTTTTCTTTCCGGGCCTCCCTCGGCGTTAGGCTCCTCAGCCTCACCTCCTGACTCGCGCGAGTGACACGGGTAGAACTTGGTGGAAATAGGCGTTCCGCCAAGTATCGAGGCCCCAAGCCGTTTAGGGCTTTATAAGTAAGCGTCAACACTTTGAAGTCGATGCGGAAACGGATGGGCAGCCAATGCAATGCGGCCAGGATGGGCGAAATATGTTGGTACCTTTTCACACCACTGAGTAGTCTGGCCGCCGCATTCTGCACCACCTGTAATTTCCGCAGCAGCCTCAAAGGCAGCCCCACGTAGAGCGCATTACAGTGGTCTAATCTTGAGATTACGAGCGCATGCACCAACGTAGTGAGCGCCCCCACCTCGAGATAGGGCCGCAGCTGGGCTATCCGCCTAAGGTGGTAAAAGGCCGTTCGGACAACCGACGCCACCTGGGATTCCATGGTGAGCGCCGGGTCCAGATGGATCCCCAAGCTGCGGACCCCATCCTTGGCGGGGAGGGTCGCCCCCCCAAAAGTGAGGAAGTTTCCCAAACACCCGACTGTGGGAGCGCCCACCCTCAGTACCTCCGTCTTGTCCGGGTTCAGCCTCAACCCGTTCTCCTGCATCCATTGCAGTACGGTCCCCAGGCAGCGCTGAAGGGACAGAACGGCATCTCCTGTGGTAGGTGGAAAGGAGATGTACAGCTGAGTATCATCAGCATACTGATGACACCGAGCTCCACATCCCCTAATGACCCCACCCAGCGGCCTCATATAGATGTTAAATAGCATTGGGGAGATAATCGACCCCTGTGGAACCCCACAGTTGAGACTCCACGGGGCCGAGACATTCTCCCCAAGCTGTACTCTCTGGGGGCGGTCCCCCAAGAAGGAACGGAGCCAGGCCAATGCCAGGCCACCAATTCCCAACTCGGAGAGCCTCCCCAGGAGGATACCGTGGTCAATGGTATCAAAGGCCGCTGAGATATCGAGGAGGACCAGCAGGGACACATTGCCCCTGTCGGCCTCCCTCAGGAGGTCATCGCACAGGGCGACCAATGCCGTTTCTGTACCATGGCGCGGCCTGAAGCCCGACTGAAATGGATCCAGGGCATCTGTTTCATCCAGGTGCGCCTGAAGCTGGTCGGCCACCACCCTCTCAACCACCTTGCTTAGGAAAGAAACATTGGCGACGGGCCTATAGTTGCCAATCTCGTCCGCCGCCAAACTTGGTTTCTTCCTAATGGGCCTAATGAGTGTCTCCTTGAGGGCAGATGGAAATCTGCCCTCAAGGAGAGACCCATTTATTATTACAGTGGCCCATTCCGTTGTTATCGGCCTGGCTGCTTTGATTAGCCAGGCCGGGCAAGGGTCAAGGGAGGAGGTGGTGGCACGACAGCGATCAAGCGCCCTGGCCACAGTGTCAGGCGTGACTGGCTGAAAAGAATCAAAAGTTACCGGGCAAGACGGAGCGCTGGACATCTCAGCTCGACTCACTGTGTTCAAATAAGGAGAGAGGTCCCGGCGGATGGCCTCCACTTTTGATTTAAAAAATGCTGCAAATTGGTCAGGTGTAAGACTAGGGGGAGGCCCATCACCCATACCAATTCCGGATAAGTCGCGCACTATACGGAATAATTCCGCCTGCTGGTTGGACGCTTCGCTTATCCGGTTAGCGAAGTATGCTCGACTGGCAGCCTTTACCTTGGACAGGTAAAGGTTAGTGGCGACTTTAACAGCAATCCAGTTGTGATCCGTCGGGTCCTTTCTCCATTTGCGCTCTAGCCGTCTCCTTATCCGCTTCAGCGCCCGGAGGTCCTGGTTAAACCAAGGAGCCGGGCGAGCTCTGCGTTGGAGAGGGCGCTTAGGTGCGATCGTGTCAACAGCCCTAGCCGCAGCGGCGAACCAGCTGACGGTCAGAGCCTCGACAGGAGCGCCAGCCAGGTCAGTCGGAACTCCTCTCATGGCATCCTGGAATCCATTCGGATCCAGTAGTCTTCGAGGGCGGACCATAACAATAGGTCCCTGCTCCCTGCGAGGGGGGAGGGCCATGTTGAGGTTACATTTTATTAGGTGATGATCCGACCATGACAAAGGGACCGACTCAAGGTCAGTCACCATCGGACCACTCTCGCTCCCACTGGTAGAAAAAACCAGGTCAAGTGTGTGGCCACCCACGTGGGTGGGGCCGTTGACATGTTGGGACATGTTCAAGAAGGCCATGGTCTCCAAGAACTCAAGAGCTGGACCGGAGATCTCTGCCTCCGCATGCACGTTGAAGTCCCCCAAAACCAACAGCCTTGGGGAGACCAACAGTGCTGCAGAGACAAAGTCCACCAGCTCCGGTAGGGAAATGGCTGGGTCGCGGGGAGCACGGTAACCCAGCAAGATCCCAATACCGTCCCTGGCCCCTATCGACACGTGGAGAGCCTCCAGACACGGCTTTACCACCGAGGAGCGCCTAGTAACCTCTAGGATGGATTTGTAAACAATGGCAACTCCCCCCCCCCGTCCTTCCAGTCTACCCTGGTGTTGGACAGCATAACCGGGCGGACAGATGAATGCTAGGGGGGGACCCCCCTCACCGCCAATCCATGTTTCGGTTATGCATGCCAGGTCTGCATCCTCCTCCAGGATGAGGTCGTGAATTACCTGGGCCTTATTGGGTGCAGACCTGGCATTCAACAACACCAGGCGTAGAGTGGAAGGCTGGCTGGACTGGCTGCCTCGATATTGAGGGCTGGTCACGATCTCAGAACAATGCACAGCCTTCAGGCATCTTAGAACACAGAAAGAGTGAAACTCTATTTAGATCACTCTCCCCAAATGGGTGCCCACCCCCAGGTTTTCTGAGTTGGAGTTTCCTATCATTTCTGGCTAGTGTCATAAGTGACCAGGAATAATGGGAGTTGAGGAAAGCTAGTTTATGTTCCTCTTCACGGACTGCTGCCTGGAGCAGGAACTGGCAAGCCGCTCCAGTATCTTTGCCAAGAAAACTCCATAGACAGAAACAAAAGGCTAAAAGATATGACGCTGGAAGATGAGCCCCTCAGGTCGGAAGGCGTCCAACATGCTACTGAGGAAGAACGGGGGACAAGTACAATGAAGTCGTTGGGCCAAAGCTGAAAGGATGCTCAGCTGTGGACGTGTCTGGAAGTGAAAAGAAAGTCTTATGTTGCAAAGAAAAATATTGCATAGAAACCTGGGATGTAAGATCTATGAACCTTGGAAATCAACCCTGAGTGCTCACTGGAAGGACAGATCTTGAAGCTGAGGCTCCAATACTTTGGCCATCTCATGAGAAGAGAAGACTCCCTGGAAAAGACCCTGATGTTGAGAAAGTGTGAGGGCAAGAGGAGAAGGGGACGACAGAGGACGAGATGGCTGGACAGTGTCACCGAAGCAGCCAACATGACTTTGACCCAACTGGGAGGCAGTGGAAGACAGGAGGGCCTGGCATGCTTTGGTACATGGGATCACGAAGAGTCGGATATGACTTAACGACTAAACAACAACAACAGTTTATGCTACTTTCTTCTTTTAAATTTCTTATCAGGACCAATTGTTCTCCATAAATCATTGGGCTTTGCCCCCTAATTCTTATCCCTAATGACATCTAAGCAGACATCACTGATGGCCTTGGCTGAGGTTACGTCCTCATCTCTCTGAGTCCTCTCTTTCCGCCCTTGCCTCTGCTTTTCATTCCACCATCACTGTATCACTCTTGTAAGCTCCTTGGGGCAAGGGCCTTTTCCCCCTTTCTTGCTGCAGCATTAGTCCATAAAGTTCCCTGTACCATGATAATACTATAATAAGCACAGCCAAGCAAAAGAGAGAGAAAAGCCCTCTTTAATTGTCGGCTCTTGAGGAATCATATGAAACTTTTTCATTCGGTAGACTCATCTGCCAGGTACAGATTTCATAGGCAACGCCATTAATGCTGCTGTGTGGCAAAGGGAATCCTTTTAAGAATTCCTCATGGCACTGAGAATATTCCAGCAGAGCATTAAGGAGTTTGCTTCTGAAATGTGTTTAATGTAAATATGCTGTCAAATACCCTTCAAGTAATTGACAAGAGCAGATGATTAGCAGTGTTCTCAATACTGTTTTTGCATAATCTTACATTGTGACAGAACTTTCCAGTGTCTCTTTATTGTTGGTACTCTGCAATCAGGAATACTTCTCTCTCTCTCTTTTTCCTTCTTGACAACATTTACTTTGTCATTATAAATCTTGTAAATGGTCATTTAACTTGTTCAGTCGGCATGTACAAGTTTAAATAGGAACACATTTGCAGGAGAAACCATCGGCAAAGTAAATTTGGTGCATCTTGAAGGAAAGTAGGTTACTGGCAAGGTTTTTATTTCGCTGTGGATCGTCCAAGGCCCTCTATGCTTCCTAACCTGATCTTGAAACACATTTAGTTCGAAATACTAAATGTTACGAAGACTACTGAGGTTATATTGATGAGCATTGGCTAATCTATTAATTGATTGCCAAATTATATCCTATTTTAACATTGTTTTATTATTGAGCTATTAAGTAGCTTTCTTCTCTGTCCGTTTCCTAGAGGAGACTCCATTTTCTGAATAGGGGTCTTTCTTTATTCATATCGCAGTGATGCATAATTCAAAATCACGGACACACATGAAATAGAGACAAAATCATGAACCAATGAAAATGTCAAGACAATTGGACTATTTTTTTTGACCAGGAGATTGAGTGTGCAGAAACTTTCCCTTGACTTCAGTCAAGGGGCTTGGCATCCAGGAAGTGGGTGGGTACGGTGCTATGAAGTGTTCTGGAAGTGAAGGATTTGCCAGCTACACACCCAGGGATGCCCAAATGTTCTCACAATGCTTTCCCACTCTTCAGGGAGACTAGATGTTATCCACAAGCAGTAATGAGGTATCAGCAGATATTTGTTTGGAGAACTCAACGCCCACTAAGAACTGAGTAAGGAATATGACAGACTGTCATTAAATTCTTTGTTCTTGTTGAGACACGTTGTCTTGACCTAATGAGGAAACATGTGGAGAGTTCGTTAACCCCTGAAAGATGTAGTGCCTCCAGCCCAAGAATGAGGAGACTTTTCTTTTCCTCATTGAGATTTCTGCATAGAATCACAGAATCATCGTAGGGCTGGAAAGGACCTTGCATATCTTCTAGTCCAACCCCCTGCCCAAGGCGGGAGATCTCATACCATCCCAGACCTCATACCATCCCGGACAGATGGCTGTCCAATCTTTTCTTGAAAACCTCCAGCAATGGGGCACCCACAACAACGGCAAGAAAGCTGTATATTATTTGTGCAAACCACTCTGTGCAAAACCTCCTGTCTTGCCCATCTCGTGTCAGAACTATGGAAAGCCTGACAAAACTCCATCAAGAGGCCAGTCCACAACCAGAGCAGCACCACGAAGGAGGCGCTTGCCTTGTGTGTTTGCCAGCCTAAAATTGGTGGTCCAGAGACCAGAATCTCTAAAGATAATGGTAAAAACTGAACAAATTTTAAAAATCAGGGGATGAAGATGAAGAGGCATAGACCATATGCAATAAATGAGCACAACATAGGAATTTGGAAGCAGGAAAAGAGGTGACACTATGAAATAGTATACAGGTTTTTTGAGAAGGCAGTCAGATTCATTCAGTATCATCCTTCTGCATTCATACGTAATAATGTGTCTGCCAAAGAATAGTGACATCTTTTAGTTTCAGTTTGTGTGTTTCTCCAAATTCCACTTGCGTTTCCTCCCTGTATTTGCTTCATATCAGGTCCCAAGGCTGTGTGTTTGGGGGGGGGGGGGGAGAGATCCATATTTTAACGGCATCAACAAAGCTATAAAAATGCTATCACTGAATGATTTAATGAGATAAAATTCAAGCAAAGGTGAGATGTTCTGTAATACACTGACTTCATGGTTTTGCATTCCTAAGAGATCAGCTCATTTTATTTCCACATGTTCCTTATTGTGCACATTTAACTATGATTTTTACCTAATTTAAGCTTTCCCCACATTGTCTAAAATGTCCTTGTGCTTTCCCCCAATCCCAGTTATGTGCATTGTGACCCATTCGTGTTTTAAAACGTGCACCGTCTTTTTAAGCATGTTTCATTTCTCCAGAAATGCCCAGTGGAAATTCTCAAGGCTAAGCTCATTCTTCTTGGCACAAGTTCCTACTCTCATCAAAGATCTTTTTGAATCCAGTCAGATTCTCCTCCATCCTTACGTGTACCGTTTATGTTGCATGAATAGTCAATATGATAAACTTTAACCTTTGCTGGAAGCATCATTCTTGTTTCCTCAGCCCCTCTGTAATCTATCTCAATGGATTTCTGGCTTGTATAGATTAGGTCGTTGACAAGGGTTAGAGTAGTCTTGTAGAACATTTACTTGTAGCTGTGAAAAAGTGCACATTCATCAGGGGATTAAGTCGATCAGATTGTACCAGGGATCAATGCGATGCTTGTGTGATCCTTCTTAGGCCCTCCTGCATTCACCTTCTTTTCGTATGAACACACACACACACACACACCTATTCCTTAAAGCCATTTATCTCAAAATGTCAAATCGCAATAATTAACCATTATTGATCTTAAATTCAATTAACTTCATTAACACAGGTCATGAGGAGGGTGTTTGCAAGGGAAAGGCATTTGACAAGTACCTTTTTCTTATGTGACATTGAAGCTCTCAATTGGAACTATAAACTCTTCTTTCACATGTTCTGTTGGGAACACCCTTTTTAAAGTAGCAGAAATGGGGCTGGTATCAGAGGAGAGACATCTTTGCCCCACTGCTGATGGTCTTTAAAAGTCTGAAATAGATTAGGATCGGTATATGTTAAAAAAATACTTAAGGAACTGAGAAGGGGAAGCATATGTACTGTAGTTCACATCAACCTTAGCCGAACTATTCGAGGGTGGATGATGGGAGTTGAAACAACATCTGCAGGGAAACACAATCCCCATTCCTACTTTATATCACACGAAGGGACACTATTCTATTAACAGAGGTACTGTTGACAGATATGCAAGACAGGGCCTTTTTAGTTGTGGCACCAACACAATTCTCTCTTCCATTCATTTGTCCCTTTCAGTGTTTAAACAGCATGTAAAGACTAGTATTTCAGCATGCTTTTGACATATCAGTGACTGAATCTGTGTGTTGCCCCAGGATAATTTGCTTTTGTGTATACGAGTTTGTTATTTTGATTATTAATGTGGGATAATTTATTGCATGCTGTTTTAAAAATGTTTCATATGCAAGCCACTTTGGAAAAGAGGATTAGAGTGAATAAACATATATTTAAATTTTAAAATGTATCACAGGTGACATTTAGATAATACCTTTTTTCCATTTTGATTTCCTTTGAACTACAGTGATACCTTGACTTACGACCATAATCTGTTCCAGAAAATGGACGTAACTTGAAATGGTCGTAAGTCAAAGCACCATTTCCCGTTGAAATGCATTGGAATGGGATTAATCCGTTCCAGAAACCCCCCCCCCAAATAAAATAAAAATAAAACACTGCAAGCCCCATAGAAACAAACAAACAAAAACGGAGCAAGCCCTGAAGGCGCTGGGGCTTAAAAAAACAACAACAGAGCAAGCCCCATCAGAAGGTGCTGCGGCTGCAAAAAACAAAAGACAAAAAAACAGAACAAGTACCGAAAGGCACGGGGGTTAAAAACAACAACAACAAAATCAAAAATAAACAGCGGAGCAAATCCCCTTGGAAGGTGCTGGGGCTGCAAAAACAAAAAATCACCAAAACACAAAACAACAACACAGCACAGAAACATAATCCCCCCCAGCCCAAACCCACCCTGCAAAACCCACCCAGAACAGTTTTTAAAAAGCAGAAAGCAACACCTTACCTTACCAGGCAGTCCAAAGCCTCCTCTGATCGCACTCACTCTAACTGTTGGGGCGAAAGAGCTCTTCGCCTACCAACAGTTAATAAATTTGAATTTCCTGCCTTTTCCCCCCTGCCTTTTTCCAGTCACAACTCGAAGCAAAATGTTGCTGCCGGAGCTGGTCGTAACTCAAAATGGTTGTAAGTCAGGACATTTGTAAGTCGAGGCACCACTGTAATAATAAAAGTATTTGGCTTATAGAGCATTTCTATATGCTCCTTTCATATGGCGGTCAGGCCATGATTAACACCTGTATGTGCATACCTACACCCAGAGAAAAGGAAAGAGAGAGAGAGAGAGAGAGAGAGGTTACTGATAATTCCCGCAAGGCAGATAGAAATACTATTTCTAAATTCATGGATGAATAACCTATTGGTTGTTTGACCTGAAAAAGTTGGGTGTTCAATATAATGCAACAACTCTGTCATCTTCACTATTAAAACTAGTAACATTGGGGTGATCTTAATGTCATGTATTACAAGGATATCTACTCAACAGCAATTGTAAACAATTTTGTCCACCTTGGTTTCAGTATTAAATCTCCAGCCTCCATGCAGGTGCCTAAATATGCAAATATTAATTTTTTTTCAAGAAAGGAAACATAATGACAGTTGTTAGGCATAATGGGAAATAATAAATACATGACATGAAAATATCAGAGGGAAGTGAGAGACAGAAAATTTCTACTTTTAGCACAGCTGAGAAGAACAATCAAATGATATATCTGTTACTGGGCTCCACCATTTGAAATGGCAAGTAGCAAGCACAAAATATTCTTTACCCATCCAAAACTGGCAGGTTAAGGAGATGGTTCTTCTATATGGGCTCTCAGTGTTTACAGATTCTATTAAGGGGACAGTCCAACCTACAGTCTCACCTCTTGCCTGAAATGGTACAATCCAGCAAGAAATGGGCATCCCTCGTGCCTGCTTTAGCTTCTGGGATAATGAGAATGTGCTGAAATTAAGGGGGAATTGGCCAGTGCTTGTGCAGTCAAGGAGAGAACGTATATTCCATGCAGGATCACATTATAGCACTGTCCAAAGGGTCACATAGACCATTGCCTTCCACATTTCAGCTCCATTGTTCCAAACTCAGCAGCAGTGAAAGAGTCTTGAGAAGCCTACTGCTTTGATTATCATATGTGATTATCTGGAAAAACTGGAAGTTTCCTTTGAACATCTGCTTGCTCAATGAAGAATCATAATAATTAAGAGCAGTTAAAGCCGTATTGCAAACACGGATGCTGAAACTTGCTTACATCTTTAAGTTGGCCACACATCTTATACACTTCTTTCAGTGTTCAGCATTCTTCAAAATAATTAAAACAGGCTGGTGCTGGTCATGCTATGCGGTATTCCTGGCATTGCTTCATAAAGCAGATTTGGTGACAAATCCGGTTTTAGATCCATTTAGAGGGGATCCATGAAATCAACTGGGCTTATTTTAGTGTTGATTTCAAAGTGTATTTCAATGAGACTGTTCCAATTCAGACTAGAAGTGGATTTAGCCTATAATATATATATTATTTACGCAAGAGATGTGCATACTTGTGATTTAGGACTACAATATCAAGAATTCTTGAGCATTCTGGACTTCAGATTACTTCTCCAGATGAGGAATTATGGGAACTGTATTTCAAAAGCACATAGTCCCTAGTTTGCACTGAAGATGGGCAACTGGTGATATTTTCGACAGCAACTTCAATCATCCTTCATCATCTGGCATCTTACCTATGTGCTTTTTCTGTATGTAAACAGCTCTGTGCATGTAATTTTATGCATGTATGGTCACCTCACACAAGTTACCAAATAACAAATAGATTTGCAATGGAAGTTGATATGGATAAGAATTTCCTTCTAGTTTCAATTTTAATTAATTTTTCCCTAAGGTTCACAAATTTCATAATATTCACGATAAAAAGAATTTAAAGTTTACAACGTGAACAAGGGAGAAACTAAAAGTAACAAATTCATCCATGCCCAGTACTAGGAATATAAATTCTCGTTTGACTCATTATTTTTCCATGTCACTTAGAATAGTGAGGAATACTATTTGAGTCCCCACAGAGATCTGACATTAACAAGAATATCTTGTGCAAAAATGCCAAATTTTGCACAAATCTGTTTGTTGTCCAACACGAGGATAGCTGCTACTTTATTTAAGCAAGAAAGTACTAGGTAGGTTGCTCCCATCATTCTTAACAATCATTCATGTCTTCTATACTTGCAGGATATGTGTGTCCGATACTTGGAGATATTTAAACAAATAAATTACAGGGACAAGGGGTTGAAGGAAGAGCATTTTTGTGGTGTTCCTCTGGACTAGAGAAATATGAAAGTCTCCAAAATTCCTTATGAAGGTTTCTCATCATGTCAAGGCAGCCTAATAAGAAGAATGAGGAAATGACTATTATTTCTGTTTTTGACTGTGTAAAAATCTGTGTTTGAACCGCAGTGTATTTAGCTATGTTTGTGGTTTAGCTATGCTTCTTTTTCTGAACGGCTCTTCATCCTTGCTTATATGGCATGCTATCAACATATGCACCTGTAGACTGGGAGGAAAAAGAGGGGTACCTATTGATTTTTGCTGTTGCAAACAGAGATTCTTTTTTCTGCCAAAATTTGGAAATTTCTTGATATTTGATTTTTAAAAAAAAATCAAATGTGGGAAGAACAGATGGAATCTGCCATTACCGGAAGTAATACCGAATATTTTCATTTTCTCATTATTTCTGCTGTTTCAGCCTGAGAATAAATTTTGAAGCCCTTCAAGATTCCTCTTCTCCAACGTAGAGCAAGCCGTTCTGCTCTCCTAGGTCTTCTAGGCACTCTGAGTAGCTTCTCTGGAAAGTAAATCTCACATTCGTCAGCAAGAAACATGAACAGATTAGATGATTGTAGCACGAGTGTGCAATGCGTGATCACATTTACTCCTGTTTTGATGAAAAAGACGATGCTAGTTGCTCACTAGCAGGGTACAGTTTTTCTGGTTACTCCTCTTTCAGTGTCCAAACCTCCCCAAGATTCAGAGTGCTTCCCTAGGCATGCCCAAGAATGTAACTGTAAGGCTGAAGTGGTTCTCGTCCACATAATTAGCTAGCATTTCTGTGAACAGCTTCTTAAACATAAGCAGGGCTTAGGGATCACAAAGGTTGAGTGGAACATCCTAAAAGCAAAGCAAAGTTTGCTGCTTATATGCCATCTCATTGCACTTAAAGCACTTTTGGGGTAGGTTACAATTTAATTATGCAGGCTACACCTAATAGTCCTGAGACCAAATGACATAGCTCAGGATTCTGTAGGATGGAGCCATAATGCCTAAAAGTGGTACCAAACCACTGTCATTGTGTAGCATAATTGCCCTTAGAGTTTGTCCTACACACAGCTGGCAAGTGACACACATACTGAATTTCTTTCTGGACAAACATATGTGGATGTGTCTCTGTTTGTATTCCTGCAAGTTTGCATCCCTGAAGATCACTGCTAAGACATAAAATAATGAAGTTTTGCAGAGAGATATTTTTTTTACTGGGCCATACTTCCCTCAGACGCAGGTCTGTGTGAAAACTCTGAGTGAAATGTTGTTTTCGAAATGAAAAAGGTATGATACATAGCACCATTCGTCCCATTCTAATCAGCTGGCCCATAGCACAAATTCTTTGCTGGGCCAGCTCTTGGGAGCTAAAGCAAATTGATGGCTGAGAACAGGATCCTCAAACTGATTCAAAATCTGAGCAGTGTGTCCAAGGTTTCAGCCCTTAAATCAGTAAGCAGTCACTTGTTTGGCTTTTGCCTAAACAATTTTTTAAAAAAAGAAGAAAAAGAAAAATCATATAGCCTCAAAAAAATTGAGGGTATCAGTAAGCATATATATGTATTTTGGTGGCATTTAGAAAAGAAAGCAAAAAAGCAAAGTACAGTATTCCCACATTTAGGCTCTCTTAACATGATGAGAAACCTTCGTAAGGAAGTTTGGAGACTTTCAGATTCTTCTTGTCCAGAGAAAAACACCACAAAAATGCTCCTCCTTCAATTCCCTGTCCCTGTAATTTACTTGTTTAAATATGTCCAAGATCTTTTCCCTTTGGGAAGCACCAGACACACATATTCTGCAAGTACAGCAGAAGTGAATGATTGTTAAGAATGGAGGGAGCAACCTACCTAGTGCTTTCTTCCTTAAATAAAGTAGGAGTCACCCTCATTTTGGATTGCCACTGCACCACAAAGCTTAGGATATCACACTGAATTTTTGGGATTCTCAGTGAGCAGAGTTTTGGCTGCAATACTGCAGTTTAGCCACTGTGCCAAACTTCTGTCTTTATTCTGTCAGTGTGATTCAATAAATATGGCCATAATTATTCTGCGACATGCCAATGAGTTTGTTTAGGCCCAAGACACGAATCAACAACAAGAACAGCAAATTCTTTTGAAGCTTAGAAATATGCATGTTTCTCGACAATTTGTCCCTACCCTCCAAAATAGAATTTTCAATATTTGGCAATTTAATGTCATACATACGCCCCTTCTTTGTTGGAAAATAATACAGAAGCAGTTGTTCATGTGCATCCATTCTTTTAATGGTTTTCCTTGCAACCCTTTTTCTAAAAATCAGAAGAAAAGTATCTCACTCAGAAGCATTCTGAGGTAGATAGCTTGTTAACATCAGTATATAGAAACTGACCATTGAGGCATGCCCCTCCATTTTAGAGAGAGGCCTCTTTGTGTGAAGACGAACAATGTCTCCTACAAAAGTTCAGGTCCTCTATATATGGACAACTATTATTTATTTGTTTAAAACATTTCTATCCCATATTTCTCCCCAAAAGGGGCCCAAGGCGGCTCACATCATTAAAAAGACAATATTCAAATGATGAGTTGATGCGGAAACTCCAAGTGGTGCAGAACGCGGTGGCCAGACTCCTTAGTGGAGCGAGAAAATACCATCACATTTCTCCTATTCTGGCCGCGCTGCATTGGCTGCCCATTCGGTTCCGCGTTGACTTCAAAGTTCTGATGCTTATGTATAAAGCCCTAAACAGTTTAGGGCCTCGATACCTGGCGGAACGCTTACTCCCACCCAGTTCTACCCGTGTCACTTGTGCGAGTCAGGAGGTGAGGCTGAGGAGCCTGACGCCAAGGGAGGCCCGGAGGGAAAAAACAAGAAACCGGGCCTTCGCGGCGGTGGCTCCTCGCCTCTGGAACAATCTCCCTCCTGAGATTCGCGCGGCTCCCTCGCTGGGTACTTTTAAGAAACAACTGAAAACATGGATGTTCAGGCAGGCCTTCCCCTCCTAGTTAATCCCTGACCTCTTCCCTTTCTTTCAATACTATGTTCTCTTTCTCCATCTTATCAATTTTTTAATTATCTACAAACTTCCTTTTATTTAGATATTGTTTTTATATATTTGTTTCCTTTGTGTGTTGTAAGCTGCCTAGAGTGGTCAATATGACCAGATAGGCGGGGTATAAATAAATAAATAAATAAATAAATAAATAAATAAATAAATAAATAAATAAATAAATAAATAAATAAATAAATGAGTCTTTTGGAAGTTCTCCCTGACCTGCAAGACTTAGAAAATGGGTTTCAATTATGTAAAGGTAAATATTTTTCCTGCCAAGGGGGCATGTGTCAATAATAGGTTTTGGAAAAATGATATGGCCGGAAAAATCAAATATGGAGTTTGGTTGGGAAATACAGAACATGTAAAGTGCAAGAAGTTGGCATTCAATATATGTTATATTGCCCAAATGTGGTATTGAGGAAGTATTCCACATGAGGACATTTTCCCAACTATGAGCTACCTCGGCTACTAGCTGGTTCATATCCTGACTGAATTGACACACAGCTATCTGGACATGTAGACATTCCTTACCCATGGGAAAGCCAAAACCCAGTGTCATGATTGTTTTGTTTAAGATACACGGAGTGTACCGTATAAAAACAGAGATTTCCCTCATGTTTAGGAAGACATCTCCAAAACACACAACCACCCACTTTTTACAAACAGGGGAGACATCTCTGCTGGGAAAAATATTGGGTGAGAAATATCTAATGCATCTGACTTCTTTGCAAAGTGTTCTTGCTTATGCTTTGACAGAATTGTTAAATAACAACAGGGTTTGTTTTTAAGTGACTGAATGAGCATTATAAGAAATACTTTTTTACTATAGAGTAGGGCAAGGTGAGACATCCCCCACAGTTGTGCGCGTGCGTGAACAAGAGGACATGCACAAATGGTGGTGCGCTTATGTGGGTGGGCGCACTCATGCGCACCCGCAAATGGCAGTGCAGTGCTCACGTGGGTGTGCTGGAGTGCACGTGCATGCGCAAATCAGCTGTGTGGGGTGAGTGCGTGCAGGGGGTGGGGCGGGAGGTCTGTCTCCACAGCCTGGTCCGACTCAGGCCACGGACCGGCACCCGACTGGGGGTCAGGGACCCCTGCTATAGAGAACTTGTTTTCTTTGTATTTTTAAATAAGTGGGCTTCACCTATATGATACCTAAACAGAAACTCCTATTTTAATAGAGCCAAGGTTTCTTTTCTGTCATAGAAAAAGTATTATTAACACATATGAACTTGAGAAATACTGTATGTAATAGAAGGCTGTGATTTTGAAAGTATGGACTCATATAATTTTTACATATATTCCAAGAATATTTTACATTTATCTTTAGGCTTTCAGTTAGTTACTCAGTTGTTTGCTTGCTAAATAAACCTTTTTAAAGAAGAAAAGGATTTATGTTTGAACTTTTAAGACAAGATTTATACTGTACATGGTATCCAGGAATGAAGATTCAAAATAAATATAACAAGGTACAATGTCTTCTGAGACCATACATAAATTCTTTGCAGATGTGTAAAGGAAACAAATCTATGGTTCATCCATAAACAATCTATTCACCAGAAGCTTTATTAGGGACGTCCAGATTTTCCCCTGTGGGAAATGATACAGTATGGCTCACATCATTAAAATGACAATATTCAAAAGCTAAAAATAGTAAATATCCAAATATTTTAAAAAGAATTAAACAAGTATTATATTAAAAATATAATACAGTATAAGGGACATGGTGGCGCTGCGGGCTAAACCGCAGAAGCCTCTGTGCTGCAGGGTCAGAAGACCTGCAGTTGTAAGATTGAATCCACGTGACAGAGTGAGCTCCCGTCGCTTGTCCCAGCTCCCGCCAACCTAGTGGTTCAAAAGCTTGCAAATGCAAGTAGATAAATAGGCACCACCTCGGTGGGAAGGTAACAGCATTCCGTGTCTAGTCGCGCTGGCCATGTGACCACAGAAGATTGTCTTTGAACGAGCGCTAGCTCAATGGGTTGGAAATGGAAATGAGCACCACCCTCTAGAGTCGGACACAACTGGACAAAACTGTCAAGGGGAACCTTTAACTTTACCTATATTAAAAATGGTGAATACAAATCAAAATTAAAACACATTTTTAAAAACAGCAAAGGGTGCTGCTTATATACCGCCCCATAGCGCTTAAAGCACTCTCTGGGGGTTTACAAGTTCATTATGCAGGCTACACATTGCCCTCCCCCACCCCCAGCAAACTGGGTATTCATTTTACCCACTTTGGAAGGATAGAAGGCTGAGCCAACCTCGAGTCGACTCCCTGGGATTGAACAGGGAGCACAGTTTGGGCTGCAGGACAGCAGTTTAACCACTGCGCCACGACACTACTTAAAACAGCGTAGCGCAACAATCCATTTAAAAATCCCTCCCAGATTACCAGTCATGAAGGAAAAGCTGGCCTGAAGGGAAAGATCCTACAATCATGATCTCCATGAATTTGATAAGATCCCAGGATATGATTTATTTCTCTGTGATAGTTCAATTGGAACACTGCAGGTTAACCTCTGATAAGGTTTTATCTAGCAGGGGTATGGCGAGAGCTGCATGTGTACATCGCTCTGTCGCCAACACATGGATATCAGGGATGGGAAGCTTCATAGCTTTCCCCATCCCTGGTCCTGAGACCTTTCAAGTGGCCTTCATATGTCAAGGCTGAAGGGGATATATTCTGTCATTCAGAAGTCAAAAGTGGAAGGCAGATCAGGTTGTATTTAGGCCCCATCGGCCATCACAAAAACATGTGCACCCTCTCTCACACGCTCTTACTTGTGTGCAGTTGGTTGCCCATTCAAAAAACCTGAGAGGCGAAAACATTCGCCCTTTGCAACCACTGATCAGGGATTCTTGAAAGAACTTCTGCATCCCCTTAGCATCACCTCACATCATGATCTTCTCACTGGGTGCAGTTTAAATGTTCAGCTGCATGTTTTTGAGTGATTAGAGATCAAATGATGTGTTACACAGAAAGAGAGAGAGATGTGTGTGAGAGAGACAGAAAGTGGGCCCTGAGCTTTCTGAACCAGGATGGTTCTCAAGCATGAGAATTTGGATTTGCTTGCTCTCTTGAATACATCAAAAGCAAAGAAGCATAGGAGATCAGGAGTAGGGAAATTAGCTGCTTAATGTAGATTTGCAGAGTCCCGTGTCCTGGAGACGGTACCTGCTGTAGTGTAGCAAAAAGCACTTTTCTTCTTATCATCCATTGTACTAAATGTCAGTATAATTCTTTGCTGAGAATCTTTAGCATGCTCAGTGTGGAGAACAAATTTCTGAAACTAGAGCCGGTGTGATGCTCATCAGCAACTGCAGCATCTGGTCTGCCTGATATGTACGGGGAAGGGCTATGGTTCAGAAAGCTAAAGTTCCGTTTTTCAGTCATAAGAACGATGGAAATATTCCCCTCTCGGAAATCCTGGAAAATCTTTGCTAGTCAGCGAAGATTAGGCCTGGAAAGAATACTGGCTAAATTCTTTGTTCTCAACAGTGTGGGCTGCCTCAATGTAATGGGACATGTCGACATGGAATTTTAAGGCTCTGTGAATTTCCCCCCCTCCCCCCAGTGGAGAGCAGGACAAAGAGGTCTCCCCTTCTTGGTTGTTTGCAAGTTGTGTAAAGATGTGCCAAGTAGCCTTTCTCTTGGAGTGGAAAAACACCAACACATCAAGCACTGAAGGCCTGATGTATTGCTAAGAAAGATGTAAACAAATCATTTATCTTTCCAGATTCTTAAATAAACTCATAATAATCCTGTTTTTTGGACCATTTGTGCAGTTTGCACAAATGGCGCAAATGGCCCTTTTGCACAGAGTTGGCACAAACATTGCCGAGTTTTGTGGAAAACTGTGCCCTCACCAATGCACAAAAAAAAGAGAGACCCTCTATCAAGAGAATCAGAAAATTCTTCACCATTCTCAGTGTTGAAGAGCATATCCCTAATGTAGACCTGGGTATGAAACCTGGGAGAATCTGGATCCATTTGGCATGACCTGCAGAACCACAGTGAGCCTTACCAGGCTCATAAGTGAAAGCAATATGTGAAAGAATGTTTTACTTTTTGTTTTAAGAAAGTGTAGAGGTGTGCCTTGTTATACAGGAAGTTTGTGTCCAGTGGTGATGCAGTTTTCCTTGTTGGGGGGGAGGGGTGTTGAAAGGGGACTCTGGGGCCACAAAAATGGTATTATTATCATATTCATCCCACATTATCATCAATCCAGTGTTGGCATTACTCATCTAGACCATTTGGTTTGATGGTGCTTGGAGTTTACCTCCAGCTAAGAGAAGAAGCTGCCCATATCTTGAGGGGATGAGTTGACTGCTATATATGCTCAAGCTGTTAGGTGGCAAACTCATGCTATAATTCCTGACTGAAATTCACCAACCCAGAGAGCAGCTGCTGCTTTCCACAGTTCTCTGGAACGGCCTGCGTTCCAACCTTTGGATTTCCAGGGCCTCCCAGACCGGGGAGGTATTCATGAGAAGCCCTGCAGAATTGCCTGTGCTACATGCAAGGGAATCACATGTGCATAATCAAATTAGATAAAACCATGCCTCTCTCACAGTTTGATGGGAGAATCTGTGGGCTTAAATGTGTTGATGTCTTCATTCTACCACATTATTTCCAAACTGTTGAGATGAAGCAGAGATCTAACTTGGAATAAGGCAGCTTCCCTTCTCCCTATGATTCTGTGTCAATTGGCTATAGAAATGGCAGCAATTTTGTTGTCGTCGTCGTTGTTCTGAGGTTTGAAAACCACTTTTGGGCCCATGAAAAGCCACACTTTAAAAGTGATGCATTTTACAGGCCTCAAGGTCTTCCCTGCCTCATATATCCATTGGATTTATTGGTTCGTTTGTTTATTTTTATTGATAAACAACCCTTCATCCAGAAGCAGTCGTACAGGACTAGGCAACAACATTATGGGGAGGGAGAAGACAAACACAATGCACCTACAAAATAAGAGGCATAAAAGCTGGTCAGCCAAAATAACCAATCAATCAATCAATTAAGAAAGAAAACAGTTTTTACAGTGCTTCTTCTCTAGGTCAACTTAAATGGATCTCAAGTTCTTTGTTGGATTTACTGTACTTCTCTTATCCCTCTCCTTCCCCCACCTTGTGCCTTCTGCCTTGGGCCAAGGGAGCAAAGGAACAAGCATTTTTTTAGAAGGAAGATTTTTGAGCTGCACAAATGTACTGGTAGATGCCTCCCCACTACCACAACCACTGCAAAATAACAAAGCCAGACACAGATCTTCAGGCTGACTGCCTGCTTTAGTATGTGTGTGACTCTGCAGTCAAGAGGGTCTATAGACTTTCAGTACCAGGAAAAGTGAAGAGGAGAAGGTTCTGGTTGAAAAAAAGAATTTGCATGAAATTTGCTTGCACTTTGATTTAACAATAGAAATTGAGCACTTCCTAACCCTTACATAATTTGTGTTAAATAGCACTGGCCATCATTTGAATCCTTTGTAACCAGGTAACATAACCTAATTTGTTTCTGTGTTGCTCCAGGTGCACATCTATCAGTTTCCAACTGTACACATTTCCCCCCACTGCATGATAAACAACAATAACAAACACTGCAGTATGATTGCTCCATTGTGATGTAGTGGCTGCAAATCTTGGCTGGATCTTTAGAGATTTAGGTCCTAGTCTTCACTGAATCATGAAGCTTACTAGGTAGCTAGCAGCTCTTTCTTAGCCTGCTGTACTTTACAGTTTTTTTAAGGGAATAAAGTAAATGAAAAAGTGTGCTGCTTATATACTGCCCTAAGGTGCTTAAAAGCATTCTCTGGACAGTTTACAGTTTAATTATGCAGACTACACATTGCTCCCCCCCCCAACTCAAGTGAGCTGGGAACTCAATTTACTGACCTCAGAAGGATGGGAAGCTGAGTCAACTTCAAGCCGGCTACCTGAGATTGAACCCTGGGTCATGAGCAGAGTTTTAGCGGCAGTACTGCAGTTTAACCACAGAGTTGTGAGGCTCTAAAGTTTGGGAGAGAGTTGTGTGTAGAAAAAGGGAGGAGGAAATAATTACAGTCTGTGAAAAGGAGGAAAAAATGGACACAACGCAAAAGAATATACTCTGGACAGGAAATGCATAAGTGAGGCACACTGATGTACATTTACTTGTTTTGAAAAAACTGGAGGAGAAAATATCTGTAATACTTTAGGTTAGACCACCTGTCTATTGCTTTTTGAGTATAGTTCAGTACAGGATCTCTGTTGGGTACCTGTGTAGCTTATGGTGAATAAATATTGACAAAGTAGTCTAAAGAGCAAACACTTTGACATTTGTAATGTCCACTGGAAGATCTTGTATATATTTAGCCTGAAAGAATAAATGCAGCATACCAATTTTTTTTCTGAGCTTGTCCGTGTTCTGTTTTTCATCCTTTGTTTTGTGAAGCCTTCACCATCATAATTGGCCATTTCATAGTGTGAGTAAAAGGGATGTTGGACTTCTCTTGGGACAGGATTGTCGTATTGATTCCTCCTCTTCTCTCTCTCACACACACCACAACTTTTTCCTATGTGGAGATTAATCCACAAAATGAAAAGGAGTTGGATTTAAGTCTCCCAAGTAAAGCATTGGCTGTCCTCCCCCCTGCAATGTCACAGTGTTGATTCATGTTTAGCATTTGGTCCACCAAGATATCTAGATCCTTTTCACAAGTACAGCTGCTGAGCCAGCTGCCTTATATTTGTACATCTTTTTCTCTTTTTTCCCCATCTAAGTGCAGGATTTTGTTTTCCTTGTTAAATCTCATTTCATTTCTTTAGGTCCATTTCTCCAGTCTATCAAAGACATCTCGAATTCTGATTCTGTCCTCTGAGTACTAGCTGCCCCTCAAAGTTTGGTGTTATCTAGCATCCCACCTATACCCTCATCCAATACATTAATAGGAATATTACACAATGCAGGGTCTAAACAGAACCCGCTTGACGCTTCTCTCCAGGATGACGAGGAACCATAGGTGAACGCATCTCAAGAACCTCACATGTTCCCCAAGAATTCTTAACGATTATAGACAGAGGCTCTGAAGTTATGCAAGTTCCTATTGGAGGCAGATCATCTGGCCCTGGAGACGTGGATTCATGTGAAGTCATTAGGCATTCTTGTGTCATCCCTTTGTGTATCCTGAGCAGCAGCCCCCTCACAAGCTCCTTTCGTCCCTTCCTACCTGGCTGCAGAAGACAGAGACAAAGTAGGCATTCAGCAGCTTTGCCTTTTCTCTGTCGTCCATTAAAAAAAATCTCCATCCTTTCCACACAGTTTCCTTGTTCTTCCTCTTGCATTTGCACAGCTGATTAAAAAAATCTTTTTACTCTTTACTAGTCTAAGCTTATTTTTGGGATTTAGCCTTTCCAACCTTCTCTCTAATGAGTCTTGTGGTGCAGGGGTTAAGCTGCAGTACTGTAGCCAAAACTCTGCTCACAAATCAAGCTGGCTCAGGGCTGATCATCCTTCGGGGATCAGGAGACTGAGTACCCTGCTTGCTGGTGGGGGCAATGTGTTGCCTGCATGACTGAATTGTAAACCACCCAGAGAATGCTTGAAGAATACTTTTTTTTCTCTCCATTGGTCACTCAGATTCTTCCTTGGTGATCTGCCCCACCTTCCATTTCTTATACATTGCCTTTTAAAACCACCACCATCATCAAGAATAGCAACATACCATCAAATCAATTTTCTAACATGGTGACCTTTCCAGGATTTTCTAGGTACACAGTATTCAAAAGTGGTTTACCATTCCTGTCTTTTGGGTGTATCTTGGGACTGTGCAGCTTGCCCAAGGCCAAATAGGTTGGTTGTTCACCCAGAAGGCTTTGTAGGGAATTGAACTCCCAACTCTATCTAAACCACTGAGACATTTAGCCAGTCCTTTCAAATTTAGCTCATCTGAACATTAGCTCATTATTACCACCAGAACACAGAGAGTTTGGGGTTTTTTGGGTCAGAAAGAGAGAAAAATATTCTCACCCATGGAATATTGTGTCATAAGAGGGGGAAATTGCATAACCATTCATGTTTATAAACATATCTTCTGAGATTAAGCTGCTGCTTAGAGTAATGCCCACCTTTCTGAGCAGCCCCAATATGCAAATATAAGCTTTTAATTTTCTTGTAATTGAGGAAGTATTTCCTTGTTGTTTGTCTGTGGTTTTTTTTTTTATTGATGTTTCTGTGTTTTATTAAAGATTGGTTCTCAAAAATGTAATGAGTAAAAAAAATCTGGCTTAATTTAAATTGTGAATCTGTCTGTTAAGAAATACATTAGGGGTAGGAGAAGCATAAGACATATTAATTGACAGACAGGAACTGCTGTCTCTGAGGTTGATACGAGTAATTTATTACTTTAGAAATGAATGCCACCTCCAGAATGTGCTTCATTAATTTCAAATTTAGTTTTAATTTCAAGCTGTTGCCCCTTGAGAAGAATAAGGTGGCAAATTATGTTTGAAGAGCAGATTTTCCCCCCTCTTCTTCTTACTGGGAAGAAATGCTAAATTTTAACTGTTTAATTTTAATAAATAAATGTAGTTCTTTGATCGAAACATGCCAACTGCTGATATAAACTGAGGCCAGCCATCACTAACCCTGGTTTTCTTTCTTCTTTCTTGTAGCTTACGTTTCGGATGAACTGAAGGCAGCTGCGATGGCAGAAGATGATCTAGAACCCGAAGAGAATGTGGCGGATGGAGAACCCTCTGCGAAATACGCCTGTCCGGAGAAAGACTTCACTAAGAACTGCCAGAGCTATCAAAACTCTCCAGCTGCTGAATTTTCAAGCCATGAAATGGACAGCGAGTCACACATCAGCGAGACAAGCGACCGAATGGCTGACTTTGAGAGCAGCTCCATCAAGAACGAGGAGGAGAGCAAAGAGGTCTCGATACAGCTGGATGAGTCGGTTGTGTCAGACAGTTTGGAACAAATGAAAGCCGTCTACAATAACTTCCTTTCCAACTCATACTGGTCCAATCTCAATCTGAACCTCCACCAGCCCACCTCGGAAAAAAACAATGGGAGCAGCAGCAGCAGCAGCAGTAGCAGCAGCAGCTGCGGGAGTAGCAGCTTTGACTGGCATCAGACTGCCATGGCCAAAACACTCCAGCAGGTTTCCCAGAACAGAATCCTGCCCGAGCCCAGCCTTTTTAGCACAGTTCAGTTGTACAGACAAAGCAGCAAGCTTTATGGTTCTATATTTACTGGAGCCAGTAAATTCCGCTGTAAAGACTGCAGCGCTGCCTATGACACTTTAGTCGAATTAACGGTGCACATGAACGAAACGGGACATTATCGGGACGACAACCATGAAACGGATAACAATAACCCTAAAAGATGGTCCAAGCCTCGTAAACGCTCTTTACTTGAAATGGAAGGCAAAGAAGATGCCCAGAAAGTGTTAAAGTGTATGTACTGTGGCCATTCATTTGAATCACTTCAGGACTTGAGTGTTCATATGATCAAAACAAAACATTACCAGAAAGTGCCTCTGAAGGAACCCGTAACTCCTGTAGCAGCAAAAATTATCCCAGCCACTAGAAAGAAAACCTCGCTGGAGTTAGAACTTCCAAGTTCTCCAGACTCCACTGGTGGGACACCGAAAGCAGTTGTCTCCGACGCCAACGACGCGCTTCAAAAGAATTCCAATCCTTATATCACGCCGAATAATCGCTATGGGCACCAGAACGGCGCCAGCTATGCCTGGCATTTTGAAGCAAGGAAGTCTCAAATTCTCAAGTGTATGGAATGTGGAAGTTCCCATGACACTTTGCAGGAACTTACTGCCCACATGATGGTGACAGGACACTTCATTAAAGTCACCAACTCTGCGATGAAGAAAGGGAAGCCTATCATAGAAGCTCCTGTCACACCAACCATTACTGCATTGCTCGATGAAAAAGTGCAGTCTGTACCTCTTGCAGCAACAACCTTCACATCGCCTTCCAACACACCATCTAGCATCTCCCCCAAATTAAACATTGAAATAAAGAAAGAAGTCGACAAGGATAGAGTAATTGCTGATGATAAGATGAAAGACAAGGAAAAAACAAGTGAGGATGAAGAAAAATACGACATCTCCTCCAAATATCATTATTTGACTGAAAATGACTTGGAAGAGAGTCCAAAAGGGGGACTGGATATTTTGAAGTCTTTAGAAAATACAGTCACGTCAGCGATCAACAAGGCCCAGAATGGTACGCCAAGTTGGGGTGGGTATCCCAGTATTCATGCCGCTTACCAGCTTCCTAATATGATGAAGCTGTCCCTGGGTTCATCGGGGAAGAGTACCCCCTTAAAGCCTGTGTTTGGAAATGCCGAAATAGTGTCACCAACCAAAAGCCAGCCTCTTGTTTCACCGCCAAGCAGCCAAACATCCCCTGTGCCCAAAACAAATTTCCATGCAATGGAAGAGTTGGTCAAGAAAGTCACTGAGAAAGTGAACAAAGTTGAAGAAAATATGAAGGAGCCCGAAGGTGGGAAGCTTTCGCCCATGAAGAGAGCAACACCGTCGCCGTCCAGCAGTGAAGTTAGTGAGCCCCTCAAGATGGACACCTCCAACGACGTTGGGTTCAAAAGCCAACAAAATAGTCCTGTTTCTCAGAGGGAGAACTGTAAAGACAGCCCAACAGGAGAACCAGTAGAGAATGGCAAGGAGCTTGTCAAGGCAATCTCCAGTACTTTGAGTAGTAGCACAGCTATCATAACTGATCACCCTCCAGAGCAACCTTTTGTAAATCCATTAAGTGCATTACAGTCTGTCATGAATATTCACCTAGGGAAGGCAGCTAAGCCCTCCCTGCCAGCTCTAGACCCCATGAGTATGCTGTTTAAAATGAGCAACAGCCTAGCAGAGAAGGCTGCAGTGGCGACCCCACCTTTGCAGTCCAAAAAGCCAGACCACTTAGACCGTTATTTTTATCATGTCAACAATGACCAGCCCATCGATTTGACGAAAGGCAAGAGTGACAAAAGCTGCTCTTTGGGTTCAGCGCTTTTGTCATCCACGTCGGCGTCTTCGGCAGCCTCTTCATCTACAGTGACAACGGCAAAGACATCTGCAGTTGTGTCATTCATGTCAAACTCGCCGCTACGCGAGAATGCCTTGTCAGATATCTCTGATATGCTGAAGAACCTGACAGAAAGTCACACATCAAAATCGTCCACACCTTCCAGCATCTCGGAGAAGTCTGACATTGACGGGACTACAATCGAGGAACCCGAAGAGACAACCCCAGCGCAGAAAAGGAAGGGACGCCAGTCCAACTGGAACCCACAACACTTGCTCATTCTGCAGGCCCAGTTTGCTGCCAGTTTGCGGCAAACGTCGGAGGGGAAATACATCATGTCAGACTTGAGCCCGCAGGAGAGAATGCACATTTCCCGGTTTACGGGCCTTTCAATGACTACCATTAGCCACTGGTTGGCCAATGTGAAATACCAGCTGCGAAGGACAGGGGGGACGAAGTTCCTTAAAAATTTGGACACTGGGCACCCGGTGTTTTTTTGTAATGACTGTGCTTCACAAATCAGAACTCCTTCGACGTACATCAGTCACCTTGAATCACATTTAGGTTTCAGGCTACGAGACTTGTCTAAACTGTCCAGTGAACAGCTCAGCAATCAGATAGCACAAACAAAGTCACCCTCTGAAAAACTCTTGGCACCTTCACCAGAGGAAGAAGTGGGGACCTCGTACCAGTGTAAACTTTGCAATAGGACTTTTGCAAGCAAACATGCGGTTAAGCTCCATCTCAGTAAAACACACGGGAAATCTCCAGAAGACCATCTTCTGTATGTTTGTGAATTAGAAAAACAGTAGCATTTACTTTCGGACACAAAAAAATGACCACAGCAACAACTGTATGTGGCTTTGAGGAAAACTGTCAAAAATGCCTTAAAGCTGCTTGTTTTCTGTTCTTGGCACATAATTCTTATTTTAACTTAGGGGTGTCACTCTGGCCTGAACTCTTTCTCTCCCTTTTTGTATAACTGTACAGTATTTAATAGAGGTGCATAATCAGCTGTTGTTACTGGTAAAATATGAAGGTAAAAATGCAGTGGTAAGTGTTTGGAACTTTGTGTAAATTGGGGTTTTATTTGATGTGCATCCTTCTGATGCCATGAGCTGCATGCATTAACAAAACAGTTTAATTAAGCATTTATGAACAAGTTCTGGTGCACTTTTTTCATGGTGACTTAAGTGTGCCAGCAATTCTCACCCTGTAAATCTTTAGCCCTCTGAGTACTTTGAAGCACTTTTGCATTAATTTGGATTTCCTTTTTTAAAAAATACATCTATATATATGGCTACGTTTTCTTTATTAAAAGTCCCCTTCCAGCCAACTCTTAAGAAAGGTGTGAACAAGTTTTTTTTTTTGGTTCTATTTTTGTAGCTGGAGGCAAAATTTGCAATTGGAAAGAAGAATTGCACAGTTGGATTCTGATAGAAGTGCAATTGGAGGAAAGGGAAAAATAGTTTATACATAAGTGTTTATTTTTAAAAAAGCTTAAACGACAGGCACTGTCAATGCAATGCAATTTCAAGCTGCACATTTTGTCTTCACACGCACACACACACACACAAACTGGATGCAAACAAGGATTGCTATCAGCCAATGTGTCTGTCTGCTTAGGCTTCTTTAACATGTTTTGAAGGGAAATCACATGGAGAATGTAGGCAAGTTTCTCCAATGTGAGCTTTCCTGCAGCTGTTGCATAGAATGGTAACCTGTTCTGATGTCACCTCAACAACTGGCTTTCTGAGCATACTGTGATATCCCAGACCACTCATATTTTGGGACCTGATGCCTTGCTTCGGCACTTCCAATATCCCAGGCTGATCATATTTCTGTTGTGTTCCTAGAGTTCACATGGACCCATCGCTCTCACAGTGTAGCTTCCTGTGGTGTGTGCATGATTGTCCTGCAGGAAAAGCTACTTTTATTTCTTCAGGAGGTATCCCATATATGTGAGTTACCACACCCATCAAAGTCCATAAGATGCTGCCCTTTGGATATACCCTTTTCTGGACTCGAATGATGGACCTCCATGTATGAGTAGGGATGGAGCCCACCATGAAATTTCGAAATACATTTTCACATTGAAACGTAGTTGGTATATATTGTACAGATTTAAAGATCTTCTAATGGAAAATGTGATCATGGACAATGCCATTTCGTCTCCTCCTCCAACATTTTTATCGTACCTAATATGCTCTTTCAAGTATAAGTGGTACCTATAAATATATAAATATATATATAAATATATATAAAATAATAATGTATATTTCTTTTCTAGGTCAAGGGGTTTTCTTTTAACATCCAAACAATGTAAATTATATGAAAGATACAACAGATAGCATTTATAAAGTATTCAGAAACATTATTCTTGAAGCAAAGTATGGTTGTTGTTCTTTTTGTTTTGCTATACAGTACATCTATATTGATAGAGGTTCATGTTTAAATTATACATATTTATTAGTTGTTTGCTACCTTTTTAAAAAAAAAACATTCTGATAACAGAAGCCACGGACTGGCGTGCATTGTGTCTATTTTGCACAACACAAATTTTAAAGGTATTTATTAGTAAAATGGATTTTAAAAAAAAATCAAAAGAGAAAATTCAAAATCAACTCAGTGCTCAAAGGGTTAAATCTGTTTGGGGTGGGAGAATTGAAGAAAATAAAAACTTGTACTGTATTTCCTAAACATTGATAAAAAAAAGAAAGAAAGCCTTTAAAATGTTTGTACTGTAATACTTTGCTTAAAAGTTATGAGGCATTCCGTGATATAACATCTTCTACTTATTTATAAGCGCTCTTGGTTGTTATTTCATATTGTAGAATGCCTTCTCCCTCAACACCGCCCCCCCCTTTCTTTTCAGTTGGTAACTTTCTGTTTTGTTCTTCCTAATTATTCTCCCCAGATTTCATACAGCAGTTTTATCTTTAAGCATATGAAAGGTAACCCGTGGTTACCAGCACACTAAGTGATTCTGTTCGTCTCCATTTTTGGCAGTTAATTTGCAGAAGTAACTGACAGCTGACACCATATGAGAATCTATGTGTACAATATTGGCATGTAAACAGCACAGACCCAGAATGTGCCCCTGTTCTGTTGCTGACAATGTGGCACCATTATATGACTCTTCATATAACCTTTTTTTTTCTACAGCTGCATTAAAATTGTCTTTTTTGCTATAATTTTGTCTTGCGTTCACAATTATATCTGAAATGTGCTACGACTAACGAGCACATTAAAATTAAATTGTATGCTTGCTGTTTATGACTGAAGCTTGAGCAAGCTTCTTCATCTGCCAGGTGTTGGCAGTCCAGATCTATACATAAATCACTGGAGTTTTAGTGAACTTTAGCATTTAAAGAGCAGGGGAGCAAATATTCAAAGGCTGCCTTTTACAAAGAAAGAAAAAGCCCCTAGAAAAACACAAAATGAAATTGAGGTTATATCTCCTCTTTAAACTTCCAGGAAGATTGACTATAAAGAAGACGGTTTATAAGCAACGTTTGTGGCAAAGCAAATAGATCGTTTGTGAAGCCGTACATTCAAACCCAATCACATACTGTTACACAACGTCTCTCTTAAATATATTATTAGTGTTCAGAGATGCAGGATTTCCCTGGAAGGTTGCTTTGTGGCTTAGAGAACTCCTTCCATCTCCCTTTGGTTGTCAAGAAGAAAAATTCCAAGACTTATTACTGCAACTTTATGAGTTCAGAATGCTTTCACTTTTGCACAAAAATTGATAGCAAAGAAAGACAGGAGAACGAATGAGCACATAGACAAACAAACAGAGACATTTATATGCTAATGACAAACTTTTACTGGCATGAGCGTATCGGTCTAACAAAACCACAGAAGCTGCCATTTTAATCTTCATTAGTGTGGAGGAACTGCAGTTTTGCTGTAGAAAGACATGGTCTTTGGCTACCAAGACAGACACACAAAGCAAGCCCATTATGTCAGTACATTGCAACATTATGTCTTCAGTGTATGTTCTAGGCGAATCACGAGTCTTGAGGATTTCTGAATTGATGACTAGTTGGATGGAGAGATAGCTAACAGAGGAGGGGGGCAGACTGCTATGCCAGATTCTGATGGCTGTGTTGCAATTTCGATAAACGTCACTAGGAGCCAAACTGTATTGTCTTTATGAGGCATCCAGACCTGATCGTGTGTCAGAACTGAATCATAAGAATGGCACTTTCCTCCATGATTGAATGTATCATCCAGGGATGTAGTGCCTCTCCCTACGAAAACCTAAATGTTTAAGTCTGAAAATGCTTTTGCCTCTAACGTGCCCTGAATTCGTCTACAATCCCAGTGTCAAAAGTTGCTTTCGGAATTACTGACTTATTGTTATAGTTCCAACAAACCTTTAGAAGTTAGATACAGTTACAATTACATTTTAAAAAATTATTTGGGTACAATCCAATTGTTAGTCCCAATTAGAGCAGAACCACTGGATCATTAGGATTTCTGTATGCACTGATTTAACACATCAGTTTTAATGGATCTTCTCTAGTTGGAACTAACAGATGGATTTCATTCTTTACTTTCCCACTTCCCAGAAATAATTACAACATGGTGCCATAACAAGGTTGTCACATGTCAGTTGCCTTTTTGAGATGTCTGATACTGAAAGGCATTCTATTTACCTCTTGGTAGGTCATATCTGCAACATTCTCAACAAATTGGTTCTGCGTCATTTATGTATTAAGTTTGCTTTCGTGGCTTCATATCCCCATTCCATTTTAATATGTCTGGGCCACATTGTGAAGCCAAAATAACCAAGTGTTTCAAACATTCTGTTTCCTCTGCTGTCATCTTAATTTTTGATAGACAGCAGTCATTATAGATCTGATAGTGATCCTTCCGATTCTGAGATTACAGCTCACGTTCATTATCTAGAATCCTTGGTTGTGATGGCTATATTGGTGAGATGAATTGTAATGAGATAGCATATTATAAGAAAGATACACTCAGTGTCTCTGCTTATTCATACGATTATCATCCTGGTGGTTTGTGGTGGAGGATTGTCGTGTATATCTTCTCCCACTGCATAAACTGTTAAGTGCAAGCCTTGAGAAAGGTACTCTTTTGGATTATGATTCCCAGAATCCCCCAGCCAGCATGATGTAGTGCAAAGATCTGTATTCTTTTCCTTCCAGTTTCTGGAGATGTTGCTAGGAAATCACTGAATGACAGAGCATATACTTTGTAAGCAAGCAGTTCTGGATTCACTCTCCAGTTGTTTCAAAAGAGTGACTGGTATCTGGCCTGGGACAGACCTCTGTTTACAAACTTTGAAAGATGTTGCCATTCAGAATAGACAAAATGGAACTCAATGGACCAGTGCTTGGTTTCAGTATAAAACAGCTGCATAACACTGCATGAATTTCAAGCATAAATCCAAGTCCCCCTGTCAATTACAACGGTCAACTCTTAAACACAAGGTATTTCAGACAACCTGTAAACAATGCCTTGTTGACAATGCCAGTCAGAAGTAGAGCAGTCCCATTGCATCAACTGTGAAACAGCAAGTCAACCCACAGGCAAATCCTTTGATTCAATAGTACTACTCTAGTTGGGATCAGCAATTGGATTTAGGCTAGAATTCTTGACGCACCATCAGTTATGGCAGTTGAGGACAGCTATTTCACACAGCCAAGCTGCCTTATTGCAGCGGGAGAACAGAAATGTTCATTTTGTAGGTTTTCTGGTTTTCACAAATACAGAAGTTCAAAAGAAAGCAAAACGGGAACACCCCAGTTTTTTTCCCCACACGTACACAGAGAAAATAAATGGCACATTGAAACTAGGATGAGTGAAGGCAGGGTAAGAGAGATGAGCTTTAAATCAAAAGTGGATAAAGGTGACCCTGTTCTAACCCCACCCAAGTTGTGGCTTGTTACTGTGTACTGTATATCTTCCAGCCATCAAATTTACGCAGTAACTTAAAATAACATTTGTGATAAATGTGCAATTTAACTAATTTATGGTGCTCTGATGTGCTCAGGGCTACATGGAAGATGAAAATCTTAAATGGAGCTTGAACAGCACACTTCACAACCAGAAATCAATATGCCAGATCTGAGAAAAGGAGCCCGAAGAAGTCCATGTTTCGCACACAAAAAGGAAAGAGAGGGAAAAAAAAAAACACCCACGGGTGAATGTATCTTTAAGTTTTCGGCAGCAAGAATTCTACAATTAATTGAAATATTGCATATAGGGTGGGTTGTGTTTTTTTTTGGGTTTTTTTGCAAGCAATGGCTGCTGGTACCCAAATCTCTCCAGCAACTTCATTATATTTTCTCCTGGCATCAGAAATTGCAGCTCGGCTGTTCTAATTATACCATTGCCTTCATCATGCAAACTACATTGTAATTTTCTATCCAAAGCAAGACAGCTTTTCATTGTTTAAAACGGTAATATTCACAATATTGGGCTAATCTATTGCTTTTTAATATCTTTGTTAGTAAACACTTAGATAATTGATTTTGTTATCTTTTTTTTTTAAGGAAACAAATCTGTTTTGAAATTCCAAGGCAAAACATTGGTTAGATTATTTTGTAACGTGTCATGTATTTCTTGCAGAGAAACTTTCACATATGAATTCCAGTCAGATATTCTGAAAATTCTGTGCCTATCTCCACTTTATAATATAAGGAATATTATATTTAGCTGCCATGCCAAAATTCACTACATTCACCAATATGATATCTTAATTTTTCAGACATTTTCAGCATTAGATCTGGAACTGTTATGACTGAGATTGCCAACATTCACAAAGAATGGGTGATAATAAAATTCAGAAACACATTGTAATACTGCATGTAGACAAATGATGACAGACAGATTGACAGATGATAGATACAGCTGCTTTTTAATTCTGTGTCTTCTGAATTTTACAAAACTCATCTACAATGGAGAAGTAATAAAGCAATGCTATGCAACAGAAGGAGAAATAAATCAACTGGTAATGGATAAATCGAATAATTTTTGAATTTTAAAATTTTGCATTTTAAATTCTTTGGTTTTATTTTGCGCTTTGTATTGGAAATGGTTAAGTTAGTGCTATGGTCAAGATTTGTTGCCATTCTAAGCTAAACATGTGGAAAGGGTGACTACAATCCAGTAGCAAGCCATAAGTGTACATGGCACATATTCAAAAATTTAAAAAATCCCACTTTTTTCTCTGAGATTCCTTTGTTGTTCTGTGCCATCAAGATGGCACAGTGACCCTAATAGAGCTTTCAAGGCAAATCAGATATTTCAGGAGTGGTTTTACCAGTCCCACTTCCCCAGTGAATTTCCATGGCTAAGTGGGGATCTGAATCCCGTTCTCCAGATTTCTAGTCCCTCTATCCAGTGTACCCCACTGGGAATCCTGAGGCTCTTTTAGGATCCCTTTTATTGTGACAATTTTAAGAAATTGAAGATACTCCAACCCCATCCTGTAGGCCCCCCAGTAGCTTCACCAAAACAAAGAAAATCACGATGGAACCCCGGGGCCATCCCTGAGAAATCAGAAATGTTTAGTTTCCAGAAAATTGACATCATCAATCTTACATGGAAAAAAATGACACTGCTGGATTTCAGCCACTATGTTTTGTCACTCATGAAGCAATCACAACAAGAAAGAAGAGAGGGAAGGTGAAGTGAATGAAAATGTCCAGTCACCAAAGAAATTAATCATTTGTTCTAGTATGTCTAAATTTTGGTTTTCTACTCAGGAACAAACAATGTGAAGGAAACGGGGCAGTCAGATAATTGCATTTTGGCCAAAGGAAAGCCAGCAAAGGACACCCTGATTCTCCACTGTTGGATCTCAGTGTTAAGGTTTGCTCATCAGCGCGCACCGAACTAGGCATAGGTGAATCTTCCAATTTTACTTTTTTTCCACATGTAATTTTTGGAAAATATGCACATTCTTCCGTCCAGAGTATGAAGAACTGTGTGAATGTAGGTTGTTATCAGTACTGTATTGCTAATTAAGATTTCCATACCATGTAGCTGCTGAAATTGAAGGTCCAAATTGAAGGCTGGATAGCTCAGTGGTTGAGGTATCTGGCTGTGGAGCCAGGGGTTGGGAGTTTGATTCCTCACTGTGCCTCCTGTCAATAGATCTAACCTGTGGGCCTTGGGCAAGCGGCGCAGTCCCAAGGCGCCTCCAGGAGAAAATGGCAAACCTCTTCCAAGTATCCTCTACTATGGAACCCCTGAAAATGGTCACCATAACCTGACGGCTAACAATTATTATTATATTGTCAGAAAATATAGAAAAGTAACATAATGCAGCTCCACAAATCTAGCTAACATAAGGCCTCGTCTAGAGTAATGTGTCCAGTTTTGGACACCATATTTTAAGAAAGGCGCTAACAAACTGAAACAAGTTCAGAGGAGGGCAACAGGGATGATCAGGGGCCTGAAAACCAAGCCCTGTGAGGAAACACTGAATGTTTAGCCTTGAGAAAAGAAGACAAAGGGAAAATAGGATAGCACTTTTCAAATACTTGAAAGGTAGTCATATAGAAATGGGGTGGGATACGTTTTTGATCATCCAGAGTGCAGGACACCTAATTATGGGCTCGAGTTAACAGGAAGCCAAATTTAGGCTGGGTATCAAGAAAAACTTGAGGAGTTGCTGCTAGTCATAGCAAGACATATCGGGCTAGTCATGGATGCTAATTCTGGCCTATAATAAGTCAGATGTATTTATTTATTTAATCCCACCCAACTAGTGGAAAAGCCACTACTCCAGGCGGCAGACAAATCACAATAATGCAAGGTACAAAAAAACAAAAACAAATCAAAACCACATAAACAACAAGCAAAAAAACCCACATAATATCTAAACATAACATAAACTAATAAAGAATAGAAACTATAAAATATGTATAAACATTGAATACAGTAATATGAGGCAACAAGAACAGGACAGGTTCATAAGCAAAAAGAAAAAAAGATAAATTGGCAAGATTACTCTAGGGTAAGGCCATAAATGGTTTGTGGAAAAAAAAAAACGGGTTTTAATTTGTCTCCTAAAACCAAGGAAGGATGGGGCTAATCTTACCTCAGGTGGGAGTGAGTTCCAAAGTGATGCAGTGGCCACTGAGAAGGCTTGGTTTTGAGTGGCAGGTTCAGGCCTCCCTCAGGGTCGCCACCCGCAGCATTGCAGTGTCTGAGGTAGGAGTGGGATGGGTAGAGTGAGAGGCGCTCAGATAGGTAACAAGAACCTAAATCGTCAAGGGCTTTAAATGTTAGCATAAGCACTTTGAATGTCACCTGGAAGCATACAGGCAGCCAATGCATACACGCCAAGACAGGGGATACATGATCGAATTGTGATATTCCAGAAACCAGCCTGGCAGCTGCGTCCTACACTTGCTGCAGCTTCCGAACCACCTTCAAATATGGCCCAACATAGAGAGTATTGCAACAGCTGATTCTCAATATCACAAGCACCCAGACCGTTGGTGTTAGGGACTTCCCATCAAGATAGGGGCGAAGGTGTGCGATCTGCCTCTGGTGGTAAAAGACAGACCTGGCTACAGCTGAGATCTGATTTTCCTTTGTGAAAGATGGATGGAGAAGACACCCAAACCTTGCACCTGAGTCTTCAGTGGGAATGCAACCCCATCTAGATTGGGTGTGTACACACACACACACACACACACACACAGAGAGAGAGAGAGAGTTGGAGCACTTTGTCAGGAGTTTGATTACCCGCTGTGCCTTAGAGAAGAGCCATTCTATATGGTCTTGGGCAAGCTACCTAGAGTACACCCAAGAAGAAGGGAATGGTAAGCCACTTCTGAGTATTCTGTACCCAAAAAACCCTGGAATGGGTCACCATTAATCAGAATTGACTTGACAGAATATACTAATCTTGGAATCCTAGAATAATGGAATTGGAAGGAGCCTATAAGGCCATTGAGTTCAACTGCCCGATCCATGCAAGAATCCAAATCAAAGCAGATTTGCCAGCTGGTCGTCCAATTTTCTCTTGAATGCCTCCAGCCAAAAAGATCCACAGCGTTACCTTAGAAAATATTGATAACAGTGACTAGGCTACTATTTTGTCTTCTTTGGAGTAGGGGATTAAACTGTGCTTTTAGTACGTATGTATGACAGCACCCTTTAAACTCTTCCTCCCAGCATGGAGGTGGTGTCTCCATGCCCCATCTAGGGACAGCAAAAGCCTTAAACCTACATTTGGGGTTTGTCTCATCTCCCGCAGGTGCAAACCTCCATTAGATGCCAAAGCCGTGATTATGGCACCCTCTACATAAGAGATGCCCCAGCTTGGTGGTCACACTTTATTGATGAGTCTAGTTCTTACATTTCTACCCCACCTTTCCTCCAATGAACTCAAAGCAGACTGCATGGCTCTCCTCCTTTCCACTTTATCTTTACAACAACTCACACTAAGACAGGAGTTCTCATCCTTGGGTCTGCAGATGTTTTTGATCTACAGCTGCCAGAAATCCTGACTAGCACAGGTGACGGTGAAGGCTTGTGGGAGTTTTAGTCCAAGATCATCTGAGAGCCAAGGTTGGGAACCATTGCACTAAGAGATAGTGATTGTCCCAAGGTCACCGAGTGAGTTTCATGCCAAAGTGGGGGTTTACACTGAGGAACGCTGAGATTCATGACTACACCACACCGGCTGTGTAGACATTTCCCTTTCATTCTCTGGCACCTCCACTTAAAAGAACCAGGGAGTCAAGGATGGAGAAGTGAGCCACTGGCAGACTAATCTGAATTGGTGCAAGGCAGCTTCCAGTATGAAGTTCAACTTCTTCCTTTAACCACTATGAGATTACTAAAGCAGAAGAGGGATAGAAGGAGGGGCATAACTTTCTTTGTTTAGTCTACCTACCTACCTACTTTTTTCCACCACCTTAATGCCAATGGTGTCCCCACTACTAAAGACTTCAGGGCAAAGCAGAGTATGTTCCGAATATAGTTAGCAGGAACTGCATAATAATTCTTTGCAGGTATAGGGATTCCAAGAAATCAAGATAGATCGATATCAAGTTGATTTCCAAGGAATATGAGATATTTAAAGAGTGGTTTTACCGGTGCCATCCCGCTTTGTATTTCTACGGCAGAGTGGAGTTTTGAATCCAAATCCTTGCCATACATGTTATTCTCTAGATTACGCTGGTTCTTATAGGCTGAAAGCCAATAGTAGTAGCAACTAGAGTAGGCTCGTTGAATCAGTGGGCCTTTGGTGGGTCACTTCCTCCATAAGTTCTACTGATTCAATGGGTCTGCTCTAATTGTGACTGGCTACTGAATTTCAACCATAGATGGACAGACATAGATAGACCATCATATTCTCACTTCCCAGGGCTTCCTTCTGATTAAATGGGAATACAACTGAGCTGTCAAAGTCTTTCCCAGGCAAACTGGGAAGAAAAACTCCCTTGCCAAATGGATTTTCTTAGCCACATTAAAGGAGCAATAGGGCATTGAATGAACACATAAACAGATGACCCTCCCGATAGCATTAGATGATAATTCCCATCATCTTTTGCAACTGGCTATGGGGACTAGGATTTGTGGGAGATGCAGTCCAAAAGTATTGAGGGTGGGGGCATCACACATTCCCCATGCCAGTTCATTCTTATTACAGTATATGTGACATTTGGTTCTTCTGATTGAGATCAATATAGCCAGGAACTAGCCTGATTGGTTTCTCCCTTGCCTATTGGAGGTTTGGATTTTCCATCTTTAATCACGGACAAATTCCAAATAACCCATTTCCAAGAATAAATCTATAATATACAACTGGTTTCCTGAAAAAAGTTGCCATCCACCTAGATTTGAAGTTATTTATATATATATATTTAAGGTTATAAATGTGTGTGTGCTGGAGAGAGACATGTTAAATGTGGGCCTGGTTTGGTGGGGCATAGATCATCATCATTTTTATTCCCATCTTCCCTGATTCATTCTGATGTCGTTGACAAATACTTTATATCTGTCATAATGGTGAGTTACTGACCTTTCTAACCCAGTGAAATGAAATTACTTGAAATTGAAATTCCCTTTTAATTGGAACATTGAGGGCGGGAGTTAAGAAGGGAGGTGGGAGAGGTACCCCTGGGGAAGGATTATTTTTTTATTTATTTATGTTCATGACCGAACAAAAATGGGCAAAGTATTTGGGTAAAGTATTTCCCAAAGCTTTGCACAAGAAAAGGAGGTAGGTGTGTCAAGAAGCAGTTCTATTCTGTCTTTCTTTTCTTTTTCTCTTCTCTCTCTCTCTCTCTCTCTCTCTTAAACTCGAGGTACAGTCACTGTAGTTACGCCTCAATGACCATGAAACCGAGTCGGCAAAAGCTGAAGGACTCAGCTCCTGAAAGCCTCATCAGGACTTGTCATCGCTCTAATGAATATCATTTAAATTGCTTTGTATATTGGTGGAGTTTGGATGTCGATTTAATTTGTGCATGTGTTTTGAGTTCTTCTGCTTGGCTACGCTAACAGAGAGCAACAGCCTAATGAAAAGTGAGTTGGTGACAGTGTGATGAGCTCCAACCCAATCAAATGGGTTTGAAGGGCTGTTTTGACAGGGATCTTTAAAGTAGATCTTCAGAGGGAGGGGGGGGGCGGCCATTTTATTTTATTTTATTTTTTTTTAAAAGTCTGTTGTGCAATTGTTTCAGCCTTCGAGTTCTCTTTTTCTTTAAATCCATCAATGGCTGTATATTTCTCTACCCCCCCACCCCAAATGTCAATTTGAACATTGATACGTTATATATAAATGCTCCATCAAAATGTTCCCATTTCAAAAAGGATGGACGTTTTTTCAGAAAGCGTTTTGCTTTCTCGGTGAGGGAAAAATCTGTTTGTGTGCTGAAAAAAAAAGTGTTACATTCGTTGGGAGGGCTGACTCTCTTTCTCTGCCCCCATTCGGAGCATCTTGATTGCACACAAGTTGTTTCTTAGCATCGAGGAACCTATTTTGGGATGAAAGATGGGGTCAATTTCGCTGTCTCCCACATTTGGATATTGTAAACCTTGGGTTCTCTGCATCTTCCATAGGAAGGCATTCGCACAATTCTTCCCAAAGAAACTGAAACACAATTTATCTCTCATCTCCTTTGACCCAATTTAAAAGGTAACCACTGTTTCCAGCATGGAGAGAATCATATCATACCTGCCTGCCTTATATGTAGGTTTTAAAGATCAAGAGCCTCCTCAGATAGATGGTAGAATGACATGTTAGTTCAGCTGTTGCTGCTGATTTCTGTGTCGTGATAATGCCATCTTACAGAGTGGAGCCAATAACATTTCTTGCTGGTTATAACATGATGTACATGCTAATAAGTAGTACAGTCATTTCCCAGTTGTGTACGTATTGAATAAACTTGTGCTGACCAATGGGGCAATTGATACAAAAGCATTAGGTACTCCTCTCATAACACTCTGGCCACACAAACTTCACACTGCATTGCAAATGCCTCTATGGGGCCCAAAAGCCCAAAACAGGGCTCCTATTGTGTCACTGGTAGCAAAATTGCCTAGAATACAGGTGTGTAGCTTTTGCTCAGTCTGAACGTAATAAATTGTGTCATGTAGCATGCATGTATTTGTATGTGAACACAGGTGCATATGTACTACACATACATATATTAGGGCTGTGTCTGCACAGAAATCACAAATCCTGAATTGAATTGGTCTGCTTTGAACTAATTCCTATGGGGTCTGAATCAAAGCAGAATGAATAGATACATTCTGGAGTAAACCAAATTCACTGATTGATTTGTGTCTGGGGCACAAATTGGATAGGGCTCAAATTCCTTCAGGCTTTCCCTTCCCTCCCTCCCTTCTCTTATTTTGTCTGAAAAGGAAAACTTTAAAGGTGTTTAGTACACAAACACCTGAGCCTAGCTGAATATGATTTGGCAGATGTCCCCCACTTTCTAAAGAAGATTCTACCATGTTATCCAAATTTCATGAACATTTCATGTACAAGAGTGCAAAAACAAACAACCAGTTATAACCATTTTGGTTTTCTCTATTGCAGTATCCTTCAAATACAGTGGTGCCCCGCATAGCGACGATAATCCGTGCAGCAAAAATCATCACTATACGGATTTGTTGCTATGGGAAATTAATAACCCATAGGAATGCACTGAAAGTCCTTCAATGCATTCCTATGAAAATCCTCCATACGGTGGCCATTTTAGCTGCTTGGTATGCGAGGAATCCATCCCTGTTTTACCCGGTGGCCATTTTGGAACCGCCGATCAGCTGGGGAAAAAACATTGGTATGTGAAAATCAGTAAGCGAAACAGCTTACCGATCATCGCAAAGCGATTTTCCCCCATAGGAAACATTGTTATGGGATCGCAAAAGTGATCACAAAAACATCATCACTATGCGGATTCATCGTTAAACGGGGCGCCCGTTATGTGAGGCACCACTGTATATATATATACTGTTTCAGGAACCGATTTTTCGCTTTACGACGATCAGCAAACAGCTGATCATCGGGTTTCAAAATGGCCACCAGCTTTAAAAATGCCCCCCCCTGTTTTCTAGGATGGATTTCTCGCTACACAGGCACCGAAAATGGCCGCCGTATGGAGGATCTTTGCTGGACAAACAGGTATTCAGCCCATTGGAATGCATTGAACCGGTTTTCAATGCATTTCAATGTTTTTTTTTATTTCGCTTGACAATGTTTTCGCTCTACAGCGATTTTACTGGAACAACTTAACACCGTCAAGCGAGGCACCACTGTATAGAATATTTAGAAGTTGTAATAGGGGCTGCAACTTGTCCAATACCACACAGACTACCTCTTATTTTGAGAGTCACAGTGCGGAATCAGACTTGACCTCTGAATCTACAGCCAACTCACTGAGCTCTTCATCCAGTTAGTGCTATACCTACTAACTTCCTTGTTCCATTTATGTTTAATGCTACAGCTACCATACATTACATAGCTGTCTTTTGATAGATGCCTTTGAAACAGCCAATGTAGCAAGCCATTGATCATATTGATTTCAGTAAAATGAAAGTAAATCTGCTTTCATTGAACAATTGTTGAAGACTGTACTGTACTCGTTTATCACCTTTTTGATTCCAACATCAGGCTTGTGGTTCTTTCTTAATATCCAATTTTCTTCCATGCAGCTACTGTACTGCCAGTGGAAAGGCCTTAACAAAGTTGCACTGTTCAGGAAACTTTGCAGTTCGATTTGCATCTCCCCATTTATATGATCCTGATAGAGTATAGTTAATGGTGGATCTCCATCTTATAGTCCTACAGAAGTGCTGGAGCATCATTTCCATATCCAAACCCTTCTAGAGAGCACCAGAGGGGCATAAGCTGTGGTGCTCATTGCATGTCACTGTTTACTTCTAGGATAGTACACATGTGTGTATATGTATCATCTCTGTCTCTGATGCATGGATTGCATTAGATACACAGCGAGAATATGTATGTATGTATGTATGTATGTATGTATGTATGTATGCATGCATGCATGCATGCATGCACACATTGCATTGAGAATTTATATATTTCCTGTTTGGTCTATTTTCCGATATTAGAATTGCTGGATAGATCAGAGACTTAGGTGTCTGGTTGCACAGCTTGAGGTTGGGAGTTCAATTCCCCCTTGTGTCTCCTTGAGAGGGGCTAGACTCAATCCATAGGGCCCCTTCCAGTTCGATGATGATGGTGATGATGGTGATGATGGTGATGATGATGATGATGATGATGATGATGATGTCCCCCCCCATATAACCTTCTCTTTGGGATGCCAGAGGTGCCTTAGGCTTCAGCTACCCTGTTCACATATACAGTGGTGTCTCACTTAACGAGTGCACCGTTTAACAATGAATCCGCGTAGCAACGCATTTTTTGCGATTGCTAATGCGATTGTATTGCGATATTTTGAATAGGGTAAACATCACATTGCGATGATCGGTAAGCGTTTCGCTTACCAATCTTCACATTGCGATGTTTTGGAACAGCTGATCGGCGGTTCCAAAATGGCCACCGGAAGAAGAAAATGGCTGCCCGCAGCATTTTCGTGCTGATTCCTCGCTTACCGAGGCGGCGAAAATGGTGGCCGGATTGAGGAGTCTCGCTTAGCGGTGAGTTTTGTCCCCATAGGAATGCATTAAACGGAGTTTAATGCATTCCTATGGGGTTCCCCCACGCATAGTGACGTTTCCGGATAGCAACGTTTTTCCTGGAACGGATTAACATCGCTATGCGGGGCACCACTGTATACGTTTGAAGACAACATCCATTCATTCAGTGCTGAAATCTGACTTTCAGCACTGGGATTGCTTTCAACATAGGTTCCAAATGGGAAACACCAGTGATTTGTAAGGATTTTGCTAGAAGGAATGTGGAATGTTAGTTTACAAAGATAAGTTAGCTATTAAAGCCAACAGCCCCTTTAAATGAAAACATCCTATTAAAATATAGGAACGGTTTATAGTGTAAATAAAGTTGAGGATATGGATTATTTAAAGATAAAAGATTTTTAGGACCTCATGATGATGAGATTTTAAAGTATATATATATTTAATTGAACCACATTTCTCCCATCTCTTTCCTGAAGTGAACTTCAAAGAACAGACTGAGAGGAAGACATTAAAATCTATTTTACTTCTCCAGCTGCATAATTGTGATTTGGCTTTTATTTTTCTAATCTGAGTCAGATTTCTGTAAGGAGGGGGGGTGTCATGTGTTTAAGCTCATAAATAGCAGAATTTATCTTGCTTGTGAATGTGTACGGTGGAAATGAGGGGAAAGACATTACCTTCAGGATTTGTCTCCCAACCTGAATGACAGATGCAATAATTCCTTCCATTAGTCAGATCCGTTGTCCTTATTTTGTGTGGAGAGCTACAGCTTCACTGAGGTAGACTTCCACAGCAATGCATATTTTAAGGGTTATTTGGCACCACAAGTAAAGCTAAAAGTAGCCTCTTAATCTAATTAATTGACATTTCTGAATCGTGCTTTCACAACAACACATGGTTTCATGTTCTGGGTTTTAGCACTTGTCAAGCTTTTTCGGAGAATGTTTTGGTCAGGATGACAAGATAATTCATGACGGAGGCTCCGAGCTAGAGAAGTGTTTAAGGCTATAATGATTTATTATCATCACAGCATAGCAAAATTTACAAAGCCCTTGATCAGAAATTTTTGGGTTAAGTTTGCCAGCACAGTAGGTGAAAACCGGAGTGAAGGTGCAGCAGAGATGAAGCGGAAGAAAACTATGGATGAATATCTGTAATTTATTATTGAGAAGATTTATATCCCATGCCTTTCAATATTGTAAGAAAAATTCACAAGCGGGCTTCCAGATTAAAATATCATAAAATATGAAATATCATAAAATACAGTAAAATAATAAAACAGCTGACAGCAGCATAAAGCCAAAATCAAACAGCAATAAAACCATATAACAGTATGATTCAGCGGCAGGAGTTAACTAAAAGTCATCAGTTCTATCCACTGAAAACAGAGTCAAAAAGCCAGTTTTATCTGGCAGCTGAAATTAATTACAACTGGCAGAAAGCCAATACCTCTAGGGAGTTGGGGGTCCAACCCAGGAAAAGCTTTGTCCCTGAGGCAACCGGCCTCACCTCACCAAGGGGGAGACCTTCAGAGATAAGTTTCTGAAGGTGAGCCTGTGAAAAACAATAATGCCTACCCATGGAAAAAGTTCCCTCTCCAAACAAAGCCCACTTCCTCCCTCAAGTCTATGGGGTTTACTTTTGAGTAGACCACTGAAGGATCCAACACTTATAGTCTTCAGCTCAGCTAGAATTTTGAGGGTCAAAGGATCTGTTGTTTTTAACAGAGAGCATCCAGTCTATGTGTCTTCGGACTTCTTGCTTTTAATAAAAGCACAGCATCCTTGCTCTCAACTGGGACCATAGGTTGGCAATTAATCTGGATTAAGACATAAGCATTTCTCCCTCTTGTGTTCCTGCTATGGCCCCCACTGGATATGTCTTCTGCTGAGGATGAGACAGAGCGCCACGAATACTTGACAAGGGGGGCAGGAGTAGGTGGATCCTTCCAGATCCTAGACTCTCAGCAACATAGATGGCTGGACTCCCTAAAAAGGTGGCTTATAGGAATGCTGTGGGATAAAGACATAGACTTGACTAGAAGTTTCCAGGCAAAGTCTTCTCAGGAAGGGCTCCTCAAGAGTAAAGCAAAGCAAAGTGTGCTGCTTATTTACCACCCCATAGTGCTTCAAGCACTCTCTGGGAGGTTTACAAGTTAATTACACAGGCTACACATTGCCCCCCCCCACATACACACCAGCGAGCTGGGGACTCCTTTTACCGACCTCGGAAGGATAGAAGGCTGAATCAACCTTGAGCCGGCTACCTGGGATTAAACCCCGGGTCGTGAGCACAGTTTTGGCTGCAGGACAGCGGTTTAACCACTGCGCCACGGGGCTCAGTGGCTTACATTTGGAGGGATCCTCAAGAGTAAAGGTCTCCTTGCAGGAAAGTTTTCCCTCCAGCAGGCCAACTCCTGAAGCTGAGTTTATCTCTTGGCTGGCCAAGTACCTGCAGCGGAACTTTGGGTGGGGCTCCACTATATAAACTTTAGTCTGGGGTTTACATGCAGGTAGTATTTTTTTTTCTTGTGTTCCATTTTGTTTTGCTATTTATTCTTTCCTGTATATGACTTTAGGGCTGCTTGACTCTTCTTCTTGGACTCCCCGTATTTGTTTCATGACAGGGGGGCAGTTCTCTATCCAGCCTGTCTTCCTTCCACCCCATCAGTCATTCGAAGTTACCTATGAAAAACTAACTGCCATAGAAGAAACCTGGTTAAAATCCAGATGATGCTACTATCTATCAATCTGTGAATGGGGAGAAGAGGGCATCTTTTGACCTATTTACCTTGATACAAAGCTCTGAAGATGAAATAAAACTGTACATCTGAGATATGTTTCTCCCAGATCTCCTCCTTTGGACTGGTCTGTTAATTTACTGCATGCAGTAAAGTTTGTGTATAACTTTCCATCAGGGCTAGTTGACACCATGAAGTCAACAGACAGTGGCTCTTGGAAACAGTTCTTGGTGATACATTTGATCTTCAGTTTTTCTTGTATTTCTCCCTCCCCCACACCCAATGGAAGGACGAACAAAGCAAGATGGCTTTAATGGGGGGTATTTTACAAGTAGTTCTTTCACCATAGGAAAGGAATGAAAGGGAAGTAACTCATATTCTGAACCTAAAATGGATTCCCTCATCTCTTCAGCCCACCATGGAGCATGGCAGAAAATTACATCTGTCTTTATTTATTTTAATAAGAGGGATGAAGCTGGTAGCAACATATGTGTATTATAATAATAATAATCTTAGAACTGGAAGGGACCCTATAGATCATCAAGTCCAGCCCCTCTCGCAGAGGCTCAAGTGGGGAATTGAACTTCCAGCCTCTGGCTCCACAGCCAGATGCTTAAAACCACAGAGCATTGACTCTGAGAAATCCTAAGTTTCTAATGTCTGTTGTGCTTGGAAACACTACATACAGTAACAAGTACTGTGACAAACATGTAAATATGCTGATATTTGCAAGCTCTCCATGTATTGCCACATATATGGTGCAGCTAAAAAATATTGTAAAGAAAGAAAGAAAGAAAGAAAGAAAGAAAGAAAGAAAGAAAGAAAGAAAGAAAGAAAGAAAGAAAGAAAGAAATCAAGTCAGCATCACTCCTTATTTTGTTTCTGTATTCTGTATTCCTCATGATAATGCCAGACTCTCTGAGACAAAATGTCTGACTTTGAATACACTTGCAGTTATTTTCTCTGTGATTCCACAATTTCCTCATTATGTAATTGAACAGCAAGAAAACTCGGGGCACTGGTTAGTTTGACACAAAGTTGTGACAGTTATTTGACTTCAGAATGGAGGAAGGGAAGCTACTTTGCTGAGGCCCTACAGTCTTCTTTAAAACCCCTAATTCTTTTCCTTCTTGTGGCTGCCATTTGACTTGACTGTCAAATTAGAATTGCAGAGGAAGTATGGAGTCATTTTCTTTTGGAGAGGGAACAAGGATAAGCAGTCTGAAGCACTTCCTTTGTTCACGTCCATAGCCATCTGGTGGAATGATTAGACGAAAGGGTGCTGCTGTTGCCCAGGGGGTGTCTAAATGTGTTCACGGTCCACCCCTTCCCCAGACAGCACCCATGTAAGGCTGGACAAGGTGCAGTTCATGGGCCAAATTACCCTCCAAGAATACTACCCAATTTTAAACAATGAATGAAAAAATCTAAAAGTCCCCTTGCCCCTGATAAGAGCGCACGATGCCAATGTCACCATGTCCCTCCACAGCTGGTTTTGGCTGAGAGTTGGTATTTTTAGGAGCCTCATGGTGCAGTTGCTAGACTGCAGTATTGCAGTCAAGACTCTGCTCATGACCAGGTTTCAATCACACGTAGCCAGCTCAAGTTTCACCCAGTCTTCAGTCCCTCTGAATTTAGTAAAATGAGTACCCAGCTCATGTGTGCATGTGTGATTGTGTGTGTAGCCTGCATAATTAAATTGGAAACCATCTAGAGAGTGCTTTAAGTGCTATGAGGCAGTATATATGCTCTTTTTTCCCCCTTCCTCAAATTTACAAGTCATGTAGAACAGTTCAGTGGCAACCAATTTGATAAAAAATTGTCCCTATGGCCACTATAGGGCAAAACAAACATTCTTGCAAAAATATTTTTTGTCCAACTCCCTGGTCAATGCAAGAACACATATCAAAGGATATCTGCCAGCTGGTTGTCTAAATTTCTCTTGAATGCCTCCAGTGTTGGAGCACTCACCACCTCTTGAGGCAATTGGCTCCATTGTTGTACTGCTCTAACAGTTAGGAAGTTTTTCCTGATAAATATGGCTTCCTCTAACTTGAGCCCATTGTTGCAGGGCATTTACAGTGTGGCAGCACACTTACTGTGAGGTCTAACAATCGTATGGTAAGATAATGGATGGACAGAAACTCTCTTGTGGAGAGGATATTTTCTTGATTCTTCTGGAAATGAACTTTACTAAAGTGGGTAGAGTGTTGGCATAATGTAGTCTTGCCCAACCTGTTGCCTTGTACATGTAAGTATTGGTCTGACGTTTCCTTGGCTTTGCCCATGCACAACTTAAGGGATCTTCTCTCAGAAAGTGAGAAAGAGCTCTAGTTTGATCAAGCAATATTCAATTAAAGAAGTTTATGTTCTTTGTTTTTGGTAAGAAGGCATAAAAAGCTACTAATTTCTTCATGAACTGTATGAAAGAAATTTGTGATCTTAAAAATACGAAATGAGAAAGCAAAGCTAAGAGATTTGCCCATCAAGCCACAGGACTTTAAGTACTTCACTCATAAAAACCTGGATTTGAACCTCTGAGTTTTCGACCATTAGATGGCTAAATAGGCCAGTGAGTTGTATATCTGACTACTGACAAGCCCTCCTGGGTGTTCCACCAGTTGATTATTCAACACAGCAGATCTTGGACATTTTCGTTTTAGAAGGAATTTCTTGCGTTATTAATTATTATTCTTCCTCACTTGTAGCCACACTTTCAACTGAAGAGGGCCGCAACATTACTAATTTGAGAAATGAGGAGGAAGATGAAGGGGAAAAAAAGTTAGAAAAAGTTCTGAAAGATTTCTTCCCTTTCTTTTTCAAGGTAAATAAATTCTTACTTGTTTTTGAATAAATCTAGGGAAACAGCATGATGTCCTTCTCTGTGGCGCTCTTAGGAAGCCAGTGTATTAGCTGGTAAGATCAGGGCTTTCTCCTGGAAGTGCAAAAGGAAAAGAAGAGGAAGGAGAAGAAGAAATAAAACAGAGCACCCAACTCTATAGAATACCATTGACCGGCCAGAATCTCCTTTGCCCTTCTTGCGCTTCAGCCTCCAGTCTACACACATCCCCAATAAAACGGTGAGATCTTGTGTAGTCGCACCATTTGCTGTGACCTGCACTTGCTGTTTGAGTTTCTCCATTCATAAGATTGGATTTTCCCTGGAAATACACAAACAGCTTTGTGGAGTTGAACAAGGATTGGGTCAGAGTGTCTTCAAAGTGGTACAGGGGAGGTCAAGCACTGATCTGAATGACCCATTTGGATTGGATTAGGAGTGCAAGACACATCCCTAATGCATTTCCCTTTCGGTTTTGCTCCTGCTGTTCTTGCCTAGGGAGTGATGCCTTTAAAACCATCTCTCTCTCTCTCTCCCTCTCTCCCCCCCCTCTCTTCCCAGTTGACTTTGGCCTCACCAGATGGACTCAACCTCTCTTGTGCATTGATCATTTAAGAATGAATGTTGGCCTCAAGGAAAGGCATGGCAACCTGTCATTTCTGGCAGCCCCCAAAGTATGGTCACAGAGTAAACACACACACAGTCCTCTTGATACTGTAAGCTTGATAGTACAGTGTGGCTTGGGCTGCGTGGAATCGGAGGCCAATCTGATGGATTGCTGAACACTGTGCAGGAAGGCTATCAACATGGAGAGGGTGGAGTTAGATCGCAGGGCCAGGTTCCATGCACCAGTGGCTCAGTACAGCAGAGTTTAAGACTAGGTTAACAAGCAGAAAAAAATGTGAGAAAGCATGGCTTCAAACATCAGGAGAACATAACAAGAGGACAGTCTGTCAGATTTTTTGCAAGACTGTGTTACTCCACAAAAGGCTCACCACAGAAGGATTGAACATATATTCGTCTTAATCTTTTGTAGACATTTCTGAAGCATTCCTGTCTGGATTATCTAAACACATCTCCCAGAATGAAAGCTTATCGTACATTTGTATAGCTACCTTCTTACTTTCTTCTTTTTAAAAAAAGCTTGGAATTTTATGTTTAAAAAAGTAATTTGTTGCATTTAAAGTTCCAAGCACCCCTTCCATAAATTAGTTTCCTATGTGGGTAATACTTTTCAATAGTAAACCACTACTTTCATATTCTTTCAGAAGTAACTAACATAGCTTTAGTAATTTTATTTTTTTTTAGTTTAAAAACTATTTATTTTAAACGTTTATAGCCTGCCCCATATCACAAGATCTCAGGGAGGGTTACAAAGCCGTATAAAACAATTTAAAAAGATAAAATCTTTAAAGCAGTTTAAAATTAAACAGCTTAAAACACATGAAATCAAAACCCTGTAACATTAAAACCATTGCAATAAAACCTGCACATTTAGTGAGACCCAAGCTCCCAAATGATAAAAGTAGCTAAAAGTTATGCTGCAAAAGAAGTGAGATGATCCTCGTTCAGTTAAAATAATGATTTAGTTATCCTTAAGTTGCTGGGGACATTAACTCGTTGCAACTAGTTAGTTGTAAGTAATTACTTTTAAGTGCTGAACACATTCTTTTATTGGTGAGTCAAGCATTTTGGTATAGTTCTCCCGCTCCCCTCTTAATAAAGGAGCCCTGAGTGTAAATATGATGACTCAAAGGAGGCTGAATTTCAATGTTTTTATGGAGAAAGTTGAGGGAAAGCCTTGGACGTAACCAAAGCTTGGCAGCCGATCAGCAGCAGTCAGTTCAGAATGTGATGCACCCTTGTTAAACGTCAGAGAGGTTCACTGTGTGCCAGACGCGTCTTTCCATGCGGTCCAAGAGTCAGTCTCGAGCAGAGCGTGTTGTCAAGGATAAGTCTGGCTGTGACACATATGTCAGTCTCCAAGTCTGACTCAAGATCTGAGATGAAGGGGACAAAATCTCTTAAGTCACTTGAAGATAGATAAGGAGATACGCCACACTATAAGGACCTGAAACTCTCTGTTCCTTGACAGTTGGCAAACTCTTTTATGACAGCTGCCAACAGAGTCCATTTAACTTTTCTTTCAAGAGCTTGACACACCAATCAAATATTAGTTAATCAATCAGTCAATTAATCAGTCAATCAATTTACTGCAGTTTGTCTTTCCGTACACAAGGAGAGACGCTGTGCAGTTTACCATTCTAAATAAAACATCATACAGTAGCTCCCATTTGCTAAATGACTATAACAATTGACTTTTAATGCAATTATCATTGCTGACGTGGTTTGTCTACACTGTATTTCACTCACCCTTTTTAGGCTTTGCGTCATGTTTTCCATACTTGGTGGGATTCCAAACATTTGCATTGTTTCTTCCTTCTACCACTAGCATTAGGGGTGAAGCTCAGTGATTGACCACATGCTTCATACCCAGAATGTCCTAAGTCCAGTCCTTGGTATCTCCAAAGTGTATGACCCTGGAGATTGACTGTCAATAAAGATAGAAAAGTAGTGCAAACTTCTGTCTGTCCAGATGTGGTTGGCCAACAATCTCCATGAGCTCTAGTGGGTGGAGTGTCCAATGGTCAGGAATTATGGTAGATATAGGCCAATAACATGTGGAGAGCCATGGCTTCTCCTCAATGGTGGTAGCAGTCCTGAAGAACATGAACCAGATTCCTGTTGCAGTACAAAAGGAATCTTCCTATATGCTTGATTGTGAGGATGTACAGAGGTAAAGAGTGTGTACACTATGGTGTGGTGTAGTGGACAGAGTGATGGACTAGGACTCTGGAGATCAGGATTCAATTCTCCACTCAGCCATGGAAACTCACTGGAGGAGTGGAACTGGTTTTTAATTTCTCAGTGTATTTTAATTAATTAGTTTTATAGTCTTGTTTTTTTAAAATATGTAACTTATTGTCTTTTTAATTCTATTCTTTTTAAGACAGTGAGCCATCTTGAGCCCCTTTATTGAGAGAATGGTGACCTATAAATGAAACAAACAAACACAAAAGCAAAATTGGGGAGCCTGCTCTTTTCCACATGGTTGCTATTTTTCCTTCCCACCCACCACCTACCTTTCTTTTCCCTATGTGAAGTGAGTGGTGTGATAGCCACAGTATAGATTTTGATGACTTAATCAATAACTTTGCAGCAGAAAGACAGAGGGCATTTATTTCTAAGGTAAAGAATATGGCCTCCTTTTCTGTTGCCACAAACTAAGTTAATCTTTCATTTTGTCTATTTCTTCATATCTGATCACAGCACATGGATAGAGGACTTTAAATGAGGGATCCTTGGAGGGGCTGTTCCACCCGTTATTACCTCTGGGCCCTTTACCATGTGAACATTTGGAAACCCATGAGTACTCCAGATTCAATTAATATTTATGTGTCTGTCTGGAGACAGCACAGATACCTGATAGACAGAGAAACAGACAGAAAAGGGAGATGTAAATACCACGTTAGTTCCAAATTATTGCTGTATAAAGAGAACCTCACTCTATTTTTAAAAGCTCCAGCTTCTCAACACAGAATGGAGTTTCAGAACTTTTTCACCTTTTTCTAGTTTCTCTCAGTTACTCTTTAGTTCCCAGTACAGCCTCCCAGTTGGCTAGGACAGTGGTCCTCAACCTTGGGCCTCCAGATGTTCTTGGACTAGAACTCCCAGAAGCCCTCACCACCATCTCTCTGGGAGTTGAAGTCCAAGAACATCTGGAGTTCAAGGTTGGGGACCACTGGGCTAGGAGATAAATGTCCATCACAACCAAAGTTGTCTGTGTTCTGTTTCAACTGATCAGGATATTCTTGTGATGTTGCTTCTAGGTTATTAATTACCACACTGAGAACTAGGATTAGCTAGGTCACTAGGAGCCCGGCAATCAATGGTCCCTGGTCAACTCACCAATAGTCCAACAACTAGCATTGGTCTGTGAACCTCCACGTGGTCCTTAAGACTGTAAAGACAATGATGGAGCAAAATGTGGAATAGCTATAGGTAATTTTGAAGACTCTACCATAAACTGAGATGGCAATTCTTATTTAACTTGTAGCATAACAGCCAGCCATAACTGACTTTAGTTTTTCTCCATGGCTTCATTGGATTACATTGCAGCAAACAAAAGCTGAGATATGGGAAGAGCGCATACATGCACCTATGAATTTCTGGAGAGATCCCATAATTTATAGAACCCAAGAGAGCACATATTTTGAATGCAGGAGACCCAAGATGCAGTACATAGATTTTCAATATCAGAGGATCTTGGAGAGTAGTGCACATTACTGACCAAACAATTCCATCCTGGGCCACCAATGGGTCAGTCAAAAGCAGCTTCAAGTGATAACCATCTTTAGTTGTGTGCACAGTTTATATAGCCTTGCAAGAGATTTTAACTATCTGTTCTTGAATAAAAGCAGCCCTTAATAAATGAGCAAATGGCTTATCATTTTTCCTCCCTCGTGTGGGCTACTGCATTCTTTTCCATTTTTACATGCCCACGGTTTATGCTTTAATGGCAACCACTCTTTACACACTTACTTATTGACTTGCGATCTTGGTGTACTTGACACTGTGTAGTTAAATTTGCCACAAAGAGGAGAGGTGGAAATAAATAGAATTCTCCGTAGGGAATTCCTGCGAAGAGGAAGACACGAAGCACTTTGGGAACTGATTCAATCGCACTTTGATTAGCTAGAGAATTGCTGTGTGGCTAACTAACTTGCAGGGTGATATGAAGAAAGCTGGGCTCTCTGAGCATAATTAAATGATAAGTTCACATTCTAGGGACTATTGTAGGGGCTGTCATACACAGTGCCAAAAATAGGCCGTCTCATGATAAATACCCTTATTAACAGCTACACTCCTTTCGGCTGGTACGGTGTGGCAGAAGAATTCTGCAAAGACTTAGGCCTCTTTGATGACCATCTCCCTGAAGGTATTTGAAATAAAGGGCTCATGAAAAAGGAAAGTAAGCAACAGGAAGCAAAATAAGACTCGAGGCCCATGTAGGTGTCATTATTCATCATGGAAGAGCAGACCCATTTTGATTTCCAGCAGCTCCCTCCTTCGACTGATGCTCACGGAAGTCTGTTTTTGGAGCAGATTGATGCCAAGGAATTTACCACCATGAAGACTGTAGAGAAATGAGGAATTTCCCCATCTCATAAACCAGTCACAAGGGAAATTAGTTTGGGCCACTTATTGAAGTCATAGGAAGAACTCATCTCTGCTTTGTCCTTTTCTGCATCGAAGACTGAGACAAGAGGCTGGGCATTTTGTTTGCATTTGGCAGACATTTGGCTAGTCAATTCCTAGAAGTTAAATTTCAGACTGAAGGGAAGGTGTTCTAGGTTACATGTCCAGTCCATGGTATCCTCTGATATCCTGCAAATTACCAGTTATTTTGACTGTGGGGGCAAATGCTCTTGTCTGCTCAGAGTGTCTATGATGATGATGATGATGATGATGATGATGATGATGATGATGATGATGATGATGATGATGATGATGATGATGATGATGATGATGAGCAGCAGCAGCAGCAGCAGCAGCAGCAGCAGCAGTAGCATTAGCATTAGCATTAGTATTGTTAGTATTATCATTATCATTATCATCATCATCATTATCATTATTATTATTATTATTAGTAGTAGTAGTAGTAGTAGTAGCAGCAGCAGTAGTATTAGTATTAGTAGTATTAGTAGTATTAGTATTAGTATTAGTAGTAGTAGTAGCAGCAGCAGCAGCAGTAGCAGCAGTAGCATTAGCGTTAGCGTTAGCGTTAGCATTAGTATCAGTATTGTTAGTATTATCATTATCATCATCATCATTATCATTATTATTATTATCAATTTGATTTGTATACCACCCAATCTGGCAGCCAGGGCCACTCTAGGCAGTTTATAAGACTATATTCATCCCTGAGGATCAATCACAATACAGAAGGAAGATAATTTGCCCAATATAAAGTGAGAGAACCTCATATCAGGACAATCAGGGGTCATTTAGTACCTCAGGAAGCCCTACTTCTAATGATGCTCTAACTTTACCACGTAGTTTGGACATGACCCACATAAAGAGCAGTGGCCTGGAAAGATTGTCTACCTGTAAACTACTACACTGTTTGCAACTCTTCTTTTTTTAAAAAAAAATAGTTTGACTCATAGATAAGTACCTCTGCCCTGGAATCTAAAAAGATGGCTCCATGTGATACAAGAACAAACTGTAGTGTTAGTCTTTAAAAAACAACAACAACCCATAAACCTCTTCACCCATCTCTCTGAAAATCCAGCATCTGTACACACTCCTGTAAGGTGAGCTGAAGGGATGATGGCATTGCCTTCTGTACAATTTCTGCAGATCCTTCTATTTGGAGCATGCTCCGTTGAAATACATTGGATTGACATCCTTCACCGGGACATACATTACGTTTTTTGCAAGCCAGCAAGCAGTCGTTAATCCATCGCTTCCTACCAAGATGACAGAGATTTTTAAGGTTCAGATTCCAGTGAAATATGAATCACAATTGGATGTTGCTGGATAACTGTCCCAGAAGATCTTTTGTGATATGTGATGGATCTATAAGACAATAGTTGCAGGGCAATTTTTGTGTATATTGTTAATATGATGCATGATGACGTGACCAATTATAGCAGGCAAATGTTCAAACAGCATGTCACAACCTGTGTATCAATAGATTAAATCTCTTTTGCCAACATACAATTGAAACAGAGAGCATCCTCCACAGTGAACTGTCACTGCAGACAGAAGGTCAGGATGAACCTATGCAATTTTTTTTTGCCCTTGCCCAACTTATATCAAGGCAAAACCACATTTTTAACACTACAGAAGTACAACTTTATCCTTTTTTTTTTGCTTAATTGTTAAAACTGATTTTTACAAGACCAAAATAGAAATCTCTTTTAGAGATAGTAGTCTAAACATCTGTGTCCTCCTGAGCCAGGGTTTGATACACCCATCTCATTATCCAGCATTACATTTGTTTTGTTTATTATTTCATTTCTCACTTTCACTATCTGCCTTTATGCTACAGGCATCAGCCTAATATATTTTATTTATTTATTTATTTATTTAATTTATATCCCGCCTATCTAGTCGCGGTGGACTACTCTAGGCGGCCAACAACAGAGATAAAATTCAATAACATAATATAAATGTGGAAACTAACCAACCTGATCACAACAACAAGCCCAACGGTAGTTGCCCATCCATAGGTATCCTTGACCATTGATGCAGAGTCCAATGTCCACAGCTGCCTCCAACACCAAGAGAGACATACTTCTTCATTTCCCCCCAAACATAGCGGTTCCCATCTTAGGTTCCCTAGATGTTTTGGACTACAACTCTCAGAAATCTTGTCCAGCATAGCTAGTGGTGAAGGTTTCAGGGAGTTTCAATTCAAGAACATCTGGGGATCCCTACCCTAACCAAGTGCTTGTATCTGGATGGAGGTGTGCAAGAGTAGGCTTCTCATTGGGCTGTGCTGTCAAATACCATGACCCAATATTAGGGCTGCTAATCAGAATAAAGATGTGTTTCTCTGTACAGACACCCACTGATACAAATCTCAGAGCTTCTTTGCTGTGAACTACCTCTTTCCGAAGTGAGCTCTACTAAGGAATCAGTACATTTTCCAGGTGACATGAGGAAAGGGGAGATAAAGAGGGCCCTTGAAAGAATGTGAGTCTTTGCTCATTTGTAACTCAGTGGGCCAACATTGGGGATGTGTCTATATGGAATCATGTTGATATGTTAAGACTTAGAAGTTAAGGAATCACGCTTCAGTGCTTAAGTGCTGCTATTACCATTAACTAGGGAAATAGGACAAAGCAGAATTATGAGGGCCATGGCTTTATGTTTGTCTATGGATATGATGCATCTCAACTTAAAATGCCTATTGCCATTTTGTTTAATGCCTACTTCTGAAATCGACTAGGTGAAACACATGTAACTGGCCTATGACAACACATTAAGAGTAATTCCTGAGCAGGTTTCCAGACTAGATTTTCTTGGTCACTGACCAATACTGGAGCCACTCCATAAATCAAGTACAGAGTTTTCCATATTTGGAAACCCTATAAATCAAGGCAGTCTAAATCAACAATGATGAATTTGTAAGTATTATTTGACACCTTTATCATGACCATAGGACATTTCTTCTCCATGGACTGCACGGAGGCTAGCACACAAAGCTCTTAGAAAAGCTAGGACTGAACAAATCTGTCAGACTTTTTTTCTTCATACAGTATATGACTTTGCCCCAAGAAATACAGGTAGAGACTTCCCTGAAAACTGAGTCGGCCACCACTTTGTGGTGTGTGGATCACTTTGGGCTTTTGAAGGATATGCCAGTGAAGTGCAAGTTCTACCAAACCAGAAAGACCCAAGATACAGCCTCATGGCTGGACTATATATCTGCCATCTGAGAACTAATCCAGCCACAACAACTATGAATAGTATGATGGTGTGGAATAGTTCTGGTCTGCGATGGTGCTTGCACAACTGGCAACATTGACTGTAAAACTATTCAAGGTACGGAAACAACATGGAAGGCACAAAGAAAGAGCAGGTTCTCTCTCTCCCCACCTGTCCTTGCCACTTTTCTAGAATTCTTGTGAGCATTCTTTTACTTTCAGTTCTCATATCCCTAAATGACTTCAGCTAGCCAGGGTATCACGTAGTATCACATGGTCAGAGAAGAAAAGATGCACAGTGTGATCCCAAGGGATACTCTGCTTCAGGTTTGGCCCTGAGATGTATGCTTTGGACTCCATTCTTTAGGATCTGGACATCGAATCTCAAGGAGTGGGATTCTGTTAACCTACAGTCCCTAAATTTTCATGTTCACTGTGATGATTTTAGAACATGCCATTAAGACACAATCAGAAGTACCTTTGTCTTTTTCATTATCATACATAATCTACAGCTGCTGTGTAGAGAATTTCACTTAGCCTTCAGATTCAACATATAGTCTCTGCCCTGTCTCTCTCTGTTTCCCACCCTCCCTCCCTCTCACACACATATAATTGTTGCCGGGCTCACAAGGATCATGACCTTACAAGGGCCTGTCCCAAGGTCTTAGACATTGTCCATGAAATCTTAAGGATAAGATGCTCTTGGCATGGCAACCTTATAGTCCACTAAAGCTTAGGCCCAAACTCATTTAATAAGGCCTAGGTTGTGGCCAACATGGCTGCCATCCCACCCTTTCTACAGTGGAAGACCTCTGGGAATCTGTGGTCGTTGCTGAGGATTTGCAAGTCCGTGACTTTGCAGGCCTGAGTAGCAACAGTTATGAGGTAACATAAGTTGAGAGGTAACCTTTCGGCAAAATGGGCTGGAGTTAAAAAGAAAGGATTGAAAAAAGAGTACAATGACCAAAAAAATCTATAAAAATGCAATTGCGCTAATATAATTTTATCACTTATTTAAAAATTTAGTCAACCCAAAAGACTACCAAGTGTGAAATTAAGGAACAGCTCCTCTACTTTTATGGAAATCACTCTTCTTCACTTGTCTAATAGCCTGATTTTGTCAGATCATTTATTTCCATGGTTTTAAAATGAGCTTGACAGACAGAATTTTATAACACCACTTTACTGCAAATAAGAACATCATTTTCGCTTATTAAAACTGAAGCTTAGAGAAAGCATTAAAATTAACAGTTCACTCTGCTTTAACCTTTTGAATACTACTGTGACTTTACACTCTAGACCATATTGAAAGTGAGAGCCTATTACTGTGGGGGCAAAACCTCCAGCAAGTGGAATTGTTCACTGGGTAGATGAGTATAAACTGAGCTTTCAGCTGATTGGCGCGCACACAGCAGTTCCAAAATGTACATAATGGTTGACTACATTGAGACAAGATGCTTTAATACCACACCTTACATATTAAGAAGCATGATTATATATCAGGTCTATACAATGTATGATTATTGATAAGCCTAGTAGGACTTCACATCTATCTCTGGTTTGTGGTAACATTCTAGTAATGCAATTTGCATTCAAGAGTATGTTCCAGCCTTGGTTAACGGAAAACTCAGAAGAAGCCCCTCCTATGTTCTGAGTTTCTGAGTCACTTTTTAATTTGAGCACAGAAATGCAGCTTGACAATATGTCTAATGGAATTCTGATTTAGTGGCTAGAGACACTGCAGTGTGATGCCATGGGCAGAGATGTGGGATATCCAGAGTCCAACCATGAAACACACATACTGTCTGATCTTGGGCCAGTTTCTCTCACACTTGCTTGGCCTATGTCACAAATTTGTTGTTAGATGTTAGATGTGTTTCATTGACAAACTGGCTAAATAGACATGGAACTAAAACGGGGAATAAATACAGGGAACGGATGTGGAAGTAAAAGAGACGAGAGGAAAATTCTCATCTTTAAAGGCAAGTTCATTCCCAAGCCAACGTTGTTTTGTTTTGCCTACCTTTTGAAAGTTGATGACATCCCTCACACTTTCGTGAGGAATTAATAACCTCATAAAAGTGGGAGGTGATATTCCCCTCTGCATGACTTCATATCGACCTTTGGTTTCTACCAAAATTCCAGTATAATTAGGTATGCTTCAGGTAATTGATTTCAATGTCTCATGTGAACCTAACTCTGTTTTAGGTAAGGCTTCCTTTACCTTCCACCTATCTATTTATTTATTTATTTATTTATTTATTTATTTATTTATTTATTTATTTATTTATTTATTTATTGGACTTGTATACCGCCCCATAGTGCTACAAGCACTCTCCGGGCGGTTTACAATTTTTAATTATACAGGCTACACATTGCCCCCCCAGCAAGCTGGGTACTCATTTTACCGACCTCGGAAGGATGGAAGGCTGAGTCAACCTTGAGCCGGCTACCTGGGATTTGAACCCCAGGTCGTGAGCACAGTTTTAGCTGCAGGACAGCGTTTTAACCACTGCGCCTACTCCCTGCTTGTGGTAATAAGCTGGTGTCTGGGTTGTATTAAACAGCCTTTTCACTCCCTCTTAGAAGCTACCTGGTAATTGCCCAGAAGACCTGAGGGTGAGGACAGGAAGTGCTTCTGCTTTAGGAAAGAAGAGAAGGAGGGAAAGGAAGCAGTGTTAGACTAAGGACCTTCCAAAAGAAGGAGATATCCAGCGGAATAAGTCCTCACTGGCAAAGGGCTGAACATTGTGTCCATAGGGTAAAAAATTAGAATATCAACAGATTTTCCCCGCCTTCTTGGACCAGACTGTAAATTTGAGAGAGCATATTTTTGGAAGTAGGAATTCTTTAACTGCTGAAACATATCTGGTTTTCACAGAGCAGTACCACTTGTCACATCACCTATACTTTGCAAATTGGCTTACTATGTTTTGTGGTTAGTCATTGGGAAGTAAATAGGGACTTTGCTCGCAAGTATGATTACTCAGGAATGAGGTGGTGTATGATAACATCTCTAGAACATTAGCATGCTTTCAGCTTCTAATGACTTGCTATCTGTAACTCATAGTTTCATTTTTGACCAGGTAGCATTCCCAGATCCAAAGACGAGATTAATTTATTCATTTTCATTTTTGTGCTACTCATTCCTCCATTCTTAAATTTATTCCATCATATGTCAGAAACAGTGATTTTTTTTGGTTAATGATCACAGAAAAATTTGTGTGCATTTTCACAAGATTTTTGTTTGCAATTTTACAACAGAAACACATAATTGCCAGCATTTTTCCCTGTTGCGACTCATGTTTCTACGCAGTTGCCAGTAATGTACAAATGTCTCAATCTCTCAGTATGACCTACCTCACAGAAGACAGCCAGGCATGTCACCTTAAGCTGCCAGAAGAAAAGCAGGGTATAAATGGTAAAAACACGTGTTTTATAAGAGGATATTTCAAAAAGGCAAAAACGGATACAAGACGTATGGAATTCTTTCATAGAGGTACACAATTTTTTGTACAGAATTAAAAGATGCAAACTCTTGCAGAAACAGGACAGAATGATATGAGGGCTGGTAACTTGAGAAGCCAAGAGAAATGGAAATTCACAGACTATTCAGTTCTACAGTTGTCAGCAGTAACAGCAAATCCAAGGACATATAGACTAAGAGACTCCTGAATGGGGGGCACCAATTCAGTGTCAGAGCTGGGCTTTGAATCTAGTTCCCTTCATGCCTTGGGCCTTTTTTTTAAATCCACCACACGCTTTCTCTGTATCAGAGACCTGAATGCTGCTTAGAGTTCAGGGCACGGCATTTCCATCTAAGTTGGTGAAATGTTCGTTCCCAAATTTGCACCTTTTTGGCTAAGCTTTATATAACTTCATTTTAAAATGGCCATTTTTCAAATAAGCTTTTCATATGCTTCTCTCCTTCTCCAATTATCATCCTACACGTACTTACAAAGATGCTCATTCCAGTTCAATTAATGCCAGGAGACAGAAGACAATAGTGGTCATTTTACATATCTGAAGGTACATCCCCCCAAAAAACCCTTTTAAATGTTGTTGATACTTTTAGCAAGGGGATTTCCACTCACAGACATACATACCCTGCTTCAGTGCACCAAAAACTCCTACTGATGTTTGAGGCCACTGATTTTTTGAGGATGATGGATATTCTCCAGTATTGCTGAGTCTAGCTCAATTTTTGAGGTGAAAATCTTCCCTCTGTCTCTTTTTCAAAGAGTAATGACATAAACAGAAGTGCAGCTGGACTCGTCCAGCAGTGGTAGATTCAGCAGCGATGGCATAAATCAAATTTTACCCGTGCTCCTACATCATATTTCTACTTTATGGTGTTGCTTATAACCGTTCGCTCAGGTGGCAGCTTCTGGTGTGGTTTATATGGGGACACCAGAAGCAATTTTTTGAAGACAATGATGATCGTGATGATGGGTATTGTTTCCCTAGGAAACGGCTTAAAAGAGCGAGTAGCTTCCTATTCAGGTAAATGCTAGGGATACAAGTTCTTGTCCCATCCTTGGACAAAAGGACAAAGAACTAAAACATTCTATTCTCGAAGGCTTTCATGGCTGGGATCTGATGGCTGTTGTAGGTTTTTCGGCCTGTTTGGCCATGTTCTGAAGGTTTTTCTTCCTGGCGAAACATTAGGAAGAAAAATATTCAGAGCACGGCCAAACAGTCAGAAAAAACCTACAACAACCAACTAAAACATTGTCCTTCTCTGTTCTCTTGATAGGGCTCTCACTTTATTGAGAAAGACATGTTGTGCGAAATGCTACATTTCTGCACCAAAAAAATATTTGCAAAATTATACATCATACAGTGCAATTGTACATGGATTGCACTGAAGCAAAAGTGAAACTTGTCTTACTGGCTAGTTAGCCTTCCTGCATTCTAGAATATTCTTATTTTACAAAACTAGGACAAGTACTGCTTTAAAAAAAAGCTTTTGGAGCACTAGATTAGTTGTTCACACCTATCTCAATGACCAGTTGGTTTGTGTGTGTATGTCCACCCGCATGTGCATGTGTTTTATTTCTCAAAAGGAAAGGACTAGAGGCATTTTGTGCCATTTACAGACCCTGTATGGGATGGGTTTACTTGGTTGCCTTGCTATTGGCAGGACCTGTGGGATCTTGCATTGCTTTATATTCTTCTTCTGGGCATTTCCTCCTGTTAAAAAGGTAAAGGTTCCCCTTGACAATTTTTGTCCAGTCGTGTTCGACTCTAGGGGGCGGTGCTCCTCCCCGTTTCCAAGCCATAGAGCCAGCGTTTTGTCCGAAGACAATCTTCCGTGGTCACATGGCCAGTGTGACTTAGACATGGAACGCTGTTACCTTCCCACCGAGGTGGTCCCTATTGATCTACTTGCATTTGCATGCTTTCGAACCTCTAGGTTGGTGGGAGCTAGGACAAGCAACGGGAGCTCACTCCATCGCATGGATTCGATCTTACGACTGCTTGGTCTTCTGACCTTGCAGCACAGGCTTCTGCAGTTTAGCCCACAGCGCCACCACGTCCCTCTTCCTCCCCGTCTTCCTCCTGTTGAGGCAGCCTAAATCAGGATGTGAGCAACTACTCTTTCCACCCCTAGTAAATGCAGCTGCTTTAGGACCTCTTCTGACTAAAGAGAACTCACTCTATCAACTGAAAGTTCTTTCTGGTGTCACATTATCATGTCACAGGTCTGTTGGGCATCTTTGTGTTCCTAATAAAGAGAGAGCCAGCCAGGCAAATAGGAAACTGCAGATAACCTTCACTGCCGGTATTCACAGCAGGTCTACAATTTAGCTGGAGCCCTAATTGTGGTATTCTTTTTGGTGTGATTAAACCATCAGTCCTTGACTTTAGGTATCAGTCCTCCAGACGGAAGATCTAAGAGTACGAATCAAATTGCCACTTTTGCCCTCAAGTCTGAGAATCAAATGAGAAAGTTTACTACATTGACGTATTAGGCACCTCTCTTTCCTTTCCCCTCCTTTACTGTCTTCCTTTATTTCTCTTTTGAAAGCTATATCAAAGTCCCTAAAAGTTGTGCAGAAAACTTTTTTGTTTCTGATTAAGAAAAACACTGTACTTTAGGGTGAGGTCTGAGTGATCTCTCAGCCAAAATACCTTGCCTTCTTCCGTGCTGAGAAGTAAAGCTTTGGCAATGTTGAAAGACGATTTACATCCTTACTACTACACTTTCTATAGAATTCACCCCATATGCAGGCACTTCCTTATTTTTCATTGGACTCCCATCCTGTTAAAACAAGACTGAGCTCAGTATTACAGGGAGTGATTCCTCTAAATCAATGGTCCCCAACCTTGGGTCCCCAAATGTTCTTGGACTACAATTCCCTGAAATCCTGGCCAGCACTAGTGGTGAAGGCTTCTGGGAGTTTTAACCCAAGAATACCTGGGGACCCAAAATTGAGAACCATTGCTCTAAATAACCCTTGAAATCTCTAGAAGTACTATTTAGTATATAACAACCTCAGATATGCAGAGGATACCACTCTGATGGCAGAAAGTGAAGAGGAATTAAAGAACCTCTTAATGAGGGTGAAAGAGGAGAGCGCAAAAAATGGTGTGAAGTTCAACATAAAAAAAACTAAGATCATGGCCACTGGTCCCATCACCTCCTGGGAAATAGAAGGGGAAGATATGGAGACAGTGTCAGATTTTAATTTCTTGGGCTCCATGATCACAGCAGCCACAAAATTAAAAGACACCTGCTTTTTTGGGAGGAAAGTGATGACAAACCCAGACAAACCTTCAAAAGCAGAGATATCACCTTGCCAACAAAAGTCTGAATAGTCAAAGCAATGGTTTTTCCAGTTGCGATGTATGGAAGTGAGAGCTGGACCATAAAGAAGGCTGACCACCGAAGAATTGATGCTTTTGAATTGTGGTGCTGGAGGAGACTCTTGAGAGTCCTCTGGACTGTAAAAGAGAACAAACCTATCCATTCTGAAGGAGATCAACCCCGAGTGCTCATTGGAAGGACAGATCCTGAAGCTGAGGCTCCAATACTTTGGCCATCTCATGAGAAGAAAAGACTCCTTGGAAAAAACCTTGATGTTGGGAAAATGTGAAGGCAAGAGGAGAAGGGGTCGACAGAGGATGAGATGGTTGGTCAGTGTCCTCAAAGCAACCAACATGAATTTGACCCAACTCTGGGAGGCAGTGGAAGACAGGGGGGCCTGGCGTGCTCTGCTCCATGGGGTCACGAAGAGTCGGACGTGACTTAACGACTAACCAAGAAGAACTGTTCAGTATAGAGTCCTGTTCCCCTGTGTACTGCAAGAAATAAGCTCCTGAAAATATGACTGAGAATGTGAAAAACAGCAAGCAAGACCAATTGCTGAGATGTGGGGAATTCTGTTGAAGATGCTGGTGTGAATGTAAAACTGGATTTGATTAGTAAAATGCACCAAAGGACCAGGAACTTTTACTCTTTTGGAAACACTCAGTGGGGCTGAAAGTCTTGGTCCTGGTACAATCTGTTGACAACCTAAAATTTGATCCTAATGGAGGTGGATCTCAAAGTGACCATGTTGGAAAATGATTGTGATAGAAGTCAGCGCTAAGTGCTTTTAAACCAATAAAAGACCAATCAAAGAATTCAGCTGGCTTAAGCACACTTAACTTTCTCTCGGATTGTGGCTTACATGCCAAGGGAAATCCAAAGCATCACGACCTAAAGCGAGATCGCAAATTTCCCCATGGATTTAAGAAAAGGAAGAGGCAAGGCAGGAGCATGAGAAGATATTGTACAATATCTCTTCCTTACTTGTAGCACCAGCTTCCTTTTGTTATCTGCTCTTTATAAACCATTGCAATTTCATCTCCATGGTTTTTCCCCTAATGGGAGCTTCTTCATTGGGCAGGACAGGCAACAAAAGCAGCCATTGGCAGAGAGCTTTTCTATTTCGTTCCTTTATAAATGCCCCAGATTTTTTTAGATCTCAGGAGAATATCTTGAAAATTGCAGAAAGATTAAAGCTGGGGAAGAGTTGGGGAAAGTAAGGGCAGTCTGCATAAAACAAGATGATAAAGTGTCACAATAAACAGACGTCATTTCATCTCTTTCAACTGATAGAGGCTGCTCAGTAGCAGTCAAGCTTATGGATCGCAGCCTTCCCTGGTGTATGATCTTTCTTCCAGAACTGGCCTGACTGTAGACAGAAGGAGGTGGTTGCCTTAGGTGGCTGATGATGGGAGAAAGCAACAAGATTTGGGAGGATAGAACTGTCCCCTGCACCTCCTAAGCTATCCCGATGCCTTGAGGTATAGAGAAGAACGGTATCTTATCACAGCAGATGCTATACTATCATAGGGGCTCTCCTGTCATCAGATCTGGAGGACGATGTTCATCCACCACCAGTGGTAAGAAGGGACTCATCTGTCAGTCCAGAGTCAATGTCTGTAAGTGGAATTGGAAGGAGGTCATTTTGTTCTTTGCCTCAGGGAGCAGAATGGGAACTGAAATGAAGAATGCAGGAGAAAGCAAAATTGACATATCCTTGTAGAATCGCACAATTGTTGTGTTCAAGGCGACTTTGGAAATCATCTGCTCCAACCCCATGCTCCCTTGGCGGATGGCCTCTGCTTAAATACCTCCAGTGAAGGTGGAACTCTAAGGCAGCCCCTGTTCCACTGTCAGGCTCCTCTTACCATTAGAAAACATTTGATGTTTAGCTGAACTTGACATCCCTGAGGTTTCAACAGCCATTGGTTGCCGCAAAGCCCTTTGAAGCAACAGGTTGGCGTGGCAACTCTTGGGATACTTGATGAAAGAACTATTGTGGACCTATTCTCTGGACTAAGGACACCAATTCCTAAAAGAATACAGTGGTGCCTCGCTTAATGACATTAATTTGTTCCAGCGAAATCGCTGTAGAGTGAAAACGTCGTAAAGCGAAAATAAAAAACCCATTAAAACACATTAAAACCTAGTTAATGCATTCCAATGGGCTAAAAACTCACCATCCAGCGAAGATCCTCCATATGGCGGCCATTTTCGGTGCCTGTATAGCAAGGAATCCGTCCCTAAGCACAGCGGGGAGCCATTTTGAGCACCCAGCGGCCATTTTGAAAACCTGACAATCAGCTGTTTTGATCGTCATAATGTGAAGAATCGGTGCCCGAAGCAGGGAACTGATCTTCGCAAAGCGGAAAAAAAATTAAAACATTGTTGTGAAGTGGATTCGTCGTAATGTGGGGTAATCGTTAAGCGGGGCACGACTTGTATTTCACCACTTGATGAAGACCTCTTTCCTTATACACTCTCACTAGTTAATGTCTTTCTTAAAATCTGGCACCCAGAAGTGGACATGTTTCTCTTAGATACAGCCTGATGAGCGCAGAAGAGAGTGGGGGAAATGCTTCCTGGGACTTCAGCAATTTGCATCTGTAATGATTTCATCACTATGCAATAACAGCTTGTGATTTATCCATGTTAGGACTCTACCACCTTCAAATGCAGGCGGGAGGGTGCACGCTGGAACATCTCCCCTGCCCAATAGCTTCCTCCCTGACAGATATGATTTCTATAAGCAGATAGCATTTCTGTAAGGACGTTTTGAGCTACATGTTATCCTACTGCCTTCTTATAACCCAGTGGGATTCTAGTTTGTTGTTGTTGTTTTAATGGAAAGGTCAGTCTTCAAAATATCCCAGCCTGGTCCTTCTTAAATTGCATTGCCTCCCTGAATTGACAGTGGTTTTCTCCTGCTACATGGATTTTTTAATATATGTCATCTATGCATACCATCTTCCTTATCATGACTCCCTTTTATGCTTCTCAAGATGTAAATAATCAGCTGATTAACTCACTCTAAACAATTATGGTATGGATCTGGGGCCATCATTGCTTCTCTGACAATCAGTGTGCTTGACTTATTTATCTGATCGGTGCACACCTGTGCCATTACTTTTGATTGCTGTTTGGGAAAATCCTAGCTTCAACTCTAACTGGTTGCAATCTGACTTGGGGGAAAAAATTGCATCCAGATGCAAAGGATGCTATTTGCTCCATATTAGCAAGCCAGCAGAAAATGGTGTGTGTGTTTGGGGGGGGGGGATGATTTTGAGCAATGTGCATTACAGGCTTCCACCCGTCCTGTGATGATGAGGCATCCTTGTTACATGTTACTTGCCAGAAATGTTGATTGCTTCCGTAAAAATAGAATTGCAAAACAAGCTGAGGAATGTTTGTACAAAAGTGTGATGTGTTTGGATGCTAAGCAGACAAAGAGCTCCCTGTGCCTCACCAAATCTTACTTGAAAAATTAATTCAAAGTGTATTCCAGCAGTGCAACCGCCGTGTGGATTGAACTGTGGGCTGAAAAGGCATGTACCGGTAGTAACAATAAAAGGCAGCAGAGGAGTATAAACGGTAACAGGTAACAATTTCCTTTAACATCTTTGTTAACAATCTGGAGGAGGGAGTGAACAGCTTGTTAATGCAGAAAAAGAACGCAGCTTGGGAGACCTGTTGTGGAAGGAAGGAGGAAATTAAGAACAGGATGTTGAAAACGCAGGACAAAACAAATGATGATCCTAAATGTTTATATAGGATAGAGAAGAATGGAGTGGAGCAACACAGATATAGTGGGAAGCGATAGAAGGGAGTCATCTTCAATGCCGGCTGGAGATGTAAATTTGTGCTCATCTCCTCTTCACATAAATCCTCTCATTTTTGCATGTGAGGACAAGAAACTTCAAAATATTCTCTCGGTATGAGCAGAAGAGATATTTTGTGGCTCAGTCAGAAAGAAAACAAAGTGAGGATGTTTGTTTTTAGCAAATGAAGCAAAATCATGCCAATAATGGAGTGGTGCTCTCCTGGCAGCGGAAAGAACCAGATCATGACGAGGAAGGCAACATAGGTAGATAGTCCGGTTCTTCATGTTACAGGTTTAGAACACACAGGCTTGGGAACATACATGCTTGGAAAGGCCAAGAAGGGTTTAAACACTGAGAAAGTAGTTTGTGATTTCAATAGCAATGCTACTGATGATGTCCTACAGTAGCCATTTTCGGGGTGGGGGGGAGTTATGGCCTTCTGGGAACCTTGGCACATTTGAAGGTGGCCACAGATTCATCTGTTCATGTTGTATCCTTGTTTGCACATTGCCAAAGACTTTCCTAAAGGGTCATGGCCAAAAAATAAAATAAAAATTGAGAATAGCTGCCTGACAGTATCAACCAGGCAGGTTCATGGGTCATGGGTCTTTAAATTACTGGGAAGAGATCCCTCTGGGGGGTTCTTTTCATGGGTGAAAGGATGGCCACCAGCTAGTGGTCATCATGGATAAATTCCTTGTTGTTAAAATGGAAAGAGAAACAGACAGGACAGCCAACTGACCACTGGTACTTCACATCATTCATATTTGAATATAGATCTTCTTCGAAAATATTCCTGCCTCTTTGAAAGATCTATTTTCATTTTGGTCCTAGTCCCCTAAACTGTATGTAGCCCAAACTTCTCATCTTAACATGGTTGGTTCAGCTCACTGGCCTTTTCCTAAAGTCCCTTGGATTGATCAGTAAAGTTTGCAGCTCAATCCAACTTCTGGCTACCTTGCCTTATTTGTTTCCATGTCCTTTCTCCTTGCAGCAACGTGCAGAACTATTCGTGTAGCTTCCCTGGCAGTAAACCTAATCATCATTTATAAATCAGCACTTTGACTCCAAGTAAAAGAAGGATTTTATAAACCAGGATCATTACTGTATAACTTCTGGGTTATAAATCAGGTGGTTGTACCCTAAAATTGCAAAGTGAAGATTAGTAAATCATGACATTTTTCTTCCTCCTCTTCTTCTTTTATTTAGAAATCTCTTGGCACGATTTGTAAATCTGTTGTGGAATTTGTAAACCCAGATTGGGGGTATGTAAAACCATTTCGCGGTGTATAAATCAGTTGAATGTTTTAGCTAAATCTAATGCTTAAAATAATGATTTCTGAATCAAAACTTTTGGCTGAAGATTTAGTGGCAAGTTTTATAAATCAGAGGCAAGATATATAACTCAACCCCTGAGAAGTGTAGATTTATAAATCCAACTTATAAATCAATGTGGGGGGGGGAATCATGTTTTACACTAAATAATATTTTACAAATGGCACCTCGTACATCATGGAATTGCCACAAATCTTTTACATGGAAGTCGGCATACATAAAGTGTGGCTGAATTTAAAGAAGAATATTGGGGAGTACTAGATGCCATTCAGAGGAGGGGGTTAAATATTGATTCTAATCTTAACTGAGGCTAACAATTTCCTCATGGATGATGATCCGATACTGTTGGTAGAAGTCCAGGGCTTTCAACCTTAGAGGTAGTGGATAATTGTCTCAGTCTACAGCTGTCAGTATAATTCATGATGCTGCCAATGCATGAAACTTCTAGTCAGAGGCGTGTGCATGTGGGAGAGATAGATAGAGAGAGAAAGTTTTGCTAAGGGGCAAGATTCAATGTTCAATGCCAACTGATTCTCCATATTCCAGTCTTTAGTCCTCTCTTCATCCTGCTGATGTCCTCCATGGTAGGGACATAAAGAACACTCACTATGTTCCTCATTTCAGCTATTTAGCCTCTCTAAGCAAGACATGATGATGATGAATTTTCAAACCCTGTAGGATTCCTCACCTTCAGGTGAGAGCAAGCCAAGATCTGGGAGTTCTATAATAATAATAAATGTTTATTACAGTCATTGACCAGCAAAAGTAAGATACATTATTTAAATTAGGAGACATAAAAACAATCTAAAAACATTAAAAACATTAAAAACACCAAAGCACTAAAAACATCTATATACATATATACATCTTACTAAATATCTCCTACCTCCCTATCATAGGCCTTATTTATGGGTTATTACAGCTTGCATAGAATGCCAAAATTGTTACTTTGAAGCTCATAGAGCCCATGTGATCATTATACCAAACTGGTATACACCAATTTACAGATTCTATAGGTGCGCTTTAGGTGGAACCTTTTCTTCACGGATTTTAATTGCAGCGGCACAGAATTTAGCTACTTTTGACAGCATATCTGAATTTAGCCCAGTATATCTGCCAGGGCATCGCCCTGTCAGCAAAAGCAGTGTGTAATGTGCCTCTGATCGTCCAGGAAATGCCCTTATGTAAGGGTCAACATGGACTTCTCGAATGTCAGAGTAAAAAGCACAGTGAAGTAACACATGGGAGATAGATTTGATCTCATCAGAGTTACAGGGGCATAAACACTTAGTGTAAGGGGTGTTTTTATACTTCCTTTCCTGGACTGATGACGGAAGTGCATTGAAGCAGGCCAGAGTAAGAGCTTTGTGTTGTTTAGGTGTTAAGGGTAAGTAGAGATATTTTGCTGGTTTGGGTTGCAGCAGTGTGTTGTCAAGTATAAACCTATTTCTGATAGTACCAAGGTCCTGCTGCCTTTCTGTCTCAATAACATGCTGCCTAAGATTACTCTTGGCCTTAACGTATCCCATTTGTTGGATACTTTCTACCGAATAGCCGTATCTCTTGATTTTATGGTTTATTGCTCTCTTCCAAGGGGACTGATGGTTATCCTGTAATACCAGTGAATTCAGTCCAGTTGGCTGAAAGGTTAGTTTTAGCCAAAAGTTAAAAATGGCCAGCCAAGCTCTGGCTTCAACCTTCAGGTAGCCCACTTCAAGCCTGAGGGCTGCATTGGATACCCCTCTTGGAACTTGTAATATAGCTCTCACAAATTTAGATTGAACTACTTCTAGCTGGGTAAACGAAGAATAGGGGCCCAATTGAGCCCCATACAAAAGCTGACTCAGGGATGTGGCCTGAAACAATCTTAGTGCAGCTGGAATGTACTGACCTCCCTTTGAATAGAAGAATTCTACTAAACTGACAAAGTAGATGCTAGAAACCTGTTGCATACCCACAAGGGCTTTAGATCATCACCAGAAGCCATTGGCAGAGTGAAGATGATGACCAGTCGTCCATAGGATATGGGTCAGAACAAGTTGAACATTTCTGTATCCTATTAAACTCAGTAGGTGAGAGAGCGAAGCATCCGTTTAGCATAGGTTTCTGCTATCACTTTATACCTGCCTGGTGTGTTTTCTTTCACAGATCCCTCATACCTTCTTCTGTGTCATGTCCACTGCTGGCTTCCAGCTACCATTTTACTACAGAAAAACATGACATTTCAGCACTCCTAACTGTGGCAAGTCCACAGGAATGCTCCAGGATTAGAGATTGGGATGCCTTATGTTTATTGAATGAAAAATATATGTATTGGGACAACATGACATCCTTATCTTATGCATACAAAATAAATTACATCTGTATTGCTCTAATAGCAGTCTACACCAGTTTTCCCCAATCTGATGGCATCCAGAGATGCTAGATTTCAAATCTTGTTATCTCCAGCCACCTCCTTGGACGAGAGTGTGGGTTCATGATGATCTGAATGGTGCTGAGGTGGTTCTGCACACTTTTGAGATCTCTGACTTCCAAAAGATTTTAGTTAATAGCCATCTGACCACCCATCTACCACCCTTTGTTCCAGGCTTTTGAGTAGAAAGTTTGACCAACTTCTAGATTCTGTCCTGCATTGTTGTCAGTATCACCAAGGCTGTCACATGGGGCCTTTGGCCTTGGAAGCATTGTCGTCTACAATTCCCATCAGCACTACCTAGCATGACAAATAGGGAGAAATTATCTTCCTATTTGTCTAAAGTATCTGGACAGCCAAAGGTTTTCCACCTGTCTTTTCCAGATGAATGGCTGTGGAGTCATCATGACGGTAAGCTGAGTTCACAGTGGTCCCTGGATGACTTGAGAATTCCTCCTGCACCTTTCTTATATGCATTATTATCATAATCATTATCTGGAGTAGCTATTAATAAGCCATATAATTGCAACGTTATTCCTTCAGACGTCTCCCATGTACCCTTTTCAATTAGTTTTAACTATACGGAGAGATTTTTGAGGTCTTTGAGTTTTCATTATTAAGATCATTTGGGCCAAATAAACATCTGACACTGACAACTGAAGTTCATTAAAAATTGCTTTTGATGAACCGAACAACAAATTCCATTTGGCATTTGAATGGAAAAAATGTGCAAAGTTGATTCCAAATCACAAGGTATCTTGTGGATGATCACATAAGAAGAACCTTTATATTTATCTCATTTTGTTACTTAGAAGTTAAATTCATCAGAGATGAATAAACTCTTTTATCTAACTTCCCAACTGGTTCCCACAACATATAGCATACATTCCTTGCCCTCTCTTTTGGCTTTCAGTCTGTTTTGAACAGTTTTCATACAACTTGAAATACGTAAGTGGTGGAATTGCTACCTTTTTAAAGTAATGGCAGATCCAAATAGCCATGTTCTAGAGATCTCTGCATGGTTAGCTTTCCTAGAGTGAGGCTTTCAGCTCAGATGGCAGATTATGACAGGGCATAGATGTCTCTCTTTCTCTCACCCACCTCGACATTCCTCTTCACCAAAATATATCCACAAGAACATCTGCTACTAGTCAGCCCCCTGCTGTGGTTGACTTCAAGTCAATCTTCCCTCTGCCATCCTTGTTCTAAGTCAACCCCAGCGGTGGGGGTTGGCCATTTAGCCCCTTATGTTAATGAGTATTTATAGCCACTGCAAAGAGGCCAGAAATGCACCTTGGCGGCTCTCTGAGGCTGTCTTCTTCAGTGACTGCAATGGAAGGACCTACATCACAGCATGCCCCTGGAAAACCTGAGAGTGGCTGGGTCCCCACTGCCCAGAAAAACCTAAATGGCAAGCAGGAGCAACAATATCCAGTGTGAAGTACTCACTGGAGTGGCATATGGGAAGAAGGCCATGGAGAGTGGAAAGCAACAAGGCAATGGCCAGGGTGGTGGTGATGGTGAAGGCATTAAGTGGCAACAGAGGTTTGGCATACAGTGGAACCTCGACTTACGAACGTCCCTACTTGCGAATGATTCGAGTTACGAACGGCTCCATTCGCAAAAAGTTACTTTGACTTGCGAACGGAGCCTCGACGTATGAACCAAAAAAAGAAAAAAAAACCCTTTCCTGCCCTTTTTTGACCTAAGAATTTTTTTTTAAAAAAAATCACCCCCTAGTGGTACAGTACATATTAACCGGCTTTGCATTAGTTCCTGTGGGAACTAATTCCTCTACCTACAAACAGCACCTCGACATATGAACGGAAAACAACAGGTACGGATTAAATGGTTTTCAATGCATTCCTGTGGAAAAGTTTGCCTTGACTTACGAACTTTTCGACGTACGAATGCCATTGCAATATGGATTAAGTTCATAAATTGAGGTACCACTGTACTTCTTCTTCTGTTCCAGGGGTGGGGAAGGTGTCCATCTCCAAATCTTGTTGGCGTCCAACTCTCCATCAGCCACCATCCAGCATGTGCTGTGAAAATCTTCCAGTCTTGATTTTGTTGCATTTCTCCAGATTACACCTAATGTGTTCATTTCTTCCCATCAACTATCATGTGTTTGAGCATGTTTTTTTTTTTAATTTTAGCCATTCACATTTTGAAATTCTTGCTTTGTTTCATAGAGATTGTATGTCTCTGAAATGCCCATCAGGGTCTGGTGTCGTTCATGAGTTGTTAAGTGGTGCAAAAATGCCTCCTTTCTTTCAGGCTATGGAGTCCAATGGAGTTCTTTTGTATCCTTGCCCTCATGGTAGGTGGTCAGGGATGGTAGAATTCTGGCTTCCCAAACCATCTGCAGAGCTACTGGTTCCCAACTCCTGCTCTATGGCAGACAAGTAGTTCAGCTAAAAACATACCAGTAATTGCTTTCGCTTATGTTCACATCCCTTCTTTCTCCTTGTGTTTCTAACTTCTACACAGATTTATTTAGAAATCTCCTTGGAGTAGAAAATAGCCCTATTTTTCTCTCGTGTCACTTGCATACTGAGAATATATTTTTTAAAATCATTATCATCATCATGGATTGAGGATTGGGCTGGATGATACTTGCAATTCCACTCAACGCTACTAGAGTAGACATGGTCTAGAGGGGCGGGGTAAAAATAAAATAAAATCAAATAAATAAATAAATAAATAAATAAATTTTATAGGTCTCTGGTCCATAGAATAATTTTTAATTTCTTAGGGGAGACCTCTACACTCTTGATTGCATACTTTGCCCGGGTGCCAGGGAACCACAAAGTGGTAATCTATTTGAAGACTTTCGTCCTCATCAGCTTGTGAAATCTCCTAAATTCTGCTTCAGCACTGCTTTACCAAAGCAATAATTAAAAAATAAAAATGCCAAAGAATATTCCTAAGCGTCTTCTCAGATTACTACAACATTAATGTGATTTTTACCTCCCATGGAAACTGGAGGTACTATTACTTAAACCCATTTAAACTATGTATGTAAGAGCTCACACTCCATCTAATTTTGTGCCTTTAATATGCTTTCAACATGTCCACATCTGCTAACAGCCTTGGTCTTTTCCTTATCCTTCCTTCATAATTTTCAGCTAAAAAGAATATATCACTATATATCACGGCAGGACCACCTCCTTCTATACAAACCTACCTGGCAATTAAGATCCATCCATGGGACTCTACAGAAATAGCTATCCCTCAAGGAGTTAAGAGGGATAGCTTGTAGACAAAGGGCCTTTTTGGCAGCTGCCCCCAGACTATGGAACGCTATCCCAAGTGAGACTCGTCTGGCGCCAACGTTGATGACGTTTTGACGCCAAGTCAAAACCTTCCTGTTCCAGAAGATTTTTAATTGAAATAATATCAACTGTCGGTCCTGATGACAGTTCTTAGAGTAGTGTATTTTTAATTGTATTTTAATTGTTTTATCTTTTAATCTTTTTATTGTATTTGAATTGTTGTAAGCCGCCCAGAGACCTTTGGGTAGTGTGGGTGGCATATAAGTTAAATAAAATAATATTGCTTTACACAATCAGTTAAAATGACTTTCTTTCTATTTGCCTTTTCTATAAAAATGTTCCAATGAAAAAGTAAAACATTTGCTTTTTTTCCCTCCTAGGGGCAAAGGGAAGCTGCACACATTTTCCTTACCACATAATTTATTTTAAAACATATTCATTATCTTGATATTCCTTTGTGTATGCAACGCTCATGTGTGTACGTGTGCATCTCAGTATTTTGAGCGAGGTAGCATTCAAAATATACTTACTTACCTTGTTGTCAACTTAACCATGTTGGTCATTCAACCTCCACTAGCATTACAATTAAAACATAAATACAATGAGAAATAAATACCCCTGCAGAGTGTTAGCTTGACAATATGATGCTAGCAAATTAAGAAGGACAAATACAAATACATAATTTTTTAATAAAATACTGGATTAAATGTGAGAATTAAAATGCAATGTTCATTTGTGTTCTGGGAATATTTGTGATCTGAGGTCCTCCTGCTTCATCTATTTGGTACTACATAAATTCAATCTGAAAGACATAATGAACACACAATCCTTCGAACTTATGTCTCCCCCAGCCTTCGGTATAGATACTTACACATGAAATATATCAGAACACGTGTTCTCCGTGGCTGTTGATCCATTGTGGTGCTGTAAGAAACAACTGGCCTTGAAAGAGACCTCAGTTGAGGATGTCGCATCAACAAAAAGGTTTCTCTCTCTCTCTCTCTCTCTCTCTTTGTTTCCACTGTTCTATGACAATAATGTGATGATCATACTAGATTGAAGGCTGAACTGCATTTGGTAAGCATTTGGAGACCAAAAGAAAATGTCCTTATACAGGTACAATGGATTAAATGGATACTCTTTTCCCCAAGCCTGGACTATGAAAATAAGAGCAATTATGGCATAAGTGGACTTGGAAAATGGCAATAATTAGGTAATTAAAAATGTGCTTCGATTCCATTATGCTTCCATAAAACCCCACCATGTAAAAAACAATGTATTTGAACATATTTTACCAAATATAATTCACCTAATTGTGAATTTTATACGCTACCCAGTTATGCAATTAGATACTACATGACAATTTCTCACAATTAGCTGTTGCAAAAATCTGCCTACAAACAGCATGATATATTTAACAACTTTTTAATGCAAAACAGTTGACATAGTTAATGCTATATTCCTTTAATTCAATTTTAATTAGTTAAACAGTAGTTAGAAAATGTGAGCTTTTCATTAACTCACATTGCCAATATTTTTTGCTGGTTGTCTTTTTTCATAGTTCTTTCAAATTACGCACGTCTAATGGGATAATACTCTAGCAATGTATTATTATTTTATTGGATGTGGTGCCAAAATTGGTGGATACGGTGGAGTCAAGTGTTTGCATGTATCTGACAAGTGCAGCTGAGCCGGTGTTTAAGCATCAGAATAGAAAAATGAGCATGAGATCCTGCCAAGAAATAAACCACTGGGTTTTCCAATCACAGTGTCCTTAGATGTATAGCTCTGTCATGGATTCAGAACCAAGAGCATCAGCATCCGAGATCCGGAAAAAGCCTACTAGGGCAGAGATGAAAGCTCTAGGCCTTCATATATTGGTACTTCACTTCCCAAAAACCTCAAGGAGTATAGAAAAATAGTAAGGGATTGTGGGAACTGTAGTCCATATCTTCTGGAAGAGTGATGGTCCCTCTTTAATATCCCCCCTGGTACTATTCATTGTGCAGGCACTAGAATCATATGCAGCACCTCAGGAGCACAAATCCTGCTGGAACAGCAATACAGGCTCTCCCGCTGGTGCAAGCATTGGGTTCCCTGTCATACCCTACAACAGCTGAGTTATCCTTTGGCAGAGTGCACCAACATGTTTTAGTGGACAGAGTGGAGGATTAGGATGCAGGAAACGTGGGTTCACATCCCTGCTCAGCTATAGAAACTCATGGGGAGGGGGCAGCAATGGTAAAACCACTCCTTAAATATTTCACACGCCTTGAAATTCAGGGTTTGCTATATGTTGGGTATGAGTTGAGGGCACATAGCAAGCCTTATGCAAGGAGGTCTTGGGTATTGCCTAACACAAGTCCAGTAAAGTCAACTTGCATTCCAGTTGTAGTGTAATGCAAAGAACAGAATCCTAGGTGAAAAGCTGACCTTTCTGTCTTTGTTGTTCAGAAGACTGGCTGCAGTCATGGTCACTGTTGCAGGTCTGTACTGAATGGGCCTATGGTTTTACTCATTTGTAAACATGATAAACTAGCAGACCAAATCTGGGACACACTGGTAGCGACAGTATACACTGAGTCAGAATTGTGAGCAGTGTCAGCAGGAATGTCCACAGGACGTTTTGTAGGTGAAGTGGGTGAAAGGGGGCTGTCTTACGGACATCTTAGTATACCACTTCAGCACGGAGTGTCTGCATTCTCCCTCTCCACTAAAAGATAGCACTCAAGGTGACTTGCAACGTTTCAAAAGAGTAAAAACAGCAGACACGATATTTTGCTTAAAAATATATATCACATAAACTCACTCCACCATAAAACTAATAAAATCAACAGAGGATAAATTGATTGATTGATTGATTGATTGATTGATTGATTGATTGATTGATTGATTTAACTTTTATACTGCCCGTCTGGCCAGAGGTCACACTGGGCAGGGTACAGCAAAGAACAATAACACAATCAATAATCATAAAACATCAGGATAATAATTTAATACGGTAGCATTATGAAAGAAAATGAACAACAGAGCAAAAGAAATCTAAAAGAACCCAGCTACAATAAATTAAATTTATTAGTAAATAAAATTCAGAATTAACAGGCATTAAAAACAATATCAAGGGGCAGGCCGAACGTCATGTGCCCTTCTTAAAGTCAGTAAGAGTGAAACAGATCACAACTAGGTTGTATAAATTAGCATAATAAATAGTTTTAAATTTCGAAGGGCAGGGTGCTCCTCTTGCAGACTTCAACTGGTGTCTCCCTAATTCTGTTTGGAGATGGGGGGGGGTTGTTTGCTTGTTCATTAGCAATGAAGTGCTTGCATCAGGATATGCACAACTAAACATGGGTATGTTTCCACCTTTCTCATGTGTCATTTTGATTCTCTGAACTTCATGATTGGTAGGCCTAGTGCAAGAAAGATGCATTTTGAATCCACCAGAAGGTTTATCATAAAGATCCTAAGGAACCTACCCTCTAAAGAGTGTAGTTTGTACATTGCTTGGGGGAGCCTCATGTATTAACATAATTTATTGCTAAACAAATGGAATATATATAGTGAATCTTGATGGAAGTGGAGGTTGACAAGAATATTTGAAGTCCTTGTCCACAAATTCTGGGTTTGAATCTCTGTGTATCTCTATGCTAGTATTGAATTTGGTTCCTCCTCACGGGGACGTGGTGGCGCTGCGGGCTAAACCGCAGAAGCCTTTGTATGCTGCAAGGTCAGAAGACCAGCAGTTGTAAGATTGAATCCACATGACAGAGTGAGCTCCCTTCGCTTTGTCCCAGCTCCTCGCCAACCTAGCAGTTCGAAAGCATGTAAATGCAAGTAGATAAATAGGTACCATCTCGGTGGGAAGGTAAATAACGTTCTGAGTCTAAGTCGCACTGGCCACGTGACCACGGAAAACTGTCTTCAGACAAATGCTGGCTCTATGGCTTGGAAACGGGGATGAACACCGCCCCCTAGAGTCGAACACGACTGACTAAATGTCAAGGGGAACCTTTACCTTTACCACCCTTAAAAGCTTAATGGCCAGGAGGTAGACCATGGCTTTCTTTTGATAGAAATTCTTGTAACCACTCAATCTGCCCAGCACATGTAACTAAAGGTTTTGTTTGCTGGTCTTTTTTAAAAATGAAAACACCAGTTTCTTTTAGTGAGCAAAATTATACAGGTAGATACAAAATTATGCAGATGTGTAACATGACATAAACATTACGTGTCTAATCTTTTCTCTATTTCTACAACTGCACATCAATCAGGTTCCAACTGCACCAGTCTTTTTCCAGCTGCACCTTTTATTTCCAGCTGCATCCTTAAAAGAAACCCACCCCCCTTCAGACGAATACAAAATCTATATATTTCTTCATAAAGGGAAAAGAAAGAACCTGAGAATTAATTTTTTTTGAGAGAGAGAGAGAAAGAAAGAAAGAGAGAGAGAGAGAGAGAAGGTGAAAATGGGAGCACCAGTTCCAAGCTCTAAAGAATATTTCTGCACAAATTTCTATGGGTTTACCTTGTTCACATTCTTGGAACAGAATGCAGACAAATATGCTTTGAGGTTGGAAATGTACGCTTTTGATGTTTTTGGTGTAACTGTTCCTTTTAAAAATTGTTTGCAAAATGTGTAGTTTGGGGACGGTGGATTGAAAAAAATAGATAACATGGAAAAATGGATACTAAGGGCACATGCTGGAAAATATGTATAGAGAGCCATATAAATTTCAGTGTTGAAAAAAAATGATGCACCATTTACTATGAACCTGAGAACCAAGAATGCAAGCTACACCTTATTAATTAAAGACAATTTGTTGTTGTTGTTTAGTTGTTAAGTCGTGTCCGACTCTTCGTGAACCCCTGGACCAGAGCACGCCAGGCCCTCCTGTCTTCCACTGCCTCCCGGAGTTGGGTCAAATTCATGTTGGTCGCTTCGATGACACTGTCCAACCATCTCATCCTCTGCCATCCCTTTCTCCTCTTGCCCTCACACTTTCCCAACATCAGGATCTTTTCCAGGGAGTCTTCGCTTTTCATCAGATGGCCAAAGGAGTGGAGCCTCAGCTTCAGGATCTGTCTTTCCAGTGAGCACTCAGGGTTGATTTCCTTCAGAATGGATAGGGTTTCACATGAACTAGTGGAAATCTCCAGCAAGATTCTGGAAACTATTTTAAAAAGTTGGCACACAATTTAGTGAGAAGCAGGGAATGAAGCAAAGATGAAGCAAAGGCATCCAGAATAAGGATGTCATAAATATCCCCAAGCTTTCTCATCCTAAATAAAAAAGAAGCACATTTTTAAAAAGAATGTCAACAAATCGCTGAAGATTTTTTGCTCCTGCATGAGTGTAGAAAAATCAGGACCGGAATCTTTCTTAGCAGCAGCATCGGCATTAGCAACAAGTGGCGAAATGCCTCATATCTTGCATAAAACACGAAGTTTTTCAATACCGAATACAAGGCTTTCTATGCAACACACAGGTTTTGTTGGTGCAAAAAAACAAACAACAAGAAAACAAAACACCACAACTTAATTTTCCCCCACAAAAAAGCCCACATTCTAAAATGCACAAATGCTCTCAAAATTTCTCAGAGTGGGGAGAAAGCCTTTCATATTTTTTCATGCTCACCCTCAAGAATGAAGCAAGAGAGGAATTACATCCCTCAGTCACAACTAAAGGATCCTTAACCCACTAATTCCCTGATACCACTCAGCCTCAGTAATCTTTGTACTGGCCAGTTTATTAGTATTCCTGAACAACCTCCAAGGTGCCAAAGCTCAGTGTCTTAAGTCTTCCTGCAGGACAAACATAAGAAGGGGACAGCCATTCACATTCAAGAATTCTGACTGAGGAAGATCACACAGAAGATCAAGAGGTCAAAGCTTTGTGCAAGTAACCATCAGGCCAGTTTTTGCTGTTGCACTGCATGGATCAATCAGGGCCCATATGTTTGAATGCACGTCTCACACATAGTTATGACCGCTGATTCCTGGGTTATTTGTCCATGCCAGAGATAGGCACAAACCACAGTTTCAAGGGTATGGCACAGTTCACTTACCACTCTGTGGTTTGGTGCCCCACCACCCCCTCCAGTGAACAACGGATCCGCTGTTCAGCTGGGAAACAAACTGCACCAAACTGCCAAACCAGCTGTTTCTGCCCATCTCTAGTCCATCCCTCAGAAGAAAAATGGAATGGTTATTTACCCATGTATTTGCTGCATGGCACCCACATTGCATGTACTGTACATCACTTTACACATGGAGTGCATCCAGTTCACATTGGATGTGGGTACAAAGTTATCCCAAGATATGCTTAGGAAAGCAGCAAATGGCTAAAAATGGGACCTGAGATATGGTAAGCTCAGAGCTAGAAAAATAAATCTTTTTTTGCAACTTCTAGAACTTTCCCCTGTTCTGGAACCATCACTGGCCTTGCTAGGTGGGGAATTCCTGCATCTATAGTCCAGAAAATAGAGGTAAAGGCAAAATAGAAAGAAAAACAAAACAAAACAAAAAACCAAAATGTGGTGGCGCCTCGAAGACTTTCATTTTTTAAAAATGTGAGCTTTTGTGCACGAGCCCACTTCATCAGACCATGACATCATCATAGGCATCCTTCAGAGACCATGGTAACGTGCTCTGTATGGAAGACTTTGACACTGTGTGCGAAGCTGGAGTGTTCTCTCCAGAGCACGAAGCCTGGGTAGAATAATATGGAGGATAGGCTGTTACCCAACCAGCAAATCCCCCCTCTCCACATCGCTGAAATGGTCCAATGGAAAGGCAAGAGCCAATACAACTGGTTCCAGTGACATCACAGGAGTTACCAGAATGACATGAACTGCCTCCGGGACTCCAGCTCCAGATTTTGCCTCGAGGTTAGCTCCTGAAGCCTTTTCCATCAGTGGATATAGCCACAAGGCAGTGGAGGTTTTCCTTCTCCTAGATGGGCTGCCTTCCCATGCTGATGAGTCCCATCTACTCAGCTCAGACCATGAATGCTCACATTAAAAAACTTAAAGGTTATTCTTTAAGGTGCCACCACCTTATTCTTTTTAAACTTTTTATTTCTATTTTTCTTTTACCTACAATGCTTGCACAGACTAACATAACTACCCCTTCTACAACTGTAGTCCACAAAGTAACTTTTCCAAGTTCTGGATAAGCAGACATCCCAGTATAGGCTGGGAATGAGAAATCCGTCTGCTTCTGTCAGTTTTTCTCAGTCTGACCCAGGATACTTCCAGCTTTTGATGTCTCTATCCATAACATTTTTTTTTTCAAAATGCCAACATATAAAAACAAAATAAGACACACACACAAAAAAAAGGAAAAAAAAAGATTGATACATTTTTTTTTAATGTAATAAAAACTTTTCTGGTCTTTTTCAGCACAAATGCACTAATTACTGAGGAGGAGAATTAACATATTTGGAATGAGATACACATTAAAACAAGGTGTGAACCTTACTGAATGCCAAAAATTAACAAGCACCTACCTTTGGGGGCCCCTTTGAACTCAAGGCCCGGGCTAAATGGTTCCCCTTCTGTCTCTCTTTTGATTAACCCTGATTTCTGATCCATGTCAGTGCCAGATGCTTTCATTCATACATCCATTCCATCTATTTCGACATCAATCTGCAAATTTTTTTTTTAAAAAATAGGAAAACATTTGCACTTGGATGCAACTGGCCCTAATGTGTATGACACTTTTCCTCATATAAACATGTTTCCAGGATACTTGCAGTTTAATGCCTTTTTGGAGCCAGGAACAATAGCACATGTTTTAGAGAAGGGAAGAGAATAATCCAGAATATAATTGTTCGAATGAGATCATAGAATCGTTGGTCAAAATCCTGTTGAGCAGTTACGAAAAAATGTAACTTCTTGACATGAAGTGGCATAGGTCAAGAAAGCCTGGGGCTAGATGGATGAATCTTTCAGTTTTTGTTTTTCTCACATTTAGTTTCTTAGGATCTCAAGTGCTTTCCATGGTGGAGATGACAAAATTCATTGCATTTGTTAAAATCCTATCAAGTTTTCTTGCATCTATATTCTTGCCTAGCATGTGGAGTCTGTTTACATGCTAGGTTTTGGATTTTAGTTCTGGTTTGTGAAAAACTCTACGGTGCTACATTTTAAAACTTACTATGTTTTAACATTACCTTTATTTCTTTTTCACTTTGAGGGCTCTTAATAGCCATGCATCTCTTTCGTTTTCTTTCCTCTTTCCCAAGCCTTTCCTTCATTTTAATTCCTTACTTTGCCTCTACTAATTCTAGTAGTGGCAACGTATGAGTTAAATCCAAAAGAACTCAGAACAAAATGGGAGCTTTTAAGTTTCCTGTAAAAATGTCAAAGAGATATGAATAGCAATAAATGACTCAAAACTGCTTACATTGAAGGAAAACAATTGAAAATGGGGCTAGAATAAGAGAATGTTTAGCTAACCAAGCTATAATACTCTGTTATTTTAATCAGCTTGGTGAAATGATTGAACTGAAGAAATAGACTTTTGTATTTTAATGTAAAGCCTTTTATCTTTGCTAAAGAATTTCTGAAAAGACCTTCCATCGTAACATTTCAGAATCGCAACCTCTCTACTTTAGCTTTAGATTATGCTTCCCAGCCATGTACAGTCCAATCCCCAATGTTTTTCGTCAGAGGTATATCTCACCACATCGAATGAGAATCTTTGATAAATGGTTTAGGATTTGAGCCTTGGTTTGGAATAGTCTCAGTTGACGTCTGTGGGGGGCTTCTACACCAGTGGATCTATCTGTCCCTAGATGCTGTTGGATTTCCACTCCTACAAACTTTCAGATGGACCACGATGGCTGGTGCTTCTATAGTCCAACCAGGTATTCTCGCATAATGAGAATACCTTTGTCATTCATAAAAATAAACAGCCCCTCATGCTATCACCTGACATAATTGTTAGAGTACATAACTTTATCCAGATATCCCACAAGGTGTGGCAACTGACATAGAATCTTATCACAGTAGCCTGACCTGTAGACTTTACTTCTCATAGAGGCTTGCTTGATGTGTAATCTGATGTATTTTCTGTAATGAATTCAGATATTCTAATTCCCCAGCCTTTTAAATTATTTTTAATGTTCTCTTACCACCTCCCTATTTTTTGATGACTACTCTATGTAGTGAAACTTAGATTGCTCTACTCTTCTTGTTATTAATCATTAGCTTCTTCTTGATGCTTTCCAAGATTATAGCTGCATGAGAATACATCTTTGATATTGTGCAGCAGCACAGAAAATCAACAAGGTAATTCTAAAAATGGGAGCAGCCCAAATAAAAAATTGCAATGTTGAAACTGGACTTTATTCAGCACCAAAGTTGGCACAGTTGGAACAGTCTTATCTTTCTGTGCCAAAATGTGTATGACACACTGTACCTTTAGAAAGAATGGGTTATGATAGCCTTTGTTATCTGGCATTTTTCAAAAACCAAAGAAAGCATACTTCACTTTATATGCTATAAAAGGAATGTAATGTAGCCAGTAATATTTTACCTATCACCACAGATAGAAGAAACACCCTATATAAAGAACAAACCTGCAAGTCATTAACTGCTTTATTAATAGACTACTTTTCCACCAAATAAAACATCTTTGTTGTTGTTGTTGTTTAGTCATTAAGTCGTGTCCAACTCTCTGTGACCCCATGGACCAGAGCATGCTAGGCCCTCCTGTCTTCCACTGCCTCCTGGAGTTGGGTCAAATTCATGTTGGTCGCTTCGGTGACACAGTCCAACCATCTCGTCCTCTGTTGTCCCCTTCTCCTCTTGCCTTCACATTTTTCCCAAAATCAGGGTCTTTTCCAGGGAATCTTCTCATGAGATGACCAAAGTATTGGAGCCTCAGCTTCAGGATTTGTCCTTCCAGTGAGCACTCAGGGTTGATTTCCTTCAGAATGGATAGGTTTGTTCTCCTTGCAGCCCAGGGGACTCTCAAGAGTCTCCTCCAGCAACACAATTCAAACATGTGACCAGAGAGAACCACCCAATCTTTAAAGGCAACATTCCTTCCTTCCTTCTATTTTGCTTCTTGAGCTGAAAAATCATCTTGTGGTTTATCCCCAGAAATTAAATACAATTATAGAATTTTAATGGAAGTAATTGGAAGTAAAAGCAATACTCCCCAAGCTAATTTTAAAGGCAGTAGTTTTGAACAGATTTTTTTCTTTGCCAAGAAAGGGGGAAAATATTATTCAGCTCAGAATATTATGTTCCCCTCTTTTTATTAACAAAATGGATAACGCTTACTGTAGTACAGTGCCTTTGATATATATCTTCCAGTACTGCTTGAGAACAGTGTTGGTTAATCCAGAGAGAGAAAGAACAAAATTTTTCCCATTCTGCTCCACTGACCTTTTGCTTAGCTTTTTGCTAATGTCATTTTCACTCTTGGTTGGGCTTTGCTGACAGTTGGGATGACTTTTTTATGAAGATCCTGAAATGAATTAGACTCACACATTCAGTCACATAGCCCCCCAAAAATATATGTACAGTGGTGCCCCGCATAGCGACGTTAATCCGTTCCAGGATTAACGTTGCTATCCAGATTTGTCGCTATGCGGGGAAAAAAAACCATAGGAATGCATTAAACTCTGTTTAATGCGTTCCTATTGGGGAAAAACTCACTGGTAAGCGAAGATTTGCGCATCCGGCTGCCATTTTCGCTGCCCGGTAAGCAAGGGCAGGGTGCAAAAATGCTGCGGGCGGCCATTTTCTGCACACAGTGGCCATTTTGGAACCGCCAATCAGCTGTTTCCTAAACATCGCAATGTGAAGATTGGTAAGTGAAACACTTAACGATCATCGCAATGCAATGTTTAGCCTATCTAAACATCGCAATGCGATCGCATTAGCGATTTCAAAGAATGCATCGCTATGTGGATTCGTTGTTAAACGGTGCGTTCGTTAAGCGAGGCACCACTGTATAACAAAACAACACCCCCAAAACAAGAACAACAACAACAACAGCTTTATCAGTTCCTCTTGGGACACAAAACAGACCTGATAAGAGAACACCATAATCACACCAAGTAGTGGCAGAATGTGAAAATTTAGTGGCTTCAAAACCTCATGGCCCTATAGAACAGAATTAGCTTCAAATCTTCCACAGTAGATCACCCCTCATTGCTTAGTTCTCCTTAACTGGCATTTACTGTCTTAGTAAGAGACACTGGTTAGGGAATGAATAAAATGTTACTTACAGTTCTTCACAGATAAAAATCAAGCAGCGTTCTGTAGATAAATATCAACTGCTTACACAAGCAGCTGAATTGATTCACTAGTTTCATGACTTGCTGACTGACTACAGTGGTGCCCCGCATGACGATAATAATCCATTTCATAGAAATCGTCGTCATGTGAAAACCGTTTCCCCATTGGAATGCATTGAAACCCATTTAATGCGTTCCAATGGGGAAAATAGATTGTCGTTCTGTGAAGATCGCCCATAGGGAAGCCATTTTGCGAGCGCCGATCAGCTGTTAAAATGGCTGTCCTGTGAAGCATGGGTCCCGAAAACACCAGTTTTCCAAAGCGCCAATCAGTGTAAAAATCGTCGTCTTGCGAGAAATGGTTTGTGAAGCAGGGACCCAAACATCGTCCAGCAAAAATCACCCATTGGAATAACTGTTTTGCGACTCACTATAGGGATCGCAAAACCTCATCGTCATGCGGATTCATCATTTTACGATGTTGTTGTCTAGCGAGGTACCACTGTACATAGCTCTAAGTGTCTTCAAACTGTCCGAATTGAAAAAAGAGCAGCAAACCAAGTAAACGTTCAAGCCTTCCTAAAGAATATTTGCATTTTGTTGCCACTATTTTAAACAATCAGCACATGAATGTGGATTAATCAGTGACATAACTAGACTGGGGCAGCTTTTGCAATTCTACAAGCAACGCCTGTATTGCTGCTGTTGTCTCAGACCTGGGTGCAGAAGTTGTTGTAATTTCTCATTGCAATGGACAGTCCAAATACCTAGCCTGTCCATCCCAGTAGAACACTGATGTAATAACCACTGATGTAATGTAAGGACAGGAGGGCGGAACCAGGATAATAAAAGGACAGAAAGACAGTTATAAGGAGTTAGAACCAGAAAGGAGACAGTTTTAGGCAGTTAAGGCCAGGGTTGTGTTAGAGAGAAGAGTAACAGAGAGATAGATAAAGAGATAAGAATAGGACAAGTCTTGTAAAGTTTATGTGGTTAAGACTGGAAAGAGTTAGAAGTGATAAGAAATAAATAAAGAGAATAGAAATACCTTGATTAAAGTGAATCTATATAAGCAAATATAAATATATCCAAAGCAACATTTATTGAATGAATAATAAAAGACCATCCATGATTTTCTCTATATGATTTACATACAAACACATAAATAAACATTGTTATATGGGACACCTCTGATCTGATAGTCATATTTGGTACAGAGAGGAACAGATCCTCTGGTGGCAGCTAAAAAGGGTAAAAATACATGTCATGCCTGAAAGGGAACCTGGGCGTGTAGGAAAGCAAACAGGGGAATTGGGGGTGTGTTACACTCATGTTTGTCTGTTCTATAACTATGGGTTAGAAAAGACTCACTTTGTGAATTTGTGTTTGCAAGGTTCATCAACAGATGACTAAGTAAGTAAACAGTGCCATTGGATATTAAAGTGTTGCACTTGCAAAACCTGTCATGGCTAACTGCAGCTGAGGGTCGAGGTGCCAGGATGTGTCTCAGTATGTCATACATCTGATTGTGTAACTGAGATGCACCCTGGCCCTTCTCCACTTGGCCAACATTAACTATGGCAAATTAGGCAAACACCAATAGGGGTTTAGATAGGCTTTCGTTTTTCAAGTTTTCTCCATCAACTTGAAATCTTTTTTCCCTCACCCACAGGCCCTTTCCACATTGTTTCCCCAGCTATGAACACTAGCAATTTCATAATTGTTTTCATTCATAATGGATTTCACTGTTTTTATTGTTCTTTCTTACTTTCTTAAAACCTTTATTGGCATTAAAAGGGGATAAAACAGCAGTAACAATTTATGTCATAGTGTTACAAACCAAGAAGGACGGGCGTGAAGGTAAGAACTGGGAGGGTGATGTGGGGGGAGGATGGGGCAGGGGTTTTGACTTGGAGACCGCTAAAAGAAAATCCACTACCACGCTAGTGATGGTTGCCGAGTAATCGCTTAAAAGGGTGGGGAGGGGGTCAGCTAGGGAAACAAAAAGGGACGACAGAAGGGGTTCAAGGATGTTGTTTCTTAAATGTTGATGAGTTGGGCAGCGGAATAATATGTGGTCTAGGGTATCGGGCTCAGATGAGCAAGAGAGACAGAGTCTATTGATGCGTGGTATGTTTGCAAATCTTCCAAAGTGAACAGCTGATGGGAAAATGTTTAGTCTTGCTAGCATAAAAGCCCTCCTTTTACTTGGATTAATTAATTTACTAAAATAGTTTGAGGGTCTACCGAGTGAAGGGGAAAGGCCGAAGAAGTGAGGGGAACAAATAGGATTTAAATTGGGGAGCAATAAATTGAGTTCCTGTTGCCAGAGTTTAGATTTGATGATTTGATGGGCTCTGTGAAGGGTGGTGTCTGAAAGAGATTCGGGGGAGAGGTCCAAGGATGCGAGCTTAGCATCAAGCATATTGAACCACTTGGATGAAAAGGGATCTTTTAGTAGGTCATTGAGTATGGAATCTGGTTGGGTATTGAGGTGTAGTCTAAGCCAGAACTTGAAGGTTAGGGACCAAGCGATAGTAGAGGGAAGGTGCATGCCTAATTCGAGTATCAATGTGGACAATCTAATTAGATTTGGGACTCCAAGAATCCTTCTGAGAAAGGAGGCAGCAACTTTATCAAGGTCTTGATTAGCAGCCTCGATCCAGATTGGGGCTCCATATAGCAGCTGGGAGAGGATTTTGATTTGAAATATATGGAGAGCAGCCGGAATGTACTGGTTGCCACTGTTGAAGTGGAAACGGGCGACTGCATTTAAATGTGGCATGGCAGACGAAATGGCAGCTTTACAATGGTGAGTCCAGCTGAGTCGGGAGTGGAAGGTGATCCCCAGATATTTGAAAGTCTGGACTTGCTGGAATGATAGATTACCAATCTTCCAGGCTGTCGGGGCCCAGGATTTCAAGAAAACCAGGATTTTTGTTTTCTCGGGATTGATTGATAATTCATTGGAGAAGCAGTATGTTTTTATTGTTACTTTGCCACTAGTTCCATTTCTCTCTCCCCCCCCCCAACTCTTTAAGATTTTCACAATCAAAAACAGTGCAGAAATTCCGTAAAATAGACAAGACAAAACACTTGAAATGCAATTCCTTAAGAAAAATTAAAATAAGGAAGCATGCAATTTCAAGATATGTTTTAATTTTAATAACCCTCCATTGATAATGTTTTAATTTTAATAACCCTCCATTGATAATGTGCTCTGATATCTGATTTTAAATGTAAATGTTATGGCTATATTAACACAATATCACTCGTTCCTAAGGAGTAATTAAAAACTTTCCAAGATATATAAGGCTTTATCAGTATGGTTGAAGAATGCCAAGGAGACACATTGAGCTAGGATTTTGCTCAGCAGTTTCTATAGCTGTGTGGGCATTACAGAATCACTTCAGTGTGTTTGTAAAACCTGTTTGTTAGGCACTTATATAAAAGGCCTTATTAAAATGGGAATGTTATAGGCTCTTTGGTCAACTTCCGTACTTCAGTGACTACCCTGATTACGAAAGGGAAGAGTACTAGTGGGAGGATCAGAAGCAAACTTTTGTACTTTAGTAACATACATTGATTGATTGATTGATTGATTGATTGATTGATTGATTGATTGATTGATGGATGGATGGATGGATTGATTGATTGATGGATGGATTGATGGATTGATGGATTGATGGATTGATTGATTGATTGATTGATTGATTGGGTCTCTCCCTCACCTTTCAAGAAGAACAAGATAAGATCGGAACTGGATCAGGATAAAATGAAAGGCACAATTTGAAATGATATAGAATACAATTTAAAAAAACATGCCATTAAGGTATGTAGCCTTGGCATTAAGAAAAAGTACAGTATCTGATTTAAAACAATCCCGTTTCTTGGTTACCTTGGTTGTGGTTATCTCGCACGTTTTTATTGAATAAGTCATCAGACCCTTTCAAAATTACATAGCAAAACATATAAATATATAAAAAATGTATAAAATGATAATGGACAAGAATACATGTGCATGAAATCACCTTTAAAACAACTATTTAAAGCAAACCCCACTGACACTCCAGACAACCTCTTGGTGGATTATACCTAAGTAGGGAAGCTCTTTCGTGGCATACCTCAACTGAACAGACCCCTTTCTGACTTCTTGTTTCCTCAGGATTGCTGCTTTTACTGTAAAAAATTGCCACTTTATGAGTTAAATGGGGGTTATCCCCTTGCAATAAATAAGTCAAATTATTCTCATCAGCTACCTTGGTCCGATGAATAATTTGGTCTTTGTCTGCTGGTGGTGGAAAGACAACAGGGAAATGTCGTCTCCTTTCACAGGGAGCTCCAGAGACTAGAGATGTTGGAAAGTCTTCGGGCCTAAGTCTTTGGCACCCAGTCCTGAGTCTCAAGCCCCAAGCCCGAGTCCCTATTAAAAACAAGCTTTTTCCCCAGGAAAAAGGGAGGATCGTGTGGGCCAATCTCCAGCCTAACCACTCCAGCCAATGATAAAACAAAAGTGTGGGGAAAACGCTAAAAAGTCATATATATTCCTTCTCCCTGCTTGGAGTCTACCCCAACCTCTCAAAAACCCTCCCTCCCCATTGTGACTTCTGCCATTTGCTGCTGTTTGCCTGTCTCTTTTGTGTCTTCTAGTGAGTGTTGCAAAACTTCTTCCAGGTTTATGGTGTCCTTCATTAAAAGAATAGGTACTCAAAAAATGTGACTTGGAAAAAGGGTCAAGGTCACAAGTCAAGTCCGAGTCATTAAAAAAAACACACCCCAAGATGAGTCTGAGTCAAGTCGCCGGTGTGACATAAGTCTGACGCAACAGCAAGTTGCACATCTCAAGTCCCCATCCCTGCCAAAAACTCTTGCGTCCTCATCAAACGTAGCACTTCATGTGGCACGTTGGAGAGAAGGGCCTCTCTTTGAAGATCTCAAACTCTTAGCAGGCTGGTATGAGAGGAGATGTTCCCTCAGATAGTTTGGACCAAAGTTGTACTGTCTTAAAATCTTTTAGCAAGGACTGAATTAAAATTTATCAGATTTTTTTCCTCCCTCCGTTTCCCAGGTGAAAGGGCTGTTTGAAAAGTATCTTCTAAATCTTCTCAGTTTTTTTTGTTCTGTATAATACTGATTTTGCTGTAGTATAAAGAGACAGAAAGGATTTCCCCCACAAAATTTGGGAACCTTATATCAAAAAACATGAACAAAATTCTTACTTATCCCTTGCTCTGATAAATGTACTACTGTCAAAAGGGCAGATGTTAAGATCTGGAAAGTGAAATGAAGGAAAAACTACCTCTCCAGATAACATGGTTCTCAAAGCGACTACAAGTTGTATGCAAGTAAAAGCTGTGTGCACGTTATTGTTCTGTGTCTAAAATGCAAGCAAGCCAGAAGGCCACAAAAGTAAAAAATCAGCCTAAGGGTCCACTGCAGTAGCAGTGCCACAAACCTGAAACATCCAAAAATTGGGACAGTTACCAAAGATGGATCCTCTCCCTCCTCAAGGATTCTTCAGTGATAAACTATGGACTAAGAATAGGACAATATGAAACCTGTCTAAGAAATTTCAGTAAATTCTCATCCAACTCACTAAGTTTCCCATAAAATTCCTCTAAGGTTTTATCATAGGTGTTTCTTCCCGAATCAAAACGCCATGAAATGGGGGAGCTAAATGTAATGAGTAAATTTAAGATGAGCCTTCAGAGAGATTTGTGGGAAAGCTCACCTCTATGAAGTGAACATTTGAGTAAAAAGCCATTTGTGACAGGAATTTGAGACCCCAGCATCCTCTGGGCGGAAAGAGCAAGCTGCGAAATCTAGGGCAGAGTGGGCAAAGTCACTGCTGCTGTTTTCCCCTCTGTTCTTTAAGAGCTGATAAATGTATTTAATTCCATTCTGTTCATGTTAGTGATCCGGCTTGGTGATATCAGGCTGGAGAGAGCCATTTGGCCAGTCCTGTCATCTCACACCTTAATGAGCACTGAAGGTGTGTGCAGTAACTGGATATTTCACTTTGGATGTGGCCTAGCAGTTCATTATATAAAATCCTGCATGTAGTTAAATTAGCAGCATGGTTGACAAGACGGTGACACAGCTTAACTTATTTTTAAAATTGCTCAACTTTATCGTTATATTGAGCCAATTGTCTGAGTATTTATAGAACAAGTGTGCTACCCAGGAGGTGCGCAGGGTATGCAGGAGAGCTTGTGTTCTGCTCTCTCCCTGGACGCTGTGTATACGTTGCCAGAAATGTAACAACAAGAGTGATAGTGGGGCCGGCAGCAGCAGCAGCAACAACACAACATGCATGAATTTAAAGGAACTATCCAGTGCTTAAAAGAAAAGCCAGCCATGGCAATAAATTACACACCTTTGCTTAGTAACCCTACTTATGTTACTTGATATAATCGCGGGGATGAGCAAGACAATGTATAGGCCACAGAACAGTAGCAGTCAGTCAAGAAACACCTTTTCCCTCCTTCACTTCAATGGAGTGATGTCCAAGCTGACCCAAGATATTTGGCTGCCTGAGGCAGAGCAGAGCAGCCTGTTTTCCTCCTGCCCCAATGAAAGGAAGGAGAATGCTACCAAAACCCGAGTTATTTTAACCCATGAAACAGAAAATCTCATAAGGGTCTCTCTCTAGCCTCAAAATAAAAGGAAAATAACCCCACAAGAATTACAAAATGAATGCTCTTTTCCAGTCGTCCAAAATCTCCCGCTTGAGGCAGTCTTCTCACCTTGTCTGAAAGCTGAGCTGATCCTCAGTATTATGTGTGATCTGGTCAAGTACATGCAATGCTACTGTGATTAACTAAGAATAAAGATTTGAGAGAAAGAGGCAACAGGGGAAGAGGAACCTACTGTTTTCATTTGTTGGTGTTGAAATAGTTTGTGGTGACCAAAGACCCAAGGCCTCAACTAAACTCATACTGCAATAAACTACTAAGCTACTGTGTGACATTAAGCTTTGCTTGATGCAGTATTCTGTGTGAGAATCAAGGTTTCAAGCCAAGTGTGATGCCTTCAATGAAGAGCTTCATGGAAATGCTTCCAGTTGAAACCATTATGGAGAAGACCATAGCTGTAGTCTCCAGGTAAAGGTGGACAAGATTCCTTCCTTCCAGCTCTTGAAGAACCACTGCCAGATGGTCTCAACAATATCAGGCTAGAATTTAGCTGAAAGATGAATCTAGAGTCTGACTCAGTATCAGCTAGCTTCCTATGTCCCTGTATTCCTCTCTCTCCAACTTATGGAAGGAGATTCTAGATTACTACTGGAAGTCACAGAATTCTCAAAATCCCATTCCAAGTGAAAAGTCCAATATGGCTCTGGTGTCCAAGGGGCAGAAAATCTGCTCTGGGTTTCGTCCAAACTTTAGAGCACTTCTGTGAGGTCCTTGAACCTCTTTTGGGGATAGGCTTCAGCACTTTTGGGCAGCTCCTGTAGAGCATAATTAGTGGCCCACTGACTTCAGAGCTGTTAGCTTCTACTACCACAAGCTATGCTGCTCTTAGTGGCAAATAAGCAGGGCTAATGTAAATGGCAGCAACCCTACAGACGCGACCACTAAAGCTGTTCTAAAAAGCAGACAGGCTTAAAATCTCTCCATAGGCAGGCCCTTTAATTCAGGAATGGGGAACTTGTGATCTTGTGATGTTGGGTGACTACAATTCCCTTCATCATTGGTCTCACTGGCTAAGGATGATGGGAGTTGTATCCCAGCAACATCTGTAGCGCTACAGGCCTCCTCTCCTTGCTTCTTTGGACATCAGAAATTAATTTTCTGTGATCCTACTGGAACCAAATGAGATAAAGTTCAATAGGTTTACTATCCGTCTGAGTTTTGGTTTTCCCTGACAGGATATATCTGTATGGCTGGGGATTTCTCTTTATTTAAGGTTCATTGGTTTTCAGTAGAGCCATTTCAGATATCCTGGTGGATTGGAATATTTCGACAATGCTTGCCAGTGGAGAACTCACATTTCTGGAGCTGAAAGAGGCCGGGCTATTTAATTATGCAAAATGATTTGACTGAACATTAATATCACAATATTTTGACTTCACTGGTTTGGCTAGGGAAATAGCAATGACTAGCATACTGAATGCCTTCATTTGGGATATTCTGAAGATAAAAATACTGAAGTGGAGACAGCAGTGAAAGAGGTAGAGAACGGCTGAAGAAACAATGACCATTACAAGCATCTGTTTTTCCCCACTTCACCTTTCCACAGAGAAAAATGACATATCAAAACAAGGCTCTTCCAGGTGCAGTCTTTCAAAAGGTGTCTCCCTCTCTTTTTTAAAAGCAAATTTAATCTATCTTTGACACCCTGGTTCTCTGTAGAAATGGGGAAAAACTCTGAGTGGAAATGCCTTTTTAAAGAATTTTTCTTTTGCAACTAAGTAAGCAAAAGCAAACTTTGCAAATTTACTCATAATCCAGATTCAGAGGGTGTGTTAGTAGCATGCTATACAAGTGGCAACCTTGAAGGAACTTGTAAGGATGGGATCATCAAGTTAACCAGAAAGAGGAGAGACCATAAAAAGGCACTTTCGTTCATTTTCCGAATTTTTGTGACTTTATGAAAAAGAGCCTCTGAAATACAATGGATGTAGGAATCCAAAAGAAAGCATAACCAAACTATTATATTTCACTTGGATTTCCTCATTCAGAAGGTCAGGGGTCTGATGAATGGTGACAATGAATTCTGATGAATATGATGATGCTTCTCTTTCTCATCTGTACTCTTTCCTCCTCGTGATGCTGACTAGGATGTGATATGGTTCTTGAGACAGCTGTGACCCAAGTTGTTTAGGCTTTATAGGTTGGAACCAGCACTTTGAATTGTGCCCAGAAATAGATTGGCAGTCAGTTGGAGCTGCTGTAGCTGGGGAGTCACATGATCTCTGTAACCAGCCCCAGTCAGCAATCTGGCTGCTGCATTTTGGACTTGCTGACATTTCCTGACACTTTTCAGAAGTAGCCCCATGTAGAGTGCATTACAGTAATCCAGCCAAGTAACTAAGGCATGTGTTACCGCAGCCAGATCAGACCTCTCCAGAAATGGACGTAGCTGGCACACTAGTTTTAATTGTGCACATGCACTCCTGGCCACCTCTGAGACATGGGCATGCAGGCTCAGGGATGAATCAAGCTGTACACCTCTGTTTTTAGAGGGAGTGTAATCCCAACTGAAAGGACGTGATGGCGCTGCGGGTTAAACCGCAGAGGCCTCTGTGCTGCAAGGTCTGTAGATCTTCAGCTGTAAGATCAAATCCACGTGACGGAGTGAGCACCCGTCGCTTGTCCCAGCTCCCGCCAACTTAGCGGTTCGAAAGCATGCAAATGCAAGTAGATCAATAGGGACCACCTCGGTGGGAAGGTAACAGCGTTCCGTGTCTAAGTTGCACTGGCCATGTGACCACGGAAGATTGTCTTCGGACAAACACTGGCTCTATGGCTTGGAAACGGGGATGAGCACCGCCCCCTAGAGTCGAACACGACTGGACAAAAATTGTCAAGGGGAGCCTTTACCTTAACTTTTAATCCCAACTAGTACCGGCTGCATCCTTATTCCTTGATCTGCCTTTCGATTGACCTGGAACACCTCTGTCTTGTCTGGATTAAGATCCAGTTCATTACTGACACCGGAGGCTGATCTAGAACTGAAGTAGCTTCCTCAGATTTAAATGGAAAGGAGAGATAGAGTTTCATCCACATACTGGTGACACCGAACTCCCTAACTCTGGGCAACCTCTCCAGGTGAGTTCATGTCCATGATCACCTGTTGCCAGGGCCCTGATTATTGGAGTGCTTTTGAGGGTTCTATAGGGCTTGACTCAGTCCATTAACAGAGATCTGAATGAAGAACACAAAAATGAAAGTAAAAAGCATGCAAAGAGTGCTGTTTATATACTGTCGCCCCCCCCCCCCCGGAGCTGGGAACTCATTTTACTGACCTTGGAAGGATAGAAGGCTGAGTGAACCTTGAGTCGGCTACCTGAGATTTAAGTCTGGGTCATGAGCACAGTTCTGGCTGCAGTGCAGCAATTTAACCATAAGCACATGAAAGATTCTGCCCTTTTGGGTTTATCAAAAGTATATGTGAAGACTTCTCAATCTAGTAGTTCATGCTTTGTTTGCCATTGAAGAAGGTTGTTGAGTTCAAGCTAGAGTTAAAGAAACATTCCTTGTTACCTTATTTACAGAGGTTTGTTTTGTGTTGTTGTTATTGCTGCTGCTGCTGCTGTTTTGGGTGGGGACCCATCCCCCATCCCCATCCCCACCCCATTCAATTGCAGAGAGGCAACATGGCACATTTAACTTAACAGCTCACCCTAATTGAGTCAGCTGGTGCCTGCCATGCAGTGAAACTTCAAATTTGATCTGGTCAGCATGTCTGCACATTGCATTGGTGGTTGGAAGTTGGATTTATCCTGCCATGGGAACTGTCTCCATCAATGAAGCAAACCGTCTGTGAGTTTAGTGGACTGTGACAGCCTGAGATGCCAAACTTGGGAGGGTAAGCAAGCAAGAGGAGAGGGGGGTGGGAAAAACGTGGATCTTGAGCTTTAACCCATATACAAATCCCTGTGCTGCTTTTTTCCTCTTTCGTGTATCATCATGACTTCTGTTAGACATCACAATAGAAGCCAATTCAGCTGTCCTCATGCCATGGACATGGAAATGGACCAGTGGAGAGGGATGAATTCTGAGGGACACCACAAGCCAATGGCCAGGGTGTCAGATAGGAGTTCGACCAGCACCACTTTCTGAATTCTACCAGGAAGGGCCAGAATGATCATAAACTAGTACCTCCGAGTCCCATCCCAGGGAGATGGCCCAGAAGGATACTATGGTTGATGGTATCAAAAGCCACTGAGAGGTCCAGCAGAAACAGCACGGATACAGCACTCCCCCTGTCCAGTTAATGACCCAGGTCGGTCAACCACCAAGAGTGCATGGTCAAACACTGCAGGATTTGCTCTGCTTACTAAACAGGTGAATTCAAAGTTGTTTTTTTTTTACTGCCTGCCTGATGCAAAGGCTGATTCAAACTGGTCCAGCCCTTTCTGATAGTATTGCAGAGGGGTGACTGAGGCAGTCTTCCCATGCTTATGAAACCAGTCTCCAAAGGAACCCTGTGCTCAACTTCTGAAGACCAATAATCAAATAAATAAGCTAATTTGCATAAGCCTAGAGGTGAGAGAAACTCATGCTGTGGAATTCAGACGTTTATGTTAGATGAAAAATCCCCCTCTTTCATTGGGCTATCTTTAGTGGCTGCTTCTGGCCCATTGTTATTTGCCATCAAGTCATATCTGAGATAAAGTGAGCCTTGTAAGGTTTTCAAAGTATGTGAGATATTTAGGGATGGTTTTACCAATCCCTCCCCCCCACCCCACCCCCAGTGAGTCTCCATAGCTGAGCAGCAATTTGACCCTACATCCTCTGAGTCCTAGTCCATCACTCTCTCTACGCCACACTGGCTCTCTGTTTCTGGCCCTAGATTTCTAATATTTACAGTTAGCTTCCCAGAGTAGTCAATTGACTAGATGGGCGGGGTATAAATGCAATAAATAAGTAAGTAAGTAAGTAAGTAAGTAAGTAAGTAAGTAAGTAAGTAAGTAAGTAAGTAAGTAAGTAAGTAAGTAAGCAAATAAATAAATAAATAAATAAATAAATAAATAAATAAATAAATAAATAAATAAATAAATAAATACAAAGGTGAGGGGTGTTTTGTGATGGTTTTAGGTTTTTTGAAAGAGCATTGGAGTACATAACTGTCTATTTGGTTTGACTTGGTTAATAAGTTAAATACAGTTTAGCCATTGACTGACACTTGAACCAATTGCCAGCCTTTTGTACTACCCTTCACCTCCCATTTTTCCTGTCTTTCTTTCCCTTCATGCTATGGTACTTATGTTATAAGCTCTATGGGGCAGAAACCTGTCCTTTTGGCAGGGAACATTGTAAAGGATTCTATAAACCTGTAGAAATTACTGCTAGTTCTTCCTTTACTGCTACTCCTCCTACTGATTTAAAACCTCCTTAAGTTGTTGTTGTTGTTGTTTAGTCATTAAGTTGTGTCCAACTCCTCGTGACCCCATGGACCAGAGCACGCCAGGCCCTCCTGTCCTCCTGGAGTTGGGTAAAATTCATGTTGGTCGTTTTGATGACACTGTCCAACCATCTCGTCCTCTGTCGTCCCCTTCTCCTCTTGCCTTCACACTTTCCCTTAAGTTAGGGGTTGTCAAAAGCTACATCAGGTTTTACTAATCTCTGGGTAGTTTTCAGCAGATAGGCATGGGTTTCTTACTTCAAGTTATTTAGCAATTTGTTTCTCACACTGATCGCAGACATCAGGCTGGCCATGTGTTCAGTGGCACCCTGCTTCTTTAGTCTTCAGGCCGCTTGATCCTGCAATAACTGCCATGACTCTTCTGCAGTTTGCTGAGATAGTTACAGTTCTTTGTGAGACAACACTAGCAAAAGTTCTCCAAACTATAATAACAAATTTTAAGCACTTCACCAAAGTACAGTGGTGCCTCGCTAGACGATGATAATCCATTCCACTGAAATCGCTGTTTAGCGAAATCATTGTCTAGCGAAAAGCATTTCCCCATTGGAATGCATTGAAACCTGTTTAATGTGTTCCAATGGGGAAGAATCGTCGTTGTCTAGCGAAGATCGGCCATAGGAAAGCCGCTTTGCGAACCGCAGATCAGCTGTTTAAATAGCTGTCTTGCAAAACTTAGATCCCGAAAACATCCATTTTGCGAGTGCGGAGGGAACTGTCAAAATCGTTGTCTAGCAAAAATCGCGAAGCAGGGACGAAACATTGTCCAGCGAAATTCCCCCATAGGAATCACTGTTTTGCAAATCGCTATAGTGATCGCAAAAAGTCAATGTCTAACGAAGAAACTCATGCAGGGTAACTGTCTAGCAAGGCGCCACTGTACAGGATTCAGTAGCGCTATGATACTTGAATTGGTGTCAAATTGTTATAACTGTGTAGTGTAGAGATACCGTTAGTGTCGTCCATCTCCCAGAACCCCTGTTTTCTTTCTGGTTACAGCTGGTGGACCTCAAGGTTCTAGTCAAAAGCAAAGTAGGCCTCACTAGCTTGGTATCTGCCTACCCTTTTATTCAATTATACAGGCATTTTCAAGAATAATGAAGCTCTGTTATTGCATCTTGTCATGTGCATCAATGTCAGGAACATTTTAGACTCCTTTTGACTTTATGCTCATTGCTTCTTGGCAAGTTCATTTTTCTTGGAGGACAGGGGGTGGAATGTTTGCCCATTTCTGATAAGTTCTGTTTCTTCGCATGAGTTGGGAGAGTGCTCAAGACATTTTACAGGTGGGCCTCTGAAGCCTTCAGCGTAACTCTTTGTGTACAATTGTTATTCTTAGCTCCTGCTGTATAGGTCATTTTCTCAAGAGATGTAATCTAAACAGTTTCTTTTAAGCTGATCAGTCTGTCTAAAATATTACTGAAAACATCCACGACAGCTCTAGACAGATTATTTTAAAACACCAAGGATAAGCTTAGTTGTTTCAGGCTCAAATATGGGAGATATTTCTTTTTCGTCCACAGTTTTGATAACCCTTACATATGTAGCAGTTAAGAGTGAAAATGTGGTTTGGCATTATTGCACTGTATCTAGGAAATCTGAAAGTCTACATGTGCGGTGACAAAGACATCAGGGACCTGGGATTCTACTTGTTACTCTCTGCATGGAATTGACCTTGTCTCTTTTCAGTAATAGAGGTTTTCTATAACTTTCCAGCCTTAGGGCTCTCAAGGGCTAAGCCTGCCAGTCACAATGAACCGTATGAAATGGCAGAGTAGGTTAAGCGTTGTCGACAAATATCCACCATGGACAACAGGAGGAGGCCACCAACCTTCTTGTTTTATGGTTGCTAGTTTTCACTTCAAATCGACTTTGGAATTTGTTTCTGAAGGAGAGATAAGTTCCAAAACAACCAGGACAGAGAGACAGAGAGACAGAGAGAAGAGAATTTGGTATAAAAAAGCTTAGTTACAGGGAAAAGAAAGTAGTTTTTTTATTTAAAAAATCCTTAAAATCATACAGATTCACCTTATACACTTTTTTGCAAGCCTTTCCCTCTGATGCATATCTTTTGTACACTTTTCTCCTGATGTGTTCACTTTTGCATGCAATTGGCATTAATCTGAGCAATTTTGTGCATATTTTTTGACTGGACAAATATATACCTGTTTTGCTGCAGTGTAAAACCTGAGGGATAATTATGTTAAGTTCATGTATTACTGTTGGAAACGAAGCTGGTTGGTATGAAAAGGTGAAACCAATGTATTTCTCCCCTCTGGAAGTCTAAATAATCACAAAGTTGAATTCCAGGACTAAGTTGCAACTAGAGAAGGCTCATTGAATCAATGGAACTTACAGAGCAGCTAACTCACCAAATCCCCACTGAGCCAATGAATCTACTCTAGTTGCAGCTGGATTCCAGACATTGAATAATACATGAACTTGTCTACTGAAGTTCACTGTTGGGACTCTCCAAAGAAAATTTTCACTCTCCAGGTAGACATCTCCCCCGAAGATTTTGGGGAAGCATCCTAGGTCATTTTGATATGGGGTAAAATCAAGAAAATGTATTATTTTCATGATGAAGACTCATTTCTTCCCCACGGTACCACTAAACACACCATCACACAGATAGACTCCTTATGCACAAGTCTTCATTGAAGGGATACCACAATGATGCAAAGTGTCCTCTGCATAGAGTAGGCAAAGATCCGCTATCACTCGCCCACAAGACATCTTCTTTCCTTTTCCACATTCTCTCTGACTACACCTTGCACTGTCATAATCCAACATTTTCTAGAAATTTCTGTGTCACCCGTATGCACTTTAGGACTGGCTCATATAAGAAGACTAACACCAGTTGTTCAATTACTTTTGAAAAGTTCTTCACAAATTAGACCCAAGAACAATGTGGGCATCAGGGTGTTTGTTTGTTTTTTTTAAATGCTTCTCAAACTATGTCTTTATGACAACATTGCCAAACTATGGATTTTCGTATCTTCCAAAAAACAGCATTTTTTAATTTCTATTCCTCTTGTCTTCATAAAACCAGTTGATTTCTCCACCGAACAGTTTTTGCCCACAATTTGTCCTGATTGCTGAAAAAGACATCATTCTTCTTTTAATATGGCTATTTGCATATTCAGTAATTGGACTCTCCCTTGCTGAAAGACATTTTGAAAGTTTATTTGTACATTGTTTCACTTTCTGATCCTTTTAGCATGTTTTCCATTAATGTGGTGATAAATGAAACTGAAATAGGAAGTGACAGTCTCTTTCTGAGAGTTATTGCTTGCTACAGCAGCAACACCCATGGATGCCAATGTAAAATGGGTCAAGTTAGAACAATATTATAAATCTGTGCAACTAGGGTGGGTCAGAAAAGTGCAAGTCTGTGGCCCCATCGCCTTGAGGACCATCAAGTGGCCAATAGCCATGCTATTATGCCAGCAAGCTACCGTAGGCTAACATCGCAATGGGCGTTAAGGCAACAATATGATGATAGTGGCAGAAAACCTTGCCAATGTGGTGCCATCTTTGGAATTTTGGAGACAACGAGGGCACTGGGCCAGTGAAGGAGTGGCTTGAGTCTTCACTGGTGCTGTAACCCCAAAGTTGGTGCAGGATAAGTTGAACTCCCTCCATTCTATCAATTTGCAGGAAGTCTGACGAATGAAAACAGTTTGTCGTGGCTTCATCTGATTGCCATCACTGCACACAGGCAGGCTATATAAACAGGCAGAGCACAGTACAGTGTTGTCAGCATTCAGGCTGCCCTTTGCTATGTAAAGTGTGGCATATCTTTTCCTGATGGCAATGCAGGCATGATATTGTGCGGCAATATTGGTTCATTCCCTGGGTTTTTGAATCATGAGCACAATGAAACTGCCAGCTGCCAAGCACTGTGATGGTGGCAATGATGGGATGAAGACTGGTGGCAGAAGATGGATGATCATTGGGAAAACAGCATGGTATGTTGGAAAAGAACATACAAATGCGATCAGGTAGTAGCCTTTTCCATCACTACCTTCCACTACTACCTAAACGTAAGCAGGCACTACTAAGATAAGCATGATTTTGGAAGTCATTTTTCTGGACCACGTAGCTGTGCTATTTTGGGAATTCTAAGAATCCTAGGTGTGTGTGTGTGTGTGTGTGTGTGTGTGTGTGTGTGTGTGTGTGTGTGTGTGTGTGTGTGTGTGTGTGTGTGTGTGTGTGTGTGTGTGTGTGTGTGTGTGTGAAGAAACTTTTCTAGAGAGAGCTCAAAAGTAGGTTCTCCTAATTTATTATCACCTTTGGACTCATGTATTTTATCAGCCAACCTAATAAGAGACGTTCTTTTCTTAAAATAACTGCATGCCGATTTTGGAAAGCCAAGCCCTTGGAACTTCTCACTTACATACCACCCAGTTTAACACCCTTTAACCAATTGGTTCTGCCCCAGGGTGTTCCTATGGGATTATATTTCTGTTAATTTCTGTCCCTATTCAATAACAGCCATTGTCACTCACAAAGATTCTGTTCAATTAGCTTCTTGGGAAGCTCCTTAATAATATCACTGTCCCAATTAAGTCCACCCTTATTAGACAGAGTATACAATATAACCCTTTTATTGCCATCTGCCAAATAGCCCCACTCTGAGTTATGGAATTATTAAGGCACAACATAAACAGAATTCCCAGCTAACATATTGCTTGCTGACCCAAGTTAAATAGTGACAGTGGCCTGTTGACTTTGATAGCACTTGGTGCCCCTTCAGAAGCACTCATGATTACTTTTTGACGCTGGAGGAATACGACGTAATTTAATTTGGCCTTCTTTTGACGGCGTTGCTCCTCTCTGTTCACATCAACACATTAGGATTTCCTCAAAGAACTGTTAGCAGCAACAACAAAGAAGCTGGTGAAGTTGATGACTTTTCAGCTCCTTGGAGTTTTTTTTTTTTTTTTTTTTTTTTTTTTGGAAGATAATATGTTCCTAATCTTTGCAGCACTCGTTGTTTGCCTTTTCTCCATCTTTTTTGCTCTTTTCAAGTAAAATCTCCTTCTGGAAGCTTTCTCCTTGAAATGGTAGTATACTGTATAAACAAACACACAATTCTGTATACATACTGTGATCTCTGTCTGTTCATCATATATGTGGAGTGAATGGTTAGTGTTTCCCATTGCTCACAAAAGTTACTTTTGGAGCTACTGTACAGTTCCATAAATCCCATAGCCCTGCTGTCTGGGAGATTTTTCAAATTATTGTCCAAGAAAAAAACAAGCAATATTTCTGAGCTCGGAGGTTTCCCACACATCTTGTGAAAACAGGACACTTCTGAATTTACATTGAAGAGCCTGTAAGAATGGGAACAACATGTCCTCAGAAGGGGTAATACTTCATGACTGAAATCCTGCTGCTTTCTTACTCAAGTGGGAGGCATATAGTATAATATCCTGTCACTTCTAGGTGGCAGTTAATGAGTCCCTGCTGAGATTGTTGAGTGTCTGCCACATCAAGGGGCGTTCACACCCTTGAGAATCCCATCAGCGACTCATTGATTGCCAGCTAGCAGGGACCCCCCCAAAATTGCTGTTTGCCTACTGCATGGGTAACAAAGCAACAGCTTATATGTGCATCAAAGTCATTGTGGGCATGTCTTCTTCTCTGAGCAGGTGTCTCTTCCTCACTGAAGCATCAGAACCTATTCCATTGTCCAACCCCACAGATGAAATATTATGGCAGAACTGCAGTGTAGAATTAATCCACATGGTTCCTATCACAATGTGGTGGACCGACATTGATTTTTAAGAATAAAATCAGGCACATGACATTCGTGGCTTTTCAGATGTTGAGGGACTACAGTTTTCCTTGAGCACTAGACAATGGTGAGGCTAATGGGATGGGGCTGTCACTCAACGGCAGAGCATATGTGTTGCATGCAGAAGGTGCCGTATCCCCACATCTCCAGAGAGGGTTATGGAAGAAGCTTGCCCCAAACTATAGAGAGCTGCTGCCAATCAGAGCTATGGCACTGAGCAAGAAGGACTAGTGGTCTGACTCAGTACAAGGCAATGTCTTATTTTTACGTATTTCTTTATGCAGGATGTTTATATTCCACCCTATATCCTGAGAACGCTGGGTAGGTGACAACTATGAAAATAATGGAAAACAATTCAATATTTTGAAACCATTTAAAACTATGCATGTGAAAAGACAAATAGTAGTCCCCACAATCTTTTAAAGCTATGATCCATAATCCCTGAAAGGATTTGGTGAGTAACTGTGTTTTGGCTTAGTGTTGAAATGATAAGGTATCAGTAGCAGTTGAGCGTCTAAAGGGAGAACATTCCAGAACTGAGATGCTGCAGTTAAAAAGGCCTCTCTCACGTCTCCATGGTGGGACATGGAAGAGCCGTCCACCCCAGCGTATCTTAGTGATAGGTGCTTATAGGGAGAGAAACTCAAAAGACCAAGGACCCAAGCCACTTAAGATTGTATAAGTCATCATCAATATATTCTTGAAGGCTTTCACAGCCAGGATCTGATGGTTGTTGTCAGAACTCTTGTCTGTACCTCTGAAGATGCTGGGCACAGAAACTGGCAAAATGCTAGGAAGAACAACCTTCAGAACATAGCCAAAGAGCCCGAAAAACTCACAACCATCATCATCAATACTTTGCATTTTGACTTGAAGTATATTGGAAATCTGCATTTCTTTTTGAACCAGTTGTCATATCGGCTCTCATGCTCCATTCTTTTTACGAGGAATAATGGAAATTGAATCCCAACAATATCTAGAGGGACATAGCTTCCCAACTCCTGAATCAGGTGAAAGCATGCAGGAAGAGATGTCCGGCCACAGTTGTGAGTAGCAGTAGCTCAATGCAAGCCTACCTGTGCATCATTAGCAGTGCTTTTCACTGGGAGGTGACAATACAGAGCGCTGTCCAGTGTCTGGGCTTTTTGGAAGCATCTGGCTGGTCACAGTGGGAAGCAAGATTCTGGATTAGTAGGCTCTTTCATCCAACTCAGCAAGGCCATTCCTGGGTTCTTAGGTTCCCCCTTGACATTTAGTCCAGTCGTGTTCAACTCTAGGGGGCGGTGCTCATCCCCATTTCCAAGCTGTAGAGCCAGTGTTTTGTCTGCAGACAATCTTCCGTGGTCACATGGCCAGCGCGACTAGACACAGAACACCGTTACCTTCCCACCGAGGTGGTCCCTATTCATCTAGTTGCATTTTATGTGCTTTTGAACTGCAAGGTTGGCAGGAGCTGGGACAAGCAATGGGAGCTCACTCTGACGTGTGGATTCAAACTGATCTTTCAACGTTGCAGCCCAGAGGCTTCTGCGGTTTAACCCACAGTGCCACCATGTCCTACATGTGGGTTCTGATCTGCTTTCAGTAGAGGCTATTTGAGAAAGAAGCAAGGCAGAGCAGGGACTCACAAAGAGATGCAACAGTCATGCATTGGTTAATGAATAAATCAGAGAATGAAGAGGTAATAGGAGCCTTTGGTTCAGTCAGGTATGATAGCTAGTCTTGTATGTCACACCCTTTTCTGGATTACTGAATTACTGCTTTATTGCCCTTAATATTTCTTTGCCCTTAATATTCGTGTGTGTGTGTGTGTGAGTGTGTGTGTGTGTGTGTGTGTGTGTGTGTGTGTGTGTGTGTGTGACAGAGAGAGAGAGAGAGAGAGGAACTAACAATACAGAGAGAGAGAGAGAGAGAGAGAAGGAATAATGATACAATTTTAAAAAGAATGAATTGGAACTGTTCTCACCCTGGCCATTCTGAACACATATGTTAGAACTAAGTAAGTCTCTCTGTCTTTCTTTCTCTCTCTCCCTCTTTTGGCTCAGCTGTAGCTTGAATCTAATGAAAATGACAGATAATGTAGGGAGCGGTGTGCCTGCCAAAAAGGAGGATATTTCCCATGAGATAGCACCTGGTGATGCAGAAATAGACACTATGGATTTGTGATTGGCTGCTACTTAGCAGTATTCCTATCTAGTCTGTATTATCAACCACACATGATCACATCTTGGATAATAACAGCAACAATAGGATGCATAAAAAATTACTGCAGCAAAAGAAGGGGAAAAATAGATCAATTATGTCAATTATATGGTAGCACTCCCCCTCTGAATATACATGCCATTTCAGCACTGGGAAAAGGCGGGATCTATCTCTGATCTAATTATTCACATCCTTATTTGGGTTTCCCCCTGCTTCCTTTTTTCCTCTGGCAAACACAGTCAACTTTACAAACACACCACAGAATCCTCCTCTCTCTACCCCCCCCGTGTGTGTGTGTGTGTGTGTGTGTGTGTGTGTGTGTGTGTGTGTGTGTGTATGAGAGAGAGAGAGAGGGAGAGAGAGAGGGAGAGAGAGAATCTTGATATGGCATGCAATTTACTTGCTGATTGCAAGAAAATCAAAGTACTTAAAAAGAAAAATTGGGACAAAATACTATATTCTTATGTTGATTTTTTTCCCCTTTCAAAAGCAAGTTGTCAGTGGAGAGATGAGTGGGGAAATGTCACCACTCTGCCCACCCTCAATAAAATAAAATGAGGCTCAAGTAGTGCACACAGAAGTTCCCCGCCCAAAGAAATTAAGCAGTGACAATGCTCCCTGCATGATATGCCAGAGTGATGATTTTTCCTACCCCATTTGAGGAAATGTATCCAGATTTCTTAATCAACGTTTTCTCTTGAGGATAGTGGAGTTCTTTGTTTATTTATTTATTTTTACTTTAAAAAAAGGTGGGGGAAAACACAGCTGAAGTGATAGAAGCAGCACAAAAGGTGAAAATCACTGTGCCTACCTGACATTTTGGTTTTTCCTGTCGTGATGTATGGAAGTGAGAGCTGGACCATAAAGAAAGCAGACCGCCGAAGAATGGATGCTTTTGAATTGTGGTGCTGGAGGAGGCTCTTGAGAATCCCCTGGACTGCAAGGAGAACAAACCTATCAGTTCTAAAGGAAATCAACCCTGAATGCTCACTTGAAGGACAGATCCTGAAGCTGAGGCTCCAGTACTTTGGCCATCTCATGAGAAGAAAAGAGTCTTTGGAAAAAACCTTGATGTTAGGAAGGTGTGATGGCAAGAGGAGAAGGGGACGACCGAGGATGAGATGGCTGGACAGTGTCTGCGAAGCAACCAACATGAACCTGACACAACTCCGGGAGGCAGTAGAAGACAGGAGGGCCTGGCGTGCTCTGGTCCATGGGGTCACGAAGAGTCGGACATGACTAAACGACTAAACACACACCTGACATTTTGGTATTACTAACCAAGATACACCAGTTCAACAGTTGGGGGCACCAGTCTATGGTGACCAACCAGCTAAGGCTGTCTCTAGACCATTCTTCAGTGTGCATTAAGGTCCCTTCTATCAGTTGCTGTTTGGTCTGGTTGATGCTTTTCTGTCTGTCCCTACAGGAGCAAGCGCTTGAAAAAGTTACTTTTAATATTACAAGCCTGATAATCCCCCAGCTACCATAGTCACTACCCATGCTGGCTGGGGGATTTTGAGAACTGTAGTCCCAGAAGTCATTTTTCCAAGCTCTGGGAGAAGCCATTTGGACTTCCTTGGTCTGATTTAGAAGTTGTATTTAGCTGTTTTCAAGTCCTTTGGTGTACATCCAAGAAAGTCCTGGCCATCCTTAAAAGAGGGTTCACCTTGCTTCCCTTTTATACATAATTCGCTGGAAGGGTGGCAGTGATAAACTAATCCTTAAATATCTCAAATACCTTAAAATCCCTGTTAGAATCTCCAGAAGCCAGAAGCAGAACCTAACACACACAATACTAGCAGAGGGGTAAGTTATAACTTTATGAACAGCCATCTGTATTATGTTTTTATAAATATAAGGTAACACTGTTTTTATGTTTGTGGACTTCATGTTGTCTTATGGTGGCAGTTCCATACAAGCCCCAAGGTCTCTACCAATTCAACAGTCTTGTGATTCTTCTGTCCTCTAAAGCAGTGGTCCCCAACCTTGGGCCTCCAGATGTTCTTGGACTTCAACTCCCAGAAATCCTGGCCAGCAGAGGTGCTGGTGAAGGCTTCTGGGAGTTGTAGTCCAAGAACATCTGGAGGCCCAAGGTTGGGGACCACTGCTCTAAAGGCAATCCTTCTATCAGGCTGGAAAGCAAAGATAGAGGGGAAAGCTTCACCAGTCTTTCACTTTTGCTGAGAAACTGACTTTTCTTAACTCACTCCTCCCATCTCTCAGTAGCTACCTGAAGAATTTGCACACTGGTTGGTCATTGAAGAGTTTCCTTTTCCTCCTCTCTTGTTTCCCCATCCTGTTTTCCATGAGGACATCTTTGAGATTATGAGGCCTCCTGCTGTTCTTTGTATGTCCTTTGGCAGACTATCGGGCTAAAGTGTGGGATAGAATGCATCAGACAGACAGATTTGTAATTGTTTCTCTATTTTTTTATTCCATGTAAGCTCAAGGTGGTATACAAGGCTCTCCTCCCACGCTCATTTTATCTTTCCATCAATCTAGTGAAGAAGAAAAAATCAGCCTGAGAGCGTCTGACTAACTGCTCAGGGAGTTTCTTGGCTGAGTTGGGATTCAGACTCTCCTGAATCCTAATTCAGCACTAACCACTACACACACAGAGGAGGTGGGGAGATGGAGGGAGAGGTTAATTGATCAATCAATGCTTATAATTAGGATGAAGCAATTTGTGCTTTGCTGGGGAGCACCAAAACATAGAGGGCATTAACCGTATGAATGAATCTACTGGTAATTGTTAGAAAAATGAACGAAAACTTTTCCTGACCCTATTCATTTTCTCGTTTCGGAAAACATCACGTTTCTCTTTGTTTTGTGTGGGTACCACATTCTCCTTCTTTTTCACTGACATCCATAGCTCAAAAAGGGGGGCAGGGGGAGGACACTGTGCCCCCGATGCCAAAATTGTTAGTTAACAGCATTGGATGGACGGAAGGACAGGTAGTTGGATAGAGATGGATGGATGGAGAGATGGAGAGACAGATAGACTGATAAACAGATTGTGCAAAAAAGTACTAAAGCTCTTCCTCGAATTGCATGGATTTGAACAGCATAGTAGTTCTGGTTATGCACAGATTTTCCCCAGTACATAAATGTTCCAATAAATAAATGAATAAACATTTCAATAAATAAATATTCCAATGAATGAATGAATGAATGAATAGATAAATATTTGAATGAATAAACTTTCAGTAAATACTGTACTGCTGCTCATTTCCAGGCAGTGGCCTGATAAAGGTGGGTCTTGGAGTTACCAAGGCCCCTGTTATTATTGGTGAGGCACCCCCCAGACTGAGGGCTAGACCTTCTCCTGGCAAGGTGACTCCACATGGTGACTGGGGAGGGTGCCAGGGCTGGCTGTCCAGTTAATTTAGTAAACTCATCTGTTGTTGTTGGTGTGTGTGTGTGTGTGTGTGTGTGTGTGTGTGTGTGTGTGTGTGTTTGAACTGTATATCCTTTCTAGCACAGACTTTAGTAAAAAATCTCAAGATTTTAAAAACTAAATGGAGTGTCTGCCTGTCCCTAACCCTGGTGTTGTTGGAGGTATGTACGTCTTTGGATCTATTCTAAACCGTCTTGTTTGTCAATTCCCTTGTATGAACCACCATATTCTAGTTGCAAGGTAAAAGGTAGTTATGAGGAAGGTACTTTATTTTATCATTCTGAGATTTTCTTCTAACAATCATATTTCAGGGAGTCCTCTCTCTCTCTTTCTCTTAATTAAAAAATAAACCCTGCCTATAAAAAATCATAAGTAATGAGTGTGACATGATTCCACTCCACACACTAATTCTTCATCAGGGGGTCAGGTGCTTTTCTCTGCTCAATGACTCATTGGGTTGTCACATACCTTGTGCACAAACACACACATACACACCAGAAAGAAGGAGGGAAAGAAGGACTGATGGAGTTATGGGGGGGGGGGGTATGAAGCCCCAAGCAGTGTCTGGTGAGGATGACAGGCAGTCACAGTTCTGAGCAGTGTGCAGGAATAACTGAGTTAGGAAAAAGCTGCTGGCACTGTAATAAAGCGTTTAATGGACAGACAGCCTCTTTTACCTTCCTTGGGGTAACACTAAATCCCTTTTTATTGTAGTTTGCACAGATGTTAGTGAGTTATCCATTTCTCTAATCATCCTAGAAGTTAACACATCTATCTTAAGTAAGAAGGCCAGCCCACTCTGTTTGAAAGAGTCCTTTTTCTAATAAACTTGTGTCAGTTCCAGGTCAGTTTTACCAATACAAATAAAATCCAAGCAAATAAAAAGTATATTGTTTTTGTGATAAGATGCATGTAATTATGTCCCTTAGGTCAAATAAAATTTACACACCCTGCATAACCTTTGCTACCATGTGGGTTTGAAAGTTCCCCCTTTAAAATTTTTGGTTTTTTTTAAGCTCAAAAATCAAATCATGGGTAGTAACAGAAGAGTCCATGGCACAGTTAGGCTGAACACTGCATTCTTTCCTTGCTACAGTTATTTCTGTATAAAGACGTCTTCTTGCTCTCTTGCTGCTTCCTCCCCGTCAATAAATCCTCATGAATGGAATGTGCTTGTTTTGTTTCTTCCGTCCACAAAGAGACATCAACTGGATCAATAAATGCAGAATATTCACATTTGCTTGTGTTCCCTCACAGAGCGTGGGGGGAGCAAACTCTTTATTTTTGGTTGGTCATTCCCTCCCTCCTGCCGAAAACCAATACACATCAACATATAGACACACACACACACACACACACACACACACATTACAGGCGTGTATTTAATGGTAGCATATGCTTGCGTTAAAGCAGAGCCAAGGAAGAAATGTGCTCTTGCTGTTTTCTTTCTTTCTTTCTTTCTTTCTTTCTTTCTTTCTTTCTTTCTTTCTTTCTTTCTTTCTTTCTTTCTTTCTTTCTTTCTTTCTTTCTTAAGGATAAGTGGGTTTCTCATCTCCTTTCGGAAGAAGGAAGGTTTTATGCGCAACACGATGATGCTACATACTTCAACTTCCAGTATGCCCGCAAAGGTCAGATGAAGTTCAGGGAAGGATAAATGATTGCTACTTTAAGGGGGTCCACGGTAAGGCTTGTCCTTTTTTGCACCGAGTTGATGGGTTCACAGCGGTAGCTGAATTTTGATAGATTGGCAGACACTGAAAGGAAATGCTAAGTACGCAACTGGGATTCTGACTGACTTCATTTTCCAGGGGCAAAGCAAGAGAGAGACGGGGGTGTGTTTTTAAGGGCAGGGGCATCCTTTGACCTGGTCGACAAAGCCAGGCTTGTCCTCGCTGCGCTCTACCTAGCGTTTGAACAAAAGGCCTAACCAGCAGGGTGGGCGATGGAGATAAACAGTCAGGGCTCAAGGGTGGGTGCCTGCCTTTTGTGTATGTAAATTTACTGCTCTCTGGGGCCTCACTGTATAGGAAAAGGCCTGTCTCTGTTGTGTTTTCCTGGTAAAACACTTTTATTAAATAAATCATAGATAAGGCAACCTTTGCCATTTTCTCTCCAAAACAAAGAAAGGAGCTCTGCGGATATTTCTTAAAAGGGAGAGAGAAAAAGGAGAAGCAGGAAGAACAAGAATGGGGGGGGGGGTGGAAAGAGGCTTAAGGTCCTCCGAGGAAGACCCTTCAGCAAAATTCTGCAAACAAGCCCCAGCTCTCAAGAAAAGGGCAACAGAAGTCACAGTGGAAACCTGTAGGCATGGGGAAGAATTTTGTTTCAGTTCAATTTTCATTTGATTTCATTTCATTTTTGATGTGAAATTTCCAATATCCACAAGAGTTTCGATCACTGGAATGGAAAGCCAGATGATACCACTCTGATGGCAGAAAATTAGGAGGAATTAAAGAATCTCTTAATGAGGGTCAAAGAGGAGAGCGCAAAAAAAAAAAAAAAAAAAAAAAAAAAGGTCTGAAGCTCAACATAAAAAAACCCCCAAAGATCATGCCCACTGATCCCATCACCTCCTGGCAAATAGAAGGGGAAGATATGGAGGTAGTGACAGATTTTACTTTCTTGGGCTTCATGATCACCGCAGATGGAGACAGCAGCCATGAAATTAAAAGACACCTGCTTTTTGGGGGGGAAAACAATGAGAAACCTAGGGAGCATCTTAAGAAGCAGAGATGTCACCTTGCCGACAAAGGTCTGCATAGTGAAAGCTATGTTTTTTCCAGTAGCGATATATGGAAGTGAGAGCTGGACCATAAAGAAGGCTGACCACCGAAGAATTGATGCTTTTGAATTGTGGTGCTGGAGGAGAATCTTGAGAGTCCCCTGGACTGCAAGGAGAACAAACCTATCCATTTTGAAGGAAATCAACCCTGAGTGCTCACTGGAAGGACAGATCCTGAAGCTGAGGTTCCAATACTTTGGCCATCTCACGAGAAGAGAAGATTCCCTGGAAAAGACCCTGATGTTAGAAAAGTGTGAAGGCAAGAGGAAAAGGGGACAACAGAGGACAAGATGGTTGGACAGTGTCACTGAAGCGACCAACATGAATTTGACCCAACTCCAAGAGGCAGTGGCAGATAGGAGGGCCTGGCGTGCTCTGGTCTGTGGGGTCACGAAGAGTCGGACAAGACTGAATGACTAAACAACAACAAGTGGCCCTTAGAATTCTTGATGGAGAGCTCTAGAGCTGTATTGGATGAGAGGACTGGAGTTTTTCTAGTAGGGTGTTCTAAGGAGATCGCCAAACTAGAGATCCCAGAAGATCAGAGTGGGCGTATAGTATTTAAATCAATATCATCCTGCTGCTGTAACTGTGCAGGAGTATCCAAATTCCCCAAAATATGGAGAGACAATTAAAAAGGCAGGTGCTATTGGGAATGTGAATTCTTGTTTCCTTCATTCCTTGCAGACAAGCACAAGGAATTTTTTTAAAAAATCTCTTGCACTGCAGGACAGCAAGTTATTTTCTAGTCCTCTCAGCTTCTAGTCCTCTCAACAGATTTTACACAAATTGCATATCTTGCACTAATTGTATGTCTTGTACAAATTAAGTAAAATGAGAATTTACACAGATTTCTCAAAATTATGATTTCTGCTGCCTTCCTGTGTGGACTTCTGAATATCAGAAGCATTGAATAGGTAGCTTGCATCTTTATGTTTAAAATCAGATGGTCATTTTCTCTTTGCTATGTCTGCTTTCCTTCTTAAAGGAAAAGGACATTGCAATTAAACTCGCTGCCACAGAGACACCAGCTGAAATCCTGTTGCATACCCATTAAACATGGGATATTCGTATTCATCCCCCATCCATGGATAAAGTGAAGCTCTGGAAGTGGTACTAAAAATTACAGCAGAGGTAACGAATAGCCACAAAGTTGTTCTGCAGATGTCATGCAACTGTCCCAATGTAAACTTTACACCTGGTTCTGCAGCTGTGACATGAACCACACTATTATGAACCATGCAATCCTCTACCATGAAACAGTTGCATAACCATGATGTGAACCACACAAACCTGATGTAAACTGTGCAGTCAATTGCCTGGCACACTTCCAAAGGTGTAAAAATTGTTACAATGTGAAAAAAAGTAGCTCTTGTCTCACTCTCAAACTGAAGCACAGGAGTCTTGGACATTTCTCACTGAGCTATCTCACAGGGCCAAGACAGCTCAATAAAAACAAGGAATTTAGTGGGTACACTTCATATCCCTCGGGGATGGCAGGAGCGCTTCCTAGCATCCCTGGCCTTTCAGCTGCTGATCTGTCTGCCTTTCATTATCAAGTTAAGGGGATTGAGGGGGGGCTCTTGACACTATAAGGGGGCCCACCTGGTGTCACAGTCAGCACCAGTTCTGGTGCTGACTGTGACACCAGAGGACTCTCTAGCTCCACTTGCCACAGGACGTGTGTGCGTGTGCGTGAGGGTAGGTGGGTGGTAGAAGAGATATTCTGCACCCCAGCCTCATATTTGAAACCTTGAAGAACAGATGCTAATAATATCCTGAAATCTCCAGTGCTTAGGTTTAGCTGCAGCCAACAGGAATCCAACTTCTTTGTTTCATTTCTCATTTTAACGGTGATTTATCTTCTCCAAAAACGTTTAGGGAGGGATAGGAAATGCCTTTCTTGTTGATTTCCTGCTGACACCGGCAGAATTCACACTGCATTGTGGATTCAAAGACTGCCTAATGGGGGTGGGGGTGTAAAAATTAGTTTTGCTTCAATTTAGAAAAAGTACCCTGCAAAAGATGACTCTAAAAGGCTTTTTGAAAGCAATGTGGACTTCAGCAATGGACATTGAGAAGAAATAGGATGCTGGATCTGCCACAAGCAGAGAGATGGCATTAAAAAAAAGCTTTCCCATTTCTGGTCACTTTCACTGAAATCCTATGGCTGAAATCCAGTACTAAGTTGCAACTAGATTAGGCCCATTGAATGAGTGGAGATTTGGTGAGTCAACCCCTATGTAAAGTGCAAGGTTTTAATGAGCCTAGTCTACGTAATTGCAACTTATTACTGGATTTCAGCCACTATAACAGGGAGTGAACCCAGGTTAACTCAATACTTCTGAGTTGACATGCCTAGGAGTGCATCAAGGGATAGGAGAGGAGAGGAAATCATGGGAAGTAGGTGTCAGAAAAGACAGGGGTTTTGTACTGATGTAGTTCTCATTTGAACAAAGCAGAATCTGAGAAAATATAACAACAAGAACTACCCAGATTCAGTTCTGCTACGAGGTCACACATGCTGTTGATCTGAACAGGACCTGCTTTTAAGCAGACAGGCATTGCCTTGATTTCTATAGCTGAGAGCTTAATGCGTGCTTCTCCCATGAACTTCACATTGTGATGTCTTGTGGTCTGACCAAGGGCTGTTCACTCCCAAATTTCAAGGTGAAATATTTCCTCTTACTGGGGCTGTGGGCTGCTTATCACTCTTTCACACCTACTGCTGAGGAAGCATGTGAAATTGTTGTCAAAGGGACCACAAAAACAGTGATGCAGAACTCATTGTAAATTCCTTACTTAGTTGTTATATATTTTAACATTATATTGGTTGTTCTCTTCTCACCCGGGTTACTCACGGCTCCGTGCCAATATGGCTCCCGCCTCTGATCTGTGCTGGGTGATTCTTCAGAGGGAAGAAGTCCGGGTTTGCATCCCATTCTTCTCCTTCTGCTGCTCACCAACTGCTTCAGAATTCTCCTAGACCCTCCTTCGATCCCCATTTCAAAAAGGGGATCCTGGACCAGACGGTTCCAGTTTTTCCAGAGAGCTCTTCTCTGGAACTACTGGCAGCACCTCAAACTTTTTGAGCCCGAGTGCCCAAGTTGCAACACAAAATCAACTTATTTATTTCAAAGTGACAATGCTGCAATTAAAACCTGAATGCTGAGGTTTTAGTTTAGAAAAAAACAACTACTTTTGCACGGCAAGGGTTAAATGCTTGTTTTTGCCCCACTATGTGCAGTATTAACAAATAAATACTTATTGGTCCTCCAATCCCCCATTGGGCTAGACCGGTAATGGTCACCATTGCTCCCCTCCGCTGGACCACTGCACCACCAGAGCGGAGTGCCGAAATTTGGGATCGGAGGATGGGTAAGTATTTCTCTATGGTGACTTATAGCTCGTGTGCCCATAGAGAGGGCTCTGTGTGCCAGCTGTGGCATGTGTGCCATAGGTTCGCCATCACTGATCTAGATCTTTATGAACAACTTTGTACTCCCATCCTCTTTTATCATGGAGTAGGTGAGTGGTTGGAGGCAAGTGAAGCTAAGGTTACCAGGTCAGCATTATGTCATTACCTGTCAGGGCCAAGGCTTAAAACCAGGGGCCACAATGTCAGGAGGGCAGGGGCCCTTCAACAACAGCTGCAAATTGGTGTGTATGCATGTGTGTGCGTGTGCATGTGTGCATGCACCAAACAGAGGGTGTAATAGCTCTATGAAGAATTTAAAGCCCCAGATTTGAATTCTAGTATTGTTAACCACTGTACAACATGCAAGTCAATGTAAAAAGCACGAGTGTTTCTTCACATGTCAAAATGGTGGGTCCTAAATCCATGGGAATGAACACCATGAGCTAAGGTTACCATGTTGGCAGCATTCCATTTCTGAGATTTTGAATCTCAACAACTGGACCCCAAAAGAGAATGGACCCTAAAACATGAGTCTCAGGTTAGAGTTAAAGAATGGACAATCCATGATGGTAACTACTACCTTCCCCCTTCCCAAATTCCCCTAAGCTGTCCGTTTCTCGTCACACACTTTCTGATCTGCAAGCAAGGAAATTTAATGCATTTTTTGGGAAGAGGGTTCCAAATAAATTATATAAAGCTAATTTCACCCATTATTCTAATCTGATTTATATTGGCTCCCTTTAATTCAAAATTCAGAAATCTGATTGGCAATGAGCTGAACAAGCCTTTTTTGTTTAGTTAATTCAAGCTACGGAATTTATAGGACCTGTCAAGCATCCACCTTCTTTTCCTTCAGTCTAAGCTGTGAGCATCTCATAGTCACATGGAGATTTGTGTTAAAATTTCTCATCTGAAGGTTTTATACTTTTGAGACTTAAGCCAAATCCATATGGTTTATTGGGGTTATACTGGATAGAAAGAAAAAGCTTCGCTATTTGCAAGATATTTTTGGAATGGAGGAAATGCTTTGGTATACAGTACAGTGTTTTACACACACACACACACACACATACACACACACACATGTGCGCGCGCACATGCACACACACACACACACACACACACACACACACACCACTTGATAGCAGTGGGTAACACTTTTTAAAACTAAAAACTGTGAAAAAATATAGCTGTATACTATGTACCTATATTTCCATTTTATTCATAAATTACAAAGTCTTCTTTCAAAAGCCATCTGTCAGTTTAGAGCAACCTGTCCTGAGAAACCCAGAGAGGGAGGGAGGAAAGGAGAGAAAGAAGAAAGTGGCTTCGCAAAAAGTTCAGAAAGGACCTAAAAATGAAAAGGGACACATATAGGAAGTAGAAGGAAGGCCAGGCTACAAAGGAAGAGTACAGACAAGTGGCAAAGAATTTCAGGGATGGCATTAAGAAGGCAAATGCTGAGTATGAGCTGAGGTTAGCAAGAGATGCTAAAAGCAACCAAAAAAGCATTTATCAGATATATGCGTAGCTAAAGAAAGAGAAAAGAAATAGTGGCTCAGCTACTCAGTGGGGATGGGAAATAACAGATGACAAAGAAAAAAGAGAAGTGCTTAATTCCTACTTCCGTTCATTCTTCTCCCAAAAGAAAATACATGCTTATCCAGGCAAATGTGAAGTACAAAAGGAGGGGGTAGGATTGTAACTTGAGACTGATAAACAAATAGTCTAAGTACCTTACTACTTTAAATAAGTTCTAATCCTTAGTGTTGGATGAACTGGTTCCAAGGATTTTGAAGGAACTGGCTGAAAGACTCTCAGAACTACCATTTCAGAACTATCATTTTCTGAAATCATGGAGGATCCATGACATGTTGAATGATTGGAGGAGGGCTAATATTGTCCCTATATTCAAAAATGACAAAAATGAGGAAGCAGGGAACTACAGATCAGTCAGCCGGAGATCAATTCCAGGAAAAATTCTGGAGCAGATTATACTCACTCTGTAAGCACCTTGAAAGCAATAACTAGAAATCATCAAAGATTTGTCAAGAACAAATCCTGCCAGATGAATTTTATTTCATTTTCTGATCATGTAACTTCCCTAGTAGATGTGGGAATGCTGTAGACATAATATATCTTGCTTTCAGACCTTTGACAATGTGCCCCATGATATTCTGATTAACAAGCTAATTAGGTATAGGCTGAATAGAACAACTATCAGGTGAATACATAGCTGGTTACACAATCATACTCAGAGAGTGCTTATCAATTACTCCTTCTCAAACTTGGAGGAGGTAACAAGTGGGCTCAGTTCTGTGTCTGGTGCTGCGCAACATTTTTTTAATGACTTAGATAGGGATGTGTGTGGAGGGAATGCTGATCAGTTTTGTGGATCACACAAAATTGAGTGGAATAGCTAATGCCTTGGAAGACAGAAACAAAATTCAAAAAGATCTTGATAGGCTTGAGCACAGAGCTAAAACAACAGAATGAAATTTAACAGGGAAAAGATATAAAGCACATAGTTACAGGATGGGGGATATTTGGCTCAGTAATACTACAGAAATATTACTGTTGTTGTAGATGACAAGCTGAATATGAGCCAAAAGTGTGATATGGCTGCAAAAAAAGCCAATGCTATTTAAGGATGCATTAACAGAAGTACAGTCTCCGAATCCCATGGAGTACATGTCCCTCCCTATTCAGCACTGATTAGGCGTTATCTTGAGTATTGTGTCCTGTAGCAATCACCACTGGCATGAATATTCAGCAGTGTGTTTGCATGTACCAATGAGAACTGTTAGGAGGCGGAGCCAGAGAAACTAGAAGGGAGGGGTGAGTCAGAGTCAAGTCAGTTCAGTCAGAGACAGAGAAGAGAGAAAGAGTTTGGGGCAGGATCTGTTCTCAAACATTATGGAGTATAAGAATTGTAATATTGGTCTCAAGTTATGGGAAACCAGATTTTAGTTGAATATCAGGAAACCTTAACTGTTAGAGCAGTAGAACCATGGAACCAATTACCTTGCAAGGTGGTGAACACTCCAACATTGGAGGCATTCAAGAGATAATTAGGCATCTGTAAGACAGACTTTGATTTGGATTTCTGCACTGAGCAGAGGTTGGACTCAATGGCCCTTTCCAATTTCACTGTTTTATGATTCTCTGTATATGTGTTCTGTGTGCATGGCAAACAGAGAGAGATAGAGAAAGGGGTGACAGAAAGTATGAGGCAGAGAGGATGGATACCTGGGTCTGAAGACACACTAACTGTTTTGCTTCTGTGTTGAGCCTACTTGTTTTATATTTCCTTCTACTTGGAGAGGAGCAGATGAAGGATGTGGGGCGGGTAGTTTTCTTTCTGTCCATTAGCAAATACAAACAGGGAGCTTTGTGCCCTTCCAGGAAAAAAAATCCACCCTCTAAAATTCTTTGCCCCATAATGTCCCACTTGCACCATTCTAGTTACTACTGGAAGTGATAGGGTGCAAAACAGTTTACACACATCCTTGCATGGGGAAGAGGGGAGAGAGAGGTCCTCCTCAAGTTTCCTAGACTGCCCTTTATCTGTTCTGTTGTCGTCGTTAGTCGTTTAGTCGTGTCCGACTCTTCGTGACCTTCCTTCAAATAAAGCCTGCTGTTCTTATGGTTGCTAATGACACTTCCTTCTCCCGCCTCTCTTTTTCCTCCAAAGAAAAGATGTTTTGCCTTTGTTCCCTACCAGGGAAAGGTCAAGGGTCCTGACCTCTCTAACTCAGTTAACTAGAACTAAGACTTCTGTCACCATTTCTATCCCAAGTGTATTTCTCAAACAAACAGAAGCATTCTTATTTCCTCAGAAGGACGTGTGGATGTGATTCCTTGACAAAGGGGGAAATGTGCTCAGATGACCATTTTGGGCTTCAAGGGCTGAATCCACAAGTTAACATTGCTCCTTTGCCACCCAATGTGTAAATCTGCAGCAGTTATGGCTCGGGATAAGAAGGACTCTCCATTTGCTCCCCAGCCAGTCCTTTAACATGAGCGTAGTCTGCATGCCTTTGCCTGTGGCCTCACGTGCAGCCCCCTTCCTTTTCTCACCATGTACATAGTGACACTGCATATGACCACTTAATGATACATGAGCCTGGGGAGAAGGCGGACTGAAGGACAGGTGTATGAGATATAGGAGAGTTAAAGAGAAAGGTGTTTGCCAGCAAATGGGATGGACCAAATGCCGTTTAGCTTAGAAATACGCCACTACATGTGATTGTTAGTCCCAGCCAGAGTACATCCACTGAATAAAAAGGGTGAGTTAGGCGATTATTAGGAATGTGTGAGTGCCATCTGCTTTGATTTGGTCCAAATGGTTTTTCTAAAAAAAAAAAATCACAACAGATTTGCTTGGAGCCAATTTGTAGCCTATCGAAGTCAATTTGTATCCAAATACTTCAAAGCATTTGTATGTATTTGTATTTGTCGAAATGGTGACAAAAACATGAACATGGGGAAAGTACAGGGCTGCCATGTGGAAGGCAGAGAAGTGAGACACTCAGTACCATCAACTACTGCTTGACTTTCAGTGTGCAGACTGTGGTCCCACCAGATTCCTTCCTTGCCTCCTTTATTTCTTCCTTTACCCCAACTGGAAGCCATTTAATTTACTTGAAATCTGTCAATTTACTAATGAAATTTTGAAAAAGTTTGTTGAAGGGGAAAGGAATATCCCTGGTGAGTATCTTTGCTGCCCCACTGTGTAAAGTACTTTATTACTGCTTTTTATGCCACATTTGCCACCAGGCCTCTCTGGAGCACAGGCACAGAGAGAGAGAGAGAGAGAGAGAGAGAGAGAGAGAGAGAGAGAGAGATGCAAAGATAAAAGCCATCAACAGGCATTTTAAAAAGTATAGAACAAAAGGAGGAGGGGGAATAGTGTGCATCCTGTTACTAATGTGACTTGTGCCTGCTTTACTCAAATCCTGCACAATGGCACAGGTATCACACACATAGTTGACTGGACTGAAATCTGCAGTTCCCTAAAAGCAAAGAAGTAAAAAATTCCTCAGTGTACCTCCTGAAAATCAAAGTAAGGCAAATAGCAATCTCTCTCTCTTCTCTATTCTGAACACGTTCCATATGTGTTGTCTCCGACACATTTTTTGGTAACCCCCGACAGGACAAAGTTCCAAATAGAGTAGTCCTAGATCGAGCTGGAATTTTTAGCATGCATACATTACTGAAACAGCGACGTCTGCATTGGCTTGTGCATGTTGTGAGAATGGCTGATGGTCAGATTCCAGAAGATCTCCTGTATGGAGAATTAGTGCAGGGAAAGCGTCCCAGAGGGAGACCACAGCTGCGATACAAGGATATCTGCAAGCAGGATCTGAAGGCCTTAGGAATGGACCTCAACAGATGGGAAACCCTGACATCTGAGCATTCAGCCTGGAGGCAGGCGGTGCATCACGGCCTCTCCCAATTTGAAGAGATACTCATTCATAGGCCGAGGCAAAGAGGCAGTCATGAAACCATCAAAATCAGGGAGCTGGACAGGGAACAGATTGTATTTGTCTTCAGTGTGGAAGGGATTGTCACTCTCGAATTGGCCTTCTCAGCCACACTAGACACTGTTCCAAGTCCTCTATTCAGAGCACGTTACCATAGTCTCTCAAGATTGAAGGATGCCTAATCTAATCTAACACGTTTTCCTTGCAAAGTGACCACCATTCCCAGGGATTGTTAATTCCCTCCCAGAGGCTCCGTGATTGGGGTTTTTAGAAGTGCTTGGGCTTTTCATTGGTGTTTGCCTCCTTCTGCTTTGGGCATTCAGTTTTTCTTTTGCAGAATTACTTTTCCCAGGGAGTGCTTCCTTTTTAAAACTCAACTTTTTAAAACCCCAAAGCACTGCGTAAGTATTTAAGTGCTTCAAGATTCAACTTGTGCCCTGTTTTGTGTTTCTCCACATCACCTTAGATCAGTATGGAAAGTGACAAATACCTCTAATTCACTTCAGTTTCCAAATAATTTCTGAACCAGAAGCACATTCTAGTAATTACCATGATTGAACAGGTTTATGCCGGTTGGGACTAGCATTTGGTCCAGAGCAACCCCCAAGTCAATCTGGTGACTGTTTCATCTGTCTGATGAATGTCATGGCCATCTTGACAATTGCTGGGTTTTGGTCCTGCATAATGTGTTGCTTTTCTTTTCCTGTCCATCATATGCTTATCATCAAACTATACCAGTGAATTTTCTTCCCTGAAGATGAGAATAAATTTGGGGCCAATAAGACAGTAGGGTAGGGTTTTTACTTTGGATTGAAGAGAAGGCTTCAAGGTTCTACATTCGCCTTCGCGAATGTGTTTTACATTCCATTAATACTTGTGCTAAAAAGAAGAAGAGTTTGTGTTCATGGGGAATGTGTTTCCCCAGAGTTAGCCCATTTCTCCACCTCATAACATGATTTCCTCAGTAATCAGGCTTGCAATTTAGCCAATGTTTATCTTTCATTAACCAATCAAAAAAACAAAGCACATTCAATGCCAAATATGGAGGTGAAGAAATGTACATGCTAGGACAAACAGATGTTGTCTATCACTGAAGGAAATACCTGTCCTAAGTGCGTGCTAAGTATATTATCTCATTTGACCCAAATTTGCTTTAACGGACCCCGCTCCATTTGCATCAGTGTCCATGTTAAAAAGGTGTACCACTGATATTCCCAAGCACGACACAAAAGGAACCTTCTGAAGCACAATCTGGATCAAGAACACTAAAACCAAATTGTAGCGTAAAACAGCCTTTAGAGGCCAGAGTTTTCTGAGCATTTGTCATGATATCTCATTAACAGAGACATTATGACACATGTCCTTTTTAATTATTATTTTTTTTGCCATGGTGACTATCATTACATGACAGTGGAGAGACACCCACTTGTAATTAACTGTAAGCCTGTCTTTGTGAAGATTGGGCTTGACAAACAAACATGCAAGAAGATGGTCAGCTATCTTGTTTAAGAAGTGCTGAGTTTTGTCTGCAACAGTTCTTCAAAATTTGCCTTTCTGTCTGCCATTCCAACATCCACTGGGTTGGATTCAGGAATAGCTGTAGCTGCAACTGACCTAAGGAAGAGGGCTCAAGTTGGTCATAAGTCCCATGAATTTCAATGCATCTCTTCTAATTATGAGGCTAGACTTTGTTCAGCTATTAGAAGAAGATGCAACAAACACAGGTTGGAAGCCTTATAGCAAATTGCTTTGTAGTGTAACTTGGGCTAAAGGTGTGGAAAGTGTTGGAAAAATTTCTCTTTCTCTTTGTTTTTCCAAGTCTCATCAGACTCTTTGCTGAGACATAGGGTAGAATTTTCACCAGCAGTGAGATGATGCAAGATAGACACCCCTCTGGGCATAAGAGTGGCCAAAATTGTATTCCTTAGCATAGTAAATTGCACTTGAATAGACCCATTGAATCAATGGAAATTTAGTGAGTCAACTTCCCTTAAGTTCCATTGATTCAAATGTGCTTCTTCTGACTAAATTATTATGCTAAAGCAGGGGTCTCCAAACTACGGCCCGCAAGCCACATCTAGCCTGCTTTGCTGTTTTATCCAGCCTATTCCCTTCAGCCCATGTGCAAGCGGAGGTGGGGGCATCTGGGCGGGCGGGGGTGCGTGTATGCATCCATGCAGGCAGACTGGTGCACATCCGTGCAGGCAGACGTGTATGTGTACGTGTGGCCATGCAAATGTGCGGATGTTCCTTTGGTCCTCAAAAATGTGAAAAATATACGATGTGGCCCTCAAGCTCAAAAGTTTGGAGATCCCTGTGCTAAGCTAAGCCACAACTACAGAAGGCCCATGTAAACTAATGGAACTTGTAGAGAAGTTGATTCATCAAATCCCCACTGATTCCGTAGTGTACCCTAGTGCAATTTATTATGCTAAACAACAGGATTTGGGCCAATGTTTCTTTTGTGGTGTACCAACACCTGGAAAAGTCATTACCTTGGTAGAGTGACAGATAACAACTCATTAATACTTGTACTTTTGTAATTATTTATACCACTTACTTTAGGTACACAAGGTCACCGTGTGTGTGTGTGTGTGTGTGTGTGTGTGTGTGTGTGTGTGTGTGTGTGTGTGTGTGTGTGTGTGTGTGTGTGTGTGTGTGTGTGTGTGTGTGTGTGTGTGTGTGTGTGTGTGTGTGTGTGTTATTTTAAAGGAAGGTTCCTGGGCTGCTAATGGTTGCCTCCTGCAGGCTGCATAGAGCTGTCCTCCAAAGCAGGCTCGATGTTGATGTGAGGATCTCGTTGCTCCAGGAAGTGAGTCTGGAAACCTCCTTCCTCTCTTCCTAGAGAGGCTTATTGATCTAGCCGACATCTAGTGCTCTGGCAATACATGCAAGAAGGACAGGGGCTATATACATCTGAACATCTCAACCCCGTGTTCCAAAGCAATATTCTAGATTTTACTAATGTCCATTTGAGCACCTGTAGAAAACTGCTGAAGAGAAAAATGGCTACACCGTTCCAGTGCAGATAATTGTAGAATCCAGCATTAATTTTTCTGCAATGTGCAAACAATTCATTATAACACTTATAGGTAATTTCTGGCCTTGATAGGAGCAGTCATGTACAGGATGTACAGGCAGAACACTGCTCAATGACTATGTAGGTATAGAATCTTATACCTGAAAGATCATATCTTATACAAGAACTTTGAAAGTCCTACACAGATTTGCTTTTCTTCCAGACAAAAATGATTGTGAAACATTAGCAAAATCCCATGCAATTTCTTGTGAGGTTTCTTTTTTTTGGGGGGGGGGGAATTTGACACAGATAAATTTTATTTTGAGGGGAAAAGAGTGACTTCTACCCCTCTGTTTCTCTGTAAAAGTGAATGGGTGTGAGAGTCACACACCTAAAGCAGCATCTCCTTTTTCTTCAACCTGAAGTGGAATCACAACGTTTTACAGATCAACGTGTGTGAACAGAAAACACTGCTCCTGTTCGCTGGAATGCAGAGTGCCTGTGATCAGGAATCTGGGAAAAGAAGTGTATGGGTATGGACAGGGCCACCGGGTCCATACCCATTATTATAACATCCTTTATTATAACATCCTTAGCCTACCTGCATTTCCTGAAAATTGGTGGACTCTGGAGAGCAGTGGAGGGAAAGTGGCATGGCTGAAAATTGGTGGACTCTGGAGAGCAGTGGAGGGAAAGTGGCATGGCTGAAAATTGGGGGACTCTGGAGAGCAGTGGAGGGAAAGTGGCATGGCTGAAAATTGGTGGACTCCGGAGAGCAGTGGAGGGAAAGTGGCATGGCTGAAAATTGGGAGACTTTGGAGAGCAGTGGAGGGAAAGTGGCATGGCTGAAAATTGGGAGACTCTGAAGAGCAGTGGAGGGAAAGTGGCATGGCTGAAAATTGGGAGACTTTGGAGAGCAGTGGAGGGAAAGTGGCATGGCTGAAAATTGGTGGACTCTGAAGAGCAGTGGAGGGAAAGTGGCATGGCTGAAAATTGGGAGACTTTGGAGAGCAGTGGAGGGAAAGTGGCATGGCTGAAAATTGGTGGACTCTGGAGAGCAGTGGAGGGAAAGTGGCATGGCTGAAAATTGGGGGACTCTGGAGAGCAGTGGAGGGAAAGTGGCATGGCTGAAAATTGGTGGACTCCGGAGAGCAGTGGAGGGAAAGTGGCATGGCTGAAAATTGGGAGACTTTGGAGAGCAGTGGAGGGAAAGTGGCATGGCTGAAAATTGGGGGACTCTGAAGAGCAGTGGAGGGAAAGTGGCATGGCTGAAAATTGGGAGACTTTGGAGAGCAGTGGAGGGAAAGTGGCATGGCTGAAAATTGGTGGACTCTGAAGAGCAGTGGAGGGAAAGTGGCATGGCTGAAAATTGGGAGACTTTGGAGAGCAGTGGAGGGAAAGTGGCATGGCTGAAAATTGGTGGACTCTGAAGAGCAGTGGAGGGAAAGTGGCATGGCTGAAAATTGGGAGACTTTGGAGAGCAGTGGAGGGAAAGTGGCATGGCTGAAAATTGGGGGACTCTGGAGAGCAGTGGAGGGAAAGTGGCATGGCTGAAAATTGGGAGACTTTGGAGAGCAGTGGAGGGAAAGTGGCATGGCTGAAAATGATCAAATCCACTCTCTTTTTCTTCAGCAGGAGACCTGGCTTCATTGCTGTTCCTTCTGCAGACAGAAGGAGTTCTTTCACTGGTGGAACAGCAACTTCAGACTGATAGAATAATGGTGTTGAAAGAGGCCTAGAAGGCCATTGAGTTCTACTTCCTACTCAATGCAGGAATCCAAATCACTGTCTTTCTGATAGATGGTTGTCATGAATCAATCCAATGAATATCTCTGCATGATATTTTAATAACATTCTGTTACTATTCCAGTATGGTTCAGTTATTGGAACATGCATTTTATTTCAATTCCAAGATACTGTAAATGTACTGCTTACATATGTGAAAATTCCTCAGTCTTGTATTTCTTCATATTTTTCCCAATTGCACTCAGATTTTCTTCCTATTCTTGCTTTGTATTTTCTTTCTGCATTCAATACATTTTGCAACATTTTTTCCTTAAGGTATATATTTTTTCCTATCATGCATATTTTATTTAATGTACACATTTTCTGCTTTGAGTAAAGCATGTATATTTTCTGTGTGCTTAATTTCCCTGAAACATTTCATGAGCTCCACAAATGTATGAATTCTCAAAACAAGTTCTTTTGCTTCTTATGTGTCTCCAAAGCTGTAAGAAGGCAGTTTTCGTTGAGATTGTCAAATTCTGTGAAACACTTGTCCATACATTGTATTGACAGAAAGAACAGTTCGACAACAGCAGCAACTCTGTTGCAAATATAAAAAGAAAGAAAAAAGTTGTGTGATTCTTGTGCAAAATCCAAAAACAAGGATACATAATATCTTTATTCCACCACTAAAAACCTCACACATAAGCTAACTTTCAAAATAATAATAATAACAATAACTTTGGGGACTTTTCTGTGTCTTTGAGCTCAATCTGATGAAGATTTTAATGGTCTAATAAAGGTAGGTCGACTATGGAACCTATTGCCGACAGTGATGGTGATCTTTCTTTTGATGGAGTTCTTCAGGAAGAGGCTGGACACCCATCTGTTGGGAGATTCTCTTGCTCTGCTGTTTTGGCATCCAGTAGATGCAAAGTTTATGATTCAATCATATGGTTTGATGACTGCATCTATAGTGGTTTCATGCCACTTTAACTGCCATTGCTGAAGCTTACAGAATCTTAGGATCTGTAGTGTGATGAAGTACTGAAAATTATCTACTCTAGCTCAAAGTAGCATACTAGATGTTTCCAGCACAGAATTCTACATATCTCACCAAACTAAAAAAATCTTCAGGGTCCATAAGATCATTCTCTTTATTCCTATCAGAGCGTTGCATGATTTAAAATTGTGGACATATATGAAATAGAGGTAGAATTAAAAACAAATTAAAATGCTAAGATAATTAAACAATTTTTGACCAGAAACTGGCTACTTCAATAGTATTACCTTGGCCATTTTCTAGATGTTCTTTTGTGCATGTGATGGAGCATAAATTGTATGCACATAATGATGTAAGTTAACAATGCACATAAGTGATTGCATTTCTTCACAGTCACAGAAAATTTGTCCTGCATCTACTTTACTTGATTATTTTTTGATCTTCTTACTTTGCTTTGATGTCTATTAAGTGATTTCCAGATGGTCCAGCCAAAGTCTTGTCCTGGTGAGAGACATTTTTCAACTTTTACTCATTCGACAAAGGTATGTTGCTTTTGTTTTCCATAGGTTTAGCCTAACCTCTTCTGCTTTAATATATAAAGCCTGAGATGTGTGCAGAAAACTTTTCCTCATTTTTAGCTGTCATCTAGGGAACTGGTGTCCATGAAGTAGATGGGTTTGGTGCTGTATTATCTTTCTCTTCATGAAAGCTCTCCCTTAGTGACTGACTAGCTCACTAAGGCTTTCCCTCCTGCTGTATTTTAATATCTATATTTTTACATCTTGGATTTTCGTATGTTATTGATTATATTGTATTTAAACTTTGTTATGTCACCCAGAGTAGACTGTCTAGATGGGCGGGGTATAAATCTAATAAAATTAAAAAAAATAGCTGAGTGTGGTTTTTTTTAATGGATTGTTGTATTTTATTGCTTTGAATGCGTTGCTTTTGCTTAACATTTTATAGTGTGGTACAGTATTTGCTTGATCCTTTTTAGCATTTGTATACTCATGGTTGTTAGCTTTACATACTGTCTTTTAATGTTGTAACTCACCTTGGGTCCTTTTTTGAGAAAGGTAGGGTAAAATAATTTAAACAAATAAGCAAATATTTTTGCTGTCCTCTGAAGATGCCGGCCACAGAGACTGGTGAAACGTCAGGAAGAACAACCTTCAGAACATGGCCAAAGAGCCCGAAAAACCCACAACAACCAAATAAACAAATAAATTTCTGGCACCATAAGATGACTCTATAGCATTTAAAGTAGTATCAAAGTTCTATAACTGTGCAGTGTAAATATGCATTAAGTATATAGTATACAGGATAGTGCCTGAAGATGCCAACTGAAAAATCCTTGTTGCTTCTGATCTTACAATGCTATAATATATACTTAAAATTCCCCTGGAAGTGCTTCTCTTTTCCACTTGCAGTCAAAAACTTGAGATAGTTAGCTCTGCAAGAAAGGAGTCGTTGATAGCAAATTGACTTCTTGTATCTACAAAAACCAGTTGTGGCAAGAGGCTGAGGGAGGTAATTGTATGCACTGCTCAAAATATTTTAAATGAACTCGTTCTTACAAAGAAATAAGTTATGAAGTTAACTTTTTTTTCTCCTGCCTGTGCGTGAATAATTAAAGTATTGTCACTACTCTAAATTACCATCCATTGTTAACTTACATCATTAAATCTTGCCTCTTTGCTGAAGAATAATGAAAAATACACTTAATTAACAGTTATTGCAAGCTTTAGGCCATTGATAACACTGTTCGCAGAGTGAATTTCACAAGTGTGTTTTGTACCGCACTTGAAATCGCTTCGCTTGATGCCAGACCCCTGCTTAGCAATGTAGGCATAACAATTTTTTTTACATCAGGAGAACAAACTCCCTCTGAAAAAACATCAATATCAGTTAAGATTAGAATGCAAGTTGACAAAACTGATTGTATCTACATTTCCCCCCACCAAACCATCACAGAGGGTGAAATCAGACAATGTTGCTTTGTTCTTTTAGATTTAAGCAAATGTCTGGATCTCACCTAAACCCACCTTTAGGGATTTTTTTTTGGGGGGGGGTCAAGTAAAAAGAAAAGAGGGCAGGTTCCTTCCACCCCAACCCAACAGCTCCCCAAGGATCAAACCTGGGATTTTGAGAAGATGACTCTTGTTAATATCCTTGTTGTTTCGATTAAGGAGGTGATAGATTTTCCCCCTCCCTTCCCTTCCTAGGATATTGTTAAAGAGGTTTGCCGTAAAGAATGTGTCGCGTTCTTCAGATGAAATAGGGCCAATCAGTGGAATAATGAGGAAAGTAATATCTCCCCAGAGAGTCTGATTGGGTTTTCATCAAATCAGCCAACCTTTTCCAGTCATTTAAACCAGGATTCACTCCAAGCTGTGTGTTCTGCTGCCTCAGATCTTTTCCTTAAAAAAAAAAATTAAGCCCTTTGTGATTATTGTTACCGGAAAACTGAATAATTAGAAGGAAGTTGAACTATGTCTATAGGATACAGTACATTCTTCCTTTCTAACATTGATGAGGGGGATCTTTATTAACGGAGAACATTCTATGTCCTTCCAATGTATTCAGAAGGCATTTGATACCCAAACCCCATTGTCAACAAGGCAACTGCGATTAAAAAAAAGAGGGGGGGCATTCCAGATACCACAAGAAGATTTATCCATCTCTGACAGTGCCTGGCTTTTTATTTTTAATGTGTGGTCTCGTCTCTGGCAGACTCCAGCTTATTTAGAGCAAGGTTCAACACCCTGTGACAAGACACCCAATTCTTGTTGTAATTAGAGACTGGTGCATTTATTTTTTTATTTATGTATTAATTTGGCTTTCTGGGATAAACCTTTAAGATGAGTCATTTAATTTACTGGAGGCCTAGAAAACAACAGTTACCGGGATGTTTCATTATTTCACTCCTTTTCAATTCAAACAACTTGCATAAAATGCAAGTGTAGCATTGCAGAAAACCCCCCTCTCTCTTTCTTTATGTGTCTGTTGCATGCACACACACACATGCGTGCACACGCACACATGCAAACACACACACACACACACACACACACACACACACACACACACACACACACACACACACACACACACACACACACACACAACAGAATAACTGGATGCATGTAGAATGTGTTTTTTATGTATATGTTTTTTAACTTGTTTTAACTGATGTAAGCCGCCCCGAGTAGACGTTGTCTAGAGGGGCGGGGTAAAAATCGAATAAATAAATAAAAAAAATAAATAGAAGACAGCCAGTGGTGCTTCCAGCAACTGCAGTTCATTTTCCGAATGAAGTGTCCAGTCACAATTCCAAGGGTTATTATACAGTACAAAGTCCTATAATTTAAATTCAGTTTTATTTAATGATTACATTAAAATAACTATTTAAAGAACTATGAAGTGTTATCAGAGGCATTTATTTTCACATGCATTATTTAGAACAATCCTGTAAAGTAATTTAGAAAAATAATCCCCATATACCAGATGGGGAGACTGAGGCTTAGAATGAGAGTGAATTGTTTAAAGCCATCTCTAAGAAGAAAAGAAAATTCCAAGGATCTGACCAATCCAAAATCCAACAGGAGGGACACTGGACACTGAAGACTTTCTCAAAAATCTGCCAAAACGTGTTTTTTTAAAAAGTTGTGAGATATCATAAGAGTGTTTGTTCATGCCAGCACAGATTTCAATACATACACAACCTGAGATCTCCTTATGGAAATCCCAAACTCCAGAATGCATAGGGTAGCTTTTATAGATGGTTACACAAAGTATCAGGAATGAGTAATTAAACTGGTGTTCCTTTCAAGTTTCCTTCTTTGAAGTACCTTTATCTTACAGAATTTCTCAAATTGTGCCCATTTCCTTCTTCATCTGGCTTACCTAAAATGAAAATGATGGATAGGGCTTATTCTAAGGTACGTTGGCTACTTCTAATACATTTTTATAGTTGCTAAATTCTAACACATACGGCTCCATCTCAAAAGTTACAATGAGGAGGAATCTCCTCATGTACAGTGTAGACCTCAGACAGGAGAAAAACCTTTCTCTAAGGGCCTTTATTCAGGTGTTTGTGAAATTATTGCCTGTGATACACTACCGTGGCTCTCCATTGGCACTCTCTGCCATCATTCCCCTCATGTCCACAGTGGTAATCTGAAGATAAAAGCCTCCAAAGTTCGTGAGAGAGATTCTCCAAGCAATTTGAAACTTTCATTTTCTAGGGTTCCTTATCCTATGGAGATCCTCCCCAGTGCTGACCAGAGGATGACTTAAAACAGAGAGGTAATGGAAATGATGATGGAGGGTGTGGTGTTATCCCACAGGCTCTCCTCACATGTCTGTTGAACTCAGTTTGTGAATGCCTGAATAGGGCTTTGGTGGTACTAAAACGACATAGCTTCCTCCTTAAAAATAGGGATACCTGTGTGGTGTAGTGTATAGAGCAGTGGTTCCCAAACTTGGTTAAACCAGGTGTTCTTGGACTCCAGTTCCCAAGTACAATGGGCAGCACAGCTGGTGGTGAAGGCTTCTGGGAAGTGCAGTCCGAGAACACCCGGGTCATCTAAATTGTGGAACCACTGGTATAGAGCAATGAAAAAGGTAGGACTCAGGAGACCTGGGTTTGATTAACCAGTTCTACCAATGGTAACTCACTGGCGAGAGGAACTGGTAAAGCCACTTCTTTAACAGCTCATTTACATTGAAAACCTTATGAAATGTGCTATAAGTCAGTTCTGACTTAACAGCCCATAACAACTACCACCACAGAAAGTGCTCAAGTGGTGCTATGATTAGGTAAAGGTAAAAGTAAAGGTTCCCCTTGACATTTAGTCCAGTTGTGTCCGACTCTAGGGGGTGGTGCTTATCCCCGTCTCCAAGCCGTAGAGTCAGCGTTTGTCCAAAGACAGTTTCTGTGGTCACGTGGCCAGCACGACTAGACACGGAACGCTGTTACCTTCCCACCATGGTGGTACCTATTTATCTACTCGCATTTTACATGCTTTCAAACTGCTAGGTTGGCAGGAGCTGGGACAAGCAATGGCAGCTCACTCTGTCATGTGGATTCGATCTTACGACTGCTGGTCTTCTGGCCCTACAGCACAGAGGCTTCTGCGGTTTAACCTGCAGCACCACCATGTCCCACTATGATTAAATACTAAGCAAATGATATCATATCCTCCCATGCCTTCTGCAGCGTTTGTTTTGTGCTTTTATACCAGGGTGAGTAGTGTGTGGCCCTCTGAGGCTTATTTGCTGTCTCCATATCCACCGGATTCCCACCATCACCAAAAATGGTTTCCCCAGCATTGAAAAGGTAAACTGCTGCCCCGTAAACCTCCAGGAGCAGACAGTGGTATTTTAAATTAACTGCAATGCTTTTCTGCAGTGCATAATACCAGAAAACACTTTAACAAACAAAAAACTACACGTGGACTTCTAGCCACTTCCTGTTTTGCTTCTCCCCCATGGTTTTGTATTTGTTGCCGCCCGTGTGGCCCTCAACAAATTCTGGGGATATAAAAACGCCTGCTTCCACCAAGGTCTACCCAGATCACCCGTGTGAGTCAGGAGGTGAGGCTGAGGAGCCTGACGCCGAGAGAAGACACGAAACCGGGCCTTCTCGGCAGTGGCTCCTCGCCTCTAGAACAATCCCCCTCTGGAGATTCGCGCAGCCCCTACGCTGGGCATCTTTAAAACCCAATTAAAAACATGGTTGTTCATTCCGGCCTTCCCTCCAGCCAACTCTTAATTTTTTTCTTTTCTTTCTCTTACTTTCCTATTTTTATTTTATTTTATTGTAGCTGTAACTGAACCAGCATGTATTTATCTGTGTTTTATTGTCTGTTTTTGTATGGAAGCCGCCTAGAGTGAACTGGTAGCCCAGATAGGCGGGGTATAAATCAAATCAAATCAAATCAAATCAAATCAAATCAAATCAAATCAAATCAATAAATAAATAAATAAATAAATAAATAAATAAATAAATAAATAAATAAATAAATAAATAAATAAATAAATAAATAAATAAATAAATAAATAAATGGTCTGGCATCCGCTGAAGTTGCCCACTCCTGTTTTATAGGATATTTTGGGGTTTTAAAAAACTAGTAATATAAACTGCTGTGCAGCTGTTTGCAGTGAAAGATAATAAATTCCATAAATAAATATGCTAAGTTAGAGGAGAAATATTTTTATACGTCATTAAGATATGTCGACTTACATGATTGTGACAGGCAGGCAGGGCTCTTTTTTTCCCAGCTAAATATTGGAAAAGCGGGAGGAACCATCAACAAAAAAGGGTTATAAGACTGCACAATTCAACCTAAAATGACAAACTGCCCATGTAAGAAAAGACAATTAATAAATACTTTCACCTTAAAACTAGTCAAACTTATGGGATATTTTGCTGAGGGCAGCATGAAAAAAAATGTGGACATTTGATAAGGAATGGAGGGGGATATTATTACAAAGTAAAGAGTATCTTAACAAATGAAGTAAGATGGAGGCATAAAGCTTCACTCCCAACATTCCCATGCTGGAAAAAATGCTGAGGGGTCCTCTGTATAGAATGTACAAATGTCGCCCATGCCAACTCCAGAAACAAGGCTGGTCCTACTGTTAGGCTGGGTGAGGCAGCTGCCTCAAGTGGCGATTGTGAAGAAGACAGTAGCAGTGGTGCCCTTTCCAGCTGTTGCCTGAGAGCCTACAAATCTTCCTCATCTGTTGGCACACAGAGCTGAAGGCGCCCTATGTACCTGCCCTGAAAACCCAAGTTCTCCTCTGCTTCAGATGCTGACAGAGGGCATTATCCTGTTCACTGTCAATCTAGCTGGTCTCTGAGCAAGGAATATCTGTAAAGTGCCATCTGGCCCTTTGCCCTGGGGATTAATATGCCTTGGACATCCTTGAGCAATAGCCACCAACAATGTTCTGTCTTGTGTCATATTCTTGTTCCACTGTTGCAGCAATCTGACATTCTTTTCCTCTGTTCCCAATCTATGCATTAGATATCAGCGAGAAAGGAATTCTGCATGTGTTGTACAGCACATGCTGTTTTGTGTGCATAGTGACGTTCCCATGATTTGAAATCTTGTAATGATCAAGATTCACATGGGAAATCCTGTCTAAGTGGAACTCAAAGATTATATCGAAGTTTCTTCTTTGGCTTCCTTAAATCCCACAACCAGCATGGCCATGTTGTGGCTGGAGATACTGGAATGTATAGTCCAAATTTTCTCAGCTGTGCTCCATGCTTATAGACTCCCTTTCCTAGTAATACTGAACACAGAGATGTCTGAGTTGAGCCTACAGCCACAGTCCTGCTCCCACTCCAAGGATGTAGGTCTGCCATATACGCTTATGTGGAGAAAGCAGATCTATTCCTCTTATATGTGGAACGGTTGCAATATATTTCATGGATCTCCATGCAGAGACCTGCACTGTAACATGGGGTGGGCAAGATTTTTGCTCTAGAGGCTATTTTTCCACGAGCCAAACCAATAGACAAAATAAACCTGGAAGTTGCCAGAAATTCACTTATAATTCTGTAGAATCCTGGAGGTAGCAGCTGTTTTACATCCCACGAGCATCACGGCTGGGGGGATGAAAGACACAACAGCTAATGATGGGCATGTAGAGAAGGGAGCAGAAGTGGACACATGCCTACAAAGGCAGTCAAGAAAGGATTCACGCATACAAAGAGGCACTCAAATATTGCCTCCTCCTTACCTGACTCATTCTACAACTTAGTTGTTATTTGCCATAAAGTTCCTTACAGCTTTAGGGGACCCTATGAAGGAATGATCTCCAGCACTCCTTGGTCTTCTTGCAAAGTAAAGGTGATGCCTTCCTTTATTGAGTCTCTCCGTGTCATGTTTGGCCTTCCTCTTTTCGTAGCGCTTTCCACTTTTCCCAGCATTCTTGCTTTATACACTTGTTCTTGTCTTCTAAAGGGGCGTGGTGGCGCTGTGGGTTAAACCTCAGAAGCCTCTGTGCTGCAAGGTCAGAAGACCAAGCAGTTGTAAGATCAAATCCACGCGACAGAGTGAGCTCCTGTCGCTTGTCCCAGCTCCTGCCAACCTAGCAGTTCGAAAGCATGTAAAAATTCAAGTAGATAAATAGGTACCACCTCGGTGGGAAGGTCACAACGTTCTGTGTCTAGTCGTGTTGGCCACGTGACCACGGAAACTGTCTACACAAACGCTGACCCTATGGCTTGGAAACGGGGATGAGCACCGCGCCCTAGAGTCGGACACGACTGGACTAAATGTCAAGGGGAAGCTTTATCTTTACCCTGTCTTCTAGTGATATGTCCAAAGTACGATAGCAGAACAATCCAGCTAAGGAGCAGAAAAACACGCTTGGCTCTCAGATTAGAAATGTTCCTATTAATGTACTATAAACCTGAGGTGGGCCAGTGATCCATTTGTTCAGACAGATCTGCTGGGACTTCTTGGTCAGTTGAGGAGCAAAAGCTCCACTTTTTCTCTGGAATACAATAGAGGCTATAAGGGGGTTCTGGGAGGGGTCTGTGAGCCACCAAAATGGCCCTGGTGGGCTTTATTTGAGGTGGGAGATTCCCATTTTTTTCTTTAGCATGTCATTCCTTCCTTACACCAAAGCAATCCCAACCTTGCTTCACAGCAGTGTGGATTGTGGATTTGAGGACTAAGTTGAAACAACACAGAATTGGTTGAGTTCACATTTCCAGCTGTGTATATTAGCATAGCGCTGCTGAAGTCAATGGAGTCACATCAGTTGATGCCAGCTGATGACTTGCCTTCAGAATGTGTCATTTATGCAAATGAAAGCAAATGAGTGGCTTACAGCCGGGCTGCACTCTTATGGGACTAATCAGCTATTTCTTATGGATCTCTGACTTTCCCTTTTCCTTTTAAAGAAGTCTTGCCAAAGATGAGAATCTATGCCACTGTTTCCATTGGGCAGTTGCTAGCAGTCAAGAGCACGGGCAATGGATTCTGAGGCTAATTGCAACAGCAATGAAATTAATGCTGAAATGTCTTCCTTTCTCCCCATTTTATTTCTTCTTTTCTTTTCAAACAGAAGCATTCTCTTCTTTTTTGTGTTTGTTTTGATGTGCCTAGAAAATTAGAACTCAGCATTGAGTAATATTTGCAGATTTTGGAAACTAATAAAAGGTATCTAATATGTCTGCTTTATCCTGCATTTGAACAATGAGATTATTATTATTAGTGTTAGTTTCATCATTATTAAAATATATACCCCTTCCTGCTGCACAACCTCAGGTATGCTTGTAATCTACATAAAGTTCAGTTAAAATTGCACATTACAGTTGGCCCACAAAATGCTTCAAATGCTGGTTGTGTGATGGGTCACACAATCAGTTGTGTCATGTGTGCCAAGGCACACAAACAAAATTATGCCTTTTTTGCAAATACCATTGCATGTGTGATTATTTCAGCAATCTATTGCTCATAATCATATAGAATCAAACAATAAAAATACTCAAAGGTGCAAAATGTAAACATGTAACATCACAAATTTACAAAAAAATATGATCAAGGCAATACAAGCAATAAAAGGTAAGCCGTACAAAAGTTATCCCCCAAAAACTAACTCCCTTCTGAAAGTTCTGAATGAGAGGGATGAGCAGAACTCTATAGGGCTTCTTTAAGGTTAGGATCTTTTGAAAACCGAGTATGAGAAAGCAGTGAGAAATTTGTAATTGGAAATAGGTTTATGGGACAGATACCTGGAATATGGTGAAATGTAAGATGTGCAACAAAGTGATGCATGATGGAACGCTCCTTTTCAGTATTTAATCCAGCCCACCGTGTCCTACAACATGATTGTCAACTCTGGGAGTTCATAACCCATGAACCATATACCTCATAGGGCAGTGGTCCCCAACCTTGGGCCTCCAGATGTTCTTGGACTACAACTCCCAGAAGCCTACACCATCACCTCTTCTGGCCAGGATTTCTGGGAACTGAAGTCCAAGAACATCTGGAGGCCCAAGGTTGAGGACCACTGTCATAAGGCATCGGGGGGGGGGGTCCTAAGGATCAGGAAAAAACTGCAAGCTGTAGTGTGTTTTTTTGGAGGAAGTTGCATAAAATAAGTCATATAAAACTTTTTAAGGTGTTTATGTGCATTTTTGTAGGGTGAGCTACTGAGGTTTCATCAGACTCTCAGAGGCTTCAAAAATCCAGACAAGGTGAATGACCTCATCTCCATTCTGTACCTCCACTCACTCGGTTTTCTGTGCCCTCTCCAGGGTCAGACAATATCCCATGCCCAGTGAGCATACTCAGTCCTCACTGGGCTGTTTCCCTGAGACAGCTTTAAAAGAAACCTGCTGTCATTTTGCCAGTCTTGGTGTTGTTATGAGCTTCGTGACATCTCCCTCTTGTCTGTGGATGTTGCTGTTCTGGCTGCATAAGCAACATGGTTTACATCATTGCTCATGCTGGCTGGGAAGAATTCTGGAAGTCCCAACCGTAACTTTACAGGTTCTGGTTTCTGTAAGCAATATCATGCATGCCTGAACAGATTTTGCCTTGATAGCTCCATGGTTTCGATATTTGGCTGCAGTTTGGTGGTGAGTTCGATTCCCCACTGGGCCTCCTCGACAAGGGCTGGACTCAATGATTCACAAGGTCCATTCTGGCTGTAGAGTTCTAAGATTATACTATATCATCCTCTGAATGAAACCCATTCTCTTCAGATCCTGCATTTTTGGGCAACCACTGGATTCAAGGCTCAAGACTGTTTGGGGTAAAAATTTGAGCAACATCAGAGTGGTGGGACGGTGTCACTATAGGAAATTATGCCCATGTCCTAGTTAGTGATCTGTAAGGTATCTGTACTCAATGTTAGAAGTGGGGGAGGGGGGGAATGAGGACAGCAGGGGAGAAGACCCAGCGAGGGAGTGAAAGAACATGTTTAGCATGCGAAAGTTTTCAAAATTAACGGAGATCCCCTCACCCCAGTCCTCCCACACTGCTCAGCAAATGATTCAGAGCCTTCAGCGTGATTTCATCTGTGCAGGCTCTAATCCACTTACTTAATGAAATACATAATTAACATATTATAATTGCAGTAAAGATGGTTTTGACAGAAATCATTTCCCGTATCTAATACCGTGGTAATTTAATCTGTTCCCCACTCCCTAACACGACCCTCCGTGATTAAGTTTCATAAGAATTTTTTTTGATTGATTGATTCATCTGACGTGCCTGGGCCTAGCGAAAGGAGTGGCTGTCAGTTTCCAGAGAGTCACATGACGCTGTGTGGCAGATGGCGGTACAGAGGCTTTTGCTTTGTCTCTCTGTGAGGTCTCGTCTCTTCCCCCGCCTCTCCACCAGCGTTACTTTGCTCTCTTCTCTCTCGTTCTCTCTCAGTGCCCTGATAATCCAGATGCATTGGGGCTTTGATCTACTGAACTGCTGCATGTCGTCAGCAGTGTGTTTGTATATTTCCACACGTACGCATGCAAACATTGAAACATCAACACAAAAGAAAAGCAAAATGGAATGAATGAGGAACATACCTATGTAACTTTTTTGCTCATAAGATGTGGTGATTGATATCCGGCAATTGGGAAATCATCTCTCTTTTTTTAATTGCAGTTCCCAGAATTCCACAGCCCGGATAAGACTATGCTGGGAACTGCCATTCAAATATGTAACTCTTCCATGTTGTTCTTCCTGGAAGACTTCAATAATTTTGGCCTAACTGTTGATCATCTGGGGCTGTTCTAATAATCTGCAGTATTCTACTATTACCGTCCCATCTCTGGTGATGACTACTAGCATATCGTTTCATCTTAAATGAGGTGGGCAGATATCTGCTCATATGGTCTGTGCAATCCCCCCCCCCCGTTCCATGAAGTTCTTTTAAAAACATATTTTTCTATTCCAATTCTGGGGAGGGTAAGATTATTCATGTTATCTCCATTATTTGTGCCTTTGTGATTAGAAAGACAGACCCTGAGAGTGAACCTTTATTGGTTGAAAGGTAGACGTGAGAAGAAAAAGTTACTTTGTTTTCTCCTACATTTGATTATTTTTAAAGCTCATTGTGTAATTTAAGAACTATGTTTTGTTGTTCAAAAACAAACTAAAACAAATGTTCACACTGGCCAAATTGAGTAGGTACAGCTATTCCTAGAGTGGACAGGACTACGTTTTCTATGCCTGTTCCATGTGTGTTAAGTTAAGGAGTCTGTAAAAAAAATGTGGTAGCTCTAATTCAACTTTAGCCGCCTAGAGTGGTCATCTGACCAGATAGGTGGGGTAAAAATACAATAAATAAATACAATAAATAAATAAACATCAATACCCAGCATTAACACAGAGATTAAAATCCAACTTTGAAAAGATAAAACACAGAAACCCAGGGTCTGAACAAACAAGCCATCACATCTTATGAGCAATATTTTAACATTATAAATATTTCTGTTCTCAACTTTCTTTCCATTCTGAATATGAAAAAAATTGGGAATTTTGAACAATATTTATAAAAATGAACTAAAACAAAATTATTGTCATGATTGCCTTTTCCAGATAAGTTTGCCTTCTCATGTTGTGTCCAAAGTAGGACAATCTCAGTTTCAACATTTTTGCCTCTGGAGATAGTTCGGGCTTGATTTGATCTAGGATCCACTTATATCATACGGAACATAGAGTACATTCAGCATTTAAAACATTAAGATTCTATAAACGGCAAAAGACTTGTGTGGGGAAGAGGTCAAGGGGATGGATCATTGGCCTTTCCCCCGTTGCACAATAGCATTCCATTATGGTGTGGGGAGAATGCTCTAACTACTCCATGAGATACACAGAAGTCTTCATAGAGATGGATCAGATCTTGGCAAAGCTACTTTATTGCTGTAACTCCCAGAATAACCCAGGCAGGATGGCTGTTGATGCTACAAATAACTGGGAACAATAATTCAATCGTCATCAACAACAGAGCATGGACAGAGTTCCTACTCCAGTCCTCTGAAGATGCCGGCCACAGAGACTGGCGAAACGTCAGGAAGAACAACCTTTAGAACACGGCCAAAAAGCCCACCCCAAAAAACACATAACAGCCATCAGATCCTGGTCATGAAAGCTTGCGAGAATACATTGAAACCTTTTCAAGCTTTAGCGATAGCAGAGGAGTAGGTTTTCGGGAAAAAAAAACCAGCCACTTGTCTATGTGAGTTTACTAGTCATTGCCCAGATTTGAGCCTTCTAGAATATTGATGCCTCTGTCAATGGAAGTGAAGTATATGTGCTGTCTCTCTCCCACTCCCTTTCTCTCTCTCTCTCTGTATACAGAGAATTCATACAGCTATGATATTCCATAAAACCAGTTTTAACAAAATGTAAAAGATACCCCTGTGGCAACCCAAAGCCAAACCAAATAGACATGTTTTCTAACAGTTCTGAAAAAAGTGTTGCTGTTTGGGTTTGATGTCTCCAGGGGAAGGGAGTTTTATGATTGTGGGATAGCCTTTGAAGATGCTTTAGTTTAAATGCTCCTCCTGTCTGGGTTCAGCATGCGGATGAGGGTGACCAACAGGGAATTTTCTGTTGATGTGACAGGGCTCAATGCGACAGATGGGTGGAGACCACTCTCTAATTCTGTTTTAGGGGTAAGCCATTTAGGATATTCGAGGTCAGATTGGAATCTTGAAATTATGCTTGTGAGTTCGTTCAAGCAGCTGATTTTATGAAGGTTTTAGATCTCTCCAAGGACCAGGTTTGTCATGTTGGGAGGGAAACCAGGAAATACCTTTCTTCCCAGAACATATCAAGCCACCCATGATTCAAAACAGCTACATTTTTGGCCTAATACATGCAAACAATGGTTCCAAAGCAGAGACGTAAAAGGTGTGACTCTCAGATATTGTTGGCTTCCATCCCCATTGATTGTGCTGGTAGGTTTATGGGAATTACAGTCCTGAAGCATCTAAAGCAGAAATATACCTCTTCAGCTGTCTAGTTATTCGGTGTGAGAAGAAGAAACTGCTTTTTCTCCCTCCTTGCCTTTGAGATGGCAAGATATCTTCTTGGTGAAAGTTCTTGCATTAGTGAGGGCAATTTTTGTGCAAATTGCATAACTGTAACGCTCAAATTGCACAAAATCGCAAACATTGTACAGATGTTTCTTCTTGATTAATCAGCCTGTCCTCTTTGTGCTATTTCTGAGTGTGTGTATATGCAGTTTGTTTCACAGAAAAAAGCATAACCTTGTGAAGACATTTTGCACACGTTATAGAATAATCGGCTGCTTGTCTCATTCATCCATTAGAAAAGAGAAATCTCACAATGTTCAGTGATTTCTTGATAGGTTGTCTCCGTGTCTTCAGATAGCCTAGATGTTCCAGGCATTGTCTAATCAGGTACAGTTGTCCAGGGAGGGGAAACAGAATACTTTAGTTCAATTCCCCTCTGATTCTGGTTTCGTTGGTACTCTGCACATGGAGGGCAGCATGTCTGAAGAGGAAAAACCTTCCTACCCATGGGAACTCATCAGTGTGACTCAGGACTGAGATTTTCTAGAGGTTATTTATTTAATTATTGTTTTAAACTTAATTATATTAAACGAATTTATTAATCAAGGCCAAAATCCTGCAGCTACTTAACTAGAAAAAAAAACCTCTGTTGAGCATAGTAAAACTTACAACACTGTTTTAAAAAAAGCTTGCCTACATTGGTTAGTTTTATTTTGAAGAAAGAATGGCTATGGGGCCCAAACAGATCAGATCAGAGGCCCATCCTGGTTTCCTATGCAAATCATCCCTCTCTACACATGTTTACTGATATTTTCCTCTGAAGGTACAATTCACTGCAAATTGTACCTTCAAGGGACAAGGAATATTTAAGAAGAGGCCATTTTTTGTGTGTGAGATGCCCTTTACATACACAATCCGGACTGGGGGCCCAAAACTGATTTTTGTCTTTGCAATAAAAACAGCCAGTTTAAGCAAATGTTTATGTGTGCTTAGAAGCATTTGTCTGGATGTTTTCCATGTGCGTAAAGTTTAAGTATTGTTCTTCCTCAGGGCCAGCTCTGCCATTAGACAGTGTGAGGCAGCTGCCTCCCTCAACATCTGGGCATGCAGTCAGTTGTGCGGCCTGGCGTGTAGGCACACAGTAGGCAACCAGCAAGATTGTGCATGTTTGTGTGGCTGCTGAACTGCATTTGTGATTCTAAAAAGATTCTAGCCATTGGAGTTAACTGTTAGGGGAGGGGAGAGGCACGGAGATTATTTTCCACCCATTACTCTTGGCCTAGCTTTGTCTACTATGGGCACCTTTTGACTTGGGAGGAAGTGGGGGACACTGCTTTGATGCTGTGCCTCAGGCAGCAGAATATCTTGAATCAGTGCGGTCCCTCCTTCCCAAATCCCCAAATTCTGTGTTGAAAAACAAGGTATCTGAAAGGGTGATCTGCCCTGAGATCTCCCATCCCTACAGTTGCATCAGATTTCTGTGGAGGATTTTCTTTCTCCTCTGAGGAGGAGGCGACCTGGGAGGGGGGGAAGCTCTTTTGTGAGTGGCACATGTACACGGACACCACCGCCTCAACTGCCAATATGTTATGAGGGCTTGGTAACAATCTGGAGTCTCCAGGGAGCTCTGCTGCAGTTCAAGTGAGTATCAGACAGAGAGAAAACAATTTCTGGTGCCAATAACGCAGCACAGATAAAAAATGTTTTAATATTTGAAGCTGCTTTATGGCAGAAGCAATGACAGTGATGGAGTCAATGTCAGCTTTTTTCCTTTAAATGTCATCTTTCGTCTATGAGGCTCCCCCGCCCTCCGCTGCTCCGGAGGCAAGGCTGCCTTGGTGCCTGGCTGTTTGCAACCATTGATCATTGATTTTATTCTAAATGGAAAGCTTGCCAGAAGACTAGAAATTCTGGAATTTATTAGGATTTCTTTAAGAGGCACTTTAGCTCAACAGTTCTCATTACCGTCTTTACAGTGTTACTTATTTTTCTTTTTATGTCATGTGATTTGTAAAGGGCTGGTGCTCAGAGAACAATATGCGATTAGAGCCGCTGTGCGTGCCGTGCCGTTTGCCGACGTACAGAAAAGGGATCTTTCGAAAGACCTAAAGTACATTGTTGAGTGTTTAAGCAGCAGCCGAAATCTGCCTCCAAAGCCATTGTTTGAAATGTGGAGAGCTTGCTCAGTATTACTGCTAGGTTCAGAATTGCTGCTTTTATTAAATAAGGCAAGTCTCTATAATTATACAAATACAAAAGCTCAAATCTCTTTCTATTTTAACACAAGACACACACACGCACAGTGACTGAGGGATTACTGAGGAGAGAATTCTATCCTGTAACTACCAGTAGGAATGTGAAGAAATTTCACTAATATCTCATTTATGGTCCCCTCAACAGTGTGAGATAACCTGCCATAGATCTCCACACTCCGTACATGATCTCACCTCCAGCACAACAATGAAGCACGAGACATTCTTCTTTTCACACAATATTTTGCACTGTTTCCATAAAATGTGCCTAAGTGTCTTTTTCCTTTGTGAGAAAACACACACACACACACAAATCGACTGCTAAAGGACAAGCTGACTGTTCAGAAAAATTGACAAACCATTGCGTTTAATCTTCTGTGCAATCAGACAATGGTTATCATAGTTGGAGAAACACTGCCATATGTTATTAATTCATGATACCTTTCAGCATTTATTCATTTCTTTAGTCACATTTTTAAAAAAAAATTCTGATAATTTTAAGAGTAGAAATCTCCCAAGGCATTGTACTGCTCGGTGGCTTAGGCACCTGTCCGTGCAACCAGTGATTGGGGGGTTCGATTCCCCACTCTCCCTCCTTGACGGGGCTGGGCTCGATGATTCATAGGTTGCCTTCCAACTCTGCGGTTCTAAGATGATTATTATAAAAGACACAATACAATATGAAAGTGGGAATTCACATTGTAGGTGTAGTTTTAGAAGAAGTAGCTGTGTTAGCCTGGGCTAGCATACAGTATCAAAGCAAAAGCAAAATAAAAACTAAAGAAGACAAAAACATTTCATTTCCTTTATTAATATGGTTGACAACCAGCACAACTGAAAAAAACTGAATACCAGAAGTGGACATGATGCACAGTTAAAAACAATGTTCCATATTTATCCAGTTCTTCAGGGGTGGTGAACCTTTGCCCTTCCAGATGTTTTGGATTATATGTTCCATAGCCTTTTATTATTAGCCATACTATCTTAGATGTCTGAGGAATAAAGTCCAAGCCAATGGGAAAGGCAGTGGTTTTCCATCTGTATGCTCCATGCATTGAGATTCCTCACCGGCAAAGATTTCCATATTCATCTCAAATGATGCTGTTGATCTGCACAAACATTTGTGTAGGGACCAAAATTTGGTCTCACTATGAATGATAGAGGGAGTCAGAAGCAGCAGAACATGCCCTAAAACAAGCTGGACATGAAATTCTATTTCAAAATATTGAAGTACTGGACAACACCAGCAACCATTATATTAGACTGCACAGGGAAGCCATTGAAATCCATAAACATCAACAGAACTTCAACAGGAAAGAAGGCCTAAAACTAAACACGGACTGGCACCCCATTCTGAAAAATACAACCTGCAAAAGGTCAACAAACTCTACCCAGCCAGAAGGGCCAGGGATCATTGCACAAAAAAGACCAGCTAACAACACCCATCAATCACAGTGACAGATAATCTCTCCCTCCCCCCTTATCACAATAAAAACATGCTGATCACCCTATCTCCTGAAAAAAGACAAAAGCTATTTCCCACAGCTATAAATACTCAACTGTCCAACAGACAGCAACAGAGCATAGACAGAGTTACTACTCCAGTCCTCTGAAGATGCCGGCCACAGGGACTGGCGAAACGTCAGGAAGAACAGCCTTCAGAGCCCGAAAAACCCACAACAACCACCTTTTTATACTTCTGGATTGGGGTATTCATGTGCTTCCCACACTCCCATCCCATCACAAGCATTTGTCCTGTTAAATCAGATACGGGAAGGCGTGTCCCTCAATATGTTGCTGAACTACAAGTCTGATCATCCTTGCTGCCTGTATTGCTGGAGCTGCTGGGATTTGCAGTCACACGGGATCTGGAGGGCCACGTGTATCCCCATCCTGCATTAAAAGAATATGCTAAAAATAGTTTGGGCCTGAATGCTTTTCCTTCCCTGTTTGCCTACAGTGACGCTATTCTGAACCTGCCAGCTGGGAGTGGGTTAAGGCTTTATTAACATTGAACACGTTTGTGTGCTTATGTGTAGGTGATTATTCTTCATTGGGTTAGAAAGCATCCATTTATGACTGCACAGTAGCCTAAATGTTTTTGGTTGCTGATGTGTTTCCATTGGCACAAGACTTGTTCAAACAGGTATGTTCGTTCTTGGCCGAGATGTCTGACATTCAAGCTTTATTACAGAGCAAGGTTCCCAGAGGATGTGAATTATAGTTAGTATCAACCTTGGCGTGCTAAAAGCATCATTCAGCCTAGTTGATTATGGAATTTACTCTAGAGTTTTGGGCCCAAAGATCCATCTACCAAACTGCTTTTTCTTTATTTGTGTGGTCAGAAGGCAGACAAAGTGGGTGTGTGAGCGCATGTAAGGGGAGAGGCAACCGAAGAGGAGAACAGTCATTGCAAAGAAGGATAAAGCAAGGAAATAAAAGAGCTTGCAGACTTCACAGCTAGCAGTGAGTTTTATGGCTACCATTTAGATCACATTAATTCTGTCCTGCTCTTTCATAAACTATCAAGGGCAGGGTATAAAAGAGCGGGTGACCCCTTTTTCAAGTAAAAGTCTAAACCGGAAGCTCTAAATTTGAAGTTTTTGGTATGTAACAAAATGAAACATCCATTTCATGTTTTTTAAACCTTTACTGAAATAGCATATGCATTTCTACCTTTCGGTGGTATAGTGGTTAGATGTTGCATTGGGACTTAAAAGCTCCTATATCTGCTTCTCCCTGAGCCATGATAACTCATTGGATTGCAGTCTCTCAGCCTAACCTACCACACAGGTTGTATGATGATAAATGGGAAGGAAGAGTGCCACACAAACTTTGAAATTTTTGTAGGATTGTCAAGAGATGATGATGATGATTTACACAGAGGACTGTTGCTATGGCTTGGGACTGTGACTGTTGTTGTTTAGTTGTTAAGTCGTGTCCGACTCTTTGTGACCCCATGGACCAGAGCACACCACGCCCTCCTGTCTTCCACTGCCTCCCGGAGTTTGGCCAAATTCATGTTGGCACTGTGACTGTATATTGTGCCTATTTTATTTATGTTCATCACTGCTAAGAGGATTTAAAAAGCCAGATTTCCAACTCTCTTTTAAACACAGACTCCTATCTTCCGGATTACAGATATTCAAAGTCCACCACCTAAAATCAGCTTCTTCTAGATTATGACTGGGTGTGTATGTCAATGCCCTTTGCTTCAGGGCAGCCTAAATTATTTGTTTTACAGAGCACAAGTGCTGTGTTTTGAGCTGATTGGTAGCCTGCCTGTTTCAGTTTGTACTGGAATATCCCAAAGTATTTATATATATATTGAAATAATGGGGGCAGGGGGAGACACATGAACTTGGTGGGGGCGGAGAAATGAAGGGCTTTGACTAGGGATGAGGATTAAAACTCTAGTAATGCTTGATCTCCAGTATAGAGACAAAGCTTCCACCAGTTTGCTTCCTTCCATCCCCTCCCGTGGGTGGGAGACATGCAGTTTAGATAGGGGCTAGGTCTGAGTCCTAACACTGCTGTGACATGGTCCACTAAAATCTCACATTGTGCACAAATGTCATGCGCACACCGGCGTGCTATTTATTGGATTCAGAGCTGCAATCTCAAAAGTAAAGAAGGGGAAAAAACCCTGTCCAATGCTCCATACCTCCTGAAATTGAAAATGATGTGCATCTCTATTCAGTACATGCTGCCCTTACAAAATGGCCGCCAGTCAAGTGGACAGAGAAATTCCTTCCCAGGGGGCTCTATGATTGGGGTTTCCTGGAGAGCCTGGGCTTTTCATGGACACTTGAGCTGTCAGCTTCCTTTTGCTTTGGGCTTCCTGGTTCAATATCACTTTATTTTTTTGAAAGTGAGTGTGATTTTTAAAAAATCCTCAGCTTTTAAAAACTCAAAAGTGCCAAAGCAATATTCAGCACTTCAGAAAGGACTGCTTTCATTTGACTGTCATTTGGAGTGCCCTCATTTCAATATGGATTGCTTCAGAAATGGACAAAACCTCTGCTTCTACATTGGATCTAAATAAAATGTGCTGTAGCATATACCAAATTACTATCCATACATATTTTTGGGTTGTTTATATTTCAGAATTTGTTTACTTGTAAAAGAAGATGGCAGCCCTGCTATTAATTAGAAAATAAAAGCAAGTGTAAACATCGGAGTCATTGTATTCTCGAAGGCTTTCACGGCCAGGATCTGATGGTTCTTGTGGGTTTTTCAGGATAGTTGGATACTCAACTATCCAGCAAACAGGGCATGGACAGAATTCCTACTCCAGTCCTCTGAAGATGTCGGCCACAGAGACTGGCGAAACATCAGGAAGAGCAACCTTCAGAACACGGCCAAAAAATGCGAAAAACCCACAACAACCATCGGAGTCATTGTTCAAAATAAATATATAACCTTTTTACATTTTGAAATACAATGCACCAAGTTTTACTTTGCTTTTCATCCTCATTGCAACAACTAAAATGTTTACCTTGGGCCTCTTGGGTCTCACAGTAGGCATCGTTCAGTCTTGAGAGACTATGGTAATGTGCTCTGAATAGAGGTCTTGGAACAGTGTCTAATGAGGCTGAGAAGGCCAATTCGAGAGTGACAATCCTTTCCACATTGAAGACAAATACAATCTGTCCCCTGTCCAGCTTTCTGATTTTGCTGGTTATGGGACTGCCTTGGCCTGCTGGACAAGGGTCTCTCCAAATTGGGAGAGGCCATGATGCACCACCTGCCTCCAGGCTGAATGCTCAGATGTCAGGGTTTCCCATCTGTTGAGGTCCATTCCTAAGGCCTTCAGATCCTGCTTGCAGATATCCTTGTACTGCAGCTGGGGTCTCCTTCTGGGGTGATTTCCCTGCAGTAATTCTCCATACAGGAGATTTTTTGGAATCTGGCCATCAGCCATTCTCACAACATGACCAAGGCAGCGTAGACGTCGCTGTTTCAGTAATGTATACCTGCTAAAAATGGGACCATGTTAACAGATTTGGTAGGCACTAGGGATGTTGGCAAGTCTTGGGGTCTGAGTCCCAAGTCCTAGCCTTCAGTACCAAGTTCCAAGTCCAAGTCTCTATTAAAAACAAGATTTCTTCCCTTAGAAAAAGGGACAGGTGGGCGAGCTCTAAGTCATGAACTGTGTCTGAGTTATTGGGAAAAAAATCTGAGTTGAGTCCAAGTCAAATCACCAGTATACAGTGGTGCCTCGCATAACGTTTGCTTCGTTTAACGTTTTTTTCGCTTAACGTTTATTTTTTCAGAGTCAGATTGTGCTTCGTATAACGTTTTTCCCTATGGGCGATTTTCACATAGCGATTTTGGGACCATGCTTCGCTTAACATTTTTTGTTTTAGGTCCCCTGCTTCACTTAACGATGTTCATTTTTTCAATTACAAAAGTGTCTTAACATGTTGAAAAACAGTTTTAAATGCTTGGAATCATTAGTGCACCTTCTAAAATGTGTGCATACTTAATTTGGCGTTGATCTAACTTTTCGTTAATTTTTTGTGAATTTTTGTTTTTTGGCCCATAGGAACCAATGGACCTGTCAAAATCTGACAGCTCCATGCTTTCCTATGGGGGAGAAAACAATTTACAAAAAATTAACGAAAGTTCAGATCAACGCCAAATCAGGTTTGCACACAACTTAGGGGGTCCTCTAACGAACCCAAGAATTTAGAACAGTTGCTGAGTCTTCATTAATTTTTTGTGAATTTTTTCTTCCCCCATAGGAAATAATGGAGCTGTCAGATTTTGACAGCTGTCAAAAGTTGGGGGAAAAAATTCACCATTAATTAACGAAAAGTCAGATCAAAGCCAAATTAACTTTTGCATCCGTTTTAGAGGGTGCGAGAAGCTAATCCAAGCATTTAAAACCATTTTTGACCCTTTTATGACACACTTAATTTTGCAAAAATTGACTTCGCAAAGCCATTGAAACGTATTGAGTCAGCTACAATACATTCCACTGGAGGATACATTGTATCGTTTAACGATGTTTCCTATGGGTTTTTTCGCTTAAGGACGACAATCCGTGCCTATTGGAACGGATTAACCGGTTTCCAATGCATCTCTATGGGAAATGGTGTTTCGCATAACGATGTTTCACATAACGTTTTTTTTTTGGAACCAATTAAAATCGTTATGCGAGGCACCACTGTATCTTAAGTCCAGTTTGACAGCAAGTCCTCATCCCCGATAGGGGCCCCAATTTCGAAGGGTGGAGAAGATCCCAAATATCTTAACATGCAGATTAGTTACATTTTTAAACTGCTGTCACTAGAACTCATCCAAGTAGGATCTGTGTACAATTTGTTACACGCTGGTTAAAAGCTGTTTCTGTACAGCAAGCACATTTTTTGTTTATTCGTTTAGTCGTGTCTGACTCTTTGTGACCCCATGGACCAGAGCACGGCAGGCCCTCCTGTCTTCCATTGCTTCCCGTAGTTGTGTCAATTTCATGTTGGTTGCTTCACAGACACTGCCCATCCATCTCATCCTCTGTCGTCCCCTTCTCCTCCTGCCTTCACACTTTCCTAACATCAGCGTCTTTTCCAGGGAGTCTTCTCTTCTCATGAGATGGCTAAAGTACTGGAGCCTCAGCTTCAGGATATTTCCTTCCAATGAGCACTCAGGGTTGATTTCCTTTAGAACTGATAGGTTTGTTCTCCTTGCAGTCCAGGAGACTCTCAAGAGCCTCCTCCAGCACCACAATTCAAAGGTATCAATTCTTCGGCGGTCTGCTTTCTTTATGGTCCAGCTCTCACTTCCATATATCACGACAGGAAAAACCATAGCTTTGACTATTCGGACTTTGTCGGCAAGGTGATATCTCTGCTTTTTAAGATGCTGTCGAGGTTTGTCATCGCTTTCCTCCCAAAAAGCAGGCGTCTTTTAATTTCGTGGCTGCTGTCTCCATCTGCAGTAATCATGGAGCCCATGAAAGTGAAATCTGTCACTGCCTCCATATCTCCCCCTTCAATTTCCCAGGAGGTGATGGGACCAGTGGCCATGATCTTAGTTTTTTTGATGTTGAGTTTCAGGCCGTTTTTTGCACTCTCCTCTTTCACCCTCATTACAAGGTGCTTTAATTCCTCCTCACTTTCTGCCATCAGAGTGGTATCATCTGCATATCAGAGGTTGTTGATATCAGTTGCCAAAGGCTCACCATCATAATCGAAAACCGACCAGTGGAGAGAGAACAGGAAGTGGGCCAACCTAACCTCTCTCAGTGGAGGGGGGGGGTCCAGAGCCTGGAAGAAACCACTGAGAACATCATTTGGTGCATCTCCATCATGTGGCTATGAAGGTGGTTGGCTTGTGAAAAGGGCTTCAGCCTCTAAAGACAGAAGGACACTTTTGATCCCTCCATCTTCTTAAGTTCCAACCAGATGCAAATAGATACCTGTGACTCCATTATGGTTGCAACCATCTTTGATGTTTTGGCTTGACTTCATAATTATATCCAGAACTTGGAAGAAAGAACAAAATATTGGACTACAACACCGTGACTCTTCCAACAGGCAGACATTCTGGGGGTAAAAGTAGTTTTTCCAAGCTCCAGCCACGCCCACATGCAATACAGCTCAAGGCAAATAAAGAGAGTGCTTTGATTTTTTCCCTCCCCTTCAGTCTGGTACCTCTTGCTTTAAAAACAAACATTAAATGTTATTTCCTTAACTAATGGCTTATATCTTATGACACAACTTAATTTAGTGCAGAAAATGCATTATGGCTGCCGTAACAGTTTTACATTTATAGTTTCCATCGTATTGGTTCCATAAAACATCTACAATCTGCAAGCTTTCCAGCTAATTATAATAAAATGCCACCGTTCACATCTGCAGTACGCGCTCTGAGCAGAAGCTCTGTGGACTTACGCATCTGCTATCTTCTGACGTTGTTCTGTGAACAGAGCAAGGCCCAACCAAGACAGTTCTGCTGCCTGGGGCAAACGACAAGATGGTATCCCTTCTCTAGGAGGGCTATTGTTCTAGTTACTGGCCGGGCTGCCCCCTGTTCAACAGAGAGGTCTCCTAATGGTCCACGGCTGTGTCTGTCTAAGCCAGGGGAGGGGCTAAGAATGATGCATGTCACTGACAACTGCAATCCATCACATGGACTTTCCTTCTGCTTTCCCAGAGGTTATGGAGCTTGTGATAGATACCTCCTCCAGGGGCTGCCTCTGCATCAGTGCCTGCTGGAGGAGGTAGGGCACTGAATTACAGAGCATCCGTTTGGCCATAAACCGAACTGGCACAAACTGCTCATGCCCATCTCTAATCCACAGCCCTACCTTGTTCTATGCTGCTTGAAATCCCTTGGTTATAAAGCAGGAGGTAAATATTCTAACATAAAAATCTTCTGGTTTCTGAGAGCTGAAAGTGGAGGAGTAGATGAAGTAGGGTCTACACACATATATGTATCTGCCCACACATCTACACCTGTGGGGGTGAACCCCCATATCCTGTACCCAAGAGAGAACCAGTATCCAAAGATCTCCTCCATCCACCCTTCTTTGCAAGGTGCATCCGACAGCTTTCTTTTAAATTGTAATTCTGCTGCTACAGTGGAATAGTATTCACCTCTTCTGGCTCACACACAACTCTTGTCTGAGATTCTGGAAAAAGTTACTTTTCTACCCTGTTTCCCCAAAAATAAGACCTAACCTGAAAATAAGCCCTAGTTAAGTGAAACCCTGCTCTCCACTATTGTGCAGCAACCAGAAGATGACATGACTGTATTTGAATAAATGTAGATTGTTGTACATTTTAAAAAAATCCCCTGAAAATAAGCCCTAATGCTTTTTGGAGCAAAAATTAATATACAATAAGACCCTGTCTTATTTTCGGAGAAACGTGGTACTAGTTGGCTTGGCTTAAAAATTATGGGAGTCCAAAAATGTAATTCATCCAGCTTCTGATTTGTCCACAGAAATGTCTATGTGGAAAAGCTCTGAAGTATAGCATGGGATCTAGGAGAGAGCTGTGGGTCATTCAAAAGATCGTACCAAAGGCGGCAGTCACGCAATGACAGAGCCTGGTTGGCAGTAGGAAAAAGCCATAAAATGTTAAAAATTGGACTGAACTAAAGTGGCAGGTTCTCTGTTGATGGATGCTGAATGCGTAGCACACTCTAGTTGTTTTTTGGAATATTCATTTTGATAAAGAAAGCAGTGATGTGGAATAAATTTCTACCATAACTCTTGTTAAAATGGGTTTCTAAATAGATTTACAAGGTCGTGTCTTTGAACAATGACACGTCCATAGTTTTCTTTCCTAATGTGTGAGGTAAAAGGTACTATGAGAGGATTCAGTCAACCAGTAAGACTGCAAACATTTAGCCTGGTTCCCTAGAAATATCTTATTAAAATCAATGGGGCTTAAGAACAGAAGAACTTGCCTTAGACTCTTTCCACATTGGCCCTTTGTTCAAGTTCCCTTTCCAGTACTCAGTGGCGCACCATGGGTTGCCAGCCCCCCCCGGGGAATCGGTGGGAGTTGGGAGGAGTCTTGATTTGCATAGCACCCTCCCACAGTGCAATGAGGCAAACATCAAGTCATGTTTACGAGTTTTGTTTTGAAAGGAAATGTTCCAGGGTCTGGCTTGGAATGCAAAATGAATCAAAAGAGAAGGAAATGTCAGGGCAATAAGAGGCATGAAATAAGAAGCAAATGTCCTGATTTATCCAGTTCACTGTAACAGCCAAGTACCTGGTATTACAACATTTAAATACTGTCCAAGCAGCTAATCTAGTTCTTGTTTTGGCAGTAAATACTGTATACTAAAACTGGAATGAAACTGTCTAGAATGTTTGAACAGGGGGGGTTGTGTGCGAGGGGAAGGGTAACTATTTTTTAATTATTATTATTATTCCCTTTCTTTTTCTTTTTGAATTTTGTGCCCCTAAGAATTTTTGTGCCTGGGGCCACTGCCCCATCATACCCTCCCCAATGCTACATCACTGCCAAGCACCGCATCACCGTGTCCACACCATGGAAAGCTGAAATCCACGTCAATGGACTGAAAGTGAAACATAACCATTTGCTTCTCAGGAGTTTTTACATCATCCCTGTTTTCATTTTGCTTTGCTCCAATATGGTCCAGTACAGGACCACACACCCCATGGATAGGTGAAACAAGGAGGGGAGGGAGGGGAAAGGGAAGTAGCATGGGGAGGGGGGTGAAGAGAGGCTAATGTAGAAGGCAATCTTTGTTAGCAGTGAGGCATCATGGAGCAATCCTAGATGTATGTGGAAAAGCAAAACCAGAATGTATTCTGGAAGGCTTTCATGGCCGGGATCTGATGGTTGTTGTGGGTTTTTCGGGCTCTTTGGCTGTGTTCTGAAGGTTGTTCTTCCTGACGTCGCCAGTCTCTGTGGCCGGCATCTTCAGAGGACAGGAGTAGGAACTCTGCTCTGTTGCTGTTTGTTGGATAGTTGAGTATTTATAGCTGTGGGGTACTCAAACTATCAAACAAACAGCAACAGAGCATGGACAGAGTTGCTACTCCAGTCCTCTGAAGATGCCGGCCACAGAGACTGGCAAAACGTCTGGAAGAACAACCTTCACAACACAGCCAAAGAGCCTGAAAAACCCACAACAACAATCAAAACCAGGATGATCCAATGCATCTCAGTATATCCAGCAACAAATACCTTCTCATGTGTGGACACAAACACCAGGATGATCTCTTCAGCTCTGCAATAGCCAATACAAGAACAACCCAGGACAATGACAGGTGAGAACACCACTGTGTGGACAAGCCCTTACACTATGCTCAACCATTGGTCTGTCTATTTCAACTGGTGGCGGTGGTTGTTCAGGCCTTCAGGGTTACCAACATATTTTGCATCCTAGATCCTCTACCTGGAGATCCATGGTATTCACTGGTTGTCTCTTTCCCAAGTATTAACCAAGCCCAACCCTGCTTAGCTTTCAAAATCAGTGGATATCCATTTATTATGGCTGGTATGGTGCTTTTTTTCTAAAGGTGTTCATTGTCGGTTAGTCGTTTAGTCGTGTCGGACTCTTCGTGACCCCATGGACCAGAGCATGCCAGGCCCTCCTGTCTTCCACTGCCTCCCGCAGTTGGGTCAGATTCATGTTGGTCGCTTTGATGACCCTGTCCACCCATCTTATCCTCTGTCATCCCCTTTCTCCTCTTGCCTTCACTCTTTCCCAACATCTGGGTCTTTTCCAGGGAGCCTTCTCTCTACTCATGAGATGGCCAAAGTACTGGAGCCTCAGCTTCAGGATCTGTCTTTCCAGTGAGCACTCAGGGTTGATAGGTTTGTCCTCCTTGCAGTCCAGGGGACTCTCAAGAGCCCCCTCCAGCACCAAAATTTTAAAAGTGTTAGCCTTGGGCAATCTGGGTTCAAATCCCAGCTAAATTGTGGAATTCACTGTGTGATCTTGGGCCCGTCATTTTAGGGTCTTGTGAGAATAATGTGAAAAGGAAATGAGTCATGCATGTTGCCCCACTTTGGAGGAAAGAAGGGATAAAAATGCAACGAATCCATTAATAAAATATCCAATAAATATATGATAAGACTGTGCAGATGTTTTTAAATAAAAAAAGATGCATTTGGATTGCTCTTGATGTGATGCATTCAACATCAGTCTCTCTAATGTTGAACATGGGTGCCTTGTGATGATTATTTTGTAAGTCGAACAATATCACCCACCAACCAAAACTGATTTTATTCCATTATTCATTTATTTAATGTGGCCCTTTTCTCCCAGAGGTGGGACCCAGGGTGATTTTAAACATATTGTAATATAATGTACAAATATTCAAATATATTTAAATCAATCATAGTATTAGTATTAAAACACAGTTAAAATTAAAACATCTTCATTAAAATGCTCATGATAATTTACATTAACAATTAAACAAAATCAGCACATCCAGTTAAAACCCTGTGCTTAGCAGTCAGTTGCTGAACTGGTGTGCAGAATTAATATGCTCTAATAATACCAGATTGATACCAGATTGAAATCCTATACAACAGTCTTAGAAAGCAGCCATGCATGTGCACTGTATGTGCATGATCCACTATGGTTGTAGTACAAGATGAATTTTTAATAAACTGGCCAATGTTTATCTGTCTATCTATCTATCTATCTATCTATCTATCTATCTATCTATCTATCTATCTATCTATCTATCTATCTATCTATCTATCTATCTATCTATCTATCTATCTATCTATCTTTCTTTCTTTCTTTCTTTCTTTCTTTCTTTCTTTCTTTCTTTCTTTCTTTTTATATTGCCCATCTGATCAAAGGTCATGCTGGGTGTTTCATAATAAAATGAAATAAAATGAACAAAATAAAAAATAGAAATACAACTACAACAAATTAAATTAAACCAGTAAATAAAATTGAAATGTACAGTCTATGTAAGTGGTGGATCCAGAATCCACCATCCTCTAAATTAATCATACTGTGCTGCAGAGCAGTGTTGCATTGGTATCAGTAGAGATAAGTGAAATGGTGAACACATCTGGCTGTGTTAAAGAAAGCTGCCTTTTCTAAAGTTGAATGTGTTGACATTCACTCCCACACTATATGATTTCTCTTCTCAGGTTTTTAAAAAAGTACTGCATGCCACTTGACTAATCTTATTGATTGTCTTGAGAAGGAAGACAGTCTGGACTCGGAGCACGCTGGCAAGCCTGGGTATGGAAAGCAATTGTGGTAAAAGAAACACACACATTCATTTGCCTTTGAAAATAGGCAAATGGTAAGCTCTTGTCTTCTGATTCTTCTTTCATTCTTCATGTGTATTACTAAGCTATTTCTTTTCTGAGGGGAGAAATGAATTTCTTTGTTAGCTGAGAGACTCACAATGGGTCAACAGAACTCAGCTCCACTACCAAACTCTACTGTTTCTAAACTGAACCAGTTTGATTTCTCATTTGATTTCTCATTTGATTTTGTCTGCCTTCCAAAATGTTGTAGTTTTGCTCAGGTATATTTTGCACAGATTACACGCATCTGAAGTGGATATAATTTTGTTGTCTCTCTCTCTCTCCTGTCTAAAGACAAAGAATTCCTCACTAAGCATCTTGTTTAGTGAGTATTTTTCTCATTCCCCCAAAAAGAAAACATAAGAGAATTAAAATTAACTAGGTTGTATTCTAGGAATGAATATTCACCTCTGCCTGCAAAGGAAGCAACAACCCAGAGAAAGAACGGTGTATTATTATAGTGTAAAGAAGGTCTTTCTTATTTCCATCTGCAAAATCATCTTACTCAGAGTATTGCATGACATCCTACTCACTCTGCTTACTGTACTAGGAGCTGAAGTTGTTCCTGTAAATTGAGCTTTCCTGAATGGCATGCCCCATTTTTATTTGATCCATTCCTCCCTTTACCATTCCTCCTCCTATATGGATGGCCAAGAGTAGGCAATGTCATATATTTACAAGCATGCTCAATCAAACCAAAGAGTTAGTCATTCAGTTCTTTCTCGAAGCATGCATTCTCAAAATTGTTAACAAATTCCCAGCTTTGATAACAACATGTTTTCTCGTTTACCGGTGAGGTGACATGACACAACCCCGGCCTACTAGAAGAACATGATTCCTTTCCGATGGATTAACACAACACAGGTACGCAGATCTCTGTTCAAATATTTAACAGATTGCCCATCGATCAAAGTTACACAAGACGCTGGTAATTCAGAGGGAACTTGAACACTCAGAAAAGGCCTCACTAACTTCCTAGCTTGCTGAAGACTAGGAAGCAAAAAAGGGAGTTGGAAACAAGCCTTCTGTTGGTGTGTGTGTGTGTTGTGTGTGTGTGTGTGAGTGAGTGAGCGAGCTTGAAATCTAAAATATGAACCAATTGTCTGTATGCTTCATAAAACACACTCCCTATTTATATTCATTTTTATGAGTGGTCTACGGCTCTTAGATTATGGCCTAGATTTACGTTTAATTAAGTTCAAAGTGGTTGCATCAGAATGATACCACCAAAACATTTTAATGAATACTGTAACAGTTGCAATAATAAATCATCCCCTCTAATACCTGGTTCTTTCAGGTGTCTTGTCACTCCTGAAGAAAACCCAGCTTCCAGCTGCTTTTACTGTTTTGTCTCAGAAAAAGGCATCTCCTACCCAGAGTGTTTACCATTAACCTGGTGTTAGGCTAGAGTGGGGAACATCTGCCCTCAAATGTTCTCACATGGTAACCACCATGATCACCTGTGGCTGGGCTAAAGCTTGACATGAGTTGCAGTCCAAGACCATCTGAGAAAGATGAGGAAAGAACTGGACATGTATAGCTTTGAGGAAAAAAGACTGAGGGGAGATATGATAGCACTTTTCAAATACTTGAAAAATACAGAGGAGGGAAAGGATCCATTCTCAATTGTCACAGAGTGCAGGAGATGTAATAATGGGCTCAATTTGCAGGAAGCCAGATTTAGGCTGAACATCAGGAAAAAAAACCTTTCTAACTGTCAGAGCAGTACAACAATGGAACCAATTATCTCAGGAGGTGGTGAATGCTCCAACACTGAAGGCATTCAAGATTAAATTAGTCAACCACCTGTCAGATCTGCTTTGATTTGGATTCCTGCGTACTTCCTTTTCTTGTTTCAAAGAAGCTCCCAGAAATATTGTGTAATTTATGATTCTAACAATGAATCTCTGATCTGGAGGGGCATGCATTGCCCAATTCTGCTTTAGGCCAGACTACCCTTAATTTACACCATTATAACATTCCCCCTCCCCATTTTGGACTATCTCATCATATGATACTCAAGGTAAGAAACATTTGGCAGTGCCACCTTCTGCACAGTACTGACAAAAGTTGACTTGAGTGACAGTGTCCCTTTCAACTTCTGCATCTGCCCAGTAGCTGACCTCCAGAAGTTTCTCCACCCCCATCACCATTGGAACTATCCATTCTCTTCTGCTCATAATGGAGTCAACCCTCCTCACAGCATTGCTCTTGACTTATCTGATACACTCAGACCCCCTCACGTTAAGGTGTGCATTCAAGAAGAGGAGGCAAAAATGACAAAACAGTGGCTGTCTTACTTTGTGCACAAAGTGAGAAAGCAAGATTCAATGGTGAAGACAATAATGCTGAGAAAAACTGAAGGCAGCAGGAAAACAGAAAGATCAAATATGAGATGGATTGACTCTTATCAGGGAAGCCAAAACATTGCATTTGCAAAGGGTTGAGCAAGACTGCTTAGGACAGAACATTTTGGAAATCACTCAATTATAGGGTTGCTGTACGTTGGAGGCATGTTGATGGCACAGAACAGCAATAAAGCAGATTTCAGGTAATTAAAGTTTTAGAATCGGGGTTGTCCCAAAAGAAAAGGCTCACCCCCAAAATCCCCCTGAAGCATTTCAAGAAATAGTTGTCTGGATCCATCTGTGCCCCCATCATGCTTCAAGGAATGGACAATTTATTCTGCAAAATGTTCACCCTTTTTTCAAGTCCATGCACATCCTGTCTCATTTCTATTTCTGCCTGTGAACAATTTGTTTGAAAACCACACATACAGATTCATATGCAGCTTTCATAATGTGCTTTCCTGCATGCCTTTCTCCTTGTCAAACAGTTTTTTGTAGGTAAAATTCTTGGCTGGAGAACTCAATCACAAAATTTGGACAAATGCAGAAATGGAAGATCAATTGCTTTTCAGTTCTTGCATCAAGTGCAAAGGACTTTAGTCTGTAAACAGGAGCCAGATGAATTCCACCCACATTCCTACTGGGAAAGATGAGGAAAACTTCCAGTTTCATTTTTTTTAAATTGTGCATTCAGGTTTTTTAAAACCTCAGGTTCTCCTCCATCTAGAACAGGCAAAATTTTTTGCCAGTGTTGATAGATGAAGCAAGCAAGCAAGCAAGCAAGAACGAACGAATAAACGAACAAACGGAGTAAGGAAGGAAGGAAGGAAGGAAGGAAGGAAGGAAGGAAGGAAGGAAGGAAGGAAGGAAGGAAGGAAGGAAGGAAGGAAGGAAGGAAGGAAGGAAGGAAGGAAGGAAGGAAGGAAGGAAAGAAAGAAAGAAAGAAAGAAAGAAAGAAAGAAAGAAAGAAAGAAAGAAAGAAAGAAAGAAAGAAAGAAAGAAAGAAAGAAAGAAAGAAAGAAAGAAAGAAAGAACTATGCATCCCATATGCTCCTGTGCTGATTAGGAGATTCTGGAAACTGTAGTACAAATCCAGAACACTGTAGCCCCCAGATCCAGATAATTGCAAACTGCTGATCTGTACTAATAAAGTCAAATTTATTTATTCATTTATTTAAAATATTTCTCCCCCACCTTTCTTCCCAAAAGGGATCCAAGACAGCTGACATCATTAAACAGACAATGTTCAAAAGTTGAAAACAGTAAATATACAAATATTAAAAAAGAATGAAATGAGTATTATATTAAAAACGGTAAATAAAATCAATATTAAAATGCATTTAAAACAACAGAGCACAGCAATCCAAATAAAAAATCCATCTCAACCCACCAGTGATTAAGGAAAAGCCTGTTGGAAGGACAACAAAAATTGGGCTAGCCTAGCTTCCTGTGGGAGGGAGTTCCAGAGTCTGGGAGCAGCAAGAGAGAAGGCCCTCTTGTGTGTCTCCACCAAGTGCACTTGTGAGGGTGGTGGGACCAAGCTGATCGTTGGGTTTCAAAATGGCTGCCGGGTGTACAAAATGGCTCCCCGCTGTGTTTAGGAGCCATTTTTCGCTTTACAGGCACCCGAAAATGACCGCCCCTATGGAGGATCTTCGCTGGACGGTGAGTTTTCAGCCCAATGGAATGCATTGAACAGTTTTCAATGCATTTCAGTGGGCTTTTTTATTTCGCTTCACAACGTTTTCGCTCTACAGTGATTTCGCTGGAGTGAATTAATGTCGTTAAGTGAGGCACCACTGTATTGTTATATCCTGTTATTCTGTGTAAGAGTCTAGTGACATCACGATCATTTGGACATGACTGGTTCGGAAGAAAAGTACTGCCTAAGTTTATATGCATTGATGTGAAAGAAGACAATAAACAACATGCAGATCAGTATTCTTGGAGACCTTATGACTTAGGTGCTTACAGGTGATGTTGGGGTGTGTAGTGTAGCAGATTTTCTTCCTGTTTGGGAGGAATTATGTAGTAATGTGACCTTTTTCCAACACACCTCCTGAATCCAAAATCAAATCACTGTCAATTCTGGCTTGTAAGCGAGCTCTTTTGAGCTTCACATCAGCTGAAGTTCCTCTTCTTGATGTTTATCCAAAGCTTCCAATTTTGCTTCTGCTATTAAAGAAACAACGCCCGACAAAGCTTCATTATGTTGTCTGCACTGGGGCCTTTTGAAATAAGCCAGACATGCAGGTGCAACTAGCGAGGCCAGCAATGTGGGCGAAATGAACTTCAGAGCGAGGAGAGATTAAGAACATAATATAGAAAAAAGAAACTTGCCTTGACTTTGATGGATGAAATTTCAAGCAAATTGATGCCGCTGTCATTTTGGCCAATATATTTTGTTTGAATAGAAAACAGGTTGAATTATCCTGCTGAGAAAGGAAACAATGTTCTCCTTACCCACTCTTTCTGGTAGCTTATTTGAAACAAGAAAGGGAACAATATAAGCATTAGTGGTTATGAAAAGAAAGTCAGCATCTGTTTCATAAAACTGTTTACAGTGTTTTGGAAAATTCCAAACCAGACCTGTCAATCCACACTATACTTTATAGTGCCTTAAACAATTCTTTGGTTTCCTTGGAGAGCTGGAATGGCCAATCAGAATTTAACATTTCCAGGAAGGATCTGGGTTTTCTGCTTTGTTTGAGAACCCAGATCTTTTGTCCTCCAAGAAAGAAGCTCCAGATTTAACAGAACAGAGGGAAAGGACTCCATTACTAATGGTACATCAACTTACGAATGTCTCCACTTGCGAACATTTTGAGTTACGAATGGCTCCATTTGCAAAATATTGCTACGACTTGCGAATGGAGCCTCGACTTACGAACGAAAAAAACCTTTCCTGCCCTTTTTTGACCTGAGTTCATCTTAGGTCAGAAGAAGAAAAAATAAAAAATAAAAATTCCCCCCTTAGTGGTAGAATACGGATTAACCAGGTTTGCATTAGTTCGTATTGGAACTAATGCCTCTACTTATGAACAGCGCCTCGACATATGAATGAAAAACAGCCTGAATGGATAAAATGCTTTTCAATGCATTCCTATGGGAAATCTTGCCTCGACTTACGAACTTTGCGACCTACAAACGCCGTTCCAATACGGATTAAGTTTGTAAGTCGAGGTTACCACTGTATATTGGGATCTATCATTTGATATATATTCTTCTACATTTGTATTGTGTAATGACCACACAGCTTCCTTGGGGGGTTTCCCCCTGAAAGAGATCCCAGTCTTTAGGATTTAGTTCTGCAGGAAATATGCAGAGACTAGCTTGCCGGCACCTAGGAGGAGATCGCATTTCCATCCCCCAGTTTTGGTGAGATGAAGATTTTGGTTTTTGCACTGCAACTTCTGGAATGCTATCACAGCCTTAGGTTGCTAAAACAGATGAGTAGACACAGGAAGCACATATTACACAAGTACAACCCTTCAATGCCATTGGTCAGGGCTCCATCCTGTGCTTTCTTGGGATCTATAATTTGATATGATACTTTTGAATTCTCTCTGGTAGTTCAGAAGAGAGCACTAGAGCACTGAAGCACAGAATTCTGAGCACCTCATCAACTACAAAATCCTGTATTTTATAGGACAGAGCCGTGGCAGTTAAAATGGTATCAAACCGCTACAGTAGTGTACAGGAAGGAAGACAGGAAGGAAGGCCAACACACAAAGCTGAATTTGAATATTATGATAAACCTTGGTTTATCATGGTATTAAATATTAAACCATATTTCAGGGTTTATTGTGATAGGAATGAGTTTACCATCTCCCTGCAAGAAGGAGGTTGGAAACTTTCAGTTCCAAGAGATGAGCCACATCATTCGCATAGGCATCCTTCAGTCTCGAGAGACTATGGTAACATGCTCTGAATCGAGGAGTGTCCTCTCCAGAACATGAAGCCTGGGTAAAATAATATGGAGGATAGGCTGTTACCCAAGCAGCAGATCCCCCCTCTCCACGTTGCTGAAATGGTCCAATGGAAAGGCCTCCCAGGTGTACACAAATCTAATTGGCTTTCCTATTTATCATATTAAGGCCAGAGATAGAATCAGAGAATTTAAGAAGAGAATTTAAGAGGAGACAAAAAGAAAGCCCAGGAAAAAAACCTCAGTGAAACATCCATGCAAACATACCTGGCCTTCACCCTCAGCCCAGCTTCCTAGGGAAAAGGGTCCAGGGTCCTGGGACACACTCTTTTAAAGCAGAAAGTCCCACCCCCTAGGCCCCACCCCCAGGCCATGCGGTGAGGAGACAAAAAGAAAGCCCAGGAAAAAAAACTCAGCAAAACGTCCATGCAAGAGGAGAAAGATGGAGAAACTTGTAAACCCAGAAGAGGCTAGATGGATGAGTTATTATGATATCTGAACAGATGTCTTAACATTATTTTATTGTGATGTCTGAGGGAGGGAGGATGGACGGACAATAGCTGCTGGGTTACACTGAAGCCAGACTAAGCTACTCTGTGTAGGCCTTTCAAGAAAGGGCAGTACTGAATTTGATTGTGAGCTATGCGGAGAAAATCTGAATCATATTTCTATCTCTCGTCTCTCAGTACTGTTCTTCTTTTTTTACTTTCCCATAATGCCACAATGTTGTTGACAGTTGGATATGGCACAAAACCCTGCTGGACAAGTGTCAGGTTTGCTGACGGGATATTAAAAGAGAACTTGATCGTGTGTCAGCTCTCTTCAAACTACACTCACATTCAAAAAAGTGATATATCTGTCAAAGCAACGACTTCAGCATTTGGCAGCGCAGGCCGTTTTCATAAACAAAACTGTCCAATTACATTAAGGGGCATGAACTTCAGGTGTGTATGCCAGGGACAGTAAGATGTGTAACCACACACATCACAGAGACTGTCTCCCTAAGGCCATATGGCTCAGTGTGGGCTGCATCCCAGGTATTTCTCCTTTATGCTTCACAGATTAAGAATTAATTTAACATTATCAGGAATGTAAATCATGGCTTTGAACTTCTACAGCAACTTTTTAATTTCAGCCAAGGTTGCTAAAAATCCTTGGGGGCAGGTGAGAGAAGACCAAATTCATGATGCTTGAGCTAATTTAAACAAGGAAGGAAGGAAGGAAGGAAGGAAGGAAGGAAGGAAGGAAGGAAGGAAGGAAGGAAGTTAGGCAATATTCGTTCCAACATCCTTTGGAATACAACGTTTCTTTCTTTTTTAGTTTCTTAAACCCTTTTAAAGAGAACCGGTGTGAGTTTTGATTAAACAGCATCATTGGTTAAGAAACAAATTATGTCTGACAGACTAGCAGCCATGGCTTTTGCTGAAAATACGTTATTGTCAAGTTGATGTCTTCCTCTGCGTCTTCGGAAATGCGAACATTTGGCGAGAGTAAGATTTCAAGTTAAAACGGCTTGTTTCAGACACGCAGCAGAACGTGGGTGGGTAACTGTTACACTGGAGTTCAAGGAAGCCATCACACTTCTCTTGTGAGGAGAGAAACTGTCTTGTGATACTGTTTATGCCAAAATGCTCATTTGGGTGGCACAAATCGCATTATATCAAAAGCCCCTCTCTATTTAAGGATGAGGAAAGCAGAGCTGCCTTCTGATAAATTAAACCGTTGATCCATCTGGCCCCCTATTGCCTAGTCTGGCTCTCCATGATACCCATAGGTAAAGGGTCAAGGGCAAAGGTTTCTCTACACCCCTTCCTACCAAATCCTGTTAAGTGGAGAAGCTATGGATTGAACATGTGTCATGTCATTCCATCTCCTGCACCCCCCCCCATTAACTTCCTGAAAATTCTGTAATGGAGGTTAGGCCGAGGAGTACATTCATAGATCAGAGGGAGTTCATGCACACTACAGAGTTATTGGCGTTTGATACCACTTTAATAACTGCTTTGGATCCACCCTGCAGAACCCTGAGATTCATAGCTTGCTGAACTTGTTGACTGTGGAATTCAGGGAGCTGTAACCCAGAAAGTAACATCTATTTCTACACCAGAGACCCTCTGTTACTCAGAGTGAACAATACTGGCTTGATTGTCTAGCAATCTAAACTAGCATCAGGCAATCTATGTGCCTTATCATTCCACCTATACGCATCCTATACGCCAAACTAGCATATATCTTGAAGGTACATAATTTTGCAGATCCAACAGTCCCTTTTTCTCATGCAGATTGCAATCGTTCCATGCATAGTTTTCATAGGCAATTCAACACCTGCTGTCTGTCCTGCTGGTGGTGAGAAAATAGCACATAATGCTGCGAAATAAGAACATGTGAACTTGAACATTGGTAGTTGAGGGGTGCTCTATTATATGTGTGTACATTAGGGAGCGAAATATACAAACCTATGGTACAGACAGCAAATAGTTCTTATTGATTAAGCTTGCTTGTTTGTCTGTTTTCTACATAATGTTTTCCCTGTAGAGAAACTCAACATGACTTACAAATGGTTTTAAAACACAAATATTACAATAATTAGACACATTAAAATACACTGTTAAAATAATTATTAAAAGGTACTAAATATATATATCATTTAAAACAATTTAAAAACACACTTTAAAAGACAAGAATTCCTATTTGGGACAAGGATGTAAATCCTTGCTCATATAGGTCTTGTGTATAAGAGTGAGAAACAACAACAACAACAACAAAAACAACAGAGAGAGAGAGAGAGAGAGAGAGAGAGAGAGAATTCTCCTCACCTGCATGCAGGTAAGTTTCCACAGCTCTCGGTAATAATTCTTCCATTTGCAAGAATGGGGCTTTTCAATGCAAATTGTGTAAATTGCACAAAAATGCACAAAGCAAGGTTGCTGCCTTGTGCAAGGACTTTGAATAATTAAAATCATCAAATGGATTGTTTGCTTCTTTTTAAATCAATCAACCATCTTCTGTGCTTTCCTGTGCTGTGCTTCAGATATGAAAAAGACAATTGTTATGTGCAGACATTTGGGGCAAAAAATCTGGATGGAAAAAAGCCCTTTGTGTTTGATTCATTCTCAGACTGATTTCTCGACAGGCTCTTCTACCATGTCTTTGAAGTGTTTCTATAATACCAGGGATTTACTTATATATGTATGTGTAGGGGTATGTGAGTCGGTGGGAGGTCTCATACTTCCTGTCCTGCTGCTATGGATCTGGCAGTATTATGGTTTCACCAACAATCATACCAAGCTGCCAGGGGATCTTCAGCTGCACATCATCTCCAATATTCCCCAAGTTCATTGTGCTCTGGCTCAGTGCCAAGGACTCCTTAGAGACCAACCCACTGGAGGTGCATAAAAAGCCTCCTGTGTTGTTGGATTTTTAAAAAAAACATGTCTTCTGCTTTGTGGCCAAACCCGCCCTCCAATGAAGAACTGTCAGTGTGTTTGTTCGAAGCAGTATATATGGTGTTATAACTATTTCGCTTAGTGATGTAAATATTGCATGTGATTAATTTTGTTCATCCGAGAGAAACATTTTGAACTTTGTAACAGGCAGCATGTGTTTACAATTTGCCATTACTTATGTTTCAGTCCTTCTTGATATGAACAGGAGTTGGGAAGAGAGCAAAGCCAGAGATGGGACGTTGAACTGTTGAATTTTGGCAGCGGTGAATTTTGACGCACGTTTGGTGGTTCTTCTTGAACACAAGTTCTGAGAAGATTCAAAGGTGGGAAGGCTAAAAGCATCACCAAAATTTCTGAAGGGGGATTTGAAGCACGTGTGGGTTTCATGTATATGTGTGTTGTTACTAATTCCGAAAATTAAGGCTAAATGTCCAGATTTCTATCATGCAAGATCTCTAAGAGGAAACTAAACAATTTCAGTAAGGCTAATCTTACATATTTTCCTTTGGACCCTTAAAGAAGGAGTAGGATTAGCTACCGAATGCAAGATTAAAACCAATTAACGGGGAAACGGAGTAAAAATTGTAACGGGCAAAGAACTGCGATGGAAATGCTGGGTAGAAGCCTAGTGCCTGTCACACAACATGTCTGAGGAAACAGAGAGGCACTCAGAGGGAAAGGATAAGTTGGATATATTCCTCAAGGTTGCAGGAGGCTGATCCTCTAAGTCTGAAGTCTTGTTCACTGCCGTTTAAATCATTTTTTAAACAGCCTGTTCCATCACTGCTTCTGAGACTGTGACCCTGAGGAATTCCAAACTGCCATTTTCAATATGTTTACCTCTACCTCCTTCCAGCCCTGGTGTTCCCTCTCCCTCTCTCCCTTTCTGTATCTCTCCTCCAGATCCATCGGTTCCCCAGCCCACACCAAATGAACAACCACCACCCCATGCCCATTTCCAGGCCACGCGCCCATCCTTTCTCGAACCAGTACTTTTTGAGAGGTGTGGGAAGAGAATGAGTGTTCTCTTCTATTTTAATACGGCAAGACTTGTTTTGCTCTTGCGGCACTCCCGGCCTCACAAATCACTGGTGCAGTGCGCTCACTAACTTGTCTGTATTATGTTCATTTTCTGGGTGGCAATAAATATTAGAATAAAATAAACTTAAGGGCTGCTGGCTGAGGCTCTGTTAGCTATCTTTATGGCTTCCACGGCAGCTGAATGACAGCTTAGCCTGGAAGCGAGCGGCCCCTTTTCACCAAGTAAATTTAGCCTTGGGAAGGATGAACATCATCTGACTCTTGAGCTGTGATGGTTGATGCCAGTCCATAAATCAGTCAGATTTTAATTATCGGACACATGGTGGGGAACAGTGACAGGCTGCAGTCCACTGGAGAGCATTCCTTCAAAGCTGCTTTTAAAAAACAGAACAGCACTAGAGCAGTGGGGGGGGGGAGGATGATGGCAAGGCTGAGTGTGCAGGCCAGAGCTACAGATGAATTGCAGGATGTTAATAGCTGGATGGAATTCCCTACCTAACCATTTTAACTGCTGCTTGGCTTAGCCTTGCATGGGGAGTAAGGGAGTCAACGATGGTTTAATTCCACATTAATTATTTTACCAAGAGGGGTGGTTGGTTGGGAGAAGAAGACAGAAGCCAGGGAGTCTGAAGATGGAAATGGTCTGGACGAAAGAGTAAATAATACGGGCAACAACTATTGTTTGTAAGGAGGCATGAAGCCCTGACAAACACGATGAAATGATTCAATAAGCAGGATGTTGTTATTCTTTTTATTTATATATCACCACATAGGGCTAGAGCACTCTCTGGGCAGGCTGCAACATAATTATGCAAACAGTAATTTGCCTGCCTCCCCCCAGCAAGCCAGGTACTCATTTTACCAGCCTCAGAAGAATGGAAGGCTGAGTCAACCCTGGCCTAGGTACCTGCCCCCATTGGAATCAAAGTCAGGTCTTGAAGAGAGGCTTGAGTGCAGTACTGCAGTTTAATCATTGCACCATGGGGCTCATTTGGGGGCGTTAAAATGGTGGAAAACCTTGGAGGGTCTGGATGCATAAGAGTGGTCCATAGTCTACTCACCCATAAATGACAAAAAAGGATCACAAATGAGACACATATTTATGGATGCATGTTCTTCCTTTTATTGTTTAGACAGATATAAGACTCCTCAGCATATGCCACCAATCCTGGGAATAACTAACGTTTCAGAAGGACATCTTGTTGTGTCATGCAGGCCTAAATCTCTCAATGTAGAGGATTAAACATTCTTCTCCACTCTTGTGCTGGATCTTGATGGAAAGAGTTTTGTGGGCAAATGGGATGGACGAGTTCCCTTCTTGTCCCTCATTATGTGTTGTTGTGGCTGTAAGGCAATCAAAACTGGAGCTTTGAAATGTTACTCAACAGACTACAGCTCCCAAAATCCCCCAAGGTGACATAGATATCAGAAGCCAAGGTGCAGTTTTCCTGTTATTGTCTAAATAAGCAACGTTTCTAAGCTCTGGTAACAGTTGAAGCTTTTTTTTTTAAAGGATGAAAAGTGGCAAAGGCCCATAAAATGAAGGGGATGCTGAAGGAAGGAAAAGAGAGGCCCTTTCTTTATCTGCAGTAGATCTGCTGGTGGTTCCTGTTACAGTCCTTATCTTTGCCTCGGCAGCTGTGTAGTGCCTAAGCTACCCAGGACAGATTTATAAGGCACCCTAAGCTGCTAATTGGTTAGATGAGGCTGCATTTCTGACAGGAAGACACTCCAGGTGAGTCAGCAAACATACCTTCCAGGAATCAATTTAGGAGGGAATGTATAATCTGGGCTGGGTATTTCCAGCAGCTGAAGCTAAACAAAAGCAAGAAATAATGATGGGCCGTTCTGCACCAAGGGAACCCGAATTCTGCAACTTGTATTCGTTGTGCAAATTAATTTGTTTCTATTTGCAAGTGTTTTTCGCAATGCATTCTGACTTCTTTTTGAATTTGATGGCAGTGACTCAGCAAGGATTTCTCACTCCTGCTAAGTTAGTGCTCTCAGTAACAAAAAGCTTCTCTGCCCACTCCAGATGATACTGCTGAAGCAAAGAAGGTTAAGGTTAAGCCAGAAGTGGAAGGACTGTGATCTCTATTCAATCCTGATAATCAAAACAATGGACTTAGTTCAAACGTTTACCTGCACAAGTGCATGCCATTTGCAACAGGTTTTGACTGGCAGCTCTTAAGAGCTTCTAGCATAATCCTGCAACCCTACAAATAGGGACATGGAGAATACCCTCTAAATGTTTTATTCTTATTAATTTCAGGCCATCTTATTGCAGGGAGGCAGCGAGATGAAGAATTTCCAAGCCTCATAATTTTCCTCACCTCCATTGCAAGAGTGAGATAAGGAATTCTTCCCTGCTCATCACAACTTGTGCAAGATTTTGCAACACAAAACTCCCGCCCATCCTCTTTGAAAAACAGTTTGCACACACCCGGCAAGCACTGCAGAATGGGCTGCTGATTCGAATAGATGCAAACAGCCACAAAATGGAAGTTATCCTAGTCTTGTACAATCTGAATACAGTAATTTGTTCCAAAAATAATTGTCACCAACATTTTTTCCACCTTCAGTTCTCACAGATGAGTAAAGGAATGTTGCAAATCATTGTTTTTGCATTTAAGGATGGGACAAGTGAAGATATCCACCCCTTCCTGGAAATCTGTACATCCTTGTACTAGCCTATTATTGCATTTAAGATGTGGGGGAGGGGGGGAGAATAAAAGGATTGAGCTCCTTTGGTCTGTTAAACAGAAGCAAGAGTATTTACTAATTTGTCCATTATTCACCTTACATAGAATCAGCTAGAAACAATAATGAAATAAGCAAGTAAGATAGAAAAGTACAAGGACAGGAATGGGGGAAAGAGTCCATATAATGGCCAACTAGAATAGTGCATCTGATAAATGAAACATTAAATGGCATCAGAAGTTGATATTAGCGGGCACCTGTCAAGACCTACACACCTCAGCAATGGGCATGGCATTCTGCCAGGAAGGTCCTTGGTCTTCATCCTGCTCTAACTAGGAATGAGGGAGAATTTTGTTTGAAAAGATTGCTTTCATAAGAATCTTCTGAAATTAATCCATTTCTTCAAGGTCACCAGTTTTGATTTGTTTTCAAAATTGACCAATTGCTTTACCAGTTTCATAGATTGGAAAGAACTGGGGAGTAGGGGGAAGTTGAATGTGGGAGAAACAGAGATGGAGTCATCTAAGACAGCTCTGAGCTTCAAGCTCACTTAATTTGAATTCTTAAACCATCAAAATGGAACCTGGACTACCACTTTTTCTCCCCTTCTTGTTTTTAATACACTTACGGCAGGTACAACTCAGGTACAACATAGTTCTTTCCGTGCTCAGAATATCTCTTCCTATTGAATTTGGCCCAAGCCAAAATGTTTTGTTTCCATTTTTTTAAATAATGTGTCAAAAATCACAAATCACAAATTTGGAACTCAAAGAATACTTCTAGTGAAGAAGAAATCAACACTGACAGGTTCTCTCTCTCTCTCTCTCTCTCTCTCTCACACACACACACACACACACACACACACACACACACACACAGAGAGAGAGAGAGAGAGAGAGAGAGAGAGACCCCAATCTCCACTTCCTCTACTACCTTTTGAGCATCTATGAAGATCAAGGAGAAGGAGACAGCCTCCACTGATCTTGTTTTCTCCTTCAAATTAACAGTATTTATTGAGACCTGAAGCAAGCAAGCAAATGGACAACACAAAGGGTACAGAACCCTCTTAGGGAGGGATCTCCATCTAGGGAAGTCTTCCTGGGTCGACTTAAATTAGAGCACATGCTCAACTGAACAATATATACCCAAGACTATAGTGCGAGAAACATTGCACTCAAGGGGGGCACATCACGTCTTTCTTCTGTTTTGCCAAGATGAGTATGCTTAAAATGATGGGCATCTGTGTGGAAAGAAGGCCATTCTGCACCAGCCATCCAAAAGTTTAAAAGACCAGGAGTAGAGCTGGAAAAAGGTAATTTTATGAACTACAATTCCCAGCATTCATGACAGGCATGCCAGCTGAAGAAGGCTGAAATTTTTCATCCTAAAAAAGTACTTCTTTTGAGCTGTTTTCCCCCTAGAGGCAGTGTTTAGCTCTGTACCGACTAATGATTGATATTCCTTGAACAGCAAACTCTCCACTATTAAAATGAACCTCTCTTCTTCTATGGAAATATGCATGGGCCTTGTTCGCCACAGGGTCCAGCTTGCCTCTCATTATCTGCTGGGTTGCAATGGCAGCTTCTTGGAGAGAAAATGTCATTGTAATGTAAAAAACAAGTACAGTGGTGCCTCGCTTAATGATTTTAATTGGTTCCAAAAAATTCATCGCTGTGGGAAAATATCGCTAAGCAAAACGCATTTTCCCACAGAGATGCATTAAAACCCGATAATCCGTTCCAATGGGAACGGATTACCGTCCTTAAGCAAAAATCGCATAGGAAACATCGCTAAGCGAAACACGGTTCCCCCGTTGGAATGCATTGAAACCTTTTCATTGCATTTCAATGAGGGAGAAAAAAATCACCAAAAATTCAAAAAGAGTCAGAATGAAGCCACATTTGGTTAACAAAGGGTTTATTAAGTGCACTAACGATTTCAAGCACTCTAAACCCTTTTTAAACAATTTAACACCTTTTAAAAATAGTGAAAACGGAGCTGTCAAAAACATCGCTAAGCGAAACAGGGGGACCTAAACTGTCATCACTAAGTGAAGCAAGGTCCTGAACATCGCTATGCGAAATTTCCCCATTGGAAACATCGCTAAACGGAGCGCAAGATTGCTCCAAAAACCTCATCGCTAAGCAAATACATTGTTAAACAAGGCAATTGCTAAGCGAGGCACCACTGTATTCTTAGAGATGGGATATGTTTTGTTTGCATTTTTTGAAACTGTCTTCCCAAAAGACATTTATGTGGTGTTTTCCAGTCATGAAACATAATGACACAACAACTTGTTTCACCCAATGGCTGCTTTCCAGAAGCTTAGAAGTGGGCAAGGTAATCAAACTTGTTATCTATTCTCGTTCTGTCAGCCAGGGAAGGTGAAATAGAGGCAGGGGCAAAGGGTCATACTGTTAGGAATTTTTGTTTGTTTTATATTTATAATTGCAGAGTGTGTTGCGAGGTTGTGACTATTAAGAAGGAGCTAGGGGATCTTGTCAATTTGATGCTGGAGTTAAAAATTTATGTGGGGCTCAGACTGAGAGAAGGACCTCCTGGAAGATCTTAAAAAGCAGATAGAGTTGGGTGTCATCAGCACCCTGGTGGCACCATACCACAAAATTCTGAACAGCCTCTTTTCAGATTTTTCATGTATATGTGAAATAGTATGGGGAATCATGGAACCCTGACACACTCCACAGGCTAAAGGTCAAGGGGATGAACAGGAGTCCCCCCAGCACCACTACCATTTGCAAAGTGACACCATGCAAAGGGAAATCCCAAAAGCTGACACCTTTTTTCATCAATTAATCACTTCTCACCCAAATACAAAGCAATTGTCAGGGTTGTTCTTCAACAAGCAAGAATAACAAGCAAAAAGCAAAGCATGCTGCTTATATACTACCCCATAGTGCTTCAAGCACTCTCTGGGCAGTTTACAAGTTAATTATGCAGCTACACATTGACACCCTCCATGAGCTGGGTGCTCCTTTTACTGGTAGTGAGCAGAAGAGGGTATCTTGTAGACCATCGTGACTGCTGCCATTGGTGTTGTCAACATTCAGGCTGTCCTTGGCTATGTAATGCTTGGCATTCTTTTTCCTGCTGGCAACGTGGGCATCTTAAAAAGCAGAGACATCAGCTTACCAACAAAAGTCCGAATAGTCAAAGCTATGGTTTTTCCAGTAGTGATGTACGGAAGTGAGAGCTGGACCATAAAGAAAGCTGAACGCCGAAGAATTGATGCTTTTGAATTGTGGTGCTGGATGAGACTCTTGAGAGTCCCCTGGACTGCAAGGAGAACAAACCTATCCATTCTAAAAGAAATCAACCCTGAGTGCTCACTGGAAGGACAGATCCTGAAGCTGAGGCTCCAATACTTTGGCCATCTCATGAGAAGAGAAGACTTCCTGGAAAAGACGCTGATGTTAGGAAAGTGTGAAGGCAAGAAGAGAAGGGGACGACAGAGGACGAGATGGTTGGACAGTGTCATCAAAGTGGCCAACATGAATGAGACCAAATTCCGGGAGGCAGTGGAAGACAGGAGGGCTTGGTGTGCTCTGGTCCATGGGGTCACGAAGAGTTGGACACAACTAAATGACTTAACAACAACATCTCAACAAGTGTCTGTTGCACTGGGAATGCTGTTTGCTTTCTGCTCTACACTAGATGCCAGCCAGGGCTTCTACTCTCTGACTTCATGTGAAAGAGTGAAGAACCGGAATTTGTCCTCAGTACTGGTTGAAAAAATAAGAAGCAAAAGACACAGATCTGGAGGCTGATTCTCTGAATGCAGAGCAGCAGAAGAGAAAGAGCTAATTTGACAGAATTATTCTGTGTAACCTTAAAATAAATAAATAAATAAAACAGGGTGGGCAGTGGGAGTTGAAGCTGATTAATCTGCCTTGCCATGATCGCTATGTACTTAGATTTTCTGTTTTGCTGGTGGGAAGTTTTTTTTCCTTCCTTACTTGTATTTTTCATCCCTCGCTCTCCCTCTCTCTTCTTAGTTTTGTTTTGTTTCCTTTTTGTCATGGAGAGTTAACAGTTTATAATACGTTTAACTGCCAGTCCATCACCTTGACAGGGTCATACCTTTCCTTTATGGACTTTTAAAATTAAGAACAGACAGTTCCATTTTGACAAGCCCTTGCTTCTGCAAGCAGAATGCGGCTGTTTAATTGTGGAGCCGGCCTCTTGCGGCCAAGTGCTCCCAATGTTTAGCAAGGGCTGGAAATATGGATGTTAGGAGAAAAACTGGCAGATGGCTGACAAGGCGTTTTTACTCATAACACACCAGTAAAACTTTAACTTGGAAGATTTAGTGCTAGTGCTTCCAGTCAGCAAGCTGCAGCCATATGCATATATTTTTTTCAAACTTCTAAACCGATGGTTTTGCAAGTATGCATGAACAGCCTTTATTGATTATGATGTTAAAAATTGAAAGCGTCAGTATCATTTAGCTAGAGACACTTTTAGAAGTGGAGGGGGGAGAAGAAGGAGCATTCATTTTCGTTACAGACTTCTGATAGGCCAGACAGATTCCTTCCCAGCACCTTTTGGTTTAAGAAAAAAAAAAGAGAGGCAAAGAGGATGATGGACTTCTTCTCAAAATGAAATGCCAGTGAGGTAAAATGGTTAGAAACATTGAAGAAACCAGATCTTGAATTCCTCTTAACAAAGCAACCTAATCTTCTCTCCCCCACCCCATATAACCTGTTTTTATGTTTTGTAACTAAGTAATAGTACCTGAGTTTGCTCTTCTCTTCTCCCTTCCCTTCCCTTCCCACTTCCGGGCCCTGCTCTTTTCCTTTTATGCCATCCTCTTTAGCGCAAGGAATGGGATTTCCTTGGTACTGATATTTGTAAGCTGCTGTGGGTTCAAAAAGGAGGGTAAAAACAACTTCTTTCTCCGGGTTTCTCCTCTCAAACTGGCATGTGGGTTTTCTCCTCCTTCCAGCATTAACTTCAATCCATATAATAAACAATCTTGTAACTTACAAGCCGATCAAAAATGCAAATTATATACTGTAATCTATGCATGCAGCCTCCTGCAGGCTGAGTTCGTAAATCCACGGATGGTCTGAAGCAAGAAGTGGCATCACCACCACCATCCGCACAACTCGTCTATTCCTCCCGAGTTACCATATTTTTCCATGTAAAATCCAAAATTGATCCAAAATTAATCCAAAATTAAGAAAAATAAGTGGGGCTTAACAAGTGTAGGGGGACAGGGATCAAAGCGCTGCAGGATCGCTTTGATCCCTGCTTTCCCCTCCACTTGTTTTTGTTCTCTCCTCAGTTTACTTCCGTATATAAGACGACCCTCAATTTTTAGACTAAAGATTTTAGTCTTATACACTGAAAAATACAGCACTTCTCATCCTCAGCATACCTGCAGGGAGAGGGAATGGACTCATTGCTTTGTTTTGAGTCACCCCTGCTTGTTGATCAACTGTTCAGAGCCAAAAGGAGCAGAAGATTTTGCCTCACCCTGAACTCCTTGAACCCATTAGAGCTTCCTTTTGCCTTGCTTTCTGTCTGGCCTTTAGCTATCAGACCATCTGAGCTAAATTTCCTCCCTGATCTTGCTTGGCTAGTCCATTGCAATCCCCTCCCGTCCGTGAGCCATACCTTGCTTTGATTCTGTGGAAATGACGTGCCTCTCAGATTTCTCTACCACTCTGTGTCAGAAGTAGCTATTGGGGTTTCGGTAATAGCTTTGTGGTTCACAACTGTGGCTGAGAGATTCCATTGTTTCCATGAAAATCATGTGTATGCATCGTTCCCCCACTCACACTCAATGGAAGGAATTCTTCCAGAACATTCCAGCCATGAGCTGAGTTCCTAACCAGATTCTCCTAGGTCACACCAAAAAGCCAATAACTGATTCACCAAACAACAGAGAGGAAATAGGGCGGAACCTTTCCGAATCCTGAGAAAGCAAATGACTCCAGAATTTGGCAGCAAATAATAGGGAAGGAATGCCCTGACCTACTTATAAGTTAAATGGAAATTCCAGTGACACAATATAGGTCCATTTCTAATCAAAAAGTCTGTGTTAACTAATGCTTATTGGATGTTGAAATACAGCAGAAAGCCTATATAAATGCATGTGCAAAGCCCTTGAATATCAAACAAATTCATTATGATTGGTGCTATTACAGCGAATACCAAATGAGTTCATAATGATGGAACAATGAAAGTGTTACCGATAGATTTTATTTCTGTAACAAATCCTCCATATAAAGGTCCCCTCCCGTAGCATTAATTCTAATATAAAAGCTGCATCTGTACATTAGTGGTGTCGGGTAAATTATGTCTTTGAATTGCTTGAAATATACAGTTTTGCCACCCAATCCATCTTTTTCTCTCTTTTTCAAAAAAGTATATAATAAGCGCAGTGTGTCCTTAAAGTTCGATGACTAGTGTAAAGGGGTAACACTTTATTTTAAGTGTTCAATCGTTAGGAATTCATTTAGTATTCATTGCAATAACACTAATACAATAGAATTGAATGAATAAGAAATTCATTTAGTATTCATACGGATGTGATAAGTTCTTCTAAGAGAGTTCCACTCTAATTCAGCATTAGTTTTAGCCTTACTTAATGGGCACTTAAAATAAAGTGTTGCTGGTACAGATGACTCAATTTTTACCCTTAGATATTTAGATCTTATGAAAGAAGCTCCAGCGAGGCAGCAGTTTAATCAGGATATAAAGCAAAGGGCCTCAAACTCAGTTTGAGGCTGCCTTGAAGCAATGCTCAGAGAGGAATTTGGAAACTTTACTCCCCAGGGATCTTTTCTGCTATTTGTCCAGAAACTTATTACCGCGTAGTGTAATAATTGGTTAGGAATTTACTTCCAGATAACTAGCTGCTGTAAGTAGCAGAAAAGAAATAAAAGCTGAAATGTCATGGCCATGCTTATATAGCTGTAGTCCAAAACAGGACAGTTTCTAAGCTCTACTGATATTATCAGCCAGTGTATCCCATCTTGCCCTCGTAGGGCATAAATAGTCAGGGGAATTTGGAGCAATCTAGGTCATGTTTTGTGGGACGTGGTGGCGCTGCAGGTTAAACCTAGCACTGTTCCAGAAAGGAATGGAAAAACTTGCAGAAATCATATAAAATCATAGAATTGTTGTAGGGTCAGAAGGGACCTTGGAGGTCGTCTAGTCCAACTCCCTGCCCAAAGCAGGAGGCCTCATACCATCCCAGACAGATGGCTGTCCAATCTTTTTTTGAAAACCTCCAGCAATGGGGCACCCACAACATCGGGAGGCAAGCTGTTCCACTGCTTCATGGCTCTCACGTTCAGGAACTTCCTCCTTATTTCCAGGTTGGATCTCCCTCTGATGAGCTTCCACCCACTGGTTCTTGTCCTACCCTCAGGTGCAATGGAGAATAAATTGATGCCCTCTTCCCTGTGGCAACCCTTCAGGTATTGGAAGGCTGCTATCATGTCTCCCCTCAGACTTCCCTTTGTTAAGCTAAACATACCTAGTTCTTTTAGTCATTCTTCATCGGATTTAGCCTCCAGTCCCCTTATCATCTTTGTTGCTCTTCTCTGCACCCCTTCCAGGCCTCAGAATCTTTTTTGTATTGTGGTGACCAGAACTGGACACAGCACATCCCAAGTGCGGCCTCACCAGTGTGGTATAGAGTGGTACTATCACTTCTCATGATCTTGATGCTGTCCCCCTGTTGATGCAGCCTAGGACTGTGTGGGCTTTCTTGGCAGCTGCCGCACACTCCTGACTCATCCTTAGGTGGTGGTCCACTGGGACACCTAAATCCCTCTCACAGGTACTACTGTCGAGCCAGGTACCATCTATCCTGTACCTGTGCATCTGGTTTCTCCTGCCTAAGAGCAGGACCTTACTTTTCCTGCCACTGAACAGCATCGTATTGGATAGAGCCCAGTGTTCAATTCTGCCTAGGGATAATGGTGGGATAGACGGTTCTTCTTTAAATCATGTGTGGTTGCCAGAAAATAGGATGAGCGAAACTGCACCAAAAGTGAGCCGGATGGCAAAGTATATGCTCATCTGATTGTCCCCTTAATAGCAAAATGGTTCAGAGTTAAGGTGGCAACTATATATCACCTCATAGCAAAAAAAAGGGCCTTCCTCCAAGAGGAAATAACCTAGCATAAAACTGATTCTGTACATGCTGAATTATATAAGTAACTGTACATTTGGAAATAAGTGCTACACTCCATTTCAAAACAGTTTATGAAATTCCAATTACAATTTTAAAAACAGAACGACAATAACTAACATCAGGGGGATGTTTTGTCAAAAGGTTTGAGGCCACCAATGGGAAAACCTTATCTCGGTCCCCAGCAGTTCAGTGAATTTTGTGGTAGAACAGAGTTCAGGGCCTTGTTCTTAATGCCAAAGCAGGCTCACACAGGTTGAGATGGTCTTTCAGATAATATTGTCCTAACCATATATGGTTTTAAATACCAAAATCAGGAGACTAATTATGAAATCAGGAGAATGAATTACCCTGAAATGAATAAACCACCAATACAATTACAGTTTTTTAAAAAAACCCAGATCACATCTGGTTTTGACTTCGGAGATAAAGGTTGCACATCTGCATGGACTCACAAGTGTGTATATGCATATGCACATAGATGAATGCATCCTTTCCCAGATCTCCAGACAGAAGCACAAATCTCAGGGCAAGCATCAGAACAGGAGCAAAGAGTGTGATGTTTGTGTCTGAGGTGGCTTTAAAACCAGGACACATTTCTCCATGGATTCCCAGCTGGCCTCAAGGCTCGCTGGTTCATCATGAAGCTGTTTGCCTATGTGTTGGGCTTGCACAGTGTTGGCGCTCTAAAAAGGCAGGAGTTAGTGGAGGTGGTTATGAAGAGAGTGAGAGTGAGAGAGTGTGTGCACAGGTATGCATTGTGCCATTTAGAGCCAGACCTTATGCCCATTTTCAGAATTACCTGGTCCAGAAGAAGTCCTGTCCTGCTGCTAGCCTCTGCCTGCCCTGCCTCTATGACATCACCACGACCCACTCATAGGCCTCAGATTTCGGCCTTGATATCTCAAGGAGCGAGATGTTGTTAACCAGACAACCTAATCCCCGCGTTCTTTTCTCCTGCAAGAAAGTGGCCAGATTGCTTGCAGATCAAGGGACCATCTCCAAGAGCCACGTGCAGGCTTTGCCACAGATTGGTTCCATCAGTATATAGATATTAAAAGAATGCTCACCCAGTTCTTTATTCTTGCCCGTTTATGCTCCACCCAGCCCAGGGGAAATGTAAATCCTTGAAAAACATATGATGTAACCCATATAGAGTCCATGTCTATTCAGATTCTCAGATTTCCCATTTCGCAGTACCATCTTATTTAGATGAAGCTTCAGCTTCATAGACCACATCCAGCAGTTCCACCACACACCTACCCATAGATTGTGGGAAAGAGAAGTTGAGCTCTGTGCCATCCACTTAAGGGACCGAATTCTGTTCTAGGCATGTCCAACTGGAGTGATAGAAATGAGTTTCCCTATCCCTCCTTCTGCAGCATTCCACTCAGTCCCCAAAGGAAGTGTCATGGAGTCCCCTAAATGGAATGAGCTGCTGTGTGGGATGGGGGACTCTTCTATGAACTGAGCCTTTCAGCGGGCGTACAGAGGATCCTGAACCCTACCCAAAACATCTCCAGGCTCTGAAACACATTTCCTAGTAGTTTCTTGTATCAGAAAGCATGAATGGCATGGCAGAATCTTAAGGCACCCCAAATGTCTATGGCCAAGAGGTGGAACAAAAGGACCTACCACCACCACCCACACAAAATGCACACACACACAATCTCCTGGGTATCAAAATCTGCAGAAACATTGAAGAGAATGGCTAGGTCCATGCACCTCCATCCTGTCTGTTCTCCAATTTACATTATCCACCAGGGTAAGATTCTCTCACCAGAATCAGCTCTGTCTTGTCTCTTGGTGCTAACCATTGCTACAAGGCTTCAAAGATCGTCTGATCTTCCTTCTGTAACTCCTCATCTTTGAAGTGGTCCTTGACCAGGAACTTTTTCAAACGGAGGGCACGTTCAAACAGAGGACTGTCCTTCAACAGCTCTTCAGAAAGAGGACTGTGCTCTGCCAAATAGGAGACACAGCCACCCAACCTCTGAAGTTACAAAACTGCACTCTATCCATATTCAGCTTACCAATGCAATACAAATAAATGACAAGAAATGCCTTTAGGGACTTACAGATAACCTTTGCCTTCTTTTTGATGGTTCTCGGCTCTTCCCATTAGCGATGGTCGGGGAGCGGTTGCCCTATCACTGAGACAGGCAGAGCTATTTCTGTACCCAAAAGGATTATGCTGATTTGGGACTTCAACTAACTAAGGCTACTGATGGGGGTGGAAGGAGAATGACCCTTTATGAAGTACCAAGTGTCCTTGTGGCTCTCTGTTCATTAAAATGTATTTAGAGATCCCTCTGTAATGAAAGCGGAGAGAGGCGGAGAGCACAAAATGAGGATGGGAACACATCTTAAACTGAAACTCAAAAACTGGCCAATTCCCATGTTTACAGTTACTTTCCTATCAAGAATTAATGCAATATCATGCACACGCCATTACTGAAAAATTCTACGCTGTTTTTTGCCAAGTGTTCCTATATAACAGTTTTATCACAAGTCTGACAGCCGCCATAAAAATTCCAGCCCTTCTATATCAACAGCCCTCTTTGTACTAAGTTATTAAACATTAAATTTTTATTCGTCATTTGTATTCTGTTATGCAAAATAAGCTCCTTGATAAGATGTGTCTTCTTAATTGGGCCCTTGATGCTTCTTGGATCGGAGTTGTCAGATTAGCTGGAAGAAAAGGCTTTGCACCGAGCCAGCTCCGTACCAGGAGACCAATAGCTTTGTAACAACGATATTAAGTTGGAGGGGCCAAACGGAGGGCATCACTAGGCTCAGGTGAGACTCTACATCTGTGCATGTCTTATGCTCAGGCACTTTTCTCATAGCATCAGCAGGGCTGATGGAAATAGATTTGTTTGTTGTTTACAGCGTACAGCTGTGGCTGCGGCTGCATGGGAGTTGTATAAGATGGAAGCAAATTTGTACTGAGACTAAAATATTGAGCTTTCTCTCCAGTCAGCAGTCTCCGGAATCTTATTGTCGAAAACTTTATCCAGTTGGAACCTTCCCTAGAGTGATTTTCATCTGCAGCTGCCCCATTCTGTCTCTCGCCTCCTGTCCCATCTTGCGGCTGCATTAGTAGCCTGCAGGAAGACTTTGTAGAGGGAGGCGGATGTGAAGATACACAAAAAAAAATTAAATAAATAAAAAAGAAAGAAAGAAAAGAAAAGAAAAGAAAAGAAAGAAACACAACTCTCGCATCACTTTTAGCTATCATTGTAAACAGACCTGTGTTGAATACTTGCAGCTCCTTTTTTGCATAAGAGGTTAAATTGACTGTAGTGATATAAATCTTTCTCGCTTTTCTGTTCCTGAGAATAAGAAATGACACTTCCCCCCCTCCCTCCTTGCATGTGAGAATGGTTATTTTCTTTCAGCCTCAACAAAGGCCTTCATGTTTGCAAAATAGGCTTGCTCACAAGTAATGCCAATCACAAAGAACTGCAAGAGCTGCTGTGCTGTTTCCCAGATATTCAAGAATTAAAAGCACTGGATGGGTTGTTTCTATATTTTCAAATGCTCACCTGGCCCATGTGGAATTGCTCTACCTCTAGATGTTCCTTGCTTCTCAAAAGGAAAAGACATGTTTCCACAGAAACATTTTTGCAGATTTTAGAGACCTCAGTGAAAAAAGAGCGTCATGTATAAAAGCTTGAAAATTCCCTGTCAAGATATATAATAATATATATAAAATCGAAATAAGCTCAAGAAAATTTGTGAGTATTCTTTGTTGTTATATGCCATCAAGTTGCTTCTGACTTCTGGTAGCCTTCCCTGCATTTTGAGGTATGTGAGATTTTGCAGGAATGGTTTGCCATTTCAATTCCACACGAACCCTGTGATTTTCCATGACCAAGTGGGGATTTGAACTCAGGTCTCCTGAGTCCCAGCCTGACACTTTATCCACTACACCATGCTGGCTCTTCAGTACTCATTATGTCCAGAATTGGTTGGCAACCTTGTGTAGGTCCTTAACTCATAACCAGTACTTTAAATTGTGCCCAGAAGTAAACTGGTAGCCCATACAGCTGTTGTACAAAGGAAGTTACATTTTCCTTCTAACTAGCCCCGATCAGCAGTCTGGCTGCACTACTTTGGACCAGCCTAAGTTTCCAAACAGTCTTCAGATGGAGCCCCACATAAGAGCATATTACAGTAATCCAGTTGAGATATAACTAAGGTATGTGTCACTGTTTTCTACTCAAAGATTTCTAGCAATGGGCACAACAGCAGCAATATGTTTAGCTGTGCAAACACACTTCTGGCTGCCAGTAAGACTTGAGCATCCAGACACAGAGATGAATTCAGCAGTATATATGTACAAGCTGAGAACCTGCATTTTGGGGGAGGGCAACCACATCCAGCACTGGTTGAATCCCTGTTCCTTGATCTGCCTTTCAACTGACCCAGGAGCACAAGGCAAGAGTTATATTTTTCAATAGTGCATATTTTACATGCAAGGGTGAAGGGAGAGGGATTGAAATACACACACAGTACCAAAATCCTGCTGCTTAACGTAGTAAATTGTATTAGAGTACATCCATTGAACTAATGAGGATCTACAGTTAGAGAAGGCCAATTTGAATCAATGTAACTTACAGAGGAGTTGACTCACCAAATCCTCATTGATTCAATGTGCCTACTCTAGTGGGATTTGCTATGCTAAGTAAGATTTTGGCTATTGAGCTGAAGAGCATGAAGATTTCTTGACTTCCACATACAGACAAATCCCTTCCTTCCTTCCTTCCTTCCTTCCTTCCTTCCTTCCTTCCTTCCTTCCTTCCTTCCTTCCTTCCTTCCTTCCTTCCTTCCTTCCTTCCTTCCTTCCAGCAGTAGCTAATAAATTTTCTTGTGGGAACTAACAGCTAAAATCTGCAAGGAATCTATTCCAACACACTTTCTATCTGAAGTTTTCTGAGTCCACATATCCTAAAATGTGTGCATTTTGCATTCCAGAATCGTCCGATCACTAGATGGAGGTCCATGCAACTAATGAAATACACAATAGTCAGAGGTAGAAAGTTATGTTCATTTCAAATGCACAACAAACAGTACAAATGGGTTTCTGTTCAATTAGAGAACATGTGCCAAAAGTATGCATAGGTTGAAAAATGCACATTGTTTTACACTATCTCAACTGAACAAGATATGAGGAATTTTCAAGCCTTGAAAGAGTGCAAGAAAGGGAACACTTTTTTTTTCTCATCAGTGTCTCCAAAATTTGTGGCAGCCATTGCTTGGAGGACTGAGGCACAGACAGGCAACACAGAATTACAGGATAGTTGCTAAAGGGAGATGTGAAGAATGCCTGCCATAATCCTTCAAAGTCCATGTCACAATGCAGTAGCCACCAGCATTTTGCACAATTTGCACAACTTATATTAAAATATGGTTTGTTTGGGGGCTTTTACACTATTTTGATTAGTTTTCTGCTCAAATCATGCCCATTCTTGCTCTCCTCTTTTGCCAAGAGCATGCCCAAATATGTCAACTCCTTACAGGGTGAAGAGAATAATTCTGTGGTCCTTTGGATGTGGGAACTAGAGGAGATGGAGAAATGTCAGGGCAGGGGAGAGAGAATAGCATTATTTACAGATGCTTGGGGCATGCCTCAATCACTGGTGTGCCAGTTGGCAACAGCTCACTAGCCAGTCATTCCTATTGAGAATATTAATAGCTAAAGTCAGCAATTGTGGCTAGATAGTCAGCATCTACACACTTTTGCTTCTACTGCTACCTTGGGCCCTTCATGGATTGCTGCCTTGTCGTGGCGAAGGGGCTTGAGTAACTCAGAGAAGCTATGGGCTATGCCGTGCAGGGACACCCAAGATGGACAGGACATAGTGGAGAGTTCCGACTAAACGCAATCCACCTGGAGTAGGAAATGGCAAGCCACTCCAGTATCTTTGCCAAGAACGCCCCATGATCAGAAACAAAAGGCTAAAAGATATGACGCTGGAAGATGGGCCCCTCAGGTCGGAAGGCGTCCAACATGCTACTGAGGAAGAGTGGAGGACAAGTACAAGTAGCTCCAGAGCTAATGAAGTGGTTGGGCCAAAGCCGAAAGGACGCTCAGCTGTGGACGTGCCTGGAAGTGAAAGGAAAATCCAATGCTGCAAAGAAGAATACTGCATAGGAACCTGGAATGTAAGATCTATGAACGTTGGGAAGCTGGAGGTGGTCAAACAGGAGATGGCAAGAATAAACATCGACATCCTGGGCATCAGTGAACTAAAATGGACAGGAATGGGCGAATTCAGCTCAGATGATTATCATATCTACTACTGTGGGCAAGAATCCCGTAGAAGGAACACACGCTACCTTGGGAGAGCTGCTAGAGGCATTTCTTTCCCTCCTTGCCTCCGACATTATAATCAATCATTTCCACTGGTAGATCTGTGGCAGCTTAATAAGGTTTATTAACAAGGTTTATCACCACCACCACCACTATTATTGTATTATTAGAAGTTAGGTTTACTTGGCATGGACTTGTGTTAGTAGGCTAAAGTAAGGATGCAACTTAACATTGAGGGAAAAATCAATACACTCGCATTTATTTGCTGTGAAGTTGCACCAGGAAATTCAGGTTTCACTTGGTTTCTTCGCATGGACTGACCACAAAGAAGAGAAGAGGAGAGCCTTGTTTGCAGCTTGTTTGAATTTCTATTTCTGGCCTTAAAATGCTGCTCTTATAAAATAACAAGCTAAGAAATGGTAAACAAGGCTTTCCTTCCCCATTTCCTCATTTTACAATTTTTTAAAAAGAAAACTGCTGACAGACAGAAACTCTGCTCTCTGTTTTTAAGCTGTTTTTAAAAGGAAAGGAAAGAAGACTCTTCCTAAGGAGAGAAAAGCTATTAAAATCTTTTTTTTTAAAGTAGTAACTCCATGGGTGGAGGCAAAAGCTATGGATTTAGGGAGAGAAAAACTCTGGGCTGATTTGGACTTTGTTTTGTGTCATGTAGTCAAAGAGGGGAAAATGCAAAGCAGCACATCCCAATCCGGAAGCTTTTCACATTTTTTAAATCAATGAGGTCACTATCTAAGCTGCATTAAATAGCATCTCATGAGACTTTAAAGCCCTAATCCTCATGATAACTTGCTATCATGGGTTCTTGGGATTACAACCTGGCAGTAAGGTCAGCTGAGTAGTACCACCATTTCATCCCAGAGGTAGGTCTAGGTGGGGGAATGATTTAAACAACGTGCTTTCTGAGAAGCTGAATCCATTTACAATAGAAATCAGAAAAGAACTGTAGCTCCCTTTTGCAGTAGGGTGGCTAGTGTTTACAAATTCTGCAAGCCTGCCTCAATTGTCACTCTGAAAATGTCTTTGTATATCATGAAGCATATTGACCAGCAAGATCTTCATGGTGGGATGTTACTTTGGCTCAGCTCCTGCCTCTCCTCCTCCTCCTCCTTGCGAAAGAAAGAATTGAACCTTAGAAACAAACAAAACCCAGTCTAGTAACAAAGCGGTCAGACATCTATCAGAACCTGTTGTAGGAGAATGGTAAGATTTATTATTTTCATAACACAGAACCAATCTGGAGGAGTATGCACACACTTCCAGGGTGCAACATTTACTTCAGACAAAAATTGTCTGACTGGCTTTTTCCATATCAAGCAGGGAATATGGTCCCTCAAGTTATAGTAATCACTCATACATAAGCATTGCCCGGAGGTTACTGGTGCCATGGCCTCCTAGAGAATTTCAGGATGAATGGGAACACTTCTTCTTGTTTTTAAAGAATGTCCTGGTAATATTGACAAGGCTGGAATGTGACAGAAAGGCTGCTGAGTGGCTCACAAAGGAATTAGGTGAGAGCCATTTTGCAGGTGATCATGACAGGAACAGGAAGTGTAATTGATTTGCATTTCCTGTTCTCTCCGAAAACCTGCTTTGTGTCTTCTTGCAGGAAGCAATGTAAACATTTTTCTTCATAAGTGATAAGAGAATAATGGACAATAGCATTTCTTACACTTTATTTGTGTTAGCCATTGGCCTTAGTAAGATAAATATAAAATTTACAAATATATAAAATCAACATATTAAAATCAAGATAATAAATGCATACGTAGCAGATGCATACAGTATAACTGTGCCAAAAACAGATAAGTCGATATATAAAAGGTTACTATTTTAAAATCATATTTGGCCTAATTTTAATTGCTACTGCTTAAAATTTAGCAGACTGTACTGTCATCTGTTTATCACAGTCCATAAGGAAAAAAGATACCTAGAAATCAGACAAATGACCTGGCTTCTTAACTAACTAGGGGCAAATTAGCTCTTTGCACACCTCTCTATAGAAAGAGGATGGCCAATAATAATGGACAATAGTAACCTCAAAATAAGGACGTGGTGGCACTGCGGGTTAAGTAGCAGAAGCCTCTGTGCTGCAAGGTCAGAAGACCAAGCAGTCGTAAGATCGAATCCACGCGACGGAGTGAGCGCCTGTCGCCTGTCCCAGCTCCCGCCAACCTAGCAGTTTGAAAGCATGCAAATGCGAGTAGATAAATAGGTACCACCACGGTGGGAAGGTAACGGCATTCTGTGTCTAGTTGTGCTGGCCATGTGACCACGGAAGATTGTCTTCGGACAAAACGCTGGCTCTATGGCTTGGAAACGGGGATGAGCACCGCCCCCTAGAGTCGGACACGACTGGACAAAAATTGTCAAGGAGAACCTTTACCTTTACCTAACCTCAAACTAGCTTATGTTTCCTGCTTCTCCCCAATAGTTACCACTCCTGATAATATGAATATTATTGAGCTTAAATCCAATTGTGTAGCTACACAGGTGTAGCTCAATGTTATGCCCATATATATAGAATCTGTTGCTTGCTGTGATGGGGAATTCAATAGAATGAATATTCTACTTTATTTTTTAAAAAAAGGAACAGATTAATATCTCTTGCTTATGTAAAAAAAAAAAAAAACACAAGCGGAAGTTAATTCAATTTTCCTTCTACATCAGTTTGTGTATTCCCCACCCCTCAAGTCTGCAGGCATTTTCATATGTACACAATTTCACCTAAGGCATGCCCTCTTTACAAGCACTCCTTCCTAATACATATCTTGTATGTGATTTTTCTGTAACATGTGTGGGTTTTGGGTCAGAGAACTGCATTGCAGAACTGATCGAAGTCCAAAAACAGGATGATTGTTCCATTCCTCTCTATGTGTTAGGTTAGAAGTGGAGATTAAGTTGGTTTGTATTAAGTATGACCAACCAGGTTTCTCCTCTCCCTGCAATACCCTATAGAAAACTCTGTTGGCTGAAACTGCTTCTCTTCGGAGGATTCTGGGCAACTTCCTCATTATTAAGCCTTGTTCGGATTACTTGTGTCAATTAAGTGGAATGCTTCAAAGCAAAGAGAGAAAACGCAGGTCTGTGTTATGTCCTTAGGACAGCTACTATAATAAAAAGAAAACTACATGTAATATAATCTAGGTTCTGTTTTATTTCAGAACCTTATGCACATGAATTGAGATTGACAATTGCTGACCACTGCTGCTGATTATCTCACTGTAGCACATAACGCTTTGCACCACGAAAACGCACTCTGCCGAACCCCTAAATTGTGTTTGGACAAAGAATAATTGAACATCGGACAGAATAACAAATGCCATGGTCAAGTTTGCTTTGTGGGTTTATCATGTTGTATTAACATGATAGAAATATGAATACTTAAATCTTATCTCAGGTATAGTTTATAACTGCATTAATCATTTACTGTATTATATATTTTTCATGTCACTAAGATGGTGAGGAAAAGATTCAATTTTCCCGGAGCAGTCAGCGAAAGCACTTTAGATAAGTTAAATGCATTGCATTAAACTATTCCAATGTAGCTTTTTTTCCCTGAGATTTTGCAAAAGGAAAAGGGAGCATATATCAACTAGTAATAACCTATGTCTTTTATATTTTTTTCCACTTAAATAATTTTGCAATGGATTTTCCATGTTCACAGAAATCAGATAAATGAAGTTACAAAGTTTGCTACTTAGCAGGTAGATCCATTGAATGAGATAGGCAACTTTTCCTACAATACCTATATTTGTTTTTCCCTTACATATTTCTAAGTACTCTCAGAAGGATTAAAAGAACACACGGAAGGGGAAAGGATTTTTTTTCCTCCAGACAAATATTCAGAAGAGAGTAACAACACTATATAACTTTATTTTATTTTTGATACGTGTTTTATAGTTATGAAGGATCTGAACATTTGAATTCTGCACATGCCTCTTTTAGATTAGGCATCCATCAGTCTTGAAAAACTAGGGTAAAGTGCTCTGTATGGAGGACTTGGAACAGCATCTAGTGTGGCTGAGAAGGCCAATCCCTTCCACACTGAGGACCAATACAATCTGTCCCCTGTTCAGAATAGAGAAGAGAGAGAGATTGCCATTTGCCTTACTTTGATTTTCAGGAGGTACACAAAACAGGGCACAAGTTGAATCTTGAAGCACTCAAATACTTCCTCAGTGCTTTGGGGTTTTAAAAAGTTGAGTTTTAAAAAGGAAGCACTCCCTGGGAAACGTAATTCTGCAAAAGAAAAACTGAATGCCCAAAGCAGAAGGAGGCAAACACCAATGAAAAGCCCAAGCGCTTCTAAAAACCCCAATCACGGAGCCTCTGGGAGGGAATTAACCATCCCTGGGAATGGTGGTCACTTTGCAAGGAAAATGTGTTAGATTAGATTAGGCATCCTTCAGTCTCGAGAGACTATGGTAACGTGCTCTGTATGGAGGACTTGGAACAGCATCTAGTGTGGCTGAGAAGGCCAATTCAAGAGTGACAGTCCCTTCCACACTGAAGACAAATACAATCTGTTCCCTGTCCAGCTCCCTGGTTTTGATGGTTTCAGGACTGCCTCTTTGCCTCAGCCTGCTGAATGAGTATCTTTTCAAATTGGAGAGGCCATGCTGCACCGCCTGCCTCCAGGCTGAATGCTCAGATGTCAAGGTTTCCCATCTGTTGAGGTCCATTCCTAAGGCCTTCAGATCCTGCTTGTGGATGTCCTTGTATTGCAGCTGTGGTCTCCCTCTGGGGCGATTTCCCTGCGCTAATTCTCCATAGAGGAGGTCTTTTGGAATCTGACCATCAGCCATTCTCACGACGTGCCCAAGCCAACGTAGACGTCACTGTTTCAGTAATGTATACATGCTAAAAATTCCAGCTCATTCTAGGACTACTCTATTTGGGACGTTGTCCTGCCAGGTGTTGCCAAAAATGCGTCGGAGACAACGCATATGGACTGTGTTCAGTAAAAGAAGATTAGAAACTTGAGAGGAGTGGGACTGGGACACCTACTGAGGCCCCCATTCTTGCACCCATAGTATGCCTATGTGAAGGCCACAACAAAAGGCATAAGGACATTTCAGAAGTGGTAGCCTTGTTAGACTGCGGTCTGGGAATGAGTCTTGTGCCCTTCCACCTGAAAGACTAAAAAGGGTAACAATTAGACTAAATGGGATACAGTTAGAGATGGGCTGGTTCAGAGGTTCATCCTGATTCATTTACTGCTGCAACAACCGTTCAGCAGTTCAACACCTGGCCCCCTCTGATGGGTGCCCATTCAGAGGTAGCTCTCAGAAGAGGTGGGGCAGAGAAGCTGGGTGCTTCTGAGTGGGTGCCTGCTGGGGGTGGGGTGGAATGTCAAACCACCAAACCCCTGTTGTGGTGGAGGCATCATGATCAGAGGCCGGTGATAGCTTTATCTTCCAGGAATGGTCCTCATTCCCATTTAAAGTTGCCCTAAATCAGAGCCTACTGCCACATTTCAGGCAGCTATTGCCATGATTTAAATATGTATTGTGTGAAGGACAATAATCTTACTTTCTAAATAATCTCCATCCAGCTTTATTGAATGAGCTCAGGCTCTACCATTAGGAGGAAAGTCCTGGGGGCTTAGGGTCTGAGTAAGCGAGGACCACCTCAGCTCGCAGTTGCAAGATGAGCCAGCGCACTCGTACATGCACACACAAATGACACCGCCCACAGAGGCTATTGGGGGAAAGAGGTAGAAAAAGTCTCTTGATTCACTTTCTGTAATTTGGGTTGTCCTTTTCTACCTCTTCTCCAGCTCATTCACATGAATGAGTAATCAATGCATAGAAGTGTGTGTGTGTGTGGGGGGGGAGAGATCATACCCCTGCAGGCCTTTCTCTTCACTTCTGTGTGCTGGTGAGTAGGGGCTATATAGCACTGTTGCTCCCAACCAGAGTAAAAGGGTAAAGGTTCCCCTTGACATTTTTAGTCCAATCGTGTCCGACTCTAGAGGGCAGTGCTCATCCCGTTTTCAAGCCGTAGAGCCAGCGCTTGTCCAAAGACAGTTTCTGTTGTCATGTGGCCAGCGTGACTAGGGACCGGCGTTTTACCTTCCTACCGAGGTGGTACCTATTTATCTACTCACATTTACATGCTTTCGAACTGCTAGGTTGGCGAGGAGCTGAGACAAAGCAATGGGAGCTCACTCCGTTGCATGGATTCGATCTTGCGACTGCTCGTCTTCTGACCCTGCAGGACACAAAGGCTTCTGCGGTTTAGCCTGCAGCACCACCACGTTCCAACCAGAGTAGACCTACTGAATCAATGAAATATTGGTATGTCAACATTTCAGTAGGTTCCACTGATTTGATGGATCAGTTTGGTTGGATTTGCTAATTGGATTCAGGCACCTGTTCTTTTCCCTGGAAGATCCAATCTGGGAATGGCAGCATAAGGTGCAGACTTCCTTCCCTTACTATGTGTTGATTATTCATCATACCTTAGTCATTTACACAGCACATCAGATATGTTTGATGTCTGTGGACATCCATCAGATATCTGCATTTCTGCTTAGAAACTAGATGCCAGATTTTTCAGGAAGAATATAATGTATATACGTAGGATTGTGACTGCTGTAGGAATAACCTACATTGATACAAATAATTATGTTTCTCATAGTTTTAGAACACGGAGTCATTTTAACTGGTAGCCAGAGTTCACTTCTACTCAAAGTAAGCAATGCTTCTGCAAGGCATAATCCACATGAAGAATTTATAGCCACAAGATGTGGAGATGGCCTCTAACTTACATGGGTTTAGGACAGGAATGGGTGACTGAGGCCATCCAAATTTATTGTTTGTGGATCTGCCTTCTTCATAGAGTCATTTTGGTTTGATCCCAGGAATCACATATGCTGGAACCAAACCAAAATGGAGCAATCTTGCCCTGACCAAAACAAAAAACTAACTCCTGACAAGGACCCAAATGATGCAGGAAGATGTGGATAAGGGATGGGCTGCTTCACAATTGCACACACCTCAGGTGGTCACCAAAAAAGAGGAGTGAACCAATCCTTCTCCAAAGGAGACCCAACCCTAAAACAAAGTCCTTCTGATCACAGCCTTACTGTCCATCCTTTTGGATCCTTCACTGGACTTGCTGCATATTCTCCCCCATACCTTTTATGTACCGTTCAGAATTTAGCAAGGTAATCATGAGTTTTCTTTCAAGAGCAAAAAAGGGATAAAATGCTATCGATGACAGAGTTGCCGAACCTAGATAAAAAGTTTTGAGAAAACTTTTATCGCAGGTGGTTCCCAATCTGTGCGGCGCAGTGCCAAATCCAGCCAGGGGCACTGTGGAATCCACTCATCCTTTGCTGCCTCTCCTTGGCTGGCAGGTCTCCCTGCATGCTAGCTGGGATCATGCCTAATGCCCTGCCCATGCCAAGGTGCAGACCCCGGGGCAAGCTGTGCCCATGTCCACAGACACCCACCTGCACAGGAGGAGAAGAGACAGAGGCAGCAGTGGTGGCGGTGGTGCCCTTTTTGTGCCAGGGAGGCTCTGGGGTGGGTCAAGGAAGTCATGCGTGGAAAACATTTGGGAACCACTGGGTTAAATGAAACCAGTTAGAACGGGTAGACTAGAATTTCGTGGAAGTCATTTTTCTTCTTTTCCTACATATCTCCCCAAAATATAAAAATAAAGGAAATACAGATACGGGCTGTGCAAGGCATTTAGCCTGCACCTTACAGCGTCTAGCCAACAGCTAATTGCCAATCTGTATGGGATCAGTGGAATGTAGATAAGTCTTAAGCCACCACTGAGCAACTGATTCAATGGCTCTAAAGCATTTGGAGATACCCAGTGTGATGAAGTGGACAAGAGCGATGGACTAGGTCTCAGGAGGCTGGGTTCGAATCCTAGCTCAGCCATGGAAGCTCACAAAGGTGCAGAACTGGTAAAACCACTCCTTAAATATGTCACTTCGAAGGCCTTGTGAGTCACTATAAGTCGGTTCTAACCTGACAGCGCATAACAACAAAAAAAGGAGTTGGAACCAACAACTAGATTTAGTCCTGTGAGGAGGGAGGGTGCATGCCGTGTCTTCATCAGCTTCGAAACTCAGTGAGCATTGAAGGCTACATGTGTAGTGAGTCTCTAGTCCACGTCTGGTCTGACGGGGTCACTGGATGTGAAACTAAGGGCAAGAGCAGAATGTAATACTCTGACCGTACAGGGTCTAATTCAGGAGCACCCAGAATTAAACAATGGTGTGTCCCCCCCTTTGCATTAGCCAGAGCATGGCTGTGGACAGGCATACAAGCCCTGGCTCCCAGTTTTCTATTAACCTAAATTTCTTTTTTGCATACGCAAAAGCTATGAATTGACTCATCGGAAAGATCCGGCGCGGAAAGTTGCAACATACAGTGTGGTATGTGTAATTTTTCTTTCTTTCCCTCCAACTCTTTATTGAAGTCAAGAGGTTATTTTTCTTCCAGCCTGCAAACTTGTGGACTTCATAATCTTCTTGTGACAGTTTCCTGCTTGTTGACGAATGGTAAGAATCCTTACAGCCACCGCAGCATACATATGCATGGAGTTGGCATTGCGATTCCCTGACTTTCTACAGAGATTCTGAATGAATATTGCCATTAGAAATGAAGTAAAGTGGTCCGTGGGAGACTTTCCCTCCTTCAGACTAGTGGTGGGTTTGTAAACCCATCTCTAAAGAAATCTTAATGAATATCCTCCCTCCCCCACTCCCTGGGCAATGCTGTCTCTGTTGCGCCTTGCCTTTCAAAAGCCAATTGTTATGCCCAAAATGTTCACACTGTGATATTATTACATGCTATAAAGCTGGATGGTGATGATTTCACCGCTGCCTCTCAGAATGGCAACTCTATAGCCCTGTGTAGAGATTATACTTTACCCCTTGGTTGCTGTTACCAGAGGCATTTCCTGTTGCTCCCATTTCATCAGGGGTAACTCATGCACCCTGTGTAGCATAGGGTGGACACGGAACACATTTTCGTCGGCTTCAAATGCTAAAATGGTCCCTAGTCATGAAAATAAATGATGTGTTATGCCTAGGGATACAAACATCTCTTGGTTTTTACTAGGCTGAATCCTACATGCCTTTTCTTTGCACCTTTGCTTCATGTCAGGTTGGAAGACTCAAATTTTCTTCTCCTGATAAATTGCTCTTTGGGAAAAATGTCCAAAAAAGTCATACATTCTGGCATTTTACTTAACGAATCTATTTTCATTATATTCGCAAAGGCTTTTACGACCGGGATCTAATGGTTGTTGTGGGTTTTTCGGGCTCTTTGGCCGTGTTCTGAAGGTTGTTCTTCCTGACGTTTCACCTGTCTCTGTGGCCGGCATCTTGAGAGGACAGCAACCTGTGCTCTAGATTCACATCACAGTGTGAATCTATTTTCCCCATTGACTCAAACATATTTGTGCCTATTTTCCAACTACATCTGTTTGATCTGTTCACATTTTAAATGATGCACCTGAGATAACCAGGTAAGCATTACAGTTGTGCACATTTGTTAGTGTCGTTCTGTTCCTTCTTGTAACAAGTTTCAGAAGGTGTATAAATTTTGTTGTTGTTGTTGTTGTTGTTGTTGTTAAGGCTGTAGAATCCAACCCAAAAAAAAAAAAACCCAACAAGTCCACCTCTAATTAGCTGGTCATTAAACTGCCATGAGATTCTTTGTTGTGTTTTGTGGCATCAAGCTTAATAAAGCTAACCCTCCACTTCTGGAAAACCCAAGACAATCCCGAAAAGAATGTTTGTCACTGGCAAGTGAAGCATATTGAGCATTACATCAGCTTCATGGAAACATTGTGCAGTGCTGTCGCTGGAGTTTTTTTTGTTCTATAAAAAAGAAACAACCAAACTTATTTGATTTATGGGTCCACTTTTGTCAGGTTCAATCAACAGCGTGCATATCTCCGTAATGGCTCCCTAAAGATGAGTGGCATGGCTCATTCAGCCCCTTGACGATTCCATGTTTACCTCAGTGAAGTGAGACAAAGGTCGTTGTTGGGAAGGGTAACTTTTTAAAAAAATGGTAGCAGGCACGAAGGAATCAAAACAGCAGGCCACAGAAGAGAAAGGTGATGTGCAAAAACACAAATCACCCTGCTGTCCCCCAAACTGCCAAAAATATATATAGAAGGTTGCAGCTGTGCACAGTGGGGCAGAAAACATTAAACACATGTTAAATAACAAATAGGAGACTGAAGTACTGCTAAAAGTGGACCCTGCTCTGAATAAATAATGCAAAGTATTCCTTAATGGTGTTACAGGATGGCCTGGGTCATGTGAAAATGAGGAAATTTATAGAGGAGGATGCAAAAAGTCATGATTTTTCAGCTCTCTGTTTTGAAGAAAATTCCCAGGTGATGGAATGCATCAATAAATATTTGTCTCTGTCCTTTTTTTCCCCATGCCGTGTGTAATGCTGGAACTGAGGAGTGCCATTTTTGGCTCTGGATAGAAATCAAGCCATGCATTTGAATCAGTTAGGATTTGGGGGTGGCGAAGGCACACCTTAATGCTCTCTTTAGCAAGTCCTTCTCCCTGTTAGTGGAACTGCCTCCTTCTGCCTTTACACAAGGACTTATCCAAGGATCAACCTATACACTGAATTAGGGTATGGCCCGCCCTGTGTCCTTTTGGAGATACAGTGGTGCCCCGCTTAACGATTACCCAGCTTGATGACGAATCTGCTTCACGACGATGTTTTTGTGATCACAATTGCGATTGCAAAATAATGTTTTAATGGACTTTTTTTGCTTCCCAACGATTGGTTCCCTGCTTCGGGAACCGATTTTTTGCATTACGACAATCAAAACAGCTGATCGTTGGGTTTTCAAAATGGCCACTGGCTGTTCAAAATGGCTCCCTGCTGTTTTTAGGAGGCATTTTTCACTGCATGGGCACCCGAAAATGGCCGCCCTATGGAGGATCTTCGCTGGACGAGCAGGTATTTCACCCATTGAAATGCATTGAAGGGTTTTCAATGCCTTTCAATGGCTTTTTTATTTCTCTTGACGAGGATTTCGCTCTGCAGCAATTTTGCTGGAACAGATTATCCTTGTCAAGCGAGGCACCACTGTACTTTGATACTCAGAGTGGGCTCCCCTTTTATGTGTCACTGTCTGAGTGATTCCCATTCCCTGAATCATCAGGGAAAGATAGTAAGGACAGGGCACAGCCTGAATGATGTGGCTTCTGTCCAAGCAGTGGCTTTCTGCTTTCCCCCCCCCACTCCCACCCCCTTTTTCCAGCTGCCCAGAGAAAGTCCCAACTGGCTTGCTAAGTCAGCCACAACCACCAGGATGGGAAGGAGGGAGGGTCTTTAGATAAGGAACATGTATCTTTCTCCCTTTCCTTGCTTCTAATTGCAACCTATGAATACCAGGTTTAATGCAAGGCATCTGTGTTTGGGCCATGCCTCCCCAATATTGTCTCTGAGCTCTTTTCTCCACCCTGTGGTCACCCTGGGGACATGCAAGGACCCTGGCGCAGTTCATTTTCATATGCTTGTCCAAAGACAGGGCACATACCATATGTATATATATATGTGTGTGTGTGTGTGAATGCATGTCCACATGCATGTTGACTTGGCCTCAACATGCCTTGTATTCCTGAGGAAACATCATAACCCCCTCCATCTCTGTGTTCATGACATTATCCATGCAACTCTAGATATATTTTTTGGGGGGAAAATATCATGACTGTTGGGGAATATTGAAACATCCATGAGATGTGGGGAGTCTGCACTGTGCCATCGATTTCAGGAATTTGGCTGACCTTAAGAAACAGCAGGGGTACAAGAAAAGCCGATAGAAGTGGAGAGTAGAGGAAGCTTGGCATCCCTAGACTCCATATGGCACTAAGACCAACCATCAAGCTGTGGTTAGCATTTGCACGACCACACTAAAAACAAGGGGGGGGGGAGAAGGAAAAATGCCATGGGGGGGATGTTACGCAGATCCTAACATCCTAATTTTATGAATGATCCAGTCTTTCTCTTTGATCTAGAGGTCCATGAAATGGCTGGCACGGGGCAGTTGCTATCTTTATTGCAGGTTAAACCGCAGAAGCCTCTGGTGCTGCAAGGTCAGAAGACCTGCAGTCGTAAGATTGAATCCACGCAACGGAGTGAGCCCCCATCGCTTGTCCCAGCTCCCGCCAACCTAGCGGTTCAAAAGCATGCAAAATGCAAAATGCAAGTAGATAAATAGGTACCACCACAGTGGGAAAGTAACGGCGTCTGTGTCTAGTCGCACTGGCCACGTGACCACAGAAGATTGTCTTCGGACAAATGCTGGCTCTATGGGTTGGAAACAGGGATGAGCACCTCCCCCTAGAGTCGGACACGACTGGACAAATTGTCAAGGGGAACCATTACCTTTACCTAACATAATTCAGAGCCCTCTCTAGTAATAATGGGCACAGTTAGTTGAAGTTGATGTTCCCAACATCTGAAAGGTTGCCACTTCCCCATCTAGGCCTAAAATCCTTCATTGCGCTACGTCTGAAAGGTTGGTCATTGCCCAATGGATCACCAGAGTCTCATTACATCATTTCCTAGCAGATTCTCTTCCCCCATCTTGTTGTGGGGAGAGGAAAATAATGTCTTTATAAGATTGGAAATGGAGAATACCATTCCCTTCTTCTTGGGGGTGCCCTGGGACTGTGTAGTTTGCCCAAGGCCATCCAGGCTGCCTCTTCTCCCATGAGGGGACAGAATTGAACTCCCAACCTCTGGTTCCACAGCCAGATGCCTAAAACACTGCTGCTAACTAACACATTCAAAGGATATAAGAAAAGAATGATTTGACATGCTAAGGCCTGAGATATATGTCCTGCTACACCAAATAAAGACTATAGACATTTTCTCGAAGGCTTTCACGGCCGGGATCTGATGGTTGTTGTGGGTTTTTCAGGTTCTTTGGCTGTGTTCTGAAGGTTGTTCTTCCTGACATTTCACCTGTCTTTGTGGCCAGCATCTTCAAAGGACTGGAGTAGGAACTCTGTCCATGCTCTGTGAGTTCCTACTCTAGTCCTCTAAAGATGCCGGCCACAGAGACTGGCGAAACGTCAGGAAGAACAACCTTCAGAACAAGGCCACAGAGCCCAAAAAAACCCACAACAACCAAAAGACTACAGACCTTTAGCAAGTGACTTCACTGTTAGTTTTGATCTTCATCCTTCTGGTATCTTGGATTATAACTCCCAGAATCTTTTATCACATAGGGTGGGACTTGTGGGAATAGCTGGCCAAAATACCTGCAAGTTGATTGATATGTTCATGACATTTCTGCCTGTCTCACTGTAGCATGTCAAGCCATCTACTGCTTTTAGATCTGTTTTTTGCTCATGCTTTGCCAGCAGAAGGTTGAACTGGTGTTGCTGGAGAGGTGGGTTTCAGGGACTAACTTCCAAAGCTTGTTGAAGGTGCCTAAACCTATCTTGAATATGTTCTAGAACACACTGGATTCTTCCCAGCAAATTGCACAGGAAGGTTGGTAAATGTCTTCTAAGGAAGACTGATAGCAACGGGGAAACTATCTTTCAGACAGCTTGCCAACGACGGCAGATACTTTCACGAAAACCCCTTTGATCAGCTTCCAAGAAAATCCGGTCTTCTCCAAAATAATGTGCACAGTACCTAGCATCTTGTATGTTGCAGCCAGCCCAGAAAACAAATATTTACACTTTTGGAATGAGCCCCAACAGAAGATCACAAAGAAATACAACTCGAAGAAGGTAAACAGGAAACTCTGGGACTCTCTATTCCAGTGTATCATGGCGTTATGTTAGTCTCATTACAGTACAGGTGAATTAATTGATATAGAAGAGCTAAACAGCAGCTCGTAGTAGAAAAGCTCAGTACAAAGGAAAGATGGCTACCTAGAAAACTCTGGAAGGGGTTGCCATCCATCAGAATTGACTTGATGTACCACAATTATTATTATTAGGTTTTCGTGATCTTCATCAGCAACAGGTTACCTGTCATATTTTGAACATTGTTTATCTCAAATATATATTTTTTAAAAGCCGGAATATTCCTGTTCAAGACTCCCCTTTGAGCATCCTATTGTCACTCTGAGAAGCTTTGAGAAAAATAAAATAAAAATTAGGGAAGGAATGCTCCACTAATTTAATGTAATTCTGAGACCTTTAGCCATCTGGAGATATTTCCTTCAGCCTTCTCTAGGGTTCGTTTCATATCTAATTTTCAAAAGCTTGTTGTTGGGACTACATCTCTCACAACAACCCAGCCTCTATGCTGTTGGAAAGACTGTAGTAATTGTGGTTCAAAAAGCAATTTTTCCAGCTATAGCTGGAAGTCTGGATCATTGCTTTTTAATAGTTTGCAAAATGTTAAATACAGACCAGAATCCTATTGGTATTCATAAAGACATTATGAAGAAGAAAAAGAGCCACCCACAAATAAAGGGGTCACGGACTGCATGGGGAAACTTTTGAAAAAACACAACGTACAAACAGTATTCAAGCCCACTACAAAAATACAACAAATGTTACGGTCAGCAAAGGACAGAAGAGACCCCCTCGCCACTGCAGAAGTATACCGGATACCTTGCAGTTGTGGCCAGGTATATATTGGAACCACAAAACAAAGCATCCACACCAGAAGCAAAGAACACGAGAGACACTGCAGACTAAAACAACCAGAAACATCTGCAGTAGCTGAACATGCCCTGAAACAAACTGGACATGAACTTCTATTCCAAAATACTGTAATATTAGACAACACCAGCAATCATTACGTCAGACTGCACAGGGAAGCCATTGAAATCCACAAGCATCAACAAAACTTCAACAAAAAAGAGGAAAGTGTGAAGCTCAACAAAACTGGGCTCCCAGCTCTCAAAAATACAGCGTGCAAAAAGTCAACGAACTCTACCCATCCACAAGGACAGGAGATCACTACACACAAAAGACCAGCTAATGATGCCCATCAACCATAGGAACAGATAATATCTTCTCCTTAGCACAACAATACACCCACAACAATACATACTAATCACCCATCTACGGAAAAAGACAAAGGCCTATCTCACAGCCGTAAATACTGCACTCCCAAAGCCAACTACACCAGAGCACAGAGTGCTGTCCTCTGAAGATGCTGGCCATAGAGACTGGTGAAATGTTAGGAAGAACAACCTTCAGAACACGGCCAAAGAGCCCAAAAAACCCACAACAACCACTGTATTCCTGTGTCACTTCAGAATTCTATGCCAAACAGTAGAATCAAGAATTGCTCTGGTCCATGGGGTCATGAAGAGTCGGACGCGACTAAACGACTAAACAACAACAGAATCAAGAATGTCCAGTGCTATATAATGCACCTTCTTCAAGCAAGTTTTAAGTTTTTGTTACACATTACCTTCTTTCATCTAAAGAAACCTGCTCTAGGCCATCTCATTTCAGCCTTTTATTGCATTGCTATGATCCCACTGGCCATTCAACAAAATTCTAAGGTATTTACATTCCACCACCACCCCTTCTATTTTGAGCTGCTAAATGAATTTCCTGTGCTGCTTAATTTTTACTAAATGGCATGAAAAAGAGAGGGGGGTGAGTAAATTCATTAAACACATGACTGGTGACAATCAAGGGATACATATTCTTAAGACTGAAAATGATTTTCTGGATCATGCCCACTCTTTATAAATAAAAACAAAGAAATCTTGTATTCTGGGTTAGGTTTGCTTCCACCATGGAGGTAAAACACACCTTCTCTGCATCCTGTCCCAGTTCGCAATGTTAAATTTGGTGAAGCACTTCTGCAGTCAGACAATAAGAGGTTTTCCTGAGAATAAATATGACATTAGCGCTGCAAACAATAAAGCATAGAGGTTTTACAGATGACTCCTGGATTAGAGCTCTTTCAGACGGCCTGAAAGGTTAGCAACACACTAATTGTGATTTTATGGCATAGTTGTTTGCTAATTTCTCTAAGTACATTCTTTACAATCTTTAGACTGCCAAAAAACTGTAAAGTCAACACTGAAGAGGTTAATGAAATTACAGTTGAAACCACGGCCTTAATGGAAATAAAATTGTCAGCTGAGATATTTTATTGTCAATATTTATTTAGGTCCTATAAGTATAAAAAGTGTTTGCAATAAAGTAGGTTGTGGTTGGGTATTTTGGTCCTTTCCCCCCTCCCCTATCTAATATTCCTTTTCTAACTCTCCCAACGTGATTCATTTCTTCCAACGTGATTCATTTCTTTAAGATCTTGTTTTATTTTTAAGTCATCAATTACTCAAACTTTGTTGGCCTATCTATTCTCTGCCATCTGGACCCCATACCTTATTTTAAAGCATGTTCAAATAATGACAACCTTCTTTTCTCAATTAATTTATGGGCTGCTGGGACCATTTTTCATTTGTTATCATGGACTTCCATTTGATCTCTCATATCTTTCTTCTGCATCTGCAACCATAGTGTATAAATCTTCCTCTCTAGCATTGTCATGGTATCCAAGATATATAGGTATAACTCCCTATTAGTTCCACAAAACTGACCTTAATTTCTAAAAATGGTATCAGATGTGAATAAAGTTTGGTAAGATGATTTGTTTTGATTTACTTTGCACCACTTATCTTTGAGTTTTCGCCTTACTTTTCTTTTATCGAATTTAGACAGTATAGTCTTGCAACCCCGTTGCATGTTTATCCATTACCTTCCTGCCAACTTTGTTCCTTAGAGAGATTGGAGCGTAAGATTTTGGTTGTTAGGAATAATAAAATAGTCTGTGGACATTCAAAATAATTTTTTTCCCTCAGCGACTAAAGCTTATTGGATGTATCCCACTTCAATTATCTAGCGTATATCACTTCAATTATCTAGCGTTTTCTGCAATTAAAGCACAGAGATTTTGTAAATCACAATGGAACCAACAACAGAAACAGCTTTCTTTCTTTCTTACATTGTTTTGCTGACAAATGACAAAGACAAGGCAATGGGACAAAAAAAATCATTCCAACAAGTTAGTTAACTCAAAGGCTAAAGACTATTTATTTATTTATTTATTTATTTATTTATTTATTTATTTATTTATTTATTTATTTATTTATTTATTTATTTATTTATTTACACTGATTTCATTTTGCTTTTTAGGCAGCCTTTAAATTCAGAACCCCTAATAAGGCAGTGCACAAGACAGAAAACAATGGAACACAAATGCAGTAAAAACCCAATAAATATGCAAGACTGTAGAGTATAATTCTCTCTCTCTCTCTCTCTTCTCAGGTGACAATCCTGCACACAATACGGTTGGTGAAATTCCCTTGATGCCAGTGGCACTTAAGCAGCCTAACGGTGCAGGATTAGAGGTTTCCCTCCTCTGAAAAGAATCAAAAAGATCAAAACTTTCCCGTTTGTAGGTGGACAATATGCTTCACTTCAACTGACTTTGGCCCAAATGAAAGAATATTAATTAAGCCAAAAACTGGGAGAGGGAGAGAAAAGATACAACCAGATGTTTATTAACACCTCCTAGATTCTGGGGATTTGGTTCCTGTGCAGTTTTCAGAGACTGAGCGAAGAAAGGAAACACCTTTCTTGGAATAATAGCCAATTATAATTGCTGCCTTTGTCTATTTTTTCTTTCTTTCATCCAGCAAAGGGAGGGGCGGGAGAGGGAAGAAACAGGAAAAAATAAGTCCAACTGATTATGCCGTAGCTACTCCTCACATCAGTTGGTACATATTATTAATAATAAATAAACTGTAATATCCAAACGACAAAAATCCTGAGACCGTTGACTTTATGGCAACTCCTTCCGTTACGAGTTTATCACGGTGCCAATGTTGTTAACCTATTTTGGTGTTGCTTGCCATGGAATCCATCTCGATGCCAAGGTAGCAATGCATCATTTTGATGCCAAAACCCCACTGAAACAGGAAGTGTGGTTGTCATGTCCCAGCATGGCGACTCCATCCCAGGCCTCCGATTCAAACTGTGGAGTCATAAAATTGAATAGCGCAATATAAAACTCCATGTTTCATAAGACAAATATTGCTTCACACATTCATGTCCCTTGTACTATGTTAACTGTAGGAAGAAATGGAATACAGTTTTACTGACCCCATGGGACCCATAAAGGCTATTTCTGAGTCTGAATCTTGCTGTTTAATTTAATCATTTATTATATTAATATTCAAATAGGCTGCATCTTATTAGCTACTGCAAAGATGTTCCTGTGTCTGAAATAAATACCTAATTATGCTTTTGAAGAGAGACTTTTGTACGTACGTGCTAATACAATGGTTCAGTTCCAGTTGTCCTCTCCCCTAAAGAAATAAGCAAGACGAAATGTGCTTAAAAAAATAAATGAGAAAAAAAGCTGTAAGGATCAACCATATCCTTGTGAAATCCAAAACAGGAGAGAGGTTTTTATCCCTTTTATTCCTGTTTATCTTCATTCTTCCTTCTCCCCTCAATACAAACCGAGGAGCCCTCCACTGGCTAAGTGACCACTGCCCTCAACTCAATAACACATTAATAAATATAACAGCTTTAACCAAATGACCATGAAATTAAGTATGTTCCTATTAAAATTAAACAAATGGATCTGCGAAGGAAAATGCATTTTTGGATTGGACACCGTTATGTTTTGAATATATTGTTACTGCTGGAGGAGGAGAGAAAAAGAAGAGGGGAGGGAAAAAAAAGAGCGCATTATTTCTTTTCATCTTGAGTGAGAAAAAAATATCCAATTTAATTATAGTACATTGGATTTCTGCACATTCAGCTTGCCAGCATCTCGCCAGAAGGAAGCTACTTCTGCTCTTTCACATGGACGTACACTTCCCACCCCAAAACGTGCACAGAGGTCTGGTGCTTTCTCCTCTCCGATTCTTCCCCCCCCCTTCCTCATGCTCGTCTCTTCTTAATGAAGAATTGAGTGGCTGGCAGAATGTGCATGAATGATGCTGAACTAATTTTAAGCAAAATATATGCACTGGTGGATTGAGAGCAGTACGGAGGAATTAGCAGGAAACGCAAAAGCTACAGGCTTAAAAGGAAAATTACAAGCCACCGCCTGTCTAGAAGCACCGCCATAGCTAAGACGGAACATATGGTAACCCTTTCGAAATAGGATAACTGCTAAGGTACCTGGTAGCTTATTTTCTGAATGAATGCTGGAGCTAATAAAAGGTTAAAGGACTGAGAAGATAAACTCTCCATATTATCTCCAAACACTGAAGTTCAGCGTATTGCAGAATGAATTCCTCTACCCTGACCTGAAAATGGCCTTACCTCTTGACCTGGAACTGCCTTTGTTTTAATGCCACAACGGCTTCTGTGCATAGCTGACAAATGAAAGCTCCCCATTTTGCTTCATTCTGCTCTGTGTCATTGACATGCAAATGCGTCCATCTTTTAAAGCGGAGGCAGAAGAGCATTGATGGAGTGGGGATGGCCATTTCCCCTTATGGTTGACTAAAGGTTTTTTTTCCCCCTCTACTGCATGGGGTGGCCCATATTTTCGCAGGGACTAAACAGTCTCCTGTAGGCCTTTCTTCACCAGTGGACTGAAAGAGTGAGTTTCTTGGCGTATTTGGCCATAACATTGAGAACAATCGCCGTTTTCTCCAGAGCTGGAGCGCAACCTCTACCTAGGAACACAAATTTCACAAAATGATTATGGTTGCTATGTTGATGCATGGATATGTAAAGGACTAGAAGCACCAAAGGGTTTAAAAAAACAACAACAATCAACCAGTCTTTCTGTGCTTGCTGTGTGCTTTTCCTCTCAATCGGAATATACACAAATTTTACTCAAAGACAGTTTGAGCACAAACCGAGACAAGAAAGAATGGAAAAAATAGCATTCCTTTTTCATTTTTTTTTCCCGACTGAGCAGGACGACTCTCAAAGCAGTTTGTAATTCCTTGTTAAAGTTCTCATCAATGAGAACAATGTATTTTAAGTCAGTATTCTTTGCATACTGTTTGGTATACAAAGCATGTAACCTATCCTTGAGCTAGATCTCCCATAATTCATGTAAAATATAGTAGGACTACTGCCTCTGCAGGATACTGCCTGAAAAAATTTAAATAAATAAATAAATAAATAAATAAATAGACCAGAAATGCATGTTTCCAAAGTGTATTATCAGAACTGGCCACTAGAGGGAACCAGAGACCATACTATATAGTGAGTCTCTTTATCCATACTTTCCAGCATCTCTGGGTGGGGGGAGGTGCTTAGAACTCATCTTCTGTGGATACCATGGTCCTGCTATAATAAAGATAAAGTTAACAGCCTTTCTTCAGTATAGTGTGCTGGTGAAACTACCAAGCTGAAAGCAAAATTCACAGTGTATTCTGCTAATTAGGAAATATGTCCCACTGAATTTGAGAATTTAATTTAATGTAACTATATCCCCAAAAAGCTCATGGTGGGAAGTATGGGGTCTACCCCATTTAATCGTCACACACATTGTACTTGTTATAGACTAGTTTTTTTTCCAAGTCACTAATATGATGCGTGTTTTGCCAGTTTTGTGTAAAACCATCATAGAGAACATCTTTTTTCCTAGTTCCCAGGAGCATTGGAAGCTGCCAAGATCATTGGTCCATCTAGTTCAGTATTGTTGAGGTAGGCTAACTGCAGCTCATCAGGTTCCCAGGTAGAATTCTTTTCCAGCCATATCTGTAAATCCTCACTTGTCTCATCTTCACACTTGTTAGAAAGACAAATAAAGCAATAAAGATTTATAACAATAGAATAATAATGAAAGAACACAGGCAGGGATGATTGCTTTAACAGGCATTTTCCAGTTTTAAGCCTTAGATGGATTGTTTGCATCTTTCTTAACAATCTGCCAATCCTCTTATGTTTGTTGTATGTGCTTACAGAGATCTGGAGGGGACGGGGGAACTCCTTATCTTCCTCTTATCTGGAGGTGAGGGCTCTTCCAGAACTGCTGAATTCCTCATGGAGATAGGTATTTGAGAGTTGAGGTGGACCAAATCACAAGGAAGAAGTTCCAAACTGAGGCATCCATTGCGTTGGCTTTCCGGCTATCAAGAGGCGTCAAATAAATGTCTTTGGAAGCCACATAGAAAGGACATTGTTCCATAAGACAGTCTAAAAATATTTCAAGTAGATAAAAAGAGTGGACTGTATCCCTTCAGACTGGGATACGCTAAGTTTTAACACTTCTCCCATTAAAGTAATTTTAAAAATATTCTGGGTATTACAAAACCAATAGACAAGCCTTGTATTATATCAAGATAAAATACAGTGGTGCCTCGCTTAACAATTGCCTCGCTTAATGAGGAAATCGCTGTACGATTAGGTTTTTGTGATTGCTTCTGCGATCACAAAACAATGGTTTACATGGGTTTTTTTTTCGTTTGACGATGATCGGTTCCCTGCTTTGGGAACCAATTTTCACTGTACAATGATCAGCAAACAGCTGATTGTTGAGTTTCAAAATGGCCGCTGGCTGAAGAAAATGGCCCCCCGCTGTTTTCTAGGACTGATTCCTCGCTTTAGAGGCACTGAAAATGGCTGCCGTATGGAGGATCTTCGCTGGACGAGCAGGTATTCAGCCCATTGGAACGCATTGGATTTCAGTGGGTTTTTATTTATTTATTTATTTATTTTTGGACTTATATACCGCCCCATAGTGCTACAAGCACTCTCTGGGCGATTTACAATTTCATTATACAGGCAACACATTGCAAGCTGGGTACTCATTTTACCGACCTCGGAAGGATGGAAGGCTGAGTCAACCTTGAGCCGGCTACCTGGGATTTGAACCTCAGGTCGTGAGCACAGTTTTAGCTGCAGTACAGCGTTTTAACCACTGCGTCACGAGGTGCAGTTCATTTGACGATGTTTTTTCTCTACAGTGATTTCACTGGAACTAATTAACATCGTCAAGGGAGGCACCACTGTACCCCTTCACAGGCTCTTACCTCACTGTACTAGTCACTGTTTACACACAGAAATATTCATGCCAATAAGGATATGCTAGAATGCAGAGATAAGACCATGGGATGTATCCCACCACCCACCATCGGCCACCTGAGATGACAATTTTAGTTGGCCTAATGGGAGGGCTCTGCTCTTAACTTCAACCCTGTGTCTCTCACTTTCCTCACATGCAAGCTTTTGCTCAGTTCATTTTCCTCTTCTCCTCCACAAACAGCATAGCTTTGCTCCCAAGGAGCAGCAAGCAAGATGGAGCAGTTGGTTGGGGGGGGTTCCTAGGACATGAGCTGCACATCTCGCTCATCTTCTGTCCAATGACCCCGGACTTTTGCCTGGCCATCCCCAGGAAGGGGCACCTTAGCCAACCTAAAGAAAAGCTGCCAGTGCAGTCCTGGGTCAAGGTGGGACAAACTGTGGCCATGTGTTCTCTTTTAGAAAGGGGTGTCCTCCATTTGAACGGCTACCAGAGGACAACTCTTTGGTTGAGGGTACTCTTCATTTGAAGGGCTGTGTAGTCCAGAAACTCAGTAAAGAAAGGCACAGTCCTTAGTTTGCAAGATCTGAGCAGGCCTGTTAATGTGAGGAACTTTTGAAAGTCATTAATTCATAATAATAAATAATTATTATGTATTGGCAAGTCAATTCTGACTTAGGATGATCCTTTTCAGGGTTTTCCAGATAGAGAGTAGTCATTACCCGCCTACCCTGGAATAAAGACACGAGACAAATATTATGAAATAAACATGGGCCACACCTTATTAATTATTCATTAATACCCTCAATAAATTGGGGGGAGGGGTCTCAATGGACCACAACCAAATTATGGGCAAGTCCGGAGCCTCATGTACCTGCGGTCCGAAGACAGCAAGAACCCGACCAGCCCCAATTTGACCACCCCCCCGGATCTTCGGCCCCCTCCTCATTGTTGGCTGTTGGTCCGGGAGCAGCCCCAGAGGATCTTCTCCCCCAAGCACTGTAATGACACGATCAGCAGCACTGGGAGATCAGATAAGATATAGTTTACCTCACCGAAACCTGTTCTATCTGCACTACCCGCCACAGCACAGGGACTAACTAAGCTAAGTCCCATGCCCGCCAACCAGCCTCCGAGGCTCCCTAGGCAGGCCCCCCTGAATGTCCGTAATATATGAATCATAACCTCTGCCTGAGAGGTGCACTCCACCATGCTACAGACTCTGGTCAAGCCATGCTTGTTTACTGGTGACAATTCACTGATCCAAGGCCATTGCGCCGTGCCCGATACATTTCACTGTTAACACTCATCCACGCAGCGTTAACCCGCTGACCATGCCAGCACAGCTCAGGCCTCTCCATGCAGATTCTGGTGGCCATTCCCCAATCTAAGGCCATTGAGCGCTGCTCGATACACTTCTTTCAACACTTCCATGCTGTGTTCATGCACTGGGTACCCCTGTCAGCACCTGCCTGTCACAGGGGAACCTTGGCAGGACAGCCAATGAGGAGGATGGAAGGCGGGATCAGGAGAGAAGGGGGGGTACAAAAGGAGGAGTCTGGAGGACAGAGGGAGTTCTGTGTGAAATAAGTTTTGGTGGAGTGTGAGATAGGAGGAGTGTGAAAGAGTGGAGGAGTGTGAGACAGAGTAGAGTAGAGGACAAACATAAAGATTGAGATCAGAGGTTCAAAGGGTATTGATTGAGGTAGATTGAAATCAGAGATTGGGAAATATATTAAAGTAATAGAAGGAGTTAAATACATACTTAGTTATCTATGTGATTTGCTGCCTGTGATTGACTCTGTTATTTTCAACCAATCATTAACCCCACCCTGATAAATAAACTTAATGCGTTTGTTAAATGGTGTGTCCTTGAATTAATTGATGTTTAAAAGAAAACACCTGGTGGCAGTGTGAGGAAGACAGATGCAGCTTGCGTCTTTGTGAGGAACCAGAACATAATAAAGGTCTCAGAAATGGAGTTGCACCACACTGTCCCTGAGTAGACCAATCCGAGACCTGAGGGTCTCCACTTTGTCATCTGGCAACCGGAAGGCTTGTTGCCTAGTGTCTGATTCTATTCCCGGGAAAGTAAATGTCGTCGCTGGCCCTTCTGTTTTCTCCTCAGTTAATGGTGACCTCAACTCCTGCACCATTGTTTGGAAAGTTTCCAATATAAATCTGCAGCAACCAGGGTTGCTTACACCCCAAAAAGGATAGTCATCCGTACAATGGGCAGTGTACTTACAACCTATCCTGCTACTGAGCTTCCATTTTGCAAATGACTGGAGCGCTCAATTGCAGCGCGTGAATTAGAACAGCCATTGGCAGTGCCCTATCAATATAGTAGGAACCTTGAAATGTAAGCCCAGGAGCCCAAGGTTATGTGGGGAGGGGGGACAGGAAAATGTGAAATGCTGACTTGAAGAGGTGTAGCTTACAGTGCAAAGTACCTGTGGTATGGTGTCAGTTACATACTCTCCCACCGGATAAGACAAATGATGAATGAGCCGGTACTCTCACTTAATCTACTAGAGCACCATTTCCAACGGCAATGTGCGTCTGTCTGCCCAGAGTAAACCAGTAACCAGGTCTCTAATACAGACATCTTAATTGGGCTGGGGTCCTTTGTTAGAGGAGCTTCCCCCCCCCCCAACTGTCAGCCTTAAAAACAAGCTCGTTTCCCCAGAAAAAAAGGGAGGGGATGGCTGGCTTCCAAGTCATGAAAAAAAAAAGGAGTCAAGTCAAGTCACAAGTGTGACTTAAGTCCAACGTGACAGTGAGTCCCACAACACAAGTCCCCCCCCCCCCCCCGCTCTCCTCAGGTTGCAAACCTCATTGCTTTCTCGCCAAAGGAGTCTTGTCGAAGTCAACAAAACCAGCCTAGCATGACTGGGCACACGGGACTGATCTTTCTGAGGAAACCTGCAAGATGTACCTGTGATTGCCCTCCTTCAAACCCACATAGTATCAGCGTGAGAGTTTAACGACCCTGCCACTAAAAAACACATATTCCTGGCGTTTCAGGCCAGCTGTAAGGAACCTGAAGAAATGTTTCCCTCATTATTTGGATGTGCTGTTTGAATGTTGTGATCAGTGATTCAAAGCACATGATTCATCAGGAAGGCATTTGCTAGGCAGACATGTGAAGAGCTGTCTGCCTCTTCAGTGTCTCTGACAGGGCAAAAATGCTGATTTATAGTAAATCATTAAAATCTGCTTATTATGGCACTGCTTGTTCTTCTTCTCCACTTCAAGCCGGCATCTTGATCTGCATCATGTCTCGTACAATTTTATACAACAGCTAGCAGTTATTTAAACCAGAGAGAAATTATCCTCTGTCTTTATTAGTGCATATGAAAGGATATTTTGTTTAAGGAAGACTAATTAAGAATGCAGACTCTATTTTCTCGCCCAGTTTAAAGGAAGAGATTACCGGGGGTGGTGGGGTGGTGGGAGAGATATTTAAAGCAGCAAAGCTCAAAGGATGATTTCCCTACAACAAGGGCAGAACACTCCAGGAGAGGGAGGAAAAACCTGTGGTAGACCAGCCGTTACTTCCAAGCTTCCTGACTCATGCAGGTCAGCACAAGAGGCTGACGGTTGGGGTATGGGAGAATTTCACCTCAGTCCAGTCCTAGAAAGAAATTATTTAAAAAATTGCAAACATCTTCATGTTCAGGATAGAAACCATGTAGAATTAAAGAAATAAAAATGGTTGGGAAAAACCCCAAACCACTATGTGGATTTGTTTAATTGTAAGAGGGCATCATGCTTATACTCTTCGCATCTGGAAAAATTGATTTTTGATCCATGATCTATCGCACGGAAATACATCTGGGAGTGCCACAACATTTTGCTATTTTTCCTCCTTATTCCCCTTTAATTTTGTCAACAGACGGATCAACACGGCTACTTCTGAAAACGTTTGGATTGTGGATACATCATGACCAATGACAGTGGCCTATCGGTTGATCCTTCCATTCCGGACACACCTTTGAATTACTCCAAACCAGATTTGTCCATCCAAGTCCAGGTGGCAGGATTTTTTAAGTTTGTGGTTTGCAGGGGTGGTGACTCAAGTCATGAGACTAGCTGTCAAGTCAGACTTAAGTCACAATAACGACTCAACATGGACTCAACTCAGGTTCCCCCCCCCCAATGACTCTCAACGCAGAACCCACCAACCCACTCCTCTCTTTTTTCTGGGGGAAAAAGCTTGGTTTTAATAGGGACCGAACTTGTGGCTTGGAACTTGTGGCTTGGTACTAAAGACATACTCAGACCTGGAACGCAGACCTAAAGATTTGCCCACAACCCTGATAGTTTGAACTCCTGTGTATTTAACCGCACTAGTGCTGACCCCACTAGGGTTGCTGAGCTTTCTTCATAAGGAAAGAGGGAACATAGGATTGCTCTCGAAGTTGAAATGATTATTGAATACATGTATTTTTTATTAGTTAGAGAGAAGAAGACACACACACAATAAAATAGCTATAGCACGTATCCAAAAATATTAGGAAGGAGGCCTCATTATTCCAAATAACTGGGAATTAGAACCACATGATACAGAACTGAATCTACATGAATAGTGAATACTGTTGAAAATAGATCAACAGTTTTCCTTGAGTGGAATGAAGACCCTTCTTTTTAGACTGTCTGAAAAAGTTTTGTTTTGTTTGTTTTTGCATGTAGACTTAACTTTCAAAGAGGTGGATTGTGCGAAACTTCCTGATGCCTCTTAATGTAAAAAAAGGGGGAAAAGAAGAAAAAGTCTACATGCAAAAAAAAGACTATTAAAAAGAAACCATAATATGTATATATTTTTACAGTTAAAAAAATTAATTTGACACCTGGGGACATGTTCCCTTCCACTGAATTACAAAAGGCCAGCTCAAAATTAATCCATACAGATCTGTCCCCTTAATAATATTAATTCTACATGACATCGTAGTGCATAATGCATTTTAAATTAAGTTGGAAAATGCATAATTTATATTTGTTTTATTTCTAAACATATGAAAATGGAAGCATTTGTGAGGTGAAAAAATTATCCATCTATGCGAAAAAAGGAGATGATGCTCTAATAATTACTTCTGCTCTTATTGTTACTCTTGTTGTTGTTGTTGTTGCAGCTACTACTCTTTTAGGAACAACAAGCCAATATGATTCTAGAGCTTTTCAAGAAGAGGACTTCAGCTGTGAAACATTACCAAGAAAAAATGAACCCAGCTGGAGGATCAGGAATTATTGTTTAGCTTACTGTGAAATGAATATGTTAGCTTAAAATAGGGGAAAGGCCACTGATTCCTAATAAACATTATCAAATTGATAAGACACCATTTCTAAGCACCTTGGTTTACATAATGATGGCAACTGTGTTGGTCTTCACTAGGAGTAGGGATGGAAATCCTTGCTTGCCTTATCCCCACACATGAGGATGAAAAGTTGTAAATATTATCCACACCAACAAGAGAGCAAGATTTTATTTTCTGTTGTTCTTGAGGAGAGGTTTCACATTAGAAAGAATTATTTTTATGCTGTTGTGCCAAACTACGATGGCTGCTGTTTTGTTGGAGGGATTTCTAATTATTAAAAGCAGAGGATGGGTTGTTTGTATCTTCCTGAACAGTGCCATGATCTGTGCTTACCGTGCCTTTCTGTTTTGCTTCTCAAAGGGGAAGAACACTAGTTTTGATGGGGCACAAAACAGTTTGTGCTAACAACAGAGACCAACATTAAGAAGGGGCGGAGGGAGTGCCTTGTCTCATGTTCACTTTGAAACTTAGAAATCTTGTGGGACTTGAACATTTTTTTCTGAGGGGTCTTACTGCATTGATATACCCTGAATTGATTAGAATGAAACATCTTAAGCGTATTCTTCATGACCTGAGTTGGTAGACAAGGTGAGAAGTGTTGTGACATAAACATTGTGATCCTAGGCCTACTAAGTGGATGTCACAAGATTTAAAGGTGAGAGATGGGGAATGAGGTGCTTGAGATTGGTTCTGTTTCTTTTGAGCAGTTAGCGTGGGATGAGACGTAATGAATGACAGCATTTTGCCTTGGTCAAAATTATCACCTTTCTTCCCCAGAGATTATGAGGAATGACACCACAGGAAAGAGGCAGCACCTTGTATTTCAGTAGAGAGTAATGAGATCAAGAAGGGAGGAAGGACAAGTTTCAGGAAGGACCTGAGGACTAACGTAAAGGTTTAATGTCCCATTGAAAAAGATCTGCCATGCCTATTTTCTTGAAAAATACTTCAGAACAGGTTGGGTTTTTGGGATTCTTAAAGCGGACTAATATAAACCAATGGGTCTTGGGCTAGCCATCACTAAATTAGATCTCATTGATTACAATGGGTCCATTCTAAGCAAAATTCACTCTGAGGAAAATCCAATAAATGTAGAGGCTATTTTTTTATTTTAAAGAGTGCTCGTTGCCTGCCAACCTAGCAGTTCAAAAGCATACAAATGTGAGTAGATAAATAGGTACCACCTCGGTGGGAAGGTAACAGCGTTCCATGTCTAGTCGCGCTGGCCACATGACCACGGAAACTGTCTACAGACAAACACTGGCTCTGTGGCTTGGAAATGGGGATGAGCACTGCGCCCTAGAGTCGGACATGACTGGACTAAATGTCAAGGGGAACCTTTACCTTCACCTTATCATCTTATCAAATAGTTTGTAACTACAGTTTTTGAGAGAATTCCCAAATGTCTGCTAAAATACCATGAATCAACTAGCAGTAGAAAAGCAAGTCACACACCTGCTTATTCCGGGTAAGTCTGGGCAAACAGGCATGTTTTTAACTAATATCTGGAAGACAGATGTGTGGGACACCACCAGATCTCCAATGAAAGGGAGAGTCATATCTCATAGAATACCCTTCCTACCATTCCACCATATATTTCCATTTCCACTAATTCTACCAAGTACTCTCATGAGCCTAACAGCCTTGCTGGCATAATGGAGACACCCATTCATTTATTCAGTACAGATCTGCAGGCATTAGAAACCATCTGTGCATAATTTCTAAAAAGCCTGGTTGTCATACATTTGCTAAAATGGAACATACTACTTGCTCCAAAAGGAGAGCCAGTTACTCTCTGAAATAATATTACTGGGGTACACTTTACAGAGCATTTTCAGACCTCCTAGTGGCAAGTGAGAGGGGACTTACTGGTTTAGGTCCATCACCATCGTCACTATTCCATACTACCAACGGCCATTTGCATGTTGCATTGAGAGGTGGCTAACCATGGATGTACAATGTGCAGTGACTGCTCAGTCACCAAAGTGCCTTCTTCTTGAAATACCTTCAAAATAAGGTATTTCAACTGGAACAATCTCAGAGATTGCATGTCACCACTGCCTCATCTTCATTGTTGTCTTTTCTTCTTCTTCTTCTTCTTCTTCTTCTTCTTCTTCTTCTTCTTCTTCTTCTTCTTCTTCTTCTTCTTCTTCTTCTTCTTCTTCTTCTTCTTCTTCTTCTTCTTCTTCTTCTTCTTCTTCTCCTTCTCCTTCTCCTTCTCCTTCTCCTCCTTCTCCTTCTTCTCCTTCTCCTCCTCCTCCTCCATTTGTGTCTTTGTAGTCAATCAGTTCTTTCGTACTTGCTCTGCATGTTGGGAGTTAGCTTCCTAAAGGGAGAATATGATAGATTGCACAAACACAAAAGGTTTATGAAAACTATATTTTGCTTACATTGGGGAAAAAACATGGTGGTGGGTAGTGGTGAGAAAAAGAATCTTAGTCTTCTGCCAGAGCCAAGATCAACTCAAGGGGGTGAATTCTCAAAGATCACTTCTCTCCACATCAAGACAACCCATACCATGGACCACGTACAGTGCCTGCTAATCTAAGACTGATATTCAGTCTGATATCTAAGTATTGATGGAACATCTGAGGGGGATTGTTCTTCTTTCTTTCTATGCTGGACAAACTGGAAAGCCCTTCAGATAAAGGATGTTTTTAAGTTGCAGGCAATGAATGCCTTTGATGGCCTATCAAACAGAAAGATGTTCTCTATACAGTGGGAGATATGGCCACCAGAATTAAAAAATATGGCCTTCCTGTGACCTTCAAAGTTGCATTGGTTGTTCTCATTCGGCTGTTTTTGAGCACTTGGAGATAGCTCTTTAAAGTGTCCTAAACTGATAAGCTACCCTTTCCTAACAATAAAAATCAGTTACTCTAAGCCAGTTCCCTTATATCTGCAAGCATTTGCTTTGTTCCATATTTTGATGTACACACAAGGGGGAAAAAAAAGAACCAGAGAAATATTGTAGCAGATCCAACCGTAAAAAGATATATTTACAATTATGCTTGCAGACAAATTTATGAACATGCCCAAGGCCAACACATTAATCCAGAAACATCATGTCTCATGTTTGTAGAATTATCTTGTGGTTTATTTCAGGCAATGGATGGGAGGAGAGGGATAGAGTGCACACAATACTTAAGAAAAAAATGATAATCAGACACTTTTAACACTTCTAAATCATAACGTTGCAACACCTTGCTTTTCTTACAACTCTTGGCAATTCTCCTCCCAAGAGACCATCATTCTTTCGAGAAAATAAGATATTTCATTTGGAACAATCCCGAAGAGAGTTCTTACACTCGGGGGCATTTTTAATATATATAAAAAAAGACAATTTACACACAAGACTATGGCTGTTGATGCGATAATTGAGAACCACTTGGTGAAAATGTCTTTTTCTTTCCACAGTTACTCCTTTTGACTTTTTTTTTCCCCTAACCAAAAGAAAAGAAAGAAAGAAAAATAAGCTGCTATCTCAAGAGGATGGGAGAGAGAGAGAGAGAGAAAGAGAGATGAAGCAGCTGCAAACTTTTGACATCAGGGAGAAAAACCTCTGCCTAGAGGGAGATAGGAAGCTCATCAGAAAGGTGTCCAGATCACTCTTTCCCCACCCTCCAAGCCCTATCCTTTTAAGCTACGGGAGCAGAGAAGGAAAATGCCTGTTGTGAGTTTAGGTTGGTGGTCCAAGGAGGGACTCCAGACTCCATCCCATCATTTGGAAGGGACAGCAGAGAGGGAAGCCTCTGCAGATGCTCCCTGGATCTTGAGCTCAGGATCCAGGGTCCTATTAGATCTTAAGGGAAATATGTACTCCCTGCAATTATCAAGTTTTCTCTTCAGTGATTGGTTTCCTTCACCAACACATGCTTCAGCAGTCACACTGGCGCAGTAAGCCATCTTCCAGTGACCAACTATGAAAGAGCACAAGGGAATGCAAGAGAAGAAGGCGACAGAGAACTTGCGCTAAGAGAAAAGGACATCTCCCTTTCGAGGAGCACAGTTTTTCACCACAAAGTTTTGCCCACCTTGGAAGATATGTATTGCTCAGTTTGATCTCCAGGTGATGCCTGCAAGCATCACATTGAATCAAATCAAATCATGGAGTGTGAAGGGGGATTATATCAAGTTCACCCCCTTGCTCAATGCAGGAATCCAAATCAAAGTATATCAGATAGTTGTCTAATTTTCTCTTGATTTCCTCCAGTGTTAGAGAGCTCCCAAGGTAATTGGTTCCATTGTCATACTGCTCTAACAGGAGTTTTTTTCCTGACATTCAGGTTAAATCTGGCTTCCTGTAACTTGAGTCCATTATAATGTGTCCTGCACTCGGGGATGATTGAAAACTGATCCTGCTCCTCCTCTATATGATTATCTTTCAAGTATTTGAAAATTGCTTTCATATTTCCCCTCAGTCTTCTTTTCTCAAAGCTAAACATGCTCAGTTCTTTCAGTCTTTCCTCATGGAGCTTAAGAGCACATTGCTCCCCTGTACTCCTTAGGATTAAATAATATTTGAAGGAAGTAACAATGAATAAAACAGATGGAAATGAAGATGGGAAGAAAATGGATAATGAAATTAAATGGAAACAAATAACAAAATTAAGAATATTAAACCATGTCATTAATAGTAATAAATAAATAAGATGTGTTTTTTGAGAAATGCCAAGATCATACATTTAGAAATAAAAATCAACCTGCTGTTCATTAATTCCAAATAGCCTTTATGTATTTCTTGATTAATCAATTCATTTATGTATACATTACTTGAAGTATGTGCAAAACCACTTTTTCTCCAATGAGCACAAGATGACATACATGAATCAGTTCCTCCCCACTTTACCCCAGTGAGGCGAAGATCATTTAGGGAGCTTGGCTGAGGATTTGAATCCAGGTCCCGTGGGTCCATTGAGAGCTGGACCATAAAGAAAGCTGACCACCAAAGAATTGATGGTTTTGAATTGTGGTGTTGGAGGAGACTCTTGAGAGTCCCCTGGACTGCAAGGAGAGCAAACCTATCCATTCTGAAGGAAATAAACCCTGAGTGCTCACTGGAAGGACAGATCCTGAAGCTGAGGATCCAGTACTTTGGCCATCTGATGAGAAGAGAAGACTCCCTGGAAAAGACCCTGATGTTAGGAAAGTGTGAAGGCAAGAAGAGAAGGGGACAACAGAGGGCAAGATGGTTGGACAGTGTCATCGAAGTGGCCAACATGAATGAGACCAAATTCCGGGAGGCAGTGGAAGACAGGAGGGCCTGGTGTGCTCTGGTCCATGGGGTCACAAAGAGTTGGACACAACTAAATGACTTAACAACAACATCTCAACAAGTGTCTGTTGCACTGGGAATGCTATTTGCTTTCTGCTCTACATTAGATGCCAGCCAGGGCTTATACTCTCTCACTACATGTGAAAGAGTGAAGAACCGGAATTTGTCCTCAGTACTGGTTGAAAAAAATAAGAAGCAAAAGACACAGATCTGGAGGCTGATTCTCTGAATGCAGAGCAGCAGAAGAGAAAGAGCTAATTTGTGTAACCTTAAAATAAATAAATAAATAAAACAGGGTGGGCAGTGGGAGTAGAAGCTGATTAATCGGCCTTGCCACGATCACTATGTACTTAGACACGACTTAACGACTAAAACCAACAAGAACCCATGGGTCCTAGGTCAGAACTGTTCACTGTGCCACACTTGAACCACTAGTGAGTCAATACAAACAAATCAAAGAACTGAGCATCACTGCCTCCAGACCTAACCTGCTGGTTCTATTCATTCTGGTAGGTCACACAGTATTGTCTGATATGATGTGATGTTCGTTAGATATCTTAAAGCATTTTCCCAGCTCTTCAGCGGTGCATTTTCCTTAAATCTTCACATGAAAAAAAAATCCAGGTAATTAATGGAATTTAATAGTAAAATGTGAGGGAGCTGGTGTTTGTTCTTTCCTCTTCCTCTGTTTATAAAAACAGCATCTCTCTAGTCTTTTTTACACCATGTAATCGCATCTCAGTAGTTTAGCTCAAACAGCGCTTGGAGTGGATGTAAGAGAGACAGAGAGAGAGAGAGAGAGAGAGAGAGAGAGAGAGAGAAATCCAAAAAGAAACAGATGTTGCTTTCTAAGGGCAGCAGTAAAACCCTCTGAGTTGGTAGGGGTTGGACTCGTTTGTTAAATATGAGCAAGATTCACTAAACAGAGCATTTGCTAGCAAATGAGTGAAATTTCCTGTTATGGATACCACTTGCTATTTTTTTTTTAAAGACAACACTTCTCTTAAATGCTTGTTATTTAGCTTTGAAATGAAAACAAATGTATGTATCAAAGAGTTAAACTTTATTAAGTGTAAAATTGGTTTTTGAGAAAGCATTTGAAATGGGACGCAGAAGAAAAACAAAGTCGAGGAGAAGAATTTGCTGCCCCAGAACAGACAGAGGTAATAACTCTCACCGAAAAGCAACAGAAATAGAGGGAGATGAACACAGCATGCGAGCATCCCCTGCCAACCTGAAATCCAGGTTGGTGGTCCAGGTAGGACAAGCGTTCGACTCTAGTGACTGCCTAGGTTGGCAAATTGCAAGGGAATGGCATCTTTCTTAGAGCGGCAGATGGCAAGGATGTTTTCTTTCCCAGCATTGCTCTGGCGCACACACGTGCGCTCTGTTTTAGAACAGCTGGATGAAACTGTAGAAAAGAGGACCTGAGCAGCTGGCTATTGATGCTGTCAGAACAATAGGGAATAAGGATCCCCGTCACGATTTAAGAAGCTCTAAAAAAGAGAGAGAGAGATGGGCAAAATCTCCATTAAAAAGAAAAAGAAATAGTTTATGCATACACTCATTCCTTGGTTAAATACATGTTAAAAGGCTCTTTTGAAAATTCTAGTAGCGCTAACTTAATGGGCGCATGGCTCTTCATTGAAAGCCCTGGCAACTAGAGTGGAAAAGAAGTCGATCAGATCTGGCAGTCACGTTTCTGCACTTCCCTGGACTCATGGCAGGAAGAAACATACCTGGCCTTGAGGATTCGCACATTTGAAAGAATTAAGTGTGGGGGCGAGTTTCCGGAGTGCATGCAAAATTATGCACACCCTTTAAATATATGGACTGCTAAAACAGTGCAGTTGGAAAAAAAAAAACAATTACACACATACGATTTGGTGAATGGGAGAAATGTTTCAGTTACGTAAGACATATAAATAAATATACATGGTTGTTGTGGGTTTTTTGGGCTCTTTGGCTGTGTTCTGAAGGTTGTTCTTCCTAACGTTTCGCTAGTCTCTGTGGCTGGCATCTTCAGAGGACAGTACATATACATGTTTAATAAAATGTGCACATTAGGGAAAATGCACATGTACTGTGTACAAAGATCAGTGTAAAATTGAGAACAAAGTTTCACAGCCAGGTATGAAAGAAGGATGGATGACATTCATCCATCAATTCAGCTGGACAGAATTAGAAAAAGACAAAATTTCTCAGGCCCTGCTGGTTATTGTGCACATATATGCTTACTATTCCCTGTGCTGATTAATCTTTACCAACCTATTGCTAATGTTCAGACTTACTCTGTGTTAAAAAGAAATGTGGACCTTGGGGGGGGGGGCAAGAAACCAAACTCACAGGGAAGAAAACAGAACATTTTGCAAACCCCAACAAAACAAAGATAGGGCAGAGATGCAGGAGAGATTTGGCAAAACTCAAGAGAGCTGGAAAAGAGCATTGTCCATAGTCATACCACAATGTGGAACAATGTGCAACAATGGCAGTGTGGCCGGGAAATGCAGCCCCCACGCCTAACTTCCACAGCACTAGTCCTACATGGGAAGGGAATGAGTGAGCAGGGCTTTACTCCATGCAGTGTCCTGAAACCCTCTGCACGTGAGCCGGGACCAGTAAACAGATTTGACAATGGTTTACAATTGCAATGTCAATATGCAGGAAAAGCATATTTGCACAGCAAACAAATATTGATGTTATGCCAGCTTAGCTTTCATGGCTTATCCTGAAGAATCATGGGAACTGTCAGCTGGTGAGAGAGCAAATTATTCTTTGGTGGATAAATTTGTGCCTCTATGGCCCTCTCACAGAACTACAGTACCCAGGGTTCCTTGTTGAGAAAGAGTGACTCTTAAAACTGTGACATATACATTCCTTCTTCGATTCCCAATGAGGGCCTAGAACTCATTAGTTTGATGGCCTATATACTCCATTTACTGCCACTCCAGTCCCTTCTCCGGTTTAGAGGCAACTCCTCAGCAATGAATTATGCTGGAGCACTAAAAGAGAAGTATATTTCTCTCACATACCATTCCACCTTTCACCGTCCCACTGGTGAATGACACTCCTACCCATTCTCTACTTCCCAGACTAAATCAAACTGCAGGTTACTAATAAAAGAAGTCATGACTAACAAATTAAATTTCCTCTCCATTAATTTGAGAACTCAGCGAGATTTACCAGGGTTTCTGATTCTTGGTTAGAAACGGGGTAAGTGTGCCCACCTAATGATCAAATACATCACTAGACAATAAAATTTCGATAACAGATCTATTTCTATGCAGCAGCACAAATACACGTCCACAGAAGGGAGAAGCAGAGCCCGTTGGGAGCCTGATTCATTCCAATCATGCCTAAAAGTTGGAAAGAGAACAGATTCCGAATATTACACATGATTGATATGACCAGGAATTTCCGCTGACCCTCAAATATACAATTAAGCTTTCTGTGTGTGACTTGTCTTTATTGTCCTTTGTTCCCCAAGGATTCGGAAAAGCAGCTAGGCACAGCACTATTGTGTTTAATAAAGAAGTTTGTTTCTGACAAATGGAGGCCCAATGATATACCAAAGACACAGGCGGCGATCACAGGCTTTTATTCCAGATTAATTAAGGCAGAATGATAGTCCTCCCAATTTCATTCTTGCAACTGCAGGGGGATATTAGAAGTGCCTAAACTGCTGCTCAACTGACAAAAAATAAGGCCTGCTTACTATCTCTATCAAATTTGAAAGCAGAAAAGGGCTCAGTGGCCTTGAATGCATTTGTCCTCTCAGAAACACTGCAGGCAGATAGCTATGATTTACATTTCCTCTCTGGACAGCTGAGAATGGTCCAGTCACCCAGAGTTTCACCACAACAGCTGTGCAGTTATCACTGGACTTCTCAGTCCAGTTGTTCATACCAACTAGTAGACTTACCGAACCCGTGGAAACCTGTTCAATCAACCTCTCTGCAAATTCCATGGATTCTCCTCTGTTGTCTATTTTAAACTAACAATTGCATTTAGGTTTTTTCATTTTGATGCTTTGTGTCTGTGCAACATCAAAGTTACAAAAGCTAGTGTATATAGATGGATTCCCAGTGTGGTATAGTGGATAGAGTGATGGACTGGGAGGACTCTGCAGAACACGGTTCGAAACCCCATTCAGCCATGGAAATTGACTGGGGGAATGGAACTGGTAAAACCCCTCCTTAAATATCTCACTTACCTTGAAAGCCAAGTCAGTTCTGACTTGGTGGCAGAGAACACACACAATGTACCGGAAAAAAGTGCGTCTTATGGTGCAAAAAATATGGTATATAGAACAAAGTTGGGTTTTTTTTCGCACTTGAAAGCATGTTGACATATCAGAAGCCTAATTTTTTTTAATTATCTAGTGCTTCCAAACTTCATGCAGTTGTTTTACCAACAATCTCTGTGTCCTCTCATTTATGGGTATAGCTGTGCTGCGCTATCATCAATGTACTGTACATGCCCCTGTTTCTGTAAATATAGAAATTTGAGATTTGCCACTGGAACTATTCATTACAGTTTGAAAATAAATTAATAATGAATAGCAATGCCACTTCTTCATTAATATTCTACAAAAGGAAAATATGTACTCATTATTCCTTTCATGAATTCGGCCCATTGAAGGTTCATAAATAATTGTGCTTCACAATTGTGTCTAATTAGTAATGAGCTTAATCCAGTCTGTTGCCAAAGCCTGAAGCAAAGGATTATTCATTCATTCATTCATTCATTCTCTCTCTCTCTCTCTGAAAGTTGTATTTTCACCAAGATGGGGCAATTCTGAATTTTTTTAAAAAAATTGTATTTTGTCCAATGCCAGACTCTCTTAGAGTTCTAATATCGTAGCCAAGCTGAATTCACCTTTGGTTCAACAGAATTTCAGTTGCTTTTTAATCATATGACAGCCATTTTCTGGTGGAGATGGAAGTTAATTTAGTAGCTGTGTAGCAAGGACTTTGAAGTGACCACAGTTGCAAATAGGCAGTCATGGCTATTCACTTTGTAATAAATGGAAAAATAAATCAAATGGAGCCTACTCATTCATCACTAATTAAGGAGCTTGTGAAGAGGGCCTTACATTCTTCAGTGGCATTACACTTTTGTGGTGGTGGCCGCCATATTGTTCTCGCAGAATGGCTATCACTTCCCATCCTTCCAGCATATTATGGTAGGAAAATGGCAGTCCTCAGTGGCGGGGCACACTATACTTTCTGTCTACTGCTCTTTTATGTTTCCAGAATGCCACAAGACAACCCAACGTCTGGTACAGTGAAGGAGCATAAAACTGCTGCCTCCAGGAAGCAGATGCTGAAAAATTGTACGTTCCTCCAGGTGGCAATAAAAAGGAAAGAAATAACAATAACAATAACAATAACAATAACAATAACAATAACAATAACAATAACAATAACAATAACAATAACAACAACAACAACAACAACAACAACAACAACAACAACAACAACAACAACAACAACAACAATAATAATAATAATAATAATAATAATAATAATAATAATAATAATAATAATAATAATAATAATAATAATAATAATAATAATAATAATAATAATAAACAAAACCAATTGAATGTAAATAACAGAAAAGAACATAAACTTAATCCACAAAAAGTGAACGGAATATGATTTTAGCAAACAAATTGTGAATGGTTTCCAGTAACCAAAGCCAAAGGAATAATGTTGTAAACAGAAAAGATTCTTGCACAACCATAAGAACTGGCATGGAGTTGAACCCGAGTGCTCTTATGTCTGTATAAATCTAAGAATTTGCAGAATAAAAGCACAACATGTCACTGTCATAGTGGAGGCAGAAGACCTAATATTCAAGCTTATGCATAGGGAATCTCCACAGTACAAGTCCTGCTTGACCAAGTCAGGGTCCATCAATTTTCAACAAATGTTCTATACCTTTTTTTAAAAATAAAATATATTTACCGGGGGAAGTCTCCATTTCCCACCCATAGTGCGTAGGGATGTAAATAGTTGGTGGTACCATTCTCATAGGCATGGATGAGGAACTGCAACATTCTTATACTTGTTATTGAGAGTGGCAAGGAATGGCTTTGGATTCAGTTCTTGTATTGGCTGGCATGGGGTGGGGTGGAGGTGGAGAAGCCAAAGGTGGCAATAAATTTTGCAAGGTTTTGTACAAAGATGAACACTTCATAAATTGAACAACTTGCGCCAAATAAGGAAGATTGCTGCTTCATTCAAGAATGTAATGCTCTAGATGGCTTCTCTGGATCTTTTAAAATAACAATCCAGTCCTTCTGTGTCTTGGAAAGAATACAAATTACAAGGATCTGGAGGGGAAACAAGAACTCTTTGTCTCAGTCTTAGCTGGAGAGAAATCTCGCAGGTCTACAATTTCTCAACAAGGTGTGTTTTGTTGAGACAGACTAAACTGACAAGAACAAGCAATTATAGCAAGAATGAGTTAGTCTCACCTTATGATCTCTCAAGTAAGAATAGTCTGCTAACCTCTCCTCTCCTAATGGTCTGTCTAATAGTGAGAGTGGATTAGCTTCCTCGTGCTCCTTCCTGATGCCCACTCAAGCAATGTGTATGAGATAGCCCCTTCCCGTTGGGTGTGTATCTCACACAGTGTGTGAGAACTAGCTGTAACATTCTATGCCTGGCAAGGTCTATGCATAGCAGAGGGAGTGCTTTAGCATGCAACTGGGCACAAAATTGTGGATGGAAACAATTTGTGTTGTTGCAACAGAGCCTAATGGGCGGAGAGACTACCAATCCATCAATCCCTTGCAGCCCACACAGATCTTAAATATTCCCATCCATTTCCTCTGTCTGTTCACATGATCATAAGAAATGACAGAGCCTTCATTCTCCATCTGTGTATAACTGAAAACTCCTGTGAAGACTTTGATTTCTTGGCTAATGCTCCAAGAATTCTGCCTAAGGGAATTCCTGGTGAATTCTGTGTCCTGACGTCCATAAATCCCAACTCCCCTATTCACTGTTCACTAATAGAATTGAACATGTGTAAGACTGTGGGTGGACTCTTATAGGAGCTTTGATCGACTTTGTCAGAGGTACCCCACTTGGGTCTGTTTCTTTCTTCCCACACCCCTTCTTGTGGTGCAACTCTCACTGGCTTTTGTGCAATTGCTGGAAAGGTGCTGAAGTAAAACCCGCCTGGTTACTACATGCCTGAAACTGACCGCATTTTGTAACTTGCTCCTCATTATTTCATAAACTTTTGTGTTTTCCCCATTCATGGAAATATTGTTGTTGTTGTTTTTCCCCCAGAGAGATCCAGAAATACACAAATGCCACTAGAGATGAAGACAAGGATCAGGTTAGAGTGTCACCAAAAGGGCACAAAATAATCAGGGTTTTACAGAGTCTTTCTATTTAACTATCAGCTTAATGAGGAATGTGTAAGTTATGTGTGTAAGACACCTCAGGCATCCAAACACCTGCCTACTATAAATATATTCGTGACCCTGAACTGCAATAGACTTTTGTAAGTCCTGGGATAATATACCTCTCCTCCCTTTTTCCCAAAATGTTTTAATTTGACATGTGTTTTACTACAGCCTTTAAACATAAGGGAACACAAAGGGAAGGTTAATTGGAGTGGCTAATTAAAACATAGATAAGTTAGGGGAATGGAACAGTGAGGCTGGTTTTGTTTTGATATTTAGCAATGTTCTGTAACTCTCAAGATGTGGAGTTAGCCCATGGTCTGGTGTTTTTATAAATTGCTACGTAGCCTGCAGAGCCAAAGAGGAAAACAAAGAGTTGGTAACAATTGATCCCCAAAGGAAAAGTTATAACAATTATGACTAACATGATTACTTGCAGCAGTTGAAAAATAAAATCTGTTTCTTCTGATGGTGTGATTTCCCCTCCCTTCACTTTTATGTTTTATGATGCATATGCAAGATAGGAGGAAGAAGGGGGAAAGAGAATAAATGGAAAATTCCCAACAGGGAAACATAATTATATGTATTCCGTTCAGCTGTAAGAATACATAGATAGTGCCGGGTGGATGATTCCAAAGCCTAGGGGCTAAGTGCAAGACCAGCATGCAGAACCTGGGGGTCATAGCTAGGATCTTCTTGTCCGGAGAGTGATTCCCAGTTTTGAACGTCTCCAGCATTTCAAGGGCTGTTCAGTTCAAATAGAGAACAGAGAGATTTAAGCTCGCCTTCCACACTGATCAGCACCTGGAAGGTAGACTCAAGAGGAACAAAGATCACCTGGTCACAAACCTCCTGAGTTGAGTGGAATGTGTTCTAATTCTGTTCAAGACATAAGAATAATGCTTGACTTTGCATGTGTTCGCAAGCCTTCACACCTGCAATTTCATGGAAATTAAAGTCTCTCCCCCCCCTTTTTTTTTGGAGATTCATTAAGGGAAATGGGCACAGACCTCTGGTGCAGTGGTTCATGCTGGTTCTGTTGGTTCCATAGTTCCGAGCCCTGCCTCCTGTGGCAGGCACTCATTCTGAGGCAGCACCCTGGCTTCCATGCCCCACCTCCTCTGGGTGCTGTCTCTGAGTGGGCACCTGCGAGAGGAGGTGGGGCTCAGAACCATGCCACACCTGTTGGATTGACAGGCAAACTGGCATGAACCACCAAACCAGAAGTTCATGCCCATCTATTCATCAATGACTACTGTATATATATATATATGATGGCTGTTAGTCCTATCAGTGCGAAGCAGGGATGTCAAAAAACCTTACTAGATTTTTCACTCTTCACCAAGCAGGCTGTCTCGAAACAGTCTGTCAAGGACCTGACGGTCCATATGAGATATCTCACCACCAACATGAGAAAAAGACAAGGACCTTTTTTTAAAAAGTGATTGCCTTTTGTGCAAAATGTTTCTGTTCAAAAAGTCTAATTGTTTTCCCTTGGAGAATCGAAGCATACACACACACACACACTCCGAGCACAGAAGGGCAGTCTGTTTGACCAAGCAGATGCAAGCAACCCATCACCTGCTTCTACTTTTAAAAACTCCATACTGGATCATACCTGGAAACTTTGGATTAAGTGGGACAAATTAAATAGTAGGACCGACCTCATGAACTGAACTCACTGCCTGTTAAACTTTTAAACTGAAAACCAAGTTTTCCCTCTTTCCAAAGTCCCTTTCCTCTCATGCTGTGTTTTCTGGGCTGTAAGCCTGTAAACAGGGATTCTCTCATTTATGACATTTTAAAGTGGCTCTGGGAATCTTTAGGAGTCAAGAGTGTTCAACAAAACACAAAATCTAGGACTTCCTTTTTCAGAGTATTAACAGCTTGCCAGTTGTCTGACCTGATCTGAACTGCTTGACAACTCAGTGGTCGAGGCATCTGGCTGCAGAGCCAGAGGCTGGAAGTTCCTTGACAGTGGCTGGACTCGATGATCCATAGGCTTCTTTCCAGCTCTGCAGTTCTAGGAATATAAGATCTAAGATAAGACCAAAATGTCATCTATGCTGATAGATGAGACAGACAGACAGAGAACAACAACAACAATAATCTTAGAACTGCAGGGCTGGAAGTTGCTCTAAGGATCATCTAGTCTAGCCTCTGTCAAAGAGGCAGAGCGGGGAACTGAACTCCCAACCTCTAGCTCTGCGATCAGATAGACAGACAGACAGACAGACAGACAGACAGACAGATAGACAGACAGACAGACAGACAGACAGACAGACAGATAGATAGATAGATAGATAGATAGATAGATAGATAGATAGATAGATAGATAGATAGATAGATAGAGAGAGAGAGAGAGAGAGACAGACAGACAGACAGACAGACAGACAGACAGACAGACAGATGGAAGACAGACAGAAAGACAGATAGACAGATAGATAGACAGATAGATAGACAGACAGACAGACAGACAGAAAGACAGATGGAAGACAGACTGGAAGATAGACAGACAGACAGACGGACGGACGGACGGACGGACGGACGGACGGACGGATGGATGGACGGACAGATGGACAGATGGATAGATAGACAGACAGACAGACATATTATAGAGGAATGACACACAATAAAGAGGTCAATGACATCCCATCTCTCTTTCCCCCTCCCTCCCTTCCCCCCCATGCAGATTTTTACAACTGGAGAATGATTTAAAGATTATTTCTTCTATCATTCACATCTTCTCTAATTTGCCAGAGATGAAATCCAGATTTTTTTAAAAAAAACAGGATCTAAGTGTGCAGCAATGCCTTCAACACCCTGGCATCCTCTAAATGAATGCAGAACTGGGTTGATTGTATATTTAAATAGATCAATCAAAGACACATAAATAATAAATAAGACAAAACTTTGCTTCCCATTTAACATGCAAGTCAGAATTTGGGTTGTGGGGGGGGAAGAAGGGAAGAAAAGAAGGGTGTTGTGGTGTGCATGGGTGTGTGTCTGTGTTTATCCATTTGCCGGCACTACGAGATAAAAATCCACAAAATTCTTTTTTTTCTCTTTCTTGACAAAGAACGCTAGTCAAAAACTGGGAAGCAGATGGCTGCTTATATATTTCCTTTTTTTTATTTACTGCAATACTAAAGCCACCATAAAAAAGCAAAGTTGAACAGACAGAGCTAATAATATAATCATTCAAAACACCTGCAAACAGTGCAGATGGGCAATTTCTGTCTGCAAAATCATCAGCGAAAGACCGCCTTCCCATATGGACAAATCTATCTGCCTTGGAGCATCCATTGCTTTGTCCCTTACCTTAAGAAAACCTGCACCAAGCATATGCAGTCTTTTTATAGCATGGCAGAAGTGCTTCAGATCTGCCGGCTTTTTAAAAAGAAGCTAAATATAGCTTACAGTGCCTATAACCTTCTGCCACTCCACCCGATTCGCCCACTGCTATGCCACAGAAGAGCAGAAACCCGAAATTTAAAAAGTGACTAGCATTCAATAGAAAAGCAAACAGCTTTTTTTCTCAGTCAGAGTGTTTACAATTGGTTAATGTATATTAATGAACCAGATAGTCCATGTTTCATTCCTAAATATCTTGCACTGAAAACTATGCCAGAAAGAGCTGAGGTTAATCCCCCCCCGCCCCTCTAACTTGCAAAACTTTTAAAATGAGGAAATGTCTACAGTTTGGTCCCTGGCTTCAGCTTACCTCTTAGTGAAAGTGTAAATATAAGGAGTAGGAGAAAGAATAGAAATTAAAACATGACATGTTCAATCCAGAGATGCTCTAGGAAACCTGATACAGGTTTCCTAGATTAGGTTTGTTATGATTAGGTTTGTTGTTGCCTTTTATGCATATTTATCATTTTCTAAATTTTTATAAACCCCACTTTCCTCCAGGATAGTGCAACAGACATGATTTCACCCACATTCATGTAACCTTCACAACACTCTTGTGAGGTAGACAGGGCCAAGAGACAGTGATAGATCTGTGTTTTCAAAATGAGTTATGCCTCCCATTAGGGACTTGGATCCAGATGTTCCACATTCTAATAATAATAATTGCATGCCATCAAGTCAGTTCTAAGGGACGTGGTGGTGGTGCGGGCTAAACCACAGAAGCCTTTGTGTGCTGCAGGGTCAGAAGACCAGCAGTCATAAGATTGAATCCACGCGATGGAGTGAGCTCCCGTCGCTTGTCCCAGCTCCTCGCCAACCTAGCAGTTCCAAAGCATGCAAATGCAAGTAGATAAATAGGGACCACTTCAGTGGGAAGGTAACAGAGTTCCATGTCTAAGTTGCACTGGCCATGTGACCATGGAAACTGTCTTCGGACAAGCGCTGGCTCTACGGCTTGAAAACGGAGATGAGCACCGCCCCCTAGAGCCGGACACAACTGGACTAAAAATGTCAAGGGGAACCTTTACCTTTAAGTCAGTTCTGACTTTTGGCAACCCTTTCCAGGGTTTTCTAGGTAGAGAATACACAGAAGTGCTTTACCATTCCCTTCCTCTAGGGGCAACCTTGGGACTGTGCAGCTTGCCCAAGGATACACAGGCTGGCTCTTCTCCCAGAAGGCACCATGGGGAATTGAACTTGCAACCTCTGCTCTGCAGCCTGGGGCCTAAACTGCTGAGCTATCCCCAGTTTAACAGCTACACTGCACTGCAAACCTTGACATATTTATAGCTCAGAAGCTGTGCTGAGAGTGTGAAGTAGGAGGGAAGTATCATGGTTTCTTTACTGGCACTAGCAGCTCATTTACTCTTTTCCAGAGTCAGGTCTAAGACCAGGAAAGGCCACCACCTTGGAATTCCAGTCATCTTAGCAAAGCAAGAAACACAGTAGAAGTACAGTGATCCACAGAGGAGACTAGCTACAAGTTCCCCACACAATCCACCCCTTTCTCATTAACTGGCACTTAAATTCTCAGTAACTCGCTCTGAGATATTTGTAGGAGAAAGAGTAAAAGTATTTCATTCCTTAGAGTTGTGAGAAGATCAACAGTTGACAACTAACTTCAGACTAAAAGAGGGGAGGGGGGAAGAACATTCAACAGACAGGCACTGACCTCAGAGGAGGAAAGGACCAATTAGATAGACTGACAGTCCTCCCAACCTAGAAAGGCCTCTCTTAGCCAGACAAACCACATACAGCATGCAAGGTTGTGAAAACGGCAGCAGTTTCCACCGTTTGTACAAAACATAATGTGTTGAAAAAATCTTTTATGTGAAAAACAGTTACTTTTCCCCTTGCAAAGCTTAGTGCCTGCATCCACATAAAGCAGACCAGGGCAAAGTGTGGCCCGAGGGCCACGTACAGCCCGCAAGCCTCTCCTGTGCAGCCCGCGGACAGTTTTGAACATCAAAACCATTCATAGCTTTTTGTCTAAAGTTGATGTTGCTTATCTTTAAAAAAACCTCTTTAGCATTTGTGAAGATTAACAAGTTTAAAATAAAAACAATCATAACATCACTGTTTCATTTTATTTTAAAGTAAAGTTGGTTCGGCCCCCGAACACAGTTCAGATTTTTCATGTGCCCCCCCCTATAGAAATTAATTGCCCACCTCTGACATAGAGGAAGCATGACAGGATGGGCCAATTGATTACAAAGATGTACAACACATCCAAAATTATTACTTACTAATGCATGCAACAAGGCAACCATTATCACATGTTTGGGTACTTCCCATTTCACATTGAATAAATAAATAAATAAAATGGATAGGTTTGTTCTCCTTGCAGTCCAGGGGACTCTCAAGAGCCTCCTCCAGCACCACAATTCAAAAGCATCATTTTTTTGGTGGTCAGCCTTCTTTATGGTCCAGCTCTCACTTCCATACATCGCTACTGGAAAAACATAGCTTTGACTATGTGGACCTTTCTTGGCAAGGCGATGTCTCTGCTTTTTAAGATGCTGTCGAGGTTTGTTTTCCCATTTATTGTGTCAGAATTGACATCTCAAATCCTATATGGACATTCAAAATATCACCTAGTCATATGAGCAGAAAATGTATGATCCTGCCCCTTCCCACCACATGCCCCTTCATTCTGTATTATCATCTGTGGCATGCATAATGGTAGACATAGTTATATGCATTGATGGTCCATGGAGGCATTAAAGAGAAATTTAGACAACCACCTGGCAGATCTCTTTTGATTTGTACAGTGGTGCCTCGCAAGACGAATTTAATTCATTCCACGGTTAATGTTGTCTTGTGAAAAAATTATTTATTTATTTATTTTATTTATATCCCGCCTATCTAATCAATTAAGACCACTCTAGGCGGCTTACAACAACAAAAAAACAACAACAGTGTAATTAAAAGCAATTTTACATAAGGGGAAACTTTCAGCAAGATGGAACAAACAGTAGGGAGTGGAGAGAGAGGGGAGATCAGGAATTGACTAAGGGGAAGGCCTGCTGAAACATCAGTGTTTTTAGTTGATTTTTAAAAATGCCCAGCGAGGGAGCAAAATGTATTTTCCCATAGGAATGTGTTGAAATCTAATTAATGCGTTCCTATGGGCAAAAGAAAGTCAGAACAATGTCAAATTTGGTTTACAAAGGGTTTATTACGTGCTCTTTAAAGTTATAAATACTGTGCAGATGATTTAAAAAATTTCAATCCAAAAACTTTAACTTTTTAAACATCATAGAAAAACATTTTAAAATCAGCAAACATAAGGCAGGAACAAAAAACGGAAAACATTCGTCTTGCGTCACACAGCCATAGGAGCATTTGTCTTGCGAGTCATCAACCCCCATTTCCAAAACCATTTGTCTTGCGAGGTTTTTTTTTTGTCCTGAGATGGCATTTGTCTTGCGAGGCACCACTGTATTCCTGCATTGAGCAGAGGGTTGGACTCACTGGCTTTTAAACCCCTTCCAACATAACTATTCTATGATTCTATACAGGATGTTCTCAGAGAGTTGAGTACAGAGCCTGGGAGCTAAGTTGAGGACGTTGCTTATGTTTAACCCGAAAAGAAAAGACCGGAAGATGAAATGATAGCCTCTCAGATATCTGCAGATATGTGTAGGGCTGCTACACAGAACCAGTGAACGTAGAATACATGGAATAAAATCCCAGCCTCAGAACATGAGGAAGAACTCCCCAACAGTAAGAGCTTTTGACAGTGCAGTGGACTGTCTTGGAAAGTGGTGAACACACTTTCATTGTAGGTTGTTCTCAGATACCTGTAAAAGACTACCTTAGATGGTGGTGGATGCCTCTTCATTGAAGGTCTAAAAATGGAGTTCACGTAGCCATGTGTCTGGGTTGCTTTAGCCAGGAATTTCCTGCTTTGGCATAAGATGACCCTTAGGATCACTTTGATCTCTATGAGTCTATGACACCATGCTTTTAACTGAGAGGCAGGGACCGTGCACTCTCACTCCTCATACATTCTGCTTCCTATTCTGAAGCCCTAAATCAGGCTACTGTTGTTATTCTCATGACAGTAGAAAGAACCAGGACATTTCTTAAAACAACCTGTGTCCACTGCTGGTGACACATGTTCTTAGCATGGCACAAATTGTATAGGACTGATGAACCCCACACAAGCGCCCATTAGTCTCCAGAAACATGAAATCTATTCTGATTAATACCATCCACATATTTAGCAATTCTGGCTCCTGCTGAGAAACAGGAGAGGAATAGAATTTGCTGGGACTTCCCATTGAGTGGTCTCTGCTTTCTTGTTTGCAAGGATCTTCCCTTCAAAGTTTCTAAGATTTCCTTGAATCTAACAATAATTTAAATAATTACGAAAACTGAGAATACTTTCGTGGTGACTGGCTGTGTTCCCTGTTTTCCTCCAAGCTAAAGTCTCTGCTTTCATGTAAGACATAAAAGAGCAATATCGCTCTGATGAACTAAGACACATGAAATATCTAATTAACATTAAAATATTGTCTCTTGTCATTAGCCTCATTTGTGCTTTAAGTGGCAGCTCTTGAAAGACAGAGGTTCAGACAATAGTGACCTGGACCACACCGGGGGGGGGGGGGGGAATAAATGGTGTGTTCTTACTGTTCTACACATTTTGCAGTTTTATTTTCTTTGCCACTGAAATCTGAATGCAATTGGAACAAGCCATCAAGAAATAAAACAAAACTTTCTTTTAAGGAATAAATGAATGTGCTAATTTGAAAAACCACAGAGCCACAAAAAGGACTCAGTGCAATCTTAGATACATTTACTCAGACGCAAGTTTCACTGTTCATTGTTAGTGTGTTAGGACTGATCCCTTAAATTACAATCCTATATTCACTTGTTTGGCAGGTAATCTCATTGAGCCACAGGATCATAAAGTTCAAAGGGTATCTAGTTTTGCCCCAAATCAATGTAGGTATTACAGTTCATCATGGAACTACAGCACCCTGAGAGATGTTTACAGTCCCTGACTCAGTAATTGTGGAAAAAGAGAACCTGCCACTTCTTAAGGTAACTGTTTCAAAAATATTTAGGATTTTTTCCCACAGTCCCTCTCTCTGTGATGTCCAGATGTTTCTGATTTATATTCAGAAAGATTTGAAAAGCTGGTTGTCCTTTGTAATGTCCTTTTGAGCTAATCTTTTCAACCTACACCTCTCCCTGGAACAAATGGGACTCACTATCTTCTAGGCATGTCTAGCTGGGGTGAGGTGGATTCTGACTTCTGGAATTTTCCATTCTGGGAGTTCCATCTACCAAACAGACAATTAAATTGTGCTCATTTAGAGTAAAGCTGCTCTGGAAGGCCTCAAAGCTGAGGCTAGGAATAGCTTGAATCTAGTTTGCTGTAAAAAAAAAAAAAAAGAAGAAGCTGCCCCAGTTGTTCCTGGGAATTGACAAAACTATCAGAAGGAAGAATTCTGGGTTTCGTGTCTAAAGAAAAAAATGTGTCTGCTTAATTTCTTCATTTCTTGATGCTTCTAGAAGCTTCTGAGAACAGTTGGGCAATCAGCCAAAGTTGATGAAAGGCACTCTTGACCACAACAGCTATTCACACCTCCATAGAGAGAGACGGGTCCAAGAGTACACCCAACTTGCAAACCTGAGGAGTGTAACTTCACTGAAGTTAGGGAAATGTCTCTCTAATCAGTCTGAAGATCTACTCCATCTTCTCTGGACTCACTTTCAGTTTATTGGCCTTCATCCCGTCCATTGTCGATGCTAGACAGTGTGCAAGGACCTGTACTGCACCACCTGCAGATGAGGAAAAGGAGAGACGGAGCTGCATGCCATCTGCATATCGATATGTAACTGCAGTCTAGGGGAGAAAAATACCTCTCCAACACCTTGACCTACAAGTCATGTTAACGTAAGTGAACTGGAATGTTTGCAACACCTGCTGGAATTACTCACACTGAGCCTAGAATTTAATCACAATGGGGGGGGGGAGTCTTAATTCAAGGAAATTGTAGTAGAGGACACACTGTGAGTGATACTTTCCAACCACTTTGCAACTAGATAGGCAGGGTAGAAATTCTATTATTATTATTATTATTATTATTATTATTATTATTATTATTATTATTATTATTATTATTATTATTATTATTATTATTATTATTATTATTATTATTATTATTATTATTATTATTATTATTATTACCATCATCATCATCATCATCATCATCAATAATAATAATAATAATAATAATAATAATAATAATAATAATAATAATAATAATAATAATAATAATTTCATTGCTTTGTCCACACAAAAATTCATGCACATTTTCAAGTACATTTCTCCATATACACATGTTTTACACCAGTCTTGCCTAATGCATGCTCATCTTCTGAGAAATTTCTCCAAATATAATGCATTTTAACATGTTCTTTTCACTAATTTACAGATTTTCAGGCACATCATCTCCTAATATACCCAGTATTTTTAAACTGGGGCACCACTGAGGAAGAGCTTTCACTGAATAGTGGAACACATGCTTCCTACTCAAAAGACCTTAGGTTGAATCCTCAATTTCTACAGGCAGGACTGGAAAAGTTCTTTCATTAAAACTCTGGAGAGGAGCTGCTCATCAGCTTTGACAATATTGAGCTAAAAAGAGCAAAGTCTGACACAGAATGTATCTACATGATGTTGTGTAGAATTCTATGTTATAGTTCAGGAGAGGGAACTAGAGTCTCTAGCAGAAGATCCTAAGCACCTCGCCAAACTACAAATCCCATTATTCCTTAGGATAGAGCCATAGAGCCAAAGTAGTATTGAACAGTTATCAGTGTGTAGGATAATACAATTTCACTAAACAGGAGCTCCCTGTTTCTGCTTCTATGTAATTACATTCCAGAATTTAGAGGAACATGAGAGACAAGACATAATGGGTGTTTCAGTTCACAAACTGGCTGGGTATGTCTCAACTAGCTACAGTTTCATGAAAACACAGACCAAACAAATTTCTTACCCGTGCTTAGAGGGAGCTCCATTGAACACAACAAGGCTTATATCTATATAGGGTGGCATATAAATAATCCAGGGTGAGGTAGATGTGTGCACATGGGTTAAGAGACAATGAGAGATAGCAGGAATCTCTGAACCAGCTGTTTGTAGTGGGTTGTGGGGTGGTTTTATTTATTTATTTATTTGGCTGAACAGGTATCTGGTGCTTCTCAGACTTACCTCTTCCTGCTGGTGCCCACTCAGAGGCAATGCCTAGAGGAGTCAGAGCAGGGAAGTGCCTGTTCCGCCGAAAAACGAACCAACACAAAGTGCTGGTTCATGCCCATCTCTAAATGAGATCTTTCTCTTTCCCCTTCTGGAGCTTCCCAAAGATAACAGAACGGTTTTGAAAAGAAATCATTCCAGAAAAGGAAACCAAGACTACGAGCATGTGTTTAACAATCCAGAAAAACGAATGCCACAACGCTGACCAGCCTAGACTTCAAAGGATATGAATAATTAAATCAGAGTTTTGCAGCCCAGTCTAATTTTGAAAAATGTAGGCAGAGAATCCCTAAAACCATTTCGGTCCTTTGGGAGAATCACTGTGTGAGAAGCTGGCATCCATTAGTGCCAGACTGAAGAGAGAAAGGGGGAGAAAAATCTACTCCCCTTTGGCACGCATCTTTTGGCAATATAAATAACCCAAGCCTAATGAACAAACTGGTCAGCCTAAAATTAAATGAATGATCTCTCACTGCCTTCATGTTCCCACCAGGATAATCACAAAAGGTGATCTGTTTCAGCAAATCAATTAGGTTCTACAAGCTGGCTTATTTACAAAGCAAGGCGTGTTCCAGCTAGAGAGTTCAATTCCTCTCATTTGTAAGCTGGCAGTTTGATCTTTCTTTCTTTCTCCCTTTCTCTCTCTCTCTCTCTTTTTCAAGTGCAAAGTTAAAATGCTAAAGTGTTGTTTAATCATTCATTTCCTCCAAACGGCCTGATTCGTCCTTAAGCCAATTTTAATTTAGGCAATGCCGTGGAGGACTTCACTTTGTCACACTGTCCTCGATAACTTGAAGAAAGCAAACAGATTGTTTCTGCTACTGAGAAGGGGGAAAACAACAACAACAACAACAACAACAACAACAAGCCAGGCCAAGTCCATCTCTACAGGAAGTGTTAGCATCACACAATAATCTGGTCTTTGTTACACTAGGGTTGTGATGAAGGAGTAAGTCCTCAAGCTGCTTCCGAGAATTTGTATAGTCAGGTACCCTGTTTAAGAGATGATGGTCCTCTGTTTGAAGATGTATCAAATGTCAGTCCTCGGTTTCACTGATTTGCAGTATTTCATATCATATGTCCTAGCAACTTCTCTGTCCAAGAGTTTGGGTCCAATCATGGCAGAAACATAAAGCTCACTTTTCCCAGGACGATCATGTAGATATATTCGCGAAGGCTTTCACGGCCGGGATCTAATGGTTGTTCTGGGTTTTTCAGGCTCTTTGGCCATGTTCTGAAGGTTGTTCTTCCTGAGGTTTTGCCAGTCTCTGTGGCCAGCATCTTAGCCAACTACACCAGAGCACAGAGTGCTGTCCTCTGAAGATGCCGGCCACAGAGACTGGTGAAACGTCAGGAAGAACAACCTTCAGAACACGGCCAAAGAGCCCAAAAAACCCAGAACAACCGACCATGTAGATGATTTCAGGCAGTTTGTCATAACAACAGTTGCTTACTATTATAAATAAGTAGTGTTATAACATATTGGCTGAAATCCTGCCACTTAGCGTAGTAAGTCTCACTAGACTACAGTTCATATACATGGTGCCACAGGTCCCACACATTCCCTTCTCCCACCTCCCTAGCCAATGACCTACTCACCAGTCAGAGCTTGCTCCTCTCCTCCTCCTCCCTGCCTGTTCAACCAATCCACGGCAGGAGCATGGGTTTGCCTGTCCTGCGTGCTTGTCTGAGTGGGTGATCAGCCAGGGAGGCAGGGCAAGGAAGCCTGTGCTCCCACTGGAGACAGGTCGAGCAGTCCAAAATGCACATAAACGTCTCCAATGAAAACGAGCATGTTTTCGCTTCTTGAAATTAACCACATGTAAACAGTAAATGAAAAAGAAGTCTCGCTGATTGTTCACAAAGAAATAACAAATCCATCCAAAGCTACTGTTTTTACTAGCTGATGCAAGACCATTTTCATATTTTTAAACCTTGTGCATCTAGAGAAATGCACAAAAACCAGTCTTAAAAATCTGGAAAATCTTTTCGAAACCAACAAAAGAAAGTGAACCTTGCCACAGCAGAGGATCATCCTCTGGTTTATCAAATGAGGTCAAAACAAGCCAGGATTTATATCCCCAGATTAGACTGAGAAAATGGTAATTTTTGTTGAGTGAAAGTTCTGGACAGCCTTACAGTCTCATTGAAAGTGATAACAGTCAATGCAAGTGTAACCACACAGAGATCTGTCCGCTGTGATCTGCAGGAAAATTATCAACACACTGACATTTGTCACATCTTTTCCCAGGAGATGTCATTTTTCACAAGGATCGGCTTGGTTATCTTGTAGAGTATGCAAACAAAAGTTATAAAGTCGACAAATTAAGGCAAGGATGAACACTCTGTTCTTTGGCTCACACAGTGTACAGTATTCTATACTCCCATATCAAAATTGCATCTATTTTAATATACGGTAATTGCATCAGAAAGGATTTCTGTCCCAGCCGATGATGGATGCCTCAGTCTGGCACAGCGCACAGCTACATGTGGTCTTCGTTGTTGTAGAATGGCACAAAAGAAATTGCTATTGAGCACTGCTGGCTACCAGCAGTTGGGAGATGCTTCATTCAGCCATTTTGAAGGATACTAAATCCCTGTAACTATAGAACAAGATGACCTTCATTGCCAATGAGCTTTACGCTAAATGCTACAGATCCCAAAGGAATTAATTGCATAATCCTGCAGAACTGATTTTTGCTCACAAATTAGTGAAGAATCACACTTGTACACTTCAAGGAATCTGGATTTAAGGGTTCAATTTTTCTTAAGCTCAAAGACTGAAATGAAATTGTAACTGGCAGTTTTACACACAGCGAAACTGCTTAAATCCCGTTGACTCTTACAGGATTTAAGAGCAGTCTGTTCCCACCAATGTTTGTGAGATTCTGAAAGATGGAATGAAAAGAAAACAAACACAAAGGGGGGAAATGGGTCCCTCCAACAAATAGAAAAACAGGAAGAGACTTGACTTTTTAAAGCATGATATGCGTAAATGAACACAATTAAGAATGTAGAAACTACAAAACAATAACTATACAGGAGCCAGAGATAAATAACTAGGTTTAACCTTACTCTCTACATAAACAGTTGTTTACAAGTTCATGAGCCAAGAGAATGTTTGTCAAGTGTAGAGTGGATCCACATTTGCCATCATGACCCTTTTCGAGTAATTTTCATCACGCCTCCCATCTCTCTAACATCACCAAACTCCCTTTTATATCATCGTCGTCGTCGTCGATCATCATCATCATCATCATCATCATCATCATCATCATCATCATCATCATCATCATCATCATCATCATCACCCAGACTTATAGACACATTGAATATAACACACCAGGCATAGTAGTAATAGAAAGAAGAAATGCCTGGATCATTGACATTGCTATTTCAGGGAATGCCAGAGTTGAAAATAAAGAACTGGAGAAACTAACAAAATAGAGACCTGGCAATTGAAATATCTCACTTGTGGATGACACATACTTCACTGGTCCCTGTAGTCATCTGGGCTTTGGAACAATATCAAGAAATTTCACACAGTTGCAAGCAGTTGCAGATCTCAGAAATGACACCCTTATAGCTACAAAACAATGGCAATATACAGCATACATACTTCATCGCTATTTAACAGACACTTCCGTTTTTGGTTAGAATTTGTATCTGTTATATAATATCAGTCAGTGTTTGTATAATTTTGATTGAGTGTGTCTAGTGATTGCAAACAACTGCAACAACAGTGTCAATTCTGATGCATGGCAAGGCTTTTCAGGGTCTCCCAGAGAGAATGCTCAGAAGTGGTTTACCTTTCCCTTCTTCAGGGGGCATCCGGGGACTGTGCCGCTTGCCCAAGGCCATACAGGTTGGATCTTTTCTCAGGAGCCACAGTGGGGAACCACACGTTCAACCTCTGGCTCCACAGCCAGATACATAACTCACTGAATTATCCAGCCATGTCATTGATTCAATAGGTTTATTCTATTTGGGATTGGAACTCACCATTAGATTCAGGGCCCTGTGTGCCACTCTGAGATCCCTGAAAGAAGGATGCAAAGTGGAGATTGCTTTATTTCACGTCTGCATTTAGTGTTAAATAGGGAGAAGGAATACTCAGTAAATTATCCAGTTTCATTGTTTTAAGCTGTCTTGACTTGATGAGGCAACTCAATGAGGAATCTTCAGACTCAGAGCAATTCCTTGTCTCCAGGTGCAAGTAAGTAAAAAAAAAAAAAAGCTGTTTCTTCTCACCACAAAGTCTTTGCAATTTGTGCACACTGGCTTTGCATGGAATTACAATCTCTTCACTTTCTGAAGCAAATGACAGAGAACAACACCAAAAAAATAACCCACACACAACTGGCTGATTGTGTTCAGCCTGTGCATGAGAGTGTTATTTTCACCAGCTAGTGAGGAGACACAGATTGAAAAATAATGCATTTGCAGATCCAATTGATTAATAGTTTGTTATCTTGTATATGTGATGTTTTTGTGTGTGCCAATAAAGGCTCTGATTGACTGACTCACTAGAATGTTATTTATATTAAACTCTCATTTCAAACTTTTTTTGCTTAATTCTCACAGTGACAGAGAGAGAAAGGAGGAGACTCCCAAGTCTACTCGAGAGCTCCACAAAATAGCCCTGCCCAGTCATGGAGAGAGAAGAAAGCATGTTCTGTTCCTCTGTCTCATGTGCGAAGAGAAACAAATAAGGACTCCCATCTGTGACTTGAGCCATCTTAACTCTGGAACTAAAATGAGACAATGGTGCTTCATTCTACCCTACATTCCACCGACCTTGCCAAAAGCTTCCCTGGCAGAGGTATTTGTGAAACCAAATCCATAAGGTACTTGAAGCAGCAGTCATGGGTAGAGGTTGAGGTACTGCCTGTCTCTGAGCCACCAAGAGGGCTTCTTTGGAGCAGTGATCCCCAACCTTGGGCCTCCAGATGTTCTTGGACTTCAACTCCCAGAAATCCTGGCCAGCAGAGGTGGTGGTGAAGACTTCTGGGAGTTGTAGTCCAAGAACATCTGGAGGCCCAAGGTTGGTGACCACTGCTTTGGAGGATCCAAACAGAGGTGAGGATGGCTGTTCCCTGCAGTGGTACTATTTCGGTGACACACAAGACTATGGGAGGACAGTGAAAAACATCCTGGTGGATCATACACTACTATCTTAATTAAAAAGCCAAGACTAGAAACATGGTCAGGAACATGCTGGGCTAGAAGCAACTTCAGTATGATCAAGCTGGGTATCATGAGACTGCTTTTGCTTTGGATGTTGTTTGGGATGTAGGAAGAAGAGACTCTTTCACAGCAGCCACATAATACAAAGTTCTCCATCTATCTCTTGCACCAGCTGTCAATCACTTCTGTCCTAAAAGGTCTGACCCTAAGTCTCCCTCACAATTCCTCCACCAGGTGCAGAGGGAAGCAAACTATGTTTTTATATATTCCTTTTTCCTGTATTCACTACAGAATGAACTGAGCCAAATGACAACACAACAAACTAAAATTAGGAACAGCACTCTTATTGCCTACAGCAATAGGAAACTGAAGGGTGATGTGATGATGACAGACAAATCCTTACTCCCAGTCTAGATCCTGTCTAGCAGATAAGTAAGTGATGTTGTCAATAGCATTTCCAGTGCTATGTCTACCTCACATAGTTTCCACAGTTCTCTCCTCCCCAACTGTTTTTCTGCTTCTTACCTTGAAACCTCCAGACACTGTAGCTAATATTATTCTAATTATTTAGGTGGAGGCTATTTGATATGTGGCCTCACCAGGGATTTCTGCATTCAACAAAAATGCAGAGAAGTTTGACAATAGCTGTGCACTTTGGCACATTGATGCTACCTGGGAAGCTTGTGTGAATAAGGAGGAGGAGGAAGATGAGAATAATTTCAAAACGTGCAGTATCTCAGCCTTCCTCATAGGTGCTCAGGAAACCTCTAACAATACACATAAAACACACATTTAAAATAATAAATTGTAAATCTCTAAAATCATGGTTGAACACATTTAAATCGCAAGCGACACATTACAGAATGTCCCCGGTAAACCTCATCTGAGTACATTCTACCTAGAAAATCGTAAGAAGGGCTGCTACAAGTATTAATCAACTTGACAGCACAGTTATTATTATCATTAGATCAAAAGTTACAAATGCCTGTTAAAATACAATAGAAACACTATAAACAAGCAGAAATCATAGACAAATTAAACACATGCATGTTTCTTAAACTAAACGCATGCATGTTGTATAAGTCTTATACAAACAGATATGGTTTTCAATTGTTCCCTGGAAGACAAAAGTCTGGTGGACCACCAGCTCTCCTGATAGGAGTTCCAGAACAAGGTGGCCACCACACAGAAAGGCTTGCCACATGTGACAGCCCTGTGGGCCTCATTATTCTTAGGTTACGCAAACAGAGCTTATGTGAGAGAGTATAACCATGACTAATTATCTACCTTGATTGCATGTGGGAGTAATTCAAGAGACTGAAGAAACATGTAGCATGAGTCAAATTCTGTAAATTTGGGGCCCCAAACCCCATCATCACTATCTTCAAATCCTCCAACTTACAGTCCAGTCTAGCCTCTTCTACCCATAATCATAGAACTGATGCCTGGGTGATTTCTTGGGGGGGGGGGGGAACACAGCCACAGAACACATCCTGATATTCCTTCTTGCCTAGGAGAGGCCCAAGGACCGCCATTGTAAGTGGAATCAACCTATAGACAGAACGCTTCTTATTCACTGAGAGGCTGCAGTTCCATAGTTCACCACATGAAGTACTTGTCAGCAGCTCCTGATAGTTTCTGCTCTTGGATCAATTAATTCTCTGTCATGGTTAACCTACCTGGTGGGGCTGTCGGAAAAATGAAATGGATAAACTCCCATCCTTGCTTCCCTTACTTCACCTTATTGCAAAGTCAATGAGGAGATGTACATATAAAGGACATCAGTGCCATTGTTTGGATCCTTGTAACATTGTCTTTCAGAAGGAAGGGTTTAAATCCATAGATTTTCAGTTAGCGCCACATTGACGGTACACCGAAAAAAGGCATTATTTTATCTTGTGGTTTCTGCTACCTGAGCTTTTATAGGGAGGTAAAATGATACCTAGACTTTGTTGAGGGTTGGGGATTGGATTTCTAAAGACCTGTACCTTTCTTTACCTTTTTTGTTCCCCTGTGTTTTTTTTACCCAGTAAAAAAAATGAATTGCAATGGTTTGGGGGTGTGGGTCAGATATATATTTATGCCAAATAAACCTTAACTGCATTTCAAACGATGGGTCTGCCTGATGTTGAAATAAAAGGATGACTGCCATCTTTATCCCCCTTCCCCTTGCCCATATTTTATTACAGTATATAGTTCAGCCTTAGACAATAGATCCCTAGCCAGGAAGTAAGTGCTATTGTCAGATTAAGTGGAGCCATATGTGAACAGCTGAAATGCATGAAATGAAGCGATCCATTCATATCAGAGTGTGACATACAAAAAGAGACAAGAATCGGGGGAGTGGGAGAGACAATGACAGAGTCTATAGGAAATGGGAATTAGGAGATACTTCAAACAAGTAATTCACTGCAGTGTCCTAAAAGTAGTTAGTTGCTGCTTTCTCCACTTACTAGTTAATTACATGTTTATATTTTTAAAAGTGTCTCCTAAGGTCTTCTTTTCTGGTTTCTTAGAACCAACATGGTTCTAAGGAAACCTGAGTGCTATGTACATGCCAGTTGTCTGGAATACTACACATATTCTCATCCTGTCTACCTCACTCTCACTCAAAAAAAAAAAAAAAAGGAATTAATTACAGGTAGTCGTTGTGGGTTTTTCGGGCTCATTGGCCATGTTCTGAAGGTTGTCCTTCCTAATGTTTTACCAGTCTCTGTGGCCGGCATCATAGCTACTCCTGTCCTCTGAAGATGCCGGCCACAGAAACTGGTGAAACGTTAGGAAGAACAACCTTCAGAACATGGCCAAAGAGCCTGAAAAACCCACAACAACCATTAGATCCCGGCTGTGAAAGCCTTCGCAAATACATTAATTACAGGTAATTCATTCTTTGCAACTAGTTATTTCTAAACTCAGAAGATGGAGTATGTGAGGTGGCAGCTGTCTTCTCCAGCAGCTCACAAGCAACACCTGCTTTCTGTTGTACCTGACAGCCATTCTGTGCAGCAAATGGAAGAGCAAGTGTACTGGGTTGCGCAGCTTGTGCTGCATGCCTCCGTCTGCTCACCTCCATAATGGTGACATAAAGCCCCAGTCTTCAGCAAACAAACAAACAAAATATCGCTGACACAAAGGCACCACTTCTCAAAGAAGGAAATGCCTGGGAAGCAGTTGGGATGTGCAATACCCAAGAGGAATGGCCAGGGGATGAATGGACCACTATCTGTAGTTCTTTGTCTTGAGGCAACCACATTGGTCTGCCTAGCAATAGGACTGGCCCTAGATCATATACCTGTATAAGATGGTTGATCTTCCTGATCATGACTGGTATATAAGGTTTAGGTCATCAACTGTTTCTATTCTTGTGTCGTCCCACTGTAGTAATAAAAAGCCAAGTGTAATCCACTGGCATTTCTGATCAATCAACCCCAATAATATTTGTAATGATTTCTGGGTGATGTTTCAGGATCCTGGATTCTACCAGTTTCAAGGCTGACTGAGACATTCTTTTAACCATATGAAGAGAATCTTCCTCTCCTTATAAAAGAATCCTGAAATTAAAATCTTCAGTCTCATAACTAGGAAGGAAGGAAGGAAGGAAGGAAGGAAGGAAGGAAGGAAGGAAGGAAGGAAGGAAGGAAGGAAGGAAGGAAGGAAGGAAGGAAGGAAGGAAGGAAGGAAGGAACTGCCACAATGCTAAAACTATCTGGATTTGCTCATAATGAGAGATATGTGGCTGCCATGAGAAACTGCAACCTTCCATCTGTACCCCATCTGTTTCTCCTAATGCCCTCTACTTATAGAAAATATGTGATGATATGAGATGTGACATCACTGCAAGAGCGTATCTCTATAGCTCTATGACTTCATGGGCTGGTCCTTATGCAAAAACCCAAGGTATGGAAGATATGAGAATATTTCTAACTTGGGGACATCATCACATATTATGCATGACTGTTAGGCATTACTGGGGGAGGGAAGTGAAGGTGACAGGGAGGTGCTAATGTCAACAGCAGTCCTCTTCCGTAACATTTAGTTCTGGGTGGCCTAAGCAAATCTAGCCCTAGACGTTTTTCTGCTCAGTGGGGAGAAATAAATTGTGCTGTACAACTACCTACCTCAAGGGGCACAGTAGTCAAAACCAGCCAAATAATTTTGGCATGTGAGGCAGAAAATTCCACCGGAACACCTCACCATCCTGTAGTAATGAAACAATAACCAACAAAATCAAAAGCCATAGACTTCCCCTTTCAGGAGACCCCGATCTACAGCCACCTCACCGTTGAGCCAGTTGCACGCCTTGCTGTTCTGTATTCAAATCCCAGTACACAAGCTCCACCCTTTGGCTGGGATTCATTCCTACACACAGTCTTTAATGCTTCTCATCCTGTGTGTGTTAAGTAGTGCTGAAAATTAGCCTTCTCCCTGTGAATGGCAGGACGGCATTAAGGGTATGCCTCTTTCCATCCAGACAGAAAACTTACAATGAGGATGAATTTGTAATTACACACATGTCAGAATAGAGAGCATAATATTTTGCAGAGTCTTTATTGAACATTGCTTTCAAATACTTTTTTTTCCTTGTAACAAACAGAAAGAAGGAAAGAAAGAAAGCTTTATTGTACATCATCCTTGGCATGGGATTTTTGTAAATCTTGCCCAACATTCATCACTTTTTTTCTGTTCTGTGTTTCTCCGACACCGTACTAGCCGACAACCTGCTATCCTATGATTGATGTACTTATTTCTACTAAACTATCACTAACCAAGCATATCATTTTTATACAGTAAGTGTATATTCAATTTCCTACAGTTTTGACTACTAAACTGTCTCAGCAGTGGAACAAATACATTGCAGGGGAAACGGAAGATCTCACTGAATGCCAGGAGAACACCTTTATCAAAATGAAGGTCCAACACTTTCATCAGTGGCTTACTGCTACTGCACAAGCTTTTGTTTCGTTTTTCAAAGATGGATGGAGGCAAAAGGCTTGTTTCCAACCACCCGCAACACTACCAGTTGAGGTAGTGTGGGGTCATTAGACTTAGAACATGGAGACGGGGCAATGAGTTCCAATTCTACCCAGGGCCAAGCTATACATGACACTGAGGACTCTGGCATGGCTCTTCCATTTTAAAAAACAAATTAAACTAGGGAATGTAAAAGAATGTTGCCAATATTTTTGTCAGCATAGACATGAAGAAAAGTAGATGATTCCACTTTAATTTTGTTCTTGCTCCTTGATTTCGATTGCCTACCCTGCTTCTTGGAGTTAGCCAGAAGTAAAAGGATAAAAGTATTAATGTAGAGCTTCTTACTCTTTGTGGGATATCAGATCTTGGTCTCCCATGTCATGTGCGGGTTTCCTTGTCACCATGGGGTAAAGCTTGTGTGCTATGGGCGACTAGCTGATTTCTTGACATTGCAACAAAACATTTCCTGTTATGATATTCATGATAGTGTGGCAAAGGAGCACTCAATTTCTATTGTTATTAGATTAGAAGCTGAGCCTACCCTTATCTTGCCAGACAGTAACCAAGGGCAGCTGAAAATGGAGTGAGATCTCTCTGTGGGCTCTTTCCATGTGACCGGTTTCTCCCCTCATCCCTCTATAACAGCCATTCTCACTGGGGGAATAGGGGGTGGAGGGCCCTGGCACCTTTGAAGGGGGCCACAGATTGGAAACAGTTCTTCACACATCACCCTATGACATTTGTTGTGTTGTGTATACAATCCTAATTCGGTCTATTTTTTTCATATTGTGTTTATTTGTTGTTGTTTAGTTGTTTACTTGTGTCCGACTCTTCATGACCCCATGGACCAGAGCATGCCAGACCCTCCCATTTTCCACTGCCTCCCAGAGTTGTGTCAAATTCATGTTGGTTGCTTCAATGACACTGTCCAACCATCTCATCCTCTGTCGTCCCCTTCTCCTCTTGCCTTCACACTATCAGGGTCTTTTCCAGGGAGTCTTCTCTTCTCATGAGGTGGCCAAAGTATTGGAGCCTCAGCTTCAGGATCTGTCCTTCCAGTGAGCACTCAGGGTTGTGTTTATGGCTATCACCAAAAAGGCTGAGAATGCTCTTCACCGCAAATTATCTTAACTGGCCAGTTAAAGGAGATATAGTCATGCTTCACACGATGAAGCATAAGATAGCTGTTGACTTGCTTTGGGATTATTTTTGCGTATGGAGATAAAGTTTTTTGCAGTGCTTTGAGAGGCAGACTCCCTCCCTGCCTCCCTCTGTCTCTCTCCCTTTCTCTCTTCCTACCATAAAGAGCCAACCCCTATCTCCCTAAGAGAAAACAAAATGAGTTGCAGGGAAATGTCTTCTGCACAGAAAGCCATTTTCTGTTCTTCTCTTCCCACTGTGTGCCAGATCATGGCATCTGTTCCTGCTGTTCTTTAGTTCTTCCATCCAGCGTGTTTCTCAACTTCCGAGGAACATTTGGGGTTCTTAAATCCAAAGGTCATGTTTAACATTAAGAGAAATGGGGATCTGTGTGTGTGTGTGTGTGTGTGTGTGTGTGTGTCTGTGTCTGTGTGTGTGCGCGCGCATGTGCATGTGCATGTGTGTGCACGCACACTGTACAGAGAAATGAGAGAGTGACAGTAATAGAAAGAGGAATGATTAGATTAGTTTCTTTTGGAAATGACTGGCAGTTGTATGGTTTTCTCCAGTTCCTCTTTTAATGCCTTGCTTCCTTTTATATCCAAAATGGATTCTCAAAGGTTTCAGTGTGTATCATGGTGATTCTGTCCAATATTTTGAGAGGATGGTTCAGAAAGTGTTAAAAAATAACCCTCAGGATTTGCCATACTGTTGTCCACCATCTCTGTGCATTCAGCAGGGTGAATGGCTCTTGTATCATCCTTTCACAGCATGGAGGAGCAGACACCTTTGTCAGAACCGGGAGGAAATTCAGTCTGCATTTAAACCCCGCCAAGCTGCTTCTAAACACAGGCTTTTACGGTAAATACTCAAAATTCTCTTGAATTATATATGATGGCGTTATGCAGAGAGACAGTGAGATCTCTCCAGCCACCAAATTCGCCTTCATTTCTTCACTCACATTGTATCAGACTCTGAATAAAAACCACTAACACTAGAGAAAGATGGGGTGTATCCAAAATACCAAATAGGTAGTGTGTATCTGTTAGAATCCACTAAGCAGGACTAAGTTCCTAAATTCAGCAAAAGACCTCTACAAAGAATTTTCAAGTCAGAAGATTACTTGCAAGTGACAATGAAGCAAAAGGTGCTGTGTTTTCTTCTTAATACCGAGTAATGTGTGTAAACTATCTGTGTGCAAAACCAGTAAACTCCTTTTGAAAGCAGATCTCACACATGTACGCAAACCAGGCAGAGAATGGCTGGTGGATTGTTTCAAAGCAAATCTTCCAATGCCCCGAATCCTTAAAACTCCATGTGACGAAATAGCGCCCATTCTCATGTATTTGCAGAATTTGCATTAGAGCATTATTAGCACATATTTGCTTAATTCATGTAAAAAAAAGGTATTCTTTTTGTTCTCTTGTCAGGAATGCCTTTCGTGGGAGAAGGAATCAGATCACCAGTAGTGAATAATTAGTTGGACTGTGTAACTTGGCCTGCGGTGTAGATGTTTGTATTTTTAGTGGGGGACTTTTAGTGGGTGGGGAGTGTTTGGGAATTTTATGTGTGTGCATGTGTCTGGTCTCTGGGTGTCTGTGAATTTCGTTGTATGTGTATATACTTACAATGACAATAAATTATTATTATTATTATTATTATTATTATTATTTTGTTGTTTCTCATGGCTGCATGTAAGGACAGGGCAGGCAAAGTTTTGCATCCCAGTTGACAACGATTGATACAATTCCTGTTTCATGGATTTGCTTAGGATAAATAACTCCACTGGTGGTGATTTTTGGGACCTTCAGGGGCAATAGAAAGTTTTAATTTCTGCAAGATCTCCACATCATTAGCCTTACACAGTGTAAGTTTTGCCTCTGGATTTCAGCCAGTGTCAAGAATATGAAATCCAGCAGCAACCACATATGTAAGGCTGATGATACCAGCTGTGGTGATTTGGCCAAAGCATCTGAAGCTGGCTGGATAGTTTGGTGGTTTAGGTATCTGGCTATGGAACCAGAGGTTGGAAGTTTGATTTCCCGCTGCACCTCCACAGAGAAGAGCAAGCTTGTGTGGTCTTCAGCAAGCTGCACAATCCCAGGATTGTGACCTCGTCTAGATCGCTGGCAAACCACGACTGGAAAGGTCATGTTGACCCTGATTCAGTAGCCAGAAAACAATTAGATCATCTTGCCTTTATCTGGAGCCAAGGCCTTGCATGAAGACAAAACATTGATAACGCACCTGCTCGTTAGCATTGCTTGCTAGATGTAGTATTGTTTACTTTGTACTATAAAATAAACCTCTCACTGGGGTGAGGAGAGCTTTTGGTTCATGACACTTGTCTCCGTGTCTTAATTGCTGGATCCTGGCCTAGGATCCCTCATCAGCTGGTGACCCCGACGTGATCATCCAGCTCCCAGCAGCCGAACCTCTTCTGATGTAGGTTCAGCTCCCATTCACCCTGCTTCCCTCGACTGGAATAGTCTTCGTGCACCCAGCCCACGGGCTCCCCGGGTAAGTATGGGTTGCTTATCTACTAAAGAGCAGCATCAGAATGCTGAAGAGTTAATTGTGAGGCAAAATGACGGATGGCAAATATCAGGCAAAGAATTAATGGAACAGGAGCAACACGCTCGAGAGCTAAGTAGGCTCGTTCAGCAGAATTGCAAGAGGCAAGTGTCAGATAAAGAAATATTGGAATTGTTAAGTGAGATAGATCAGAGTTGTGCTTGGTATCCTCTGCATGGAAGTTTGAAGTTAGAAGTTTGGCAAAGGATAGGGAAAGAATTGCAGTCAGAGCCAAGAGCAAGTATTACATGTTTGTTAACTTGGAAAGTTATTTATGAGGCACTCTCTGTATTTCATGGAAACTACAATTTGCTTTTAAAAGGAGCAGAGGAAAAACTTTCATCTCCGCAGTTTGTGTTAGCCCCCCCTGCTGCTTCTACAGCGCTGCCTCCACCGGCCCCCCTTGCTGCTGCTTCTTCAGCATTGCCTCCACCAAATTTAGATCCTTTACCGTCTGCTCCTGTAGAGGAAAAAACTGAAACTTTAAATGAGAGTTCTCGAGAGGGTTGTGTAGTATCTGGCATACGAGAGACCCCAGTGAGCCAACGTAACATTCTTTTTGCTCCAGAAGGTGAAAGTAATTTGTTTAAACAACTCCCTCAAATTCTTCTTCCCCTCCCTTCGGCCTCCCTGCTAATTGCGGAACCGCCTGGGATGCCTCGCAGTCCTCCTGTGTTGGACCCTGCCTGTGTGATTTTAGCTCAGAGAGATGAGGCCGCTGTTTCTGCTTGCTGTGACTTGCTCCCATCTCAAGGGGTCTGTGAACTGCAACTCAGTCTTACAGACAAAGGGACAGAGGCTCTCCCCAAATGCTCATCTGTCCAACAGCCAGTCCCTAGTGACTGGAGCAGGGGTCTCCTGCCACAAGAGGAAGGACTCATTTGCCCTAAGCAAATGAAAATTAATCTTGCATCAGCCACTGATGGTCTTCAAAAATCAGAGATAGCCAGAACAGGGGAAACAGCTGACTGCTTGCATCCTTTCTGGCCAGGTCTGGACGCACCAGCCACATTGCTGATGGGGTCACATTACAGCACAGAGAAATGGGATTCAGGGCACCCCCCAGGGCAGCCCCCAGGGGATTTGCAAGAGTTATTTCAGGTCATGTTTGCAAGGGAAGCTTGCTGTGTGTCTTCTGTGCAGGCAGTTTGCTATATCTCCGAGTAAATGATTGCTTGTGTCAGGAACTGTTTATGTTCTTTTCTGTGGAATGCTGTCGTTAAGGAGCGCTTTCTTCTGTCTTATCAGCTGGTCAGATGTTAAAGGGTAATAGGTTTAAAGGGTAATAAGTATTGAATTTCAGAGAAACAATTCTTAGTTTAAAGCTCAGAAAATCCGAAAGCTTTGTCCCTATTTCTTACAGTAATAAGAGGCAAAATAAATTCAACAGATGTAAAAGTTTTCTTGAGATTATTGTCAAAGAGCCATTATTGCATAGGGTTAAAAATTTGCTCTGAGTCTATGGCTGTTCAAGTCTGTATACTGTAGGACTGTGTTATGGTCACAGCTCCATGATGACACCTAAGCATTTTTACAGGTAATTTTTTGTTATGAGGCCAGTCATTCATCAACAGGTAATTTAATTAGTGACCCAGCAGTAAAAATACTGGGACATGTATGGAAGCTAGTATTCACTTCATATTTATTATGACATGAAAGCATTGTTCCTCTCCATCTACTTCTACAACTTCTATCATACCTTGCATTGCTTAGTAGTTTCCTAAATATCTCAGCGTGATGGGTCTAATCTCATCCACGGATACAGTGCAGCCTGCTAGGACATAAAGTCTGTATTGTTTTCCCTGCTCTGTGAAGTAGAAAACTCTAGGTCATAGCCTGGCGTAAATCCCAGACTTCTTATCAGCGCTTCTGGGCGTTCTGCAAGAGAATGCTATTCATCTTGGACAGTCTAAGAGAGAATCATTTGTTAACACTTAACTCCTGCAAAATGCTTGTGCAGCCTGAGCATAAAAATTTTGCATCTTTAACACATCTATTGCATGTCAGTTTTAGCATTGTATACACATGATCTCTCAACAACTTCATCGTGGATGGTCTGCCAATCTTAGCTATACCACGGCTGTCAATTACAGTTCTCTTCTTCATCCATAACGAGAAGGATAGGATCACAATTAGTGAAAGATGCACTTATCAGACACTCCTTTGAACTTGTACTCCCGCGTTAAAGCAGTTACAGATTTGTGTTGCCAAAGCTTGTTCCAGATAGTGCCGTAATCAACTCTTGCTAATTTTTTTTTGGTTGTCTGCAGGTAATGTTGAATTCTCCAAAGGACAAGCGCCTGCTTCTCTGTGTTTTCTGTCAATTAACCATTTGTTTTCTTCCCAGCATCTTGTATTCTCTTCACAGACAGTTCATCTTCTCGAGGTTTTGTTACGTGACAGCTTTTGAATTTTTTTCTATGACTTTAATTGTTACTTGCTTTAAAACATGTGATCCAACACTGTATTTGAATATCTTGTGTGCTCAATAAAGAACTCACCCTGAAGCATAGGATTTCTTTTTAAGTCTACAGGCAAGAAATTGTGGAAAGTGCACATTTAACATTTACTTCTCCAGATATTTCTATGCAACAGTTCTGTATAACTTAACATTTTCTGCCTTTTTCCTTGTAGCAGTCTGCTGTGTTCATGCACTCCTAGCAATGGAAACAAGGTGATGCTTATGACTCACTGATTGCGCAGAGATGGATTTTGCAATGGTTCTGCTGATGGTAAAACATAGAGCTTATTAGCTAATTCTGGTTATGTATCTTTCCATATTTAGGTCCTATAGGGGTATATAAGCTAAGCCCAGTAGATAGGTTGAAGAAATGCTGTAGTGTTTATACATAGCTGTTCACACACCACACTCACGTTTTTGTGTTTAAAGCTTTAAGGAGTTATACTATATGTGACAATGTTTGAATACCTCCCTAATTAGAACATTCCACATTGGGAGATATCTATCTAAATTTTCTTTTCATGCCAGCTAACTGTACAATTACAAGATCAGGTTTTATCTGTGTTCACATGTTTCTGAAAGATCCAAGTTTACAGGACCGCAAACAACAACTCAAAGAGCAAAGTTGGCTGCTGCTATCTTAGTCTTTCTTAATTCACTAGACAAGAATTCAATCTCATTGTAAATAGTCTTTAATATTGCTCATCAAATTGAACTTACGTATCTATCCCAATCCACATGGTTTAGAGCCAACTCACTTATGGCCCATGGATACTTTTGGTATTAAGTCAGCCTTAGCACAATTAAAAGAAAAGGGGGAATTATCCCTGGACTATCCCTGGGCCTGGGTCTCAGGGATGGGTCTCATGAATACAGAATCCATGGTCTCATGTATAAAGAATTCACTCTTGCATCAATTCTCTTCACTTCCTTCTAAGAATCATTTCAATAGTTACTGCATTAATAATTGTTCATACTCAAAGTTTTAAAGGTCTCCTTATCTATATATCGTCATTCTTATTTACAGTCACAGACCTACAAAGTCCAATAAAGACCTACAAAGTCCAATAAAGGCTTCCACGTTCGTTTAACGTTCATCAATGCTTTGTCCTTTATCTTTTTATTAAATCCTTTGTTCCTTTTTCTTCCAAACTAACCACTTGTGTTCATAGACACTCTAGCTGTCCAACCCTTAGTTCGCTATTGGAAGCCTCCAGGTCCAGGTTGGCTGATTACGTGGCGGTTAACACTCCAGACGGTCCTTTGAGGGTGCCAGCTCGGTGCGACCACATCATGTTGTGGCCTCGACATCTGACCACTCCAATCCCAGACTTCAGCTCACGCCAGAACAGTCCCAGGATGACACCAAGGGAACAGAGATGGCAACAGCAGGAGCTCAGCCGCCACCACCTGTCACTTGGGGTGCCCTTAAGACTCTCTCAGCAGAGGCCGCAGGACTTTTGCAATTTACTCAGATGGAACCTACACCCGAGAATTTCCTGGTCGCCATTATCACCATTCTTAATTATAACTCTGCTCTTACTATTGTAATGTATTATTTGTATCTTTCTACTTACACTGTATACACTGCTTTTGTACAATCGCTTGTATTAAGTACTTGTCTTGTTCCAGTCTGTAAAGCCCCTGGCAATATTGGTACTGACTCAGGATTAAGTAAATTCATGAATGAGTCACAGATACAATATTCCTCTCTACCGAATTGGGGACCTATTCAACAACAGCTGCCTGCAGAAGCATTTCAGGTACTTACACCTCATGTTGCTAATGCTATCAACAACACATGTGCCCACATAATAAACTGTACCCAAGCAAAGGTTCCTGGGGGGTTCTGAACCCTGGCAATCCCCAATGGAATTGTACCAGAAACATCACTCATATTACAATATAACTTTATACTCAAAAGCTGAATATTCTGCTCTTATTTTAAGCTTTGTAGGCTTACCAGCTATGGTAAAAGTAAATGCTCGCAACACTGCACGAATTGCCTGCTTATTAGCAAAAACCATTAACACTACTTCCACTGCTATCAGTTTATTGGCAACTGAACAGCAGGAACTGCAACAAGCCATTTTGGACAATCGGGCTGCTATTGATTATCTATTATTACAACAGCATTTGGGCTGTGAAGCCATAAAAGAAATGTGTTGCTTTAATCTAACAGACAACAGTCATAGAATTCAACAACAGATCAACACTCTAAAAAGTTATGCAGCCTCTATCAAAGAGCAAATCGGTCCAGCATGGTGGGATGCTCTCTGGAGCTGGTTACCTGTGGGCTGGATTCGAAAGGTAGTGCAATGGCTTATCATGTCTGGGTTCATTTTAATTGCCTTTTGCTGCTTCTTGCAATGCCTGCCAAATTTACTCAATCTTTTCATGTCTTCATGCTCCAAAACAAAACCACTATCACCTCGACAGGTTTATTATCAACGGCTAAAGAAAAGGGGGAGATGTGACCTCGTCTAGATCGCTGGCAAACCACGACTGGAAAGGTCATGTTGACCCTGATTCAGTAGCCAGAAAACAATTAGATCATCTTGCCTTTATCTGGAGCCAAGGCCTTGCATGAAGACAAAACATTGATAACGCACCTGCTCGTTAGCATTGCTTGCTAGATGTAGTATTGTTTACTTTGTACTATAAAATAAACCTCTCACTGGGGTGAGGAGAGCTTTTGGTTCATGACACTTGTCTCCGTGTCTTAATTGCTGGATCCTGGCCTAGGATCCCTCATCACAGGATATTACCAGAAGAAGGGAATAGTAAACAACTTCTGCGTACTCCCTACGTAGAAAACCCTAAGTTGAAATTGTTATAAGTCAACACACACATATACATACAAGCACATGCCAGCTGGGTGAGCTGCATAACCTGTGAGCTACATTTGACTCAAAGGTCCACAGATGATGTGGTGATTAATTGGTTTGTTTGAGAAGAATCTAGCTGTGCAATTTAGCAGTACAATAAAAGAGTTCAGTTCTTTCTTTGGAGAGCAAGAGAATGTGCCAATTTTGCCTGTTTGGAAAAAAAAGAAAAGAAAAACCCAACAGCTTTGAGAATGAAGTGTTCCACAAAAGACTCCTCCTTCTACATAGTTCTGGGCATTGCCTACCTTTGGAAAAAAAAATGTTATGTTGCGAATGACAGGTCTTGAACCCTCACATCTGATATTCTGTGGTTCTCTCTTGGAACAAACAAAAGCCAAATGGCATTTCTGCTTTCAAGGCTGAGCTTAAGACTTTTCTTCTCAGTTGTATATCAATCCCTATGGGATACCACATCTGAACGTCCAATAAAGGGACAATGTAGCACTGTGTAATTTTCAGATCTCATTGTACAACAATTGACTATTGTGGGACCGGAGGTATTATTCAAATACATTATATGTAGTAGGAGAGTGATCTGAAAGTCATTTCAGTCCTGTTTTTATGATTCTACAAAGACCTGAAACATTTCTTGGATTCTTTTCACACACAGAAACACACACACACACACACACACACACACACACACGTGTGTATGTATGTATGAAAAAATATGTATATTATGCTCAGCGAGACGACACTAGATAATTGGTGTGCGCATCAACCCCTGACATTATAACCTGAATCAGTGGAAGAAGAATATGAGACATATGTCTTTTGTAACATATATTGAAAGAATCCACTTCCTGTTAGGTGTATTGAATTTTTAATCCTCTATATATTTATGGTGAAGTGTAACAAATTACTTATAGCACACAAAAGCTTATGGCATGCGATTACCCTTAATTAATGGGTAAGTGCAAGCCTTTATTATTCAATGAAACTAATTTATTATCTTAATTCCCCATGTTCTGCTCCACGTTTCTATCGAAACCATTGTTCGCACCATGGTAACCAGCCCCTGCCATAAGTATGGGGGTCTCCTTTTGTGACCTATACCACCTAATTAGATTGTATTGTTATTTTTTAAAAGGAGAAAAAAAACACGCACACACACACAAAAAACACAGCACTACCGTACAAATAGGGTGAAGAGTCTTGCGGTAGTTTCTGATGGTGACCGGACCAGTGAGGATAGGCTGTTGCTCCTGTTTTTGTGTCGATTGCAAGGGGAACACCCTTCTTCTCTCTCGAGCATTCATACAACTCTATTATTTTTTTTCTCTTCTATTATTTTCTCCTTGATGCTTCTGCCTTTGCCTCCCTCCCAAACCTTTTCTTCCTCGGTGCGACTGCACACTTTGCCGTACCTGTCCCTTGTCTCTTCTATTAGGCGCAGCTAGTTAACTGAAAGGAAGTGAAAAGAGCTGAAAGCCAGTGGGTGTCGGAACTGCCTAGTCGAGAGTTTCCCCAGCTAATTGCCAGTCCTAATAGGCAGCATTAGCTGCTACAAGCCCTTTGAGATGGCCTTGGGCTCCTCTCAGGTAACAGCCATCACCAGATAAAGGCTGAAATATGCTCCATTTAGAGAGACACTTGCAGACAGGAATGTCACAGGCTGCCAATTATGTTCTGGCTGTACACAGTCACTTCCAAGCAATAGGCAAGACACATACACCCAGAGCTAAAGGGACGAGCTGTGTACTATCTTGAACTACAAATGCACGGGGCTTAGTAGGATGCATCCCTTTTCCAAATTAGGCCACGCCAAGTTTCAATTATCACCTTCTTGTTGTTTGCCTTTGCTGTGCTCTTAAAGTGCCATCCGTACAACAGGCTCTTTAGAGTTCAATCTGCCGTTCAGGGCCTGAGGAATCCTTTTCCCTCTGCCTTGAAGGCTGATACAAATGGGCTTGTCTGGCATAGCTTGAGACCCATTCTTATCAGGGAATCTCCAACTAGGTGTGGGATTTCGTTTGGCAAGAGGTGGACTAGATAACGGGGGGCAGGAAGGAGACACCAAAGCTTTTGCTTTGGAAAGCCAAACAAATTTCAATAAGATAAAAAAAATCCAGGCAAGTCGGATCTCCATAATAGCAATTACTATCAAGTCATTTCTAATTTATGGCATCCTTTTCCAGGGTTTTCTTGGTACAGAGTATTCAGCGGTGGTATACCATTCCCTTCCTCTGGGGGTGCTGTGCTTGAGGTGGGTTTTTCTCCCAGCAGCCCCAGTGGACAATCAAACTCTTGACCTCTGGCTCCCCACCCAAGTACCCAACTCACTGGGCTATCCAAACATCTAAACAAAATCTTTGGATAACATTCTTCATCCCTAATAGGTGGTTATTCAAACTGTTCTTTTAAAAAACAAAAACAAAGAAACAACCCAGTGAATGGAAGTCCATTGCTTTTTGAGGAAGTTCATTCCATTGTAAAACAGCTTTTCCTGCCAGGAAGTTCTTGCTAACATTTGGTCAAATTTTCCTTTCTTTGTACATCGCTGTACGGAACGGGGAAGCCCATTGGAATGCATTAAACATCGTTTAATGTGTTCCAAATGGGCAAAAAACTCACCATTCAGCGATGCTTCCAGGGTCCGGCAGCCATTTTCGCGCCCTCGGTAAGCGAGGGCAGGGTGCGAAAACGCTGCGCGTGGCCATTTTGGGGCTTCCGGCGGCCATTTTGGAGCCGCCGAACAGCTGATCTGCGGGCATCGCTTTGCGAAGATCGGTAAGCGAAACGCTTACTGATCATCACAAAGTGAATTTTGCCCATAGGGGCCATCGGTATGTGATCGCATTTGAGATAGCAAATACCTCATCGCTATGCGATTTCGTCGTTCTACGGTGCACTCGTTAAGCGAGGCACCACTGTAATCTGAATCCGTTGCTTGGGGTGTTCCACTCTGGGGCCTTGAAAAAGAAGCCTGCTCCACTTTCCACATAACAGTCCTTAAAACATTTAAACATGGCCCTCCAGCTTGCTGAACAACACCTTTAAACTGCCAGGATTTCAGCACAGTACTGTAGCTGAGGTCTGGCCACAGCAGAACAGAGTGGTACTACTCTTACTTCCCTTGATCTAGCCACTTCTCATTCTGTTGATTCAGCCTAGCACTATATTCTCAGTTTCTGGTGCACACTGTTTACTCATGTTTAGCTTATGGTCTACTCACATCTACTACTGCCAAGCCAGCTGTCGCCCACCCTATATTTGGGCATCTGATTTTTCCTCCCTAAATGTGGGACTTTACATTTGTCTCTGTTTACACTCATTTTGTTTCATTGCCTCAGTTCTCCAATCCTTTAAGATCACAGTGAATCCTGGTTATGTTGATTCCAATGCTGGCTGTTGCTTTCATGCAGGGGCCTTTGGGTACAGAAGGGATTGTCTGCGCATTTTAAAGCAATTAGCTGGTTGTTCTGCGTTTGCAGCATGCTTGCTTTGTGTCTAAAAGAAGACACTAGTTTTGCCCACAAACAATATTCAGGAATAGCAATGACTTTGAAGGAAATGGAAAAAGGTATCCTAGTCTTGCTCTCATGGTTGAGCTGAGAAATCTCATGGAGCTTTAAAAATCCTCATCAAGATGTTGCGTCATGACATTCTGGGTCCATGAGAATGAGGAATTTAGTAGTTTTCCTTTACATCCCTACAACATTAAATAACTACGTGCTGTGTTGTTCCCTAGAACAGGCCAACAGAAATGAATGTGTTTATTAGTGGCAAGTAATATGTGACTCTCCAAATAACAAAGGAATTGTATTTTAATATAATCACAAGGGACAAATCACAAGCAAAACTGACATGCAGCATCAGGATCCTTCCCATAGGTCAGGGACTGTAGATCGCCTGAAGGTGCTTGGAAAGTGCAAGTAGAACTGGAGTTTCACCTGTTTTCATTCCCATGGAGTCCTTCCCACAGGATATATATGTGTATCATTTTCTTGTTTGTACTTATTTATATCTATATGTGAAGGAAGATGTAGCCATGCTTTGTTGTAAAGGGAGAATGAACTACTGAAGGATACATTGAGTGTGTGACACACGGAGCCTGCCTATGTTTATGAGGAGGAGCTACACAATGACTGGTGCATATGTGACATTTGCCCAAGAGACAAATATGTTAAGCTACATAACGTTTGGACACACAGGCTCTTAGCTGCCAAGATGCTTCTTCTAAATAAATAGAAGGCAGCCTGAGTAAGAACAAGGTTATCAGCATGTAGAGGATTTGGCTCCATCTTAAAAAGGTAAAAGTTCCCCTTGACATTTTAGTCAGTCGTGTTCGACTCTAGGGGGCGTTGCTCATCCCCGTTTCCAAACCGTAGAGCCAGCGTTTGTCCGAAGACAACCTTCCATGGTCACATGGCCAGTGCGACTTAGATATGGAACGCTGTTACCTTCCTACTGAGGTGGTACCTATTTATCTACTCGCATTTACATGCTTTCGAACTGCTATGTTGGCGAGGAGCTGGGACAAAGCGACGGGAGCTCACTCCGTCACGTGGATTCGATCTTACGACTGCTGGTCTTCTGACCCTGCAGCACAGAGGCTTCTGCAGTTTAGCCCACAGCGCCACCATGTCCAACGGCTCCATCTTAACATGGATGAAAAGCACCATCATCTGAGGAGGTGTGATTTATCAAAGTGAGGCAAAATACATGCTTAGAAAGAGGGTGAATATTACTTCTATTACTGTTGAGTTTTCCAACCTTTGGTCCTCTAGCTGTTCTGGACTTCAGTTCTCAGAATCTCTGGTTGGGGCGTCTGAGAGGTGAGGTCCAAAACATGAAATTCTAAAGCCAAGGAAAATCTAACATGGTCAAATTAAGACTAAATGTCCTTTAGAAAAAGTGTCAATGTCTTTATATTAATTAGCACATCAATCCATCTAGCACTGTCTGAACAGAAAGACTGCAACATGTTCATATCTTGGAAGCGAATATTATTTTTCAATCTTTTAAGAAACTTCACTCACAGCAAACAGAAAATCTTGGAAACCCTACAGCAAGAATTCTGGGTTTACTGCCAACAATATTTTCCCTAAGATTGTCAGAAATCATACCTACATCAGGAAATATACAGAGTGTTTTATTTGAAAACTGTTTATTACCCTACATTCGCCATATGGTAGTGATGAGACAGTCTTGGTTCCTTAGCAATGCCAGACTTCAGCACCCAGCCTAACAGATTCAGAGAGAACAGATACTTAAGATGGAGCAATATTTCTCTTGGTTTGTGGAAAATCTTTGAAGTAAGAAGATTCACAGGCCTAAACCTAAGGGTTTAATCCATGCCGGTTCCTTGTTTTTCAGGGGCATCTGTACAAGATGAACTCAATGTCATGGGGGAAGAACTCTTTTGCCCTGACATTAACATTTTGTTCTCCCTCTGGGCTCAATCCTCGTTATTGTACAGAGCAAAAGGGAACAGCAGGGTAGAGCAGCCATGTGTCCTACTTACTTTTTGAAGGACTCGCAGAGGCTACGTCTCTATTTGAAGGCAACCTGTCTTTGATAGATCGTTTAGTCTAAGTCTGGCTTCAAAAGAAAGAAGCAGAACAAAGGGACCTTGAAATCTCCCATCAACAGCCATTATAGTTGTTGTGTCTAAATTTGCATCAAGGCATTACAATTAGCAATTGCAAATTTCATACAATATTTTCATCAACGTGTAGTTGACCCACTCTCTATCATAGCTCCTGCCCCCATTTTTGGTCTCCCATCCTTCACTTGAAGTTTTCCCTGGGTGAGAAGGAAAGGAAAAGTGTAAAATAAGAATAAATAAAATTTTCATTTTGGTTCAATTTTTAGTCTGGTTTTTCAGAATTTACAGATTTCTTCGTATTTGGAATGAAAAGTACATCAGAGTAAAAAAATATAATAGTAGCAGTAGTAAGAATAATACTACAAATGTGCAGAAACCAAAACTGCCATTCATCCATGGTTACCATCTGAAATCAGATGACACTGCATGTGTACAGGGTGGTATGGTGGTCTCTCTTCCTCTCACACGTTGTTAGTTTTGGCAAATCCCGTTTTTTAAAAAAGAGTGTGAAGCAAGATTCTCACCCATCCTGAATTTCAAATTAATCCCAAATAAATCCTTATGGATACAATAGTTTAGAAACGAGAGAAGGATAATATGGTTTAGAAGTGAGAAGTTTTATTAGAAATAACAGAGCTTACTGTATATATGTGAGATGATTCATTTCTTTTTATTAACTACCCCCCAGTGAGATTTGTTTTTCAGTACATCTTTTATTCAAAACTGTTAGTTTTCACATTAGACAGTTTATCCCCTTTCCTTCATTAATCTTGTCTCCTCGATCCTTCCATTGTTTTTTAAACTGCTTAGGGAGCTGTGTTCCATATCTAGCATCACTGATGAGAACAAATCCATCTTTGATTAAACGAATCAGATAGATGGGAGATGAGAAGGATTGTTGAGAAGCTCTTGGTACTGTCCATCATTGCTGCTGGTGATTGGACACATTCAAGGGAAATACGATTGTGCAGTCTTCTCTAGTCTCCTGCCACCCTGATGTGTTTGATTACAGTTGTGCCAGCTGTGATCCAGCTGTGAATAATGGGAGTTGTAGCCTAATGCATTAGCTGTTTTCAACTTTTCATATCTCACTTCTCACCAATCTGTTTGTCAAAGAAGTCCCACCATGACAGAAACAAAAAGCCTATGATTTGGGAGAATGGGATTTATCTCTTTAAAGGAATTCTGTAATTATTTTATATAAATGAGCAGGGAATACCGAGAAACAATAAAGGTCCACTTGTAGCCTCTTGGTCAGCATGCCACGTTAGGTGTCAGGTGGATGGCAGCGTTATTAGGGCTGCTAAAAGCAGCTGTGCCATACCTCAAGGAGGACATGGAGACTGAGGGACAGTGAATACTTCGTTTGTGCGTTTGGTGACTTATAGTGACCTTAATAGGCTTTCAAGGTAAGTGAGATATTTAAGGAGTGGCTTTACCAGTTCTATAGGGATGTGGTGGTGCTGCGGGTTAAACCGCAGAAGCCTCTGTGCTGCAAGGTCAGAAGACCTGCAGTTGTAAGATTGAATCCACACATCGGAGTGAGCCCCCGTCACTTGTCCGAGCTCCTGCCAACCTAGCAGTTCGAAAGAATGCAAAATGTGAATAGATAAAAAGGTACCACCAAAGTGGGAAGGTAATGGTGTTCCGTGTCTAGTTGTGCTGGCCATGTGACCACGGAAGATTGTCTTTGGACAAAACGCTAGTTCTATGGGTTAGAAACGGAGATGATCACCGCCCTCTGAAGTTGGACATGACTGGACAAATTGTCAAGGGGAACCTTTACCTTTACCAGTTCTAAACCCCCAGTGAGCTTCCATGACCGAGCAGGGATTTGAACCATGTTCTCCAGAATCCTAGTCTATCGCTCTATCCATACACCACACTGGAAATCCTTAGTAACTGTTATGAAAAATCCCTAAATCCTGCATGGATTACCTTTCTGCCCCACCAGGTTAAGTGGTTGAGAACCACAGTGATAAAACATGAAAGAGAAAACTGAAAATGTGGCTGTTGCCATTCGGTGTTATCTAGATTTGGACTGAGATTGCTATTCTTTCTTAATACCCAATGACTGCATTATTTTGGCCCTATTATGTATGTACTCCACCAAAGGAGGCAGAGGACCGCCCCACCTGCTGGAAACCACACCTTTCAAGCTTGTCCATGTGAGCCAGAAGCAAACAGTTAACGTTCCCCATCTTGAGGTATCTGCAGATTGCAACAGGCAGTGATTCTTTTGAATCCATATTTTCCATATTAGCAAAGCTTTCCCATTCATTCTAACGGGTGGAGAACTGAGAGTGAACAGATTTTGAACCACCACTGAAATGTATAGGAAGCTCTACTCTAAGAGTTCCATTTCCTTTCCTTTTCTTTTTTTGAATTCTTTTATTTTAAGAATTCCATTTCCTGAGTTGATCTTATAATATTTGTTGCTATACTCCATGCGTTAAAACACATAGACTGTGGGCAGGCAAGGGACAGGACCTCATGGTATTTTCATTAGATATTGTAAGCTGCAATTCCTGTGAGCATTAATTACAAGCCTCATGAAATATATAAGAGCAGCTGAGCATATTTCAGTCTGCAGTCCAGCAAAGTTCTCAAGTATGCATACCCACATACTAAAAAGAAAGCGCCTTCAAGTATTAAATTAGCAAACTGAACAGATATGCATTTTGGTATTTCATTTTTACAGATGCATTTGCAACCAAATTAGCAACTAGATTTTCTCCAATATAAATAAGAAAACCCCTTGCACTTACCTATTAATTAAGAATAATGTTATGCCATAAGCTTTTGTGGTGTAATTTGTTACTCTTCACCATAATAAATATACAGCTGATTAAAAATTCAAAGCATCTTATATGCCATAAATTCATAGCACACGGTGTGTTGGCTAACACCCATTCACTTTATACAGCCCTTTCCCCAATGAATTTTCCCAAGTAGAACAGAGGTGTAGAAATTAAGAATACCATTATGTGGGGTTTCTAGGTGGCAGTCTAGAGCTTTCTGGAACATAATTAAAGGGGAACAAAAAGGAATAAAGTTCATCCTAAGTTCTGATGTCTGATCAGGTTCTTCTGAGTCAGGCGGACTGGAAGGGGAAGTCAATATTTTGAATATTTGTTGTTGTTTAGTCATTTAGTTGTGTCTGACTCTTCGTGACCCCATGGACCAGAGCACGCCAGGCCCTCCTATCTTCCACTGCCTCCCAGAGTTGGGTCAAATTCATATTGGTAGCTTTGATGACGCTGTCCAACCATCTCATCTTCTGTCATCCCCTTCTCCTCTTGCCTTCACACTTTCCTAACATCAAGGTATTTTCCAAGGAGTCTTCTCTTCTCATGAGATGGCCAAAGTATTGGAACTTCAGCTTCATGATCTGTCTTTCTAGTGAGCGCTCAGGATTGATTTCCTTCAGAATGGATAGGTTTGTTCTCCTTGCAGTCCAAGGGACTCTCAAGAGCCTTCTCCAGCCTATTCCAGCACTCAAAAGCATCAATTCTTTGGCGGTCAGCTTTCTTTATGGTCCAGCTCTCACTTCCTTACATCACTGCAGGAAAAACCATAGCTTTGACTATGCGGACTTTTTTGGGAACGTGATGTCTCTGCTTTTAAAGATGCTGTTGAGGTTTGTCATCACTTTCCTCCCAAGAAGCAGGCATCTTTTAATTTTGTGGCTGCTGTCACCATCTGCAGTGATCATGGAGCCCAAGAAAGTAAAATCTGTCACTGCCTCCATATCTTCCCCTTCTATTTGCCAGGAGGTAATGGGAACAGTGGCCATGATCTTAGGGTGTTGTTGTTGTTGTTTTTGATGTTGAGCTTCAGACCGTTTTTTGCACTTTCCTCTTTCACCCTCATTACAAGGTTCCTTAATTCCTCCTCACTTTCTGCCATCTTATATTTGAATATTTAGCAGGTGATAAACCCTGTAGATGGTAATGCAGAGTCTCCTTTCCAAGCAGTTGCTACAGTACAGAGATGCTGGGGTGGGGAATGGTTTGCCGTACATTTGCACATGAGCCAACCTGATTTCCGGCGCCCAAACTAATATGTGAATCAGAATGCGTTTATCACTTGGGTTTTGCACTTTCACACTTCTTCCAATTTTTCAGTACAATTAAATGATCCAGGAAATGTACCTAGACATGCCTAGATCATGGGAAACTGGAACAGTCTAGAGTTGGTTGTGGCTTCTCAGCTCCAGGGGTTCCTGGATGAGATGAATTTTCTAGATCTATTTCAATCTGGCTTCAAGGCCGCTTATGGGACACAGTTTGCTTTGCTCAACTCGGTAGACAACTTATGCCAGGAATTGGGAGTGTGTCCCTGTTGGTTCTGCTGGACCTCCCAGTGGCCTCTAGTACCACCAACCATGCATCCTTCTGGGCCGTCCCTTTGGGCCGGGGCTTGGAGGCACTGTTAAACAGTGGCTCTGTTACTTCCTGGAGGGGACAACCCAAAGGAGGTTGCAGCGGAACTCTGAATTGCACCAGCCACTGATCTGTGGTGTCAAACTCATTTTCATTCCATTTGCCTCATTATTGCCTCAATATACACAAGAAAGCTATAAACCAGGGCTTGAACTCAGGGACGTTCCTCCACCGTCTTTGAGTGGGACCATATATCTTAATACAAGTAGCTAAAAAGTTAGAGTTACATTTCAAAAGACCTAACAATATCACCCAGTAGTCAGAATCCAATTGAATATTTAAACTGGTGTTAAGTGAAATGGGAAAACTTTGAGTGGTAAGTAATCTGTTAATTAATAAGGCCCTGACAAGATTTCTAGGCATGCGCTGAGTCCTGCAACTCGCATAGGACTTGGAATTCAGTTGAATGCTTGTTAATTAACAGCTATTCATTGCTCCAAATTGTGCCACCACAATTTCACTGGCAAAAATATGCTGTTGAATTCTGACCAGTATGTTACAATAGTAGTGTAACTAAGTCATGCTTAGTTATGTCCTTCAAAACGGAATTCATTTAGAAGTTACGGCATTCCATAATCTCTCAGTGGGTCATAGATATTTACATTTGATTGGCTGGAGTGACTAGGAGCAAGACGTAACAAATCTGTCTCTTGGCCTAACCAAGACATTCATTGAGGGAGACATCAGGGAAAGCTCACACCTCCTCTTGCCAGTGCTTGAGTCTCCCTCAGGATCCCATCTCTCTCCTCAGACTCTACAGCAGCGTCATTCTGAAAGGCAATGTCAATTGCATGCAACACTTCTGCTCTTAAAGCTGATCTTAGCACACTTTTCAGAGTGAGGGGGAGTGTGTTTGTGTGCGTGTGTTTGTGTGTGTGTGTGTGTGTGTGTGTGTGTGAGAGAGAGAGAGAGAGAGAGACAGACAGACAGACAGACAACATATGAAATTTAACATGGAATGAACCAAACCACTTAATTTATGACTATCTATCATTCAATATTACTGGCTGAAATACAAGATTGACTTAATTGAGCATGAGATCCTGAGTCATCTAAATCAGTGGTTCTTAACCTTTGTTACTTGGATGTTTTTGAACTGCAACTCCCAGAAACTCCAGTTAGCACAGTTGGTGGTGAAGGCTTCTGGGAGTTGCAGTCCAAAACTCCTGAGTAACCCAAGGTTAAGAACCAGTGATCTAAATGATTAAAAGTCAATTGCAGCCATGTTTAGGCTGTACATGTAAAACATGTTGGTTTGCTAAAGAAAACTTTGCATTGTAGGTTCAAAGCAGATAAAGGGAAGTGTAGCATTTAAAGATCAGTTCAGGCAGATCAGACCATACAAGAGTCGCCTTTTGAGTCAAAAGTGATGCCCATTCAACACAGCATGACCTCTAGTGATTAGCAACAAGTTTATTTTCTCTACTTTATGAGGCAAGTTATTGAACACGGAAACTTTTGCATGTCAGTGTTGGAACAACAATGGTACAAACTCAGCTTTACAGTTTGTATAATAAACACACAGACTGGCAAGTCAAATCCTGATTTAACCATCAATCCCACCACTGCCACTCCTATAATCACCTTTAGGCGTCCTATCTACATTTAAAACTATAACTACAGAAAAAGTTATTTATTTGTTCAACATCCCTTTGATTCTTCAAAAACGCAACCAAAATAAGCAAAACCTTTATGACCATCACAATCTGTCATAGGCCAGGGATAAGATTCCTGTTACCAGCTGGTGAGGTCTTCCCTGCCCAGCCATAAGTTTCTAGCCTTATCAGTAATTAGTGATCAAAGAGACGAAAATGTTTAAAGGACGATGTTACATGGAACTGAACTGTGTCAGCTTGAGAAGCTAATTCCACAGAACTAAGCTCTGCTTTGAAGTTGAGAAAGCAAAGACCTTCTCCAAAGTAGACATGCACAGAACTGACCAATGTGCCGCACTAAGGCTTCATCCTGACTAGCTATGCCAAGCTGAGCATTGTATGCTTGGTGGAAATTGGTCTAAATTAGTAAGAATCACATCTGGCCCTGTCCCCACTTGGCATTGACTCCAACTGGGGGCCTTTGGACTTGCCCATCACTGGAATGTGTCGAAAAGATCGCATTCACAAGGCATGACCAATTTACCCAGAAAGATCCCCTCTTGTTGACAGGACAGGCACGCCTCTGATGGCAGCCAAAGAACAGTCCTGTTTATAACAACTTACAGGGGCAAAGACACACACCACCGTTCAGCGTTTTAACTGAGCCTCCCGGTTTTTAAGAAATTAAAATGAAATATGGATGGAGGTTCAATACAGGGAACCTGAGTAAATCAAGGCAAATTCTGTTTCTTCCAGATACACCAAGGAACTGGAGATCTCAAATGCCTTCTTGGTATGAGGAAGGCAAGCAAACTTCCCCTTCCCTGTGCAGGAACGGGCAGGTGGGATCAGAATCTTTATTTCCTCAAGTCACTTAACCCCCTTTCCCCTTCCCTTGGTTTATAGCTTATATCCTTGCCATCTTGAACTTAGATCTTATCCGCTACCACAAACAAAGCGAGGTCTGAAGTGGTCAATACATGGCCTCTTTAAGCAAAAGGCCAGCTGTTCACAGTGTTAGGGATGTGGTAGATATCAGTCTTTCCTCAGGGAAAGTCTTGAACAAATTGTCGTATATGTTGTTATCTCTCAAGCACCACAGAACTCAAAGTGCTATCTTTCAGATAAGAGACAAAAGTCAGGGCTTTGGCATTAAATTTTCCACTGGAGTATTTGGGGGTAGGACAGAAGGAAGCTGTCTTAGTGATCCCTCTCACATCTATTTGTCTCAGAGGAATTTGAAGCCTCTGGAGTTTACAGTAAATACAACAGTCAATGGGATGTTAACTTTTTGTCCTGCCAAGATCGAATTAGACTTGTCTGAACTTAGCTCCCCTCAGATTTTCAGCTTCACAAGTCCCGTTGGAATTCTGCTGGCCTCCTCCAAAATTAGTTCAATTGACGACAATTTGGAATCTCCAGATTAGTTTCAAATTGCATGTTAGAACCGGAGGAACCCTTTACCTTTCTGTGCTTATTTTTGGCCTCAGACATGAAAGGGTTTGGGGCTGCCACTCAACAATGGAGATGCCCCTTTGATTAAAGTTCCAATTTGGCACCCTCTTGCTCAAAATTGTTCTCCAGACATGAGCCATTGGGTTCAAATTATGAATAAGGAGAGTTTGATTAAATATTTGAAAGAGCATCCTTGAGGTATGAACTATTTGACATTAGAACAGGCTGCCTCTCAAGGAGGTGGGGTTTTTTTTTTGGTTTTTTTTTTTTTTTGCCAAGCACATGTCAGGATGCTATCAGGAATGAGATAGTAATGGACTAGATGGTCTTTCAAACAGTTTCCATCCCTATGATTCTCCCTTGTACTTTGATCTGAGGTAACCATGTACACCATTGGTTGATATTATTCTGTATTGACGGACATCCAAGCAGTTTCTGTCACAAATATATGCACATTTGTTTCTTTTGTCTATTGTAAAACACTGTGGTTTAGGCAAGGTACGGGGTAACAAGGTGGAAATCTTGATCTCTGATATTTGAAATCGCCACTTGAAGTTCTGTGATGAATATACAGTGGACCCTCAACTTACAGACGGCTCCACTTACAGACTTTTTGAGTTACAGACTTCTCTGGTTGCAAAATTTAGGTTCGACTTGCAGCCGGAGAATCAACCTACAGACCGGAAAAAAAAAGGAACAAAAACGGCCGGTTACAAATTAATCGGTTTTCAGTGCATTGTAGGTCAAAACGGAGCCTTGGCCTACAGACTTTTCGACCTGCATCTACCGTTCCAATACGGATTAATTCCATAAGTCGAGGGCCCACTGTATAGTAGAAATGTAAGTGATTCTGGTAGTGCATATGTACCTACTGTGGATAGAGTGCCAGACTGGGACTCTGGAGACCAGGGTTTGAATCCTCACTTGGCCACAGAAACTCGCTGAGGTTGTGGAACTGGTAAAGCCACTCCTTAAGTATCTCAATTAATCTTGATAGTCCTGTTATGCTTCCTATAAGTCACTTCAAATTTATTGGCACACAACTAGCTGGGAGTCAATACATGACCATTGTAAGCAGTGTCAATTGGACAGGGCATGAATCATAAATTTATGATTGAATTTACATCATGTAATCATTGTTGCTGTAATTGCTAGGACTGTATGCTTAAATATAAAGATACTCATGTGCGGTCAATTGAATTCTAACTTATGGAGACCCTTTCCAGGATCTTCTAGGCATAACATATTCAGAAGTGGTTTTCCAGATCTCTCTTGCGATGATGCCCTAAAGCAGTACAGATTGCTCAAGGCTACACAGGCTGGTTCTTCTAGGAGGTTCAGAGAGACGTCAAACTATCAACCTCTGGCTCAGCAGCTAAAAATCTCACTGAGCTCATCAATCATCCAAATCTGTCAGGTTTGCTTTCTTCTACATCTGACTTTTTTAAAAAAAATCTGAAGTTCTTCTCATCCCAAATATGGAAAACTGTTAGTGTGGGTAAATTCTTAACAAAAGCAAACTAAAGTTAAATTCTCACCCACCCCTACCCATTGTTCCTGCTAGAGAGTAATGGAGAAAGTGTGCTTTTCCTGAAAGCAGCAACTGAGTTTGGGGTATCTTAGCATCATTTACGTTTTTTTTTCTCCCTATTCATCCTGGAAGCCAGAGTTTTTCCTGCTATTGCCTCTATCTCTGAACACATACTAGTAACATCATGATTTTCCTTACCACCTTGATTGCCTTATAGAAGAAGACAGTGGTCCAGTGGAAGGAACAACCTCATGTGTCACTTTTGGAAACAAACATTCTTCATAAATGTTTTTGTGTCCCAAATAGTATGCTTTTTTGCATACTTTTTAAAAAAGACACACTATTGTTGGATTTAAAAAATATATCCTCACACATACACAAAATACCTTCTTAATCACACTGCTATGTTCCCCCTCCTACAGCACAAACTGGAATGCAGCTTCTTCATTGGTTCAAACAGCCCAATTGACAAGTAGATTCACTTTAACGAATTTTTGTTTGCATAGCTGACTAACATGAATTTAGACAGGTACTGCAATGTAAGGTAACATCCTAATCAGTACTTAAAAGGTGCTACAGAAACTTTGAGCAGAAGCAGCTTGAAAAATCCACATAGGATCCATGTCTGTCTGGCAAAGAGAAAGAGAGGAAAGCATAGCATCAATTTATGTGTAAATTGGTCACATTTTTCACACATAGCCCCAATTATCTAAAAAGGGTTTAACATTATATTTATATTGATAAGCTTAACAATGTTGAACTGCAACTCAGCAATGATCTCTTTACAATTCACATCCAAAGAGACCAGAAGGAGTAATTGGAAAGCGTCCAGTGTGTCAAGAAATAGAAGCAGCCTTGGTGAAGAGTGGAAAAAAAAGGGAAGAAGATGAAAACTGCCGTGCAAGGTCTGGCTTTTGCTGAAATTACAACATAAATTCCAAATGAAGGATGGCCAGGAATAACTCAACAATTACGAATTCCCTTCTAAAAAGACACAAGAAACGCTACTCAGTTATAGAAATTGAGCCATCTAAAATGCCTTCAAAGGAAGCAAAGGAGAGATGGTAATGACGGCCATTTGAAAGAGATTTTTGATAGACCGGATCACAGATGGATAGCAGGAGGGGCTGAGTTTGAATAATTTGATTTTCAGCTATGAATATTGAGACTTGGCTGTTTACACAGTGGAAAAAAAAATACTTATCAAAAGAACTGTGAAACCCAGCTATCACTGCAAAACGTTTTGACTAATCAACGTGGATGAAATTAACCCTGAGGTAAATTAATGGTTCCTGAGTTCTTAATTCAGTAACCTCTAATCCATTTCATGGATTCTACGCACAAACAAGAAATACAAGGCCACCAAAAGATGGTGCAATATTAAAGTCAATCAGTAACCAAACTTCTCCTTCTCAAGGCTTGATTAGATTTTGACGCTCTTTTATGAATCAGTTGTATTTTCCAAATTCAGTTTCTTGATATAAAAAAGGGAGGCAAGGCTGTATACCAAGAGGATTGCCTCCAAGTTGCAGTAAGAGCAAGGTTAAAAAAATGCATTACAAAAGAAGATAGATAATAATGCCCTCTATAAATCAATACTATATCTAAAGACATTCACAAGGATTGTTCCTTTTTTTACCCATCATTCTCTCCTCTCTCTCTCTCAGACTTTACTGCAAGTGCCAACAGTTCATTTCAATGTTGCAACCGGAGTTACAAGGGAAGGATGGGGGTTTTTTAAAGGGGGAAACCTGCCACTGTTGAAGGTCACTGGATTCCCAAGTCCTCATTCATCTCAGCTAACATGGTCACAAACTGGAGCATTCTGGAAGTTGTAGTCCCAGAATCTGGAAAGTCATAGATTACTGTTGTTTCTGGAGTATGTACAAAATCATAGTCTATCTTCCCTACAAAGAAAATTATCAGTACATCAGGAGCATCTCTATTTTCTGTTTAACATGGTAACCAAAGACCCTGTAACACTCCTCTGCAATAAATGTGATAATCACTTGGGTGCTATATGATCCCAGCAGAGCCTGGCAACTCCACTGAATCTCCTCTGGGTTTTAGTCTTAACACTGAAGGAGCTATCCACAGTGCTGAATTGCTTTCCCCAATATGCCCAGCACCTTGGACACATGTTACAAAGCTCAAACTAAAAGCCAAGGAGATCCACTTCCTTTATAATATTAAAACCATCCTTGTGTACCATACAATCCTGTGCACTTCAATAACTGTCAAAATGAAACAAGAAAGATTATTAGGGTTAGTCACTCCTATCAGAAAGCAGGTGACTAATCATACAATCTGTGGTGTCTATATATGAATGCCAGGAATATGGGAAACAAACCAGAAGAACTGGTTGGTTGGTTGGTTGGTTGGTTGGTTGGTTGGTTGGTTGGTTGGTTGGTTGGTTGGTTGGTTGGTTGGTTGGCTGGCTGAATGACCACTAGAAGGTGGGAGTCATTTAAAAACTTTTTTTTTGGAAGAAAAATATTTTAGGGGTGCGCAACAAGAATGGTCCTCCAAAGTCTAGGATTGAGCTTGTGTGGCCCTCTAGCCCTGCGGGTTTCCTGTTCCTGGTTTAAAACAGTTGTGTTGAGAAGGACAAACAGCATCTGAATATTTGGAAGGGAATTGCAAATGTTGTCACATCAGGTGGGAAACAAAAAAAGCAAGAGTCAAGGTAAGAGATAATTCTTATCTACCTCCTATAGATATCTGTACCTCTGTCAATCTGACTCTGTATAAATAATGATTAAAAGCAACAGCATCTTTTTTGCAGAATAAGCACCAGAATATGGTAATAAAGTGCATTTGAATTCACCCTTGAAGTAACCCATACAATTCTTATCTGAGGAAGTCCTATGGACAGAATCTGTTTATAAAGAGCAAATGTGTAGTTTTCACATTTGAAAGGGTGAAAAGGGCATTTGTTTTAGTTTCCTGCTAGAGGAGAGAATTCCAGAATGGACTGAAGGATCCTCATGGTACTTTCAGGGAACATTGGCATGGGCAGTCTAGAGTAAACATATCAGCAACAATATGATTTCTTGATGTTCTGACTTCTGAGTAATATAGGGTCAACTCTAAGTGGGGTGGAACTTCAGAACGTGCCTCCTTGGGCCCCTTGCTACATCTTTTCTGGCTGCAGACTTATCTTCCAGAGTCTCATTTAATTTAATTTCTCAGAGTTCCTGATGTGGCACCTCAGACCATTATAGGAAGCTTTTAATGGCAGCCCTTTGCCACACCACCTGACTCTAAGGGCTAGGGCAGCACCAGGAGAGCCCTACTGGGCTCCTGAACCCTTGTCATCAGCCCAAGAATGACAATTCTTTGTAAAATACTTGTGGAAGGAGGTTGGGAAAGGATGCTTAAAGCTAAAGCCAAAAACATTGCCATGCTAGAAGAAACAGCAGGATACAATTTATTTATATTTTTTAGCATTTTGATCTAATATTTTATCCATGCAACATTGCATGGGCTTGACATTAATTTATATAATAGGGGCAGAAAAGAGATAATGTCATTTTAGTGGCTATCTCTGCTTAATTAACTGGCAGCACTAGCCTGTATCAAAAGAACAGAGTGCTACAGAAATAAAGCCTGTTTATACACCTTCCATCTTGCATTATTAAAAACACAAGAAGTCATTATGAGAAATAACAAGGACTCGTAGAAACCAGCAACTAGCAAAGGCTTTCGCTGAACTTTCATAAAAGTTTGTAAATACAGTATTGTATGGAAATTCTAATGCACATTAGCTCTCATGTACACTATAAAATCTTTTATACTAAAAAAAAGTAGATAAGATACTTATCTTTTAAATTGGTGTTTAATATTTTATTAGTGTCAGGCACATAATTCTCATCAAATGGAAGGAGACTCTCTCTCTCTTTTTTTTTTGTATGGGCATAACTGTCTAGAGTTTAATATTTCAAAGATAAGTACCTACTTTTGCATCTATCACACAGTGACTTAATGGAATTTACTTTTTCTTAAATATTTATACTGTATATATGTTTGATCTTCAAATGTTTGTAGAACCACTGAGATAGAACAGATAGGGCAGAGTAACCATTACTGTACAGTACATTTTGTTGGTGTGCATTCTTATTAGTTTTCAAGAAGCAGCAACAGGACAATGAATAAATATATTAGATAATTTTCACCCAGCAACAGTCAATATCAAGAGTGCTTGGAGCAGGTAACATAAAATCTTCTGTAGTATTTATTTATTTATTTATTTATTTATTTATTTATTTATTTATTTATTTATTTATTTATTTATTTATTCATTTATTCATTCATTCATTCATTCATTCATTCATTCATTCATTCATTCATTCATTCATTCATTCAATTTGTATCCTGCTCCCATTAGTGTCACAGCACTACTCTGTGTACATGTTAAATACATGTTAGTACATGCTAGTACTAGTACTAGCACATGTTAAGAGGCTTAGACTACACTGACGTAGGAATAAAATTGTGTTTTCTTCTAATCACTCACAAAGGACTGTGTCAGTGTGAATGCCCCATTTTTTATTTCAGTTTGGTTCAGCCAGCTCCGCCCCATAGCCTATTGTCCAAGTAACCCAGTTTTCTATGCAACCAGGGGTTCCATTCATTTTAAGAGTGGAGTAGTTTATTCTAACCATATTAAAGTCCTGACAGTCTTTGCTGCTCCTTCAAAATTCACAGTTGTTAAGCACTGGGTGATCCTCATACTTAACTTGTCATTTCAAGAGCCAAGTAGACATCATATTTACTAACTACACTGATGTGAGATTTTGAAAAGTAAATAGCATCTATACGAAGCAGGTTCTTTTAAAACACCTAAGAAGGAATTGTTGATTTTAAATCGAGTCTGGCCACGTTTTGTTCTATTAGTTTCAGTATGTGTGATTGCCTGTGTGAGATTAAATAGTATCTGTGAGGTTCTGTCGGGTTTGCCAAGTTTTGGGTGTCAAGCATTTTGCAATCTGATCTCTTTCTTTTCATATCTTTTCCTATTTCAGCACTGCATAAATTTTGTTATTGTTGTTTAGTCATTTAGTCATGTCTGACTCTTCGTGACCCCATGGACCAGAGCACGCCAGGCCCTCCTGTCTTCCACGGCCTCCCGGAGTTGGGTCAAATTCATGTTGGTCGCTTCAATGACACTGTCCATCCATCTCGTCCTCTGTTGTCCCCTTCTCCTCTTGCCTTCACACTTTCCTAACATCAGGGTCTTTTCCAGGGAGTCTTCACTTCTCATGACATGGCCTAAGTATAATTTAGCACTAACTTGTGTTTAAAAAAAAATAAATATTAAAAAAATTAGACTGGACATGATGATTCCTAAAGAACAGAAGAAAGCTGGAGTAGTCGTGGGCTGTGTTGCAGGATGCTGATGCTGGTTGCTGAATAACATCTGCTGAGTCCTGTATCAGATATCTCAAGACAGGAAAGCTCTGCCTCAAGAAAAGCACAATGCGCAGTTGAGGTGAAGAATGAAGTTCCTGTTACAGAGGAAAAACTGGGAAAACTGAGATCCAGAGCACCATGGTGCCTCTGTACCACACAGCTTATATCACAACAATAAAGGACACATATACCAATACGAAAACTTCCAATTCAATTCAACAGCATCATCACATTCTTAGTTGAGGCAATAAAGTACTCCAGTGGCAAAATGCAATAGATTTATCAAGAACGTATTTGTTCTCGTTGTTTCTTTGCTTGTGCAAACCAGAACTTACATATGGCTGGCACCTGGTCCTCAAGGCATTATTGACAACTCTTCACATGGCAATGTTGTGGCAGCCTCATTCTAGTTCTGTGCCAATTCGGCAATAAAATAGGCCTCTGGGAACAAAGATGTCACATCCAGATGGGTGAAGGTTAGCGTTGCAACTCTATACAGTGGGGTCTCTACTTAAGAACTTAATCCGTATTGGAAGGTGGTTCTCAAGTTGAAAAGTTCTTATGTTGAATCTGCATTTCCCATAGGAATGCATTAAAAACCATTTAATCCGTATCTGCTCTTTTCCGTCCATAGAAACTACAGTGGAACCTCTACTTAAGAACTTAATTCGTTTTGGAATGGTGTTCTTAAGTTGAAACGTTCTTAAGTTGAAGCAAAATTTCCCATAGGAATGGACTGAAAACCAATTAATCCGTTCTGGCTGTTTTTTTGTTATCTAGAGGTGTGTTCGTACATTGAAGCATTAGTTCCCATAGGAACTAATGCAAAGCTGGTTAATACCTACTCTACCACTAGGGGGAGAATTTTTTTTTAACCTAAGATGACCTAAGGTTAAAAAAAGAGCAGGAAAGGTTTTTTTTTTCCTGTTCTTATCTTGGATTTCTGTTCTCAAGTAGAAGCAAAATTTAGCAAATGGAGCTGTTCTTAAGTTGGATTGTTCTTAAGTAGGGACGTTCTTAAGTAGAGACCCCACTGTAACCACTTCCTTGAAAACAAATCCCACTGGGCTCAAGGAAAATTACTCCAGAATAGACACACTAAGGTCCTCATTATAAATAAATAAATCAGGACCAAATTCCCAAAGTACACTTTGCTCACTTAAGGCAATGTCTTAATTTTTTTTTTAAAGAGGCATTTCAGAAGTCCATAGAACAAAGACACATGAGAGAATGGCAAAAGCAAGAACAGCAACATTTTCCTGTGATTTCAAATGCACAGACTGAACAAATGAAACCGAGACCAGCGTCTACTGTTTCCAGAATAATCCACAGGCAGCATCTTCCAGGTTGTGTAATGCTGCAAACTGTTTCCATCAGTTCTGAGAAATGCTTTCTGATCCATGCTGATACAATTACCCAGCCTTTATTGGCAATTTAGACCTCTTTTAGGGGCATTTTAGAGCAAATGATGTTTTCTTGATATTTTAAAAAAGCAGCACTATTTGCTGTACCTTTGGGATAAGGTAGAAATGGAGTTAGAGGCTCATTAAATATCTGATTGGTACAATGTGGGTTTTGTTCCATGTGAACTAAGCAACCGAAAAGAGAAACGTTTTGTAGGAGAACTTGCTCCCTCTTGCAGTGAATTCGTATATTTTTATACCTATTATCCATCTATCTACTTATCTATTTGTCTGTCTGTCGTGCTGCAAAATATTAACTGGCATTCACCAGACCATAAGCCTGCTAATGAAGGTCCTCATATTTCTCTCTGTGTGCACTGAAGGCTTTGTTTCCAAATTAACTGAAACAATTCAGGAGGATGCCTGATGCCGGTCCTCCTGGACTGCACCATCTCAAATATGTACAGAGCGGTGCATATTTAAATGTTGTGTCTAAATCACACTCCCTGTGAATGGCCAACACTAGGCAATATAGGACAGCGGTTGGGAAATCCTGGCCTCCCAATGGTTTGGACTTTATTTTTCAAAAGCCCCATCATATACTGTCCATGGTGAGCATTTATGGAATCATTCAGTGATCCAAAACCTCTCCAGGAGAAAGCTAAGAGAAAAAAGCTTCCACTGAATCAAATAATTAAGAAGATGTACATAAGGATGAGAAATGTGAATAATACTAGCTAAATTCCTTGTTGAAGTCAAGATGGTCTGGCTCAACACAATGAGTTTTCAGATCCCATGAAATGAGTTGCCTCTAGCTCAAGAATGAGACCATTAGCATTTTTCCCCCTCAAGATTTCTGCTAGTTGTGTAAAATGCATCTGTGCAAAGCTAGTATAATTTCCTTTTTGAAGCAAAGTGCATTAACAAGAGGGACAGAAGGGCTGGATGTATGGTGAAAAAGATGTAAGCAACCCATCCAGTGCTTCTGATTTTACAGGTCTGTGCAACAAGGCAGCAGCTACCACAATGTTGGGCTGTATCATTTGTGCAAAAATAATACTTGCAAATTTGAAAAACCTGGTTGAGACTGACAGCAAATATCTCATCCCAGGGAAGAGGAATGAAGAATGAGGCAGTGAAGGTTTGCATTCCTGAATATGTGTTTTTTCTGATTTTTCATATATTTGAAAATAAAGAAAGGTTTTCTGAGAACAGCCATAACTATTCCTAAAGAATGCAGTGACTACCCTATGTTACAGGGGGAAATTGCAACACAATGGGACCATACAAAGTTATGCACAGGATGGAAAAAGGGGACAGGGGGAACATTTGCTTCCATAATACTAGAACATGGGAGCAATCCACCAAAAATGAATGGCAGGTGATACAGGAGAGAAAAAAGAAATGACTTTTCGACATAGTTAAAATATGGGATTCTACAGTTAATGATGGCTGTCGACATGGACAGCTTTTAAAGGAGGATCTGGCAGATGGGATTATTAGTGGCTATTAATTATGATGGAAACATAGTGTATACTTCCTCCTGTGGAAGAGACAGTCTGACTCTATATCAGTTGTTGGGAAATATGAGCAGGAGGGTGCCATTGCACACATAATATCTGTGCACCTTCCAGAAACAGCTGGTTGGCCACCATGAGAACAGAAAGTTGGACTAGAAAGCTCTTCGGTTTGAACAGATGTACCTTCCCCAGTGTCTTATGGATGCAAGTAGAACTGCACGTGGTACTCTGCTGATGGATTTACAGAGAAAAAGATCATTTCTTTGAAGCCTTCCTTGGGTGGAAGGGATGGCGAAGAAGTCAAGGAGAAGGCTAGGCTGGAAGTCTTATTCCTGATGAGTTCTCCTCCTCTTTTTTTTCTTTTTTCTGTATTTTGGTGTGAATAGTACTTTGAAAAAGAGCTCTCCCAGTATAGGTATAGCCCTCACAAGTGAGTTCTGGCAGCCCAGTAGAATTAGCTTCTAGGAAGCCACAAGTGAAGGAGGTTTCATAAGTTCTACTTAAACAAGTTTTTCTCACCCCTCCATTGTTCTTAGGGAAGTCATCCAATTACTTAGTTTCTGAAATAAATGGCATGCTAATCTCTTTCTGTGTGTGTTTCAAAGGGCACCTTTTCATCGCTGCATTTCTCAATCTGACTTTCCAAGGAGCTCACTCTATTGTTGGAAGTTTGATATTCAGTTTCTGAGTCAGTAGTTGTCACCATCTGATTTTTATGGCTTTATGGCCTGAGTAAATAAGGAAGTAACGTTTTGGAGAAGTGTAATAGCCCAGGAGCATACTATTGCGATAAATAAAAGCTGCTAATTTAAAACTCTTTTAGCCAGAAGTGTGATATGTCTCAAGATAACTATTGTGGTAAATAAAATCTGTTAATTTAAATCTTATAATAAGAGAAAGCTTCCCGCTGTTAGTGACTGACACAAAACGTAGCATTAAAATCTCATCAATTTTCTTTTTGGCTGAAAGCAGGATTTGGCTGCAAGTTAAAGTTATACTAAGTTTTGAACAAAAAAATGGCTTTGGAATCTATGTTTCAGACCCACACATCTGCTCTGGCTTCTCTCTGAGCTACGACCTATTCCATTTGAACAAAGTTTCTTTTTTGTGATTAATATTTGCATGAAGTTTCAATATATTCAATAGGTTATTTCCATCTGTGGGTTTTTTTCCCTCCTCTTACAGAAAATTTTCTTTCTATATTTACATCGAATAATAGAACAGTCCAGATGTACATTAGAGTAGACTGACTGGGCACAATGGGCCCCCTCGTTAGTGACGTCTTGCTCCATCTATTCGTGTTCTAAAAGAACCAGTGCAAATGTATATGCAATGTCAATGCAATGTATACACAAGGTATATATACATTAGAGCACTCTAGAACCAATACAATATATATACAAATTATATGTACACAGAGGGCTAAATTCATTTGTTAGTCTCAACTCCACATCCTTAGAACTGCAGAGCTGGAAGAGACTGTATGGATCATTGGGTCCAGCCCCTGTCAAGGTGGCACAGTGGGGAATTGAACTCCCAGCCTTTGACTCCTCAGACAGAGTCCTAAACCACTGAGGTACCCATCAGTTCTTAATTGGGCTTATGTAGGACGTACGCAGTCCCCTGGACTGCAAGGAGAACAAACCTATGCATTCTAAAGGAAATCAACCCTGAGTGCTCACTGGAAGGACAGATCCTGAAGCTAAGGTTCCAATACTTTGGCCATCTCATGAGAAGAGAAGACTCCCTGGAAAAGACCCTGATGTTCGGAAAGTGTGAAGGTAAGAGGAGAAGGGGATGACCGAGGACAAGATGGTTGGACAGTGTCACCGAAGCGACCAACATGAATTTGACCCAACTGATTCATCACATATCCCTTTAGTTGGGTGCCACCTTAGCACCCTTAATTCATCCTCCCCATCTTCTCCACTAGGCAGAGGAAGGTGGAGAAACACCAAGCATTTTCATAGCACCTGTAGCTTCCAACCACTGGCAAGAACCAGCAGAGACCACTTCGCTCCTTCCCCTCTTCTCCAGATGAAGTGGTGAGTCAGTCTTCTCCAACAGGTACCACAACTGGGGATCCAATAAGACGAGCAATGGATAACACACCTCCTGACTTCATCTATCCCATGGAAAACTACAGCATTCCCCAGAAGTAACTAGTTACAAATAACATTAGCCATTTGTTTCTGCCATGTTGATAAGAACAACATAACACACGAATAATGTTCAACAGAACAAATTACGTGCATAATAATAGTGATGATGACAATAACCTGACTACTGAGGAATGCTGATAAACTCAACAAGTTTCTTTTGAAATGGAATATTCTGAGCTCTGGGTTACAGGGACAGAGTCCACCCTTCCTTACAATTACTCTCCTGTTGCTGAACCCTTAAGGCTGTATCTGATGGTGGATGCCCACTTACACAAGAGCAGAACCCAGTGTAAATATGGAAGGTGGCATCTTCTCTCATTGCTGGCATCCCTCAAACCACCTCAGAAAACATTGTCTAGAGGACTGGAAAACATTCAGGAGCATGTTTTCATCTTGATGTGCGGAAAGTGGCAAAAGGATCCAATTCTTGCATGAATCCCAAGTTAGAATTTGGACTTACTATTTTTGCTTTCCCTTTATCATAGCAATGCTATATTTGTGTAAGCTGCCCTAAAACCTGTTGAAAGTTGAGGCATTAATTAAGCAAGGGAGCAGGCAAAGAAATAAAAAGCACCCCCGATGACCCCATGCTCTGTTGTTCTGTGGTACTTTCTCCAGGATTCCTGGAAGGAAGGAATGAGTGATATAAAAAGCGTAAAGCAGGAGTGGACAGCTGCCAAGCATCGGAGGCCACACCTGGCCCCTTTGTACACCTAGTGGGCATTGGCATCACTTTTCCAATTGGGAAGAAAAGCTAACTTACACCTTAAAGAGGCTGAGGGTGAAATGGTCTACTTAAATGGCCCATTGCCCCTCCCCAAGATTTCTGGGAGTGCGACTGGTGATTCTTAAGCTATTAATTGCTACGTGGGGTGTCTGGAAGTTGCCATAGGGACACACTCATGGGCTTGACGGTAGGACCCCTGTAGCCTCTGGCTGAGATACTACCACCCATAGTGCAAACAATTAGATGATATATCAAATCTGTATTAATGTAAAGGAAGCCTTTTGGTAGGGATTCAATATCATTAAAACGATTTTCAGAAGCTATTTCATAAGGACCATAATGTCTTGTTCCTAGCCCACCCTCCTATTCTCGCCGAAATGAATTTCTGAAACGTTATGGAATGTGCAGTGCAGTATTTAAGTATTTGTTTTGTTAATTTCTTAAAAACAAATCGAGTTCACAGTAAATATAAAGCGTGGGACAGCTACATTAGTCAAGCAGCAGGGAAGCGATTTCATAATGGTTATCATGCAAAAAAGCCCCATTTGCTGAAGAAATTCCCAGAAAGAAAGGCAAAATTCATCTAAACTGCTATTTGCTCGATTATAAAACTCCTCTAAAAATCCAATACAGAAAGGAAGTGGGGAAATTTTCTAATATCTACAGCTACCCTGAGATAATTAAACCAAACATATGGGATGAAATGGTATTGAATGACAATGGAATCAGGTTAGAGACTCTTTTCTTTCACACTTAGTTAATTTCCAGGGAATTGTACAAAAGCTGTGATGGCCACAGCATTGTGAATGCGGGTCTATAAACAGCAGTCACAACGGGAAGGCAAAAGAGCTCAGCAGTTAAGACACAGATCGGAGGAATTGGTGCTTTTTAAACAATTCCAAGTAAATGCCAATGGTATCCTTCCTTTTCCTTGCCAGTAGCAGAAAGCAAATGCTGATCTATCTAAAGAGGCTTAGCAACAATGTGCAAATGCCATGTTAATTCTTTATAGGACTCCTTGTTTCCTTTTGTTTTCATGGAGGAGAATGAACATTTTCAGAAATTATGCCCTCACTGGGCATGATTATGAAAACTCCTTTCCTTTTTTTTTTTTTTTTTTAAGATTTTGGTAAGGTTCTTACAAGGACTCCTGGTGTGGTGTAATGAACAGAGTAACAGGCTAGGACTCAGGAGCTGTGGGTTCAAATCCCCACTCAGCCATGGACTAGGGAAGTGAGATGGGCAAAGTCACGCCTTAAATATTTCACTTTCATTGAAAGCCCTAAAAGGATGACTCTAAGTCAATTCCAACTTCACAGCACAGAACAAGGTTTTATATTTTAAAAATGCACTTTTTTGCCCTCATTCAACAGTATGGCTGCTGAAACAAAGAGTGGAAACTTCTGTCAGCCAGAGGGCCAAATTCAGTGTCACAAGCGCTCCTGTGGGCTGAATTCGGGGATGGGGGGAGGCAAAAGGATGGGGCCAAAAAAACAGCATGTTCAAGCCTAGTTCTGGCCAGTAACTAAGTCTTAATGGGAAGGGTGGAAAAAGAAAGCAACCAAATGGTATTATCATAGGGAAATGATTTAGCCGTCAAGCCGATTCTGAGCTATAGTTACCCTTTCCGTGGTTTTCTAAGAAGAAAATACACCAAAATGGTTTACTATTCCTTTCTTCTGGGGTGTGCCCTGGGACGGTGCAGTTTGCCCAGGGCTACTTAGGCTGGCTGTTCTCCGTGAAGGCATAGTGGGGAATCAAACCCCCAACCTTGACCTAACATACTGATCCAGCCAGCCAGCCCTCACTCTGGCTATAATTCCAGGTCCCAGTTACACAGCGTAACTTTCAGAAGCAAATTGCCATTAAGTAAAGAAACCTCTTTATATATTACCCGTTACATAGTGAGTTTTGCGACTTGTCTTCCAGCAGGTAATGGCTGAGGAGAATGATGAACTTAATGGGAATTTGTATTGTTGTTGTTGTTTAGTCATTAAGTCGTGTCCGACTCTTCGTGACCCCATGGACCAGAGCACGACAGGCCCTCCTGTCTTCAATTTCCATTGTAGTGTTAACACTATTTGCATAATGGTGAAACAGGATTTTAGTGACTGAATCCAATGTCTCCCACTATGATGAACATCTGCGGGGATGTCGACAAATCTTCAGAACCGAGTCTCAAGTCTGAGTGCAAGACTTCAGGAGTGAGTCTTAAGTCAAAGTCTTGGGGCCTGGGTCTGAGTCTCCGAGTCTTCAGCTGAGGTTCGGGACTCGGGACTCAGACTGTGCATGCACCACCCAACTGATAGGCCAGCCTATGCACAGAGAGTGTGGAAGGAATTCTGGTTCCAGAGTCTTTCTCTGTGTGCCAGCTTATCAGATGAGCAATGAATATGTGGGCAGAGGCAGCAGGCCTTTGGTTCCTGGAAGGGAAGCCTAGCCTGCTGCCTCTGAAGATGGTGGTGGCGAGTGGTGGCAGTGGCATTTGTGGTCGGTGGGCCCATAGAGACAAATGGGTCTAAGTTGCGAGTCAAGTCCTGATTCTCACCCCCCCCCATCCCCAGCCAGAAACCCTTGAGTGGGACTTGAGAGTGGTTGATGAGCCACACATCCCCATCCCTACACATCTACTTTACGATTGCCCGCATTACGAAGAAATTGCTTAACGATGATCTTTTTGCGATCGCAAAACGATGGTCTGAATGGGGGAATTTCGCTTTGCAATGATCGGTTCCCTGCTTCGGGAACCGATTCTTCACAAAACGACATTTTTTGAACAGCTGATCTGCGGTTTCAAAATGGCCACTGGGTGATTAAAATGGCTCCCCGCTGTGTTTAGGGACAGATTCCTCGCTATAAAGGCACCAAAAATGGCCACCGCATGGAGGATCTTCGCTGGACGGTGAGTTTTTACCCCATCGGAATGAACAGGTTTCAATGCGTTTCAATGGGTTTTTTCCACTTTACGATGTTTTCGCTTAACAGCGATTTTCCTGGAATGGATTATCGTCGTTAAGCGAGGCACCACTGTATGTGTGTTTAGATGCTCCAAACTATCTGAAATTGAGTGAGGGCCCCTTGAATAGCTATATATACAGCTATATAGCTATATGAGCATAGGCATGCTTTGCAGGCCTCCTGCTGAACGCAACAGTGAGAGCAACAGAGATTTACCATAAGCTCTTATTTCAAATTATGCTTGATGTTTACAACTATAAAATCTAGGATTGGAGTACAATATAGAGTGTAATAAAAACTAATGTTTGGGGTGGAAAAGGGGGAAGAAGAAGAATTACAGTGCACCGGTTTTATTTCTTCCTTTCTGAGGAAAGTGTTCAAAGACTTATCAATATTTTAAAAAAAAGGGAAGGAAAAAAGAGAAAGGAACTTTTTTTAAAAAATGAAAATCTAATTAATACAGGCTGTTTCTTACATTTGTCCTTGCCCTGGGAATTAGATTTCTTGTCATGCAGCAATATTATAATCAACCTTAGAAAACTATAAATCAGGGATTTTAAATAAATAAGAATAATCGGCATCTTTCTCCTCAGGTAAGGAGGCATAAATACATTTATAATCAAAAAGCTATCTAGATAATGAGCCCTAGCTCCTTGCCTGGGCTATAAAAATAAATAAAATAAGGTAATATGTTGCATAAAACATTGACGGCACAATCCAGGCAAACTTAACCCATTTTAATTCTTTTTTGTTTGTTTGTTTGTTTGTTTCTTTCCATAGGTAAGATCTAAACATTGAGCAACTTCTGTACTGAAATGAATGGAAAGTTAGAAGAGCTTAGTATGGGCTGGCCCCTTGACCCTTGCCTTTCCTTCCGCTCAGATGAAATCAAATTAAATTCCCTTCTCTTCTGCCACTCTGAACATTCAGGAATAGATATGTAATCTCATATAGCATCTCCCAGCCTGGTGCCTTTCTGGGTTTTTAAAAACTCCATCTTCGGCACCAATCAGCATGGCTTGTGGTCGTGAAGACAGTGAGCTGAAAATCTAGCACAAATTGATGAAAATTTGTCAACGTTTGTAGATCCAAACTTTCCCTAAAGAATTACAACAATTACTGTTACAACGATGTCCCCAATATCTGAGAAAACCACTGAAAACCAGAAGCCCCCGTCCTCATAACTGCAGTGTTACAGAGATGGTGGCTTTGGGTTTCAGTGATTTCTACTTGGCCTACTTCTAATTTTTTTTCTTTATTCATTCACTTTATTTATCCACCATACTGTTTGTGGAACAAAGGAAGCCGAAAGGACAGGGTCTTTTGTATTGTTTTTGTATTTTGGTATTTGTTACATAGGTCTCTTTGGGTGTTTTGCTTCAAACGTGGTATGTGCATGTAGAAGTAAATAAATCAGAGGATCATAGAATACCTGATGTGGAAGGGGCCTATAAGACCATCAAGTCCAACCCCCTGCTCAAGGCAGGAATCCAAATCAAAGCAGATCTGACAGATGGCTGTCTGGTTTTGAATGGTCTTGAATGCCTCCATCCACCATTGATGTGCTCACCACCTTCTGAAGTAACTGATTCCATTGTTGTACTGTTCTAACAGTTAAGAGTTTTTCCTGTTATTCAGCCTAAATCTGGCTTCCTGTAGCTTAAGCCTGTTATGTCATGTCCTGAATTCTGGGATGATCAAGAACACATCCTGGCCCTCCTCTTTCAAGTATTTGAAGAGTGATATCATGTCTCCCTCTGTCTTCTTTTCTCACAGCTAAATACTGTATACCCAATTCCTTCAGTCTTTTCTCATATGGTTTGGTTTCCAGTTCCCTCATCATCCTTGTTGTCCTCTTCTGAACTTGGTCTAGTTTGTTGACATCCTTCTTAAAGTGCAATCTCCAGAACTGATGATTCTCACAGGATTTGCAAACTATACTTCTCTTAAAGAGTCCTAAAATCACATTTGCTTTTTTTTGCAGCCACATATTATTGCTGACACATATTCAGCTTGTGATCCAGCACAATTCCAAGATCTCGTACTATTGAGTTTTGTAAAGAATAGGCCAGGAATAGAACGATTAATGAGCCGTGTTTTGACAAAGTGATACTATATATGCTTCATCAGTAGTCAATATGACTAACTACCAGCTAGGGGCAGAAAGGACAAAAGTTGCATTTTTGGAATAAAACTCCCAGAATCCCACAGTCACCCCTGCAAAATTCAACGATACTCATATCTAAACTGTTGCATGAGATTAAAACCTGAATAACTGAAAATGCTGTATGTTGAGAGCATGGCAACCTAAGAAGAGGCATATTAAATCAGACCACAAGCTGATCTAGTCCAGCACTCTTTTTCCATCATGGTCAACCAGATGCCAAAGGGAAGCTAGAGGCTGAGTAGGAGTGCTATAATTCTCCTGTTTCTCTCTGTCCTCTGAAGATGCCGGCCACAGAGACAGGTGAAACGTTAGGAAGAAAAACCTTCGGAATACGACCAAACAACCTGAAAAACCTACACCAACCATCAAATCTGCAGGTGTTGAGGAGTGCATATGATGGACAGAATCCAGTTGCTTGTCCCAGCTTCCAGTAGGATCACTGAGTAAAATGATGTGATAAATCTGTAAATTCAGTGGATCTGTTCTAGTTGGGAGGAGCAATTGGTCTAGCTCTTTAGATGCAAAACATTTAGCTCATTGTTTGGCAGATTTGGGAACATAGAATATTGCTCTAAGAATTGCCTTAGACCATTGGCAAAGTGTTCTGCTTATATACGGCCGCATAGCACTCAAAGCACTCTCTAGGCAGTTTATAGTTTAATTGTGCAGGATACAGTGGTGCCTCGACTTACGGACGTCCCTACTTGCGACCATTTCAAGTTATGACCAGCTCCGGCTGCAAAATTTTGCTTCTACTTGCAACCGGAGCTTCCACTTACAAACAGAAAAGGGCAGGAAATTCAAGTTGCTAACTGTAAGTGGCGATGAGGCTGCTTCTTTGTAGCTCTTTCGCCCCAGCAGTTAGAGAGTGTGCATTGAAGGAGGCTTGGGACTGCCATGCTTCTGCTTCTGAGTGGTGTGTGTTTGCAGGGAGGCTTTGGGCTGCTTTGTAAGGTAAGGTGCTGTTTTCTGGTTTTTAAAAACTGTTCTGGGTGTTTTTGCAGCATGGTTTTGAGCTGGAGGGTTATGTTTCTGTGCTGTGATGGGACTTGGGAGTTTGTTTGTTGGTTGGTTCCCCCCATTTCCAATGGGTCTTGGGAGGTTTGGTTGCTTTTTGGAGTGTTTCCCCCATTTCCGATTATTCTTGAGGGTTTGTTTGTTTGTTGGCTTTCTCCCCCATTTCTGATGGGTCTTGGGGGGTTTGGTTGGTTTTTGGTCCCCCCCATTTCCAATGGGTCTTGCGGGGTTTGGTTGGTTTTTGGCTTTTTTTCACCCATTTCTGATGGGTCTTGCGGGGTTTGGTTGCTTTTTGGGTTTTTTTCCCATTTCCAATGGGTCTTGGGGGGTTTGTTTGTTTGTTGGCTTTCCCCCTATTTCTGATGGGTCTTGGAGGTTTGGTTGCTTTTTGGGGTGGTTTCCCCATTTCCGATGGGTCTTGGGGGTTTGTTTGTGTTTTTGGCTCCCTCCCATTTCTGATGAATCTTGGGGGGTTTGGTTGCTTTTTGGGTTTTTTCCTCCCATTTCCGATGGGTCCTGCATGCTTCCCTTGCTTTTTCTTTTGTTCTCTGTGCATTTCCAATCTGCTCTGTTTGTTTTCTGTGCATTTCCATTTCTCCCCCCCCCCCCCTTCGGCCAGAAGGGATTAATTGTGTTTCCAATGAGTCTTGCAGTGATATTTTGGGTGTGTGTGTGATTTTTTTTCATCGGCCGGAATGGATTAATAGTACCTCAATGCATTCCTATGGGAAATGGTGCTTCAACTTAAAACCATTCCGAGTTACATCCATCTTTTGGAATGGATTGTGGTCCTACGTCAAGGCACCACTATACACATTATCCACCCAGTGGATTGGGCACTCCATTCACCAATCTCAGAAGGATGGAAGGCTGAGCCAAACTCAATCAGTCTACCTGAGCCTGTCGGGATCGAACTCAGGTCATGAGCAGAGTCTTTGATTGCAGGACTGCAGTTTAACCACTGTGTCACAAATTCCAGAACTCTCAATCCAGACTGGCAGCGATTCTTCAGGGTTTCAGATAGAGCTCTTCCCTCTGTCTTCAGGGACTATCCAGGGAAGCACCTACCCATCCAAAGTACCCAAATAAGTGTTGTATATGTTGCAGCCAGTCCAGCCTGTACCCTTTAGGAGACCTTGTGGCCCATTCACCTGTGACATTATCTGTACATTTCAGGATCTCTGTTTTTCTTTTGTTGTTTTGTTTCTTTATAAATCCACAAATGAGGAAATGTGAATGGATGTGACCTGTGGGGGTGCTACAATGTAACTGTGGTACCTACCTATTCAATGCCCATACGACAACCATCCTCCATCAATCACAGTGAATGCAAGTAGTGAAATAAAATTTCAGTAATAATAATAATCCTAGTGTGTGTTCCTTGCCGTCAAGTCAGAACTCGAATAAGTCAGAATGAGGCTTTCGAAATAAATGAGATACCTGAGGAGTGATTTTACCAGTTCCACCTCATGTGTTTCCATGGCCAAGTGGGGATTTGAACCCTGTTCTCCAGAGTCCTAGTCTGTCACTACATCACACTGGGAATCCAGTAATCCTAGTGGTAGAACAATATTGCAAGCTGATTGAGAGAAGAAAGAGAAAGAATATTTCAGGCCACAAAAATGCTATCTGCACAGCTATGCACACACACACACACACACACACACACACACACACACACACACACACACACACACACACACACACACACACACACACACACACACACACACACACACACACACACACACACACACACACACACCACACGTTTTTAACCCAAGAAGGGAATGGGATACAAAGGATCCATTGTGACAGCTCTAAACTCCATCCCATGGTCAACCAGGAATTACACAAATACCTCGGTTTGATCCAGTTTTAGTATTCTGCATCGCACAGCGGATCTCTGGTATCCCCCAGCAGTCTTCCTTCTAAGGACTAACCAGGACTGACCCTGCTTAGCTTCTAAATCAGACAAGATCAGTGTGTTCAGGGTGGCATCGTGGCTGATTAAGGTTTTCTTCATTTTGAATTTGGTTTTACAATCCGTACAGTGTATGAAAGGCCCTCGGCATAATGCAATCTGAACTGCATGCCACGCACCGCTTCCTTCCGAATGTTTTTCCAGGAGACAGACCCACTGAGTAGTTTACATTCCTAGCACCACACCGGGGTTATGGTACTATGTTACGAAGTTATTCAGAAACCTGATTGGCCATGTTCCTGTGATACATTTTTCTAACCCCAAGATAAAGATCCATGCATCTCTTTACCCTTTAAACAAAAAAGCTATTGTAATAGCATGTAGTGTGACTCATGGCATGAATACCAAAACATGTACATGCGCTGCTAAACTGTTTAAGTATGGAAGAAGTAGTGTCTAATAGCATCAGGAAATTGAAATTTGAAAATTTTTCTCACTCACTTATTTGATGAGAACTGGGCTGCTGACAGGTGAAGCAGAAAGTCATTTTTCAAGTTAAATGCCAAGTGGTTATATAGCATAATATTCAGTCAAAATTAACCACCTCACTGCTGCATTGACATACAGCATATTTAATGGCATATATTTCGGAAAAGAAAACTGTAGACCTTGGGGAAGTCCAAGGGAGAGAGAGAGAGAGAGGGAGGGAGGGAGGGAGGGAGAGAGGGAAGGAGGGAAAAGAACCTAAAGGAACGTGTTCCTAATATTTCAGTTACTTGGATTTTTTAAAAGAGGAAGGAAGGAAGGAAGGAAGGAAGGAAGGAAGGAAGGAAGGAAGGAAGGAAGGAAGGAAGGAAGGAAGGAAGGAAGGAAGGAAGGAAGGAAGGAAGGAAGGAAGGAAGGAAGGAAGGAAGGAAGGAAGGAAGGAAGGAAGGAACCAGTAGCCTGATCACTATGAGGAAACCTCTAAAATTGTAAAATAAAGACATGACCCAAAATACAAATTGTGGAGTCTTCTAGTGTAAATACATGCGTAGAACAGAGACACAGCCAACACATTTTGTGCTTATGCTTAAAAAAATTAAAATAATATACCCAAACATTCAAGATTCAACAGCTCTACTCAGCTCTTGTAAACTTAAGCCTTTACAAGTCAATCCATCTCATATTTGGTCTTCTTTTTCTCCTGCTGCCTTCAACCTTTCCCAGCATTATGGTCTTTTCCAGAGAATACTGCCTTCTCGTGATATGCCCAAAGTAGGGCAGCCTCAGCTTCAACATTTTTGCCTCCAGAGATAGTTCAGGCTTGGTCTGTTCTAGGACCCACTTGTTTGTCTTTCTGGTGATCCAGGGTATCTGCAAAGCTTTCCTCCAGCACCACTTTTCAAACAAATCAATTCTTTTCTTGCTCACTTCTTGGCCGTCCACCTTTCAAATCTATCTACACATAGTGATCAGGAATACAAGGGTGTGGATTATTTTGGTCTTTGTCTCCAGTGACACCTTCTTACACTGGATGATCTTTTCTTTCTTTATTTATCTGAAATATTTCTACCCCCTCTTTCTCCTTCAAAGGACCCAAGGGGGCTTTACCTCCTTCAAAAGACAAGGTTTAAAAGCTAAAAGCAGTAAGGATACAAATATTAAAAGAGGATTTAATGGATATTGTATTAAATATGGCAAATAAAATCAATACTAAAAAAATATTTTAAAGCAACAATCCATTAAAAAAACCACCTCTCAGACTGCCAGTTGCTGTGGAAAAGCCTGTCTGAAGATGCAGGTCTGACTGTGGAAAGAAAGCGAAAGTGGGGCCCATGGGAAGGAATTCTAGAGTCCTGAGGCAGCGACGGAGAAGGCCCTCTCCTGTGTCTCCACCAAACGCACCTGTGAAGGTAGTGGGACCAAGAGAAAGACCCAAGCTGTTTAGGGCTTTATAGGTTAAAACCAGCATTTTGAATTGTGCCCGGAAATGTATTGACAGTGGCGTTGCTGTAAGAGGGAACTTATATGTTCCCTGTAATCAACTCCAGTTAGTGAATCTGGTGGTGGCATTTTGGACCCATTGGAGTTTCTTAACACTTTCCAAAGGCAGCCCCGTGTAAAGCATGCTACTGTAATTTAGGGCATGTGTCACCGTGGCTGGATCAGACCTCTCAAGAAACCAGGTGCAGCTGGCACACTAGTTTTAACTGTGCAAAGGCATTCCTGGCCACAACCAATACCTGGGCATCCAGGCTCAGGGATGAATCCGTGTTTTCAGAGGGAGTATAACCTCATCCAGCACAAGCTGCAACCCTATTCCTTGATCTGGTTTTCTACTGACTAGGAGCTCCTCTGTCTTGTCTGGATTAGTTTATTCACCCTCATGCAGTCCATTGCTGTCACCAGACACTGATCTAGAGCACAAACAGCTTCCTTGGTTCTAGATGGAAAGGAGAGATGTACGGGTGACACCCAACGCCAGAACTCTGGACAACCTCTCCCAATGTAGATAAATAAGTAACATAGATTTATGTTATGTTGAAATAGATTAAATAACATAGGAGACAAAACAGAACCTTGAAGGACACCAGAGGTCAATGGCCAGGGTGTCGAACAGGAGTCCCCCAGCACCACCCTCTGGGTGCTCCCCTCCAGGAAGGACTTGTGCCACTTTAAAACAATGCCTCCAAGTCCCATCCCAGAGAGACAGCCCAGAAGGATGCCATGGTTGATGGTATCAAAACCAGCGGAGAGGTCCAGCAGAACCAACAGGGAAACACTCCCCCTGTCCAGTTCTGGGCATAATTCATCCACCAAGGCAACCAAAGCAGACTCTGTCTCATAACCGGTCCTGAAGCCAGATTGAAATGGGGCTGGCAGTAGACCAACAGTGTTGAGCGGTGGGATAGGCAGTTCACCAACAGAATCCCTGTTCTTGTCGTAGGATACCACTTTTAAATGCACACATTCAAACCTGGAAAACTGACGTGGCACCTGGTGAGGGGGATAGTAGCACAATAGACCACTGCCAAGAATGCAATAGCTCCAGTAATTTTCATTTCTAGAGAAAGTCCAGGTTTGAATTGATCTAGCATCCACTTATTCATCTTTCTTGTGATCCTGTTTATACAGTTGTGCCCCGCTTAATGATTACCCCGTATAACGACGAATCCACTTCATGATGATGTCTTTGAGATCGCAAAAACGATGTTTTAATGGGGTTTTTTTCGCTTTGCGACGATCGGTTCCCTGATTCAGGAACCGATTCTTCGCATTACAACGATCAAAACAGCTGATTGTCGGGTTTTCAAAATGGCCACTGGCTGCTCAAAATGGCTCCCCACTGTTTTTAGGAGGCATTTTTCACTTAACAGGCACCTGAAAATGGCCGCCGTATGGAGGATCTTCACTGGACGAGCAGGTATTCAGCCCATTGGAATGCATTGAACGGTTTTCAATGCATTTCAATGGGCTTTTTTTATTTCGCTTGACAATGTTTTCACTCTCCAGCGATTTCGCTGGAACGAATTAACATCGTCAAGCGAGGCACCTCTGTATGTCTAAACCTCTCTACAACACCATGTTTCAAATGAATACTCCCCCCCCGGTCAGCTTTCTTTACTGTCCAGCTTTGACATCTATACATAGCAATCAGGATATATCATCATGTGGATGATTTTGGCCTTGTTTTCCTGTAACACATCTTATTCCTTAGGATCTTTTCCAGTTCCTTAATAGCTGTTCCTTAAGTCACAGTTTTCTGATTTCTTCACTGCAGTCTCTATTCGGATTGATGATTGAATGGAGGTACACAAAATCTTCATCTATCTGTAAGGGCACATATTTATTCATCTATTTTGCACAGATTTAAAATCTGATTTTTAACAATCTTTTTTCTAGCATTTTTAAAGGAAAGTACACTGCATATCACATTTATACTGAAATGTTGTGATTGTATCTAGAAGAATCTTCAAAAACAATGGCAGGGCAACCTTGTTCAGTGCTATAATAGTGGAATGAAGAAGACATCTGTGACATTCATACTTGCATATGGATGATTTCTGTAAGTGGAAGAGAGAATCATTCCTCCTGTTTCCACCGCCCAGATTCCAAGTTCTGGTTCCGAGCATTATTGCTTTTGAAGTATTATTGCTTTCACAAGAGGCAACAGACTTGGAGAAATATCCATTAACCAACTGGAGAGAGGGTCTATAAATGATCATAGATAAATACTGTAAATCAGAGCAATTATAATTCAGATTGTAGACAAGGAATGGATTGTGTGCTATTTCAGCATAGACCAAATAGATATTTGTGCACATTTTTTTCAATGGCATGCACTTTTAATTGTTTGCATTTTTAAACAGGGACCATTGTTTTATATACATTGCTTTTTCTGAAATGCCTGAAAACTCTGCAAATGGGAAAATTCCTGAGGTGAGTTGCTTTTTTGGTTTGCAGTAAATCTCAGGAGGTTAAAAAAAAAACATGCTCCTTTTTGTTCAGACGTTCAAATCCAATCAATTTCTTTTCCATTCTTAGATTATGCAGAATTTTGCAACATACAGTAGTTCACTCAACATTTGTGTACAAAAATATCAGTGTTGAGAAAAGTGGTGTTCAAAAGGGTTTATGTGAATTTAACGGAAATTGTGTACAAACCCACATTTCTTAAGGAAACTGCTTGCAAAATGTGTATGTTACAAATGTTTGAAATTGCCAGGGGTTCATACATTACAGCTAAACAGCTGAGAAATATTTAGGTAACTGAAATTAAGGTAGCATGTTATCCTCGGGCGTAACTTCCAATGAGCTGAAAGTGGCTTATTTTTGAGAGTAGGCATAAGTATGGTTGCACTGGAAAGCTGAACTGGTGTTGGTTTTATTGCTGCTGTGGAGAGCTAATGGCATTATTGTACCATGGAATATGAAAAGAAAAGAAAAGAAAAAGAGTCGCTGAGACCAAGTTGAACAAAAGCAGAACTAAGGAAATTATGGACTTGACCCTAAGGAAAAGCCCACCACTACAACCAAAGCTGAAAAATTCTTAAGGCCAAAGCTATAACTGTCTCTTCCCATCAGTAAAGTTAGGCTTCATAGATGAGTTCCTTGTGAAGGGAGATTATCACAGAGGAAAAGCAGAGATGACTTTCTGTATATTTCACATTTCTTTCTTTCTGTCTTGACAGGAACGAGGGGAGCATCTCTGAGAACATTGCAGTCCTATTCTACAGGTGGACAGCTGCCAAGACAATTTCAAAACTTGGGATCATGGTCCATCTTGTAGCTCATGTTACCTCAGTATAGATTATTCTGTTGAGCTATCTTATGGAGAAAAACAGATGCCAATAGAAAATGCGGACTATTTCTGGTCCTTTGCTGAGGTGAGTGTAGAAGAAAGAGATATCGGCAGAAATTGATATGGGTTTTCATTCTTGAGAGTGTGGTTGCAAAGCAAACACAGATGGGGTCCTCTCCAGAGATGGGAACCGTTATATTTTTTGGACAACGACTCCCAGAATTCTGCGAGTCGAGATCTAGAAAAGTGACTTTGCCCCTTCTTCATCTTTCTTTTATTTCTTTTATTTATTTATTATTTATTTATTTGATTTATACCCCGCCCATCTGGCCTAAAAGGCCACTCTAGGCGGCTCATCCCTCATGGGTGGGGCCAGTTTGTGGAGACACTGCACAGCCGTGCTCTGAGTGGTCATGAGGGAAGAGTCTACCTCTGTGGCCAAACTATAGTGCAAAGATGGGAATCCAAGGAGCAAATTTAATTCCAGAGGCATTGGGCATAGTAAAGGGCAGAGACAAAGGGATTAAAAAAACCCTCAGCATTTTTTCAACTTCATTTTTTTTCTTACTACAGCAACTAAGCCTTAGAAAAGGCATTTCAACCTTTTAGAACAAGAGGAAACCAACAAAGAAGATGAGATTCCAAAGAACAATCGTGTCATGGTGAAGGGGCTGTATCCAGAGAGACAGACCTACGGCTTGAGGTTCCCCACCCTGTCTTAGAATAATGCTACTCTAAGAAAGGCATTGTGGGAAATTTAATGGATAGATAGACCCTTCTGGTCAGCATCTTGAAATATGGTCCAAAGTGGGACCAGGTCAAGATCTACAGTAGCTCCGGGACTCCCTGCCTGGCCCGGTGGCCCTGTCACACTCATGAGGCGCCAGATGCTGACTCCAGCCTTGTGGGCAAAAGGTGCTATTCTATTTTTGATGAGCTTTTGTATAATAGATACTACATTTTAGCAAAATTAAAATAAACAGATACCTGAAATGAAAACAGACACATATTCATCATTTGGGGGTACATACAGAGTGACAGGATGGCTTGTGTGTGATTATAGGCCATGCACAGAGAGATTTTTGTTTAACTTCACATGACCCAAAACATGTGGCTTTCCAGTCCATACGTTCAGCAGGAATCTAGAGCTACATAATAGAATGATTTATTTATTTTTAGTTTATTCATGTATATGCCACCTTTCTTCTCACTGAGTCACTTCTGTTTTATGGCAGCCCTTTCTGGGGTTTTCTAGCCCTAGAGTGTTACATAACAGCACTGATGTTACCTGTCTGTCATGGGTTTGGAGGGAAAGTTCCATCCTATGGGGAGTGGAAGGCGGGACATCAGGAGGAGGGGCTGTACTGTATAAATATGTGATGCCTGTGTGGTGAAGAGGAGATGCTGAGACAGACTGTGAGACACTGGGTTGGGACGAAGCAGCAGCTGGGGAAGAAGAAGCTGTTGTGGGAGTCTGTGTGTCTGACAGGGTACTACTGTGTGTCAGAGTACCAGCCTGAAAGGTTCAGGGGTCTGTTGGTTAGCCAGAACTGATGGGTTCAGGGTCTGTGCTTTAAGTTAAAGGTTCTAGGTGAACCAAACTGTATGCTTGTGTGTGTGAGAATAAGCCACGTTACTTTATTTTATTCACCTGATTGTTTTATTTACCCTGTTTGTATTTAAAATAAACCTTATTCTTTTATTGTTTAAAAATCCATCCCTGGTCTGTGTGACTTATTATAGGGAATGGTTGGTGGCAGCTTAGTAACTGTGTGATAGATCCCAGTAGGTCTGGGTTTGTCACATTGATTGGTGTCCAGCGTGTGGGATACGACTGGTCCAGTTGTCCAGCGGTCCAGCAAAGCCTTGGCAAGTGTGCCCAGAGCAAGGGGGGTCTAGTCAGGGACAGTCTGAGGCGCGTAGGTAATCTTCTAGGTGTACCTCACGGGGAGGTGCACTAGTAGAAGAACGTGCCAACTGGGGAGACTTAGATTTAGGTGCTCTGAGGCAGCCTAGTTTTGGCGGGAAAAGCTGAGGCAAATCTGCGTAGCAACAGTGAGCTAGCTTGCCAGCTGAGAGGCCCAGCAGAGGGGGGTAGGCTCTGACTCGATACTGTTGCAACTTTAGTGCTGAAGAACAGCAGCAATCTCTAGGGAGAGCTGGTTCTGAGGTAAAAGGAAAAAAGTGGTCGTTTTATTTTGAGGCTGGACTTTTTAAAGCAGCCTGTTCTGAGGGGGGGTATGCCCTTGACTCGAAGCCAAGTAGCAGACATGAGTGAGGTGAAAGACCCCCAGATTGACCAAGGTTCTGAGGATGAATTTGGCTCAGTGCAAGGTGACAGCACAGGAGAGCAGGACCCAGAACTCAGAAAAATACTCCTAGCCCAACAGCATGAACTGAGGGTGAGGGAAATGGAGGAAAGATTAGAGAGAGAAAGAAGAGAGGAAAGGGAGAAACAGAGACAATTTGAATTGGCATTGGAGAGAGAGAAAATGGCGTTTGAATTAAGAAAACTGGAACTGATGAACCAGAACAATAATAATAATAGGGATTCTGAGGGAGGCCAATTGTCTAAGGCTGACCTGAAGAAATTCCCTGTGTACCACAAGGGAGATTGTCCTGAGGTGTTCTTTTCCTTAGTGGAAAGAGCGTTTGTGGACTTCTCAGTAAGGGAAACTGAGAAGATGACCATCATGCGGTCTTTAATCAGTGGTAGCCTGGCTGAGGTTTATGCCGAGATGCCTGAGGGACTGATGAAAGATTTTGCAGAGTTTAAAAAACTGGTGTTTGCAAGACATGGGATAAATGCAGAGCAGCTGAGACAAAGATTCAGGTCCCTCACCAAGAAACCAGAACAGACTTTTACCCAAGTGGGGGCCCAATTGGTGAGGCTGCTTGAGAAATGGCTATCGCAGGAGGGAATAGAGACCTATGAGCAGCTTAAAGACTTGATAGCCCTGGAACAGTTCTATTCAGTCCTGCAGGGGGAATTGAAATTCCAGGTGAGGGAAAGGAAACCGAAATCTGTGGCAGCAGCCGCAGAAATCGCGGATTTTATCTCCCAAATAAGAAAGCCCTTGGGTGAGGGGAAATCTGTAGGTAAACCCAAAGAAACCTACAGCAAGTACTCTCAGGGACCAGGGAAAAGCCAGCAAGGGGGAGGGGCCCATGGTGAAGGGAAGCCCTCAGGCATGAAACCAAGCCCTCAGAATTTGGAGGGAAAACCGAAACAAGAGGAGAGAGAATCCAAATACACTAGAAAATGTTATTTCTGTCAGGGAAAGGGTCATCTAATCTCAGAGTGTGAAAAATTAAAGCAGCTAAAAGGAATGGTGCCTCAGAATTCTAGTGGGACCAAGCCAAAAGCTGTGTTCTGTGTCCAGAAAGAGCAAGGCTCAGTGTCACAGAGGGAGCCTGTTGCCATGGCTACTCAGTCTGGGACAGCTGCCTCTGCTGATCAGGCTGAGGAAAATGGTCCTCTTCTGGAGGTAAAGCGCTGCTTGCTGATAAAAACAGATTCTCAGTTGTTTGAGACAGCAGGGGTGGACGTAGGAATACTTGACCGTCAGTATAGGGGGCTGCGGGACACTTGTTCCCAAGTAACCCTATGCCATCCAGATATCATCCCTAGGGAGTTTATAATCCCAAATGAGAGCATGAAGGTGGCAGGGATTGAGGGGCAGATAATCTCTCTGCCAGTAGCAGAGGTACCTGTCAACTTTCAAGGCTGGAGGGGAGATTGGCGGATAGCGATTTCATCGACTCTGCCAGCAGCCGTGCTCGTGGGAAATGACCTGGCTGAACATGTGAAACGGGTGCTAGTGATTACACGCTCACAAGCCACCACAGGGACAGTTCAGGGGGGTAATGATGAGCCAGAGACGGAAGCAGAGGGGGGTTCAGAAGCTGTGGTGGAAACCTTAACCACAGACAGCAGATTTGGACAGGAGCAAAAGGCAGACGCCACTCTCCAAAAGTGTTTTGAACAGGTGACTGACGCCCAGCTAACACCTGAAACCCCAGTGAGATTTCTGGAGAAAAAGGGGATTTTATATAGAGAAACCCTGAGGAATATCTCAAAAGGGGGAGATGGGATCAGAAGTCAGCTGGTGGTACCTGAAAAGTATCGCCCCATGATCTTACAAAGGGGGCACTCTGACATGTTTGCTGCACACTTAGGAGTGAACAAGACACAGCAGAGAATCACACAGAATTTCTACTGGCCTGACATAGGGAAGCAGATCAGGGAGTTCTGTAAACAATGTGATGTGTGTCAAAGGCAGGGGAATAACCGCGACAGGACCAAAGCAAAGTTGTGCCCTTTGCCTGTGATTGACACTCCGTTCAAATGCATAGGGGTGGATATTGTGGGACCTTTGCCCAAGGCCACAAAGAGGGGGAATAGGTTCATACTAACAATTGTGGACCATGCCACAAGGTATCCTGAAGCCATACCCTTGACAAACATCGAAACTAACACAGTGGCCGATGCTTTGGTGGGGTACATGTCCAGGATGGGATTTGCCTCAGAGATAATCACAGATTTGGGCACATCGTTCACGTCAAAGCTCATGAAACGCTTATGGCAAATCTGTGGAATTAAGCACAAGGAAACCACTGCCTATCATCCTGAAAGTAATGGGTTAACTGAGAAGTTCAATGGGACTCTAATGCGCATGATTAGGGCTTACTTGGCAGAGAATCCAAACAATTGGGACCAGAAGCTGCAACCCCTTTTGTTTGCTTATCGATCAGTGCCACAAGCCAGTACCGGGTTTAGTCCATTTGAACTTCTATTTGGGAGACGGGTGAAAGGGCCCCTTGATTTGATCAAACAAAATTGGGAGCAGATCACCCAGGATGACCCACAAGACGTTGTGACTTACATAGACACCTTGATGAATGACCTAAGGAGAAATCTAGAGCTGGCAGCAGAAAACCTGCAAGCTCAGAAGGTCAGACAGAAAACATGGTATGACCACAAAGCTAGAGAGAGGCACTTTGACCCAGGGGAGGAGGTGCTTTGGCTTAGGCCCTGCAGAGAGAATAAGCTGCAGCTCAAATGGGCAGGACCATATAGGGTCATTTCCAAGATGTCAGACCTGAACTACCTAATAGAGCAGGAGGAGAACCAAGCAAGGAGGGTGGTTCATGTGAATGCCCTAAAACCCTACTACAGAGGGGAACAGAGGGTTTTATTTGCGATAAAAGCAGCTGAGAGTGAGGAAGCTGAATTACCCTTCTGGGAGGGTAGAGGGGAAGTAAAATACAACCCAGAGGAGGTAAAGATCAGTCCTGCACTCACCCAAGACCAGCAGCAAGAACTAAAAATGCTGCTTAGTAAATATCAACAGGTGTTTTCCAACAAGCCGGGGATAGTGAAGGGAGTGATGCATCGGATCCACACAGGGGATGCACCCCCGCAGGCAGTATCCCCATACCGAGTAACGGGACCCTATAGGGACAAGGTGCGGAAGGAGCTGGACGAGATGCTGAGGGAGAACATAATCGTCCCCTCTTCTAGTCCTTGGTCCTCTCCGATAGTCCTTGTGGACAAGCCTGATGGGAGCATTAGGTTTTGTGTCGATTACAGGAAATTAAACCGTGTAACCACTCCTGATGCCTACCCAATGCCCAGGCTAGACAACCTGATTGAAACCATAGGGGGTTGTCGGTTCATCTCATCATTGGACCTGGTAAAGGGATATTGGCAATTAAGAATTGATCCCAGGGATCAAGAAAAGACTGCCTTTTGCAGCCCTTTTGGTCTCTATGAGTTTCGAGTCCTGAGCTTTGGTCTCAGAAATGCACCAGCCACATTCCAAAGGCTGATGGACCAGACCTTGGCAGGGCTCAGTGACTTTACAGTGGCCTACATTGACGACATAGGGATCTTCAGTAATACCTGGGAAGATCACCTGATACACCTGGAGTTAGTGCTGCAGAGGTTAAGTGCAGCAGGGCTAACAGTAAAGGCCAGCAAGTGTCAGCTGGGTAGCCCAGAAATAAAATACTTGGGTCACATGGTAGGGGGAGGAATGATAAAACCCCTGGAGGCCAAAATAGGAGCAGTTCGTGATTGGCCTAGACCCAACACCAAGAAAAAGGTCAAATCATTTCTTGGGTTGGTGGGCTACTACAGAAAGTTCATCCCGAGGTTTAGCGAGATTGCGGCTCCGCTGACCGATCTGACGAGGAAGAAGGCTGATGACCGCATCCCGTGGACCGGCGACTGTGAGGCGGCGTTCCAGAGGTTGAAGGAGGCGTTAATCAACTATCCTGTCCTGCGTGCTCCAGACTTCGACCGGGAGTTTATCATCTACACCGACGCGTCTAACAGCGGGGTAGGAGCAGTTCTGTGCCAAGAGGATGAGAATGGTGACCAGCATCCAGTGTCCTACCTGAGTAGGAAACTCCAAAAAGGTGAGAGACATTTGGCAACCGTGGAGAAGGAGTGTTTGGCCATAGTCTACGCGATCCAGAAGGCCAAGCCTTACATCTGGGGAAGACATTTTATTCTGTGTACTGACCATTCACCATTGCAATGGTTAAAGACGATGAAAACCCACAATAGCAAACTTATGAGGTGGGCTTTAAACCTACAGGACTATGACTTTGAAGTGAAGGTGGTCAGAGGGTCAGTGAACTGTGTTGCTGACGCCTTATCAAGAAGACCTGAAGACTGAAGACGGCGAAAGAACATGGACTATATGTATATAATGAAGACAAAAAGTTAAAATGTACCTGGTTTTAAATTGGTTTGTATTAATAAAGGTAAAATTGATGTAATGCATATGGTAAATGTTTGAAATGCCTATTTGCTATGGTTAACTTGGAGTGTAAGTATATGTAAGTATTATAGGGTATGTATAACTGTTGTTGTATGTTTTATACAGGTTGTTTTTTTGGTGAAAAGCACCTTAGCTTTCCCCCTACAAAACAACTTTTAAAGAGGGGAGGTGTTACATAACAGCACTGATGTTACCTGTCTGTCATGGGTTTGGAGGGAAAGTTCCATCCTATGGGGAGTGGAAGGCGGGACATCAGGAGGAGGGGCTGTACTGTATAAATATGTGATGCCTGTGTGGTGAAGAGGAGATGCTGAGACAGACTGTGAGACACTGGGTTGGGACGAAGCAGCAGCTGGGGAAGAAGAAGCTGTTGTGGGAGTCTGTGTGTCTGACAGGGTACTACTGTGTGTCAGAGTACCAGCCTGAAAGGTTCAGGGGTCTGTTGGTTAGCCAGAACTGATGGGTTCAGGGTCTGTGCTTTAAGTTAAAGGTTCTAGGTGAACCAAACTGTATGCTTGTGTGTGTGAGAATAAGCCACGTTACTTTATTTTATTCACCTGATTGTTTTATTTACCCTGTTTGTATTTAAAATAAACCTTATTCTTTTATTGTTTAAAAATCCATCCCTGGTCTGTGTGACTTATTATAGGGAATGGTTGGTGGCAGCTTAGTAACTGTGTGATAGATCCCAGTAGGTCTGGGTTTGTCACATAGAGTACTTAGAAGTGGTTTGTCATTTCGTTCTTCTGGGGGCAACATTGAACTGTGCAGCTAGGCTAAGGCTACACAGGCTAATTTTTCTTCCAGGCAGCCCTGTGGGGGAAAAATCAAACTCCAAATCACTGACTCCACAGCCAGTAACAAAAGGAATTGAAAACCACCACATAGATTTCACAGATACCTTTAAAAACCAAAGGCCTACCATGAACAGACAAGTCTTATTACTGTAGTGGAAAACCACTAGGGAAAGGACAATCTTGTTCTACAACTCGAGCAAATCCATAAAATGGGTCCCTATTAGGTGATGTGTGTGCATTTCTACCCCTTGGAAAAATTACTTCTTTGGACTTTGGCAGCCAGAATCCCCCAGTCGTACTGACAGGATGCTTCATAAGTTATTTGCCCATCAACGGGAAGTACAACAGACAAAAAAATTCTGTAAACATACTGGAGTGCCTGATGTGAAACCATGGAAATTGTCACAGTATAAGCAGTACAAGCATGGAGAGCTCTATCTATAATCTAACTGGCAATGTATTTCTCTAAAAAATTTCCAGCTTTCTTCAGCAGCTGCTTAGATTCGTTGGGGGCTTGGTTACAATATTCAACAAAACATGGTTTGTCTTGTCAAATGATGTAGTAATGAAACAAATGTGAATGTATCTTGTTTATCAGTATGTCTCTGTGTATTGGTTATCACTAGCTACATTTTTTTTTTCTTGAAGGGAAGTCTGGTTGTTATTTTGATGAAAGTACAAGGATCCAAAGTCGGCATATATATATATATATCTCCTTTTAGCTGATTGTGATATTTCTTACAATATTTTTTATAGTCAGTGGTTAGGATATGGATGATGGGGAGCTAATGCTTCAGCTGAAAAGGAAAGACACTGGGAATAGACTCCATTGCTATTAATATCCAGGAAACCTCAACTCTCTGTATATCTATTTGGTGGATTGTATCCCAGGAGGAGGATGCCGAACCAACATTTATAAGTCAGTGCCATGTATAAAGAAAGTGTTTCAATCAAGGGCTAAAAGTCATGCAAATAAGGATCACTTGGAATATACTGCGAGCCTTACCCGTTACAGTATAAACTTTTTTATTTTAAAAATGTACTATATTTTTGTATCCATGTTATATAACAGTGATGTATGGATAAAGAAATCTTCATAGCCGTAATGGTTCTGCCATCATATGGTCGATCAGAATAAGGTTGATCAAACTACTATAAAATATTAAGGACTGATTAAAATGTAACCTCTCTCAGAGAACTGTCACCCAATTCAAGAAGGTTCAATTGTTTAAAAATAACGTATCCAATCTAACTTATCTAAACAACAAATTTCCTTCCTTCCTTCCTTCCTTCCTTCCTTCCTTCCTTCCTTCCTTCCTTCCTTCCTTCCTTCCTTCCTTCCTTCCTTCCTTCCTTCCTTCCTTCCTTCCTTCCTTCCCAGATCCATCCAACCAACCAACCAACCAACCAACCAACCAACCAAGCTTCAAAAATAAATCATTGTCCTGTTTTTGATTAATCAGCTAAAGAGTTCGTTGATTGGCCATATAAAATAAAATTTTCTGAGTCAGTTTCAGGAACCAACAAGCATTTTGGACATCTTTTCAAGTGTTTGTAATTCATGAGAAAACTATGGTGAAATGTAGTTTTGAACATACTATTTTAAGGGACTACTCCTAAATGGGTACAGTACGAGTCCGGGAAAAGTAGCATGACATAGCAAAATTGGCTTAGGAATACAAGGGTTATAGCAGTTCACAAGACCAAATTTGCCACTAATAACTACAATATGTAAGATAGAGACACACTGTGTGGAAACTAGTAATAAACTGAGCTTCCTGATAAAAGATGGCAAATATATTCTCAATGCTTCATCATCATACAACTCTTTGTTGTGTAAACCCTAATGGGATTTTTCACCCCACAGGGCAGCATTATTTTCCTGCACCCATGAATGAGCCCTCGAAACCTACTGTTCACAAGTTATCCAACACAGTGACCATGAAATGGCTGGCATCAATAAAAAGCTTACACCCATTTAGATCTGTTTATCCTTCAGGTGCCATGGAACTCTTCATTGTTCTTGTCCTAAGATGAGAAGATTGAGGATTTTTGGCAGGGCTGCACGTCAAAACCATTGTCAAAAAGGAAGTAAATCCCTATTGCTTTTGCCCCTGAAATTTGTGTTAGTTGAAATCATTCTTTTTTTGACATCATCATCATCATCATCATCATCATCATCATCATCATCATCATCATCATCATATAGTAAGTTGTCAAGTCAATTCTAACTTATGGTAGGGTTTTCTTGGTAAAAGAGGACTCCGAAGTGGTCTACCATTCCCTTCTTTTGGGGTTTCCCTGGGATTATGCAGTTTGTCCAAGGTCTACACAGGCTGATTCTTCTGGGATGCACAGAGGGAACTGAATGCCAAACCTCTGACCCCTCAGCTAGATACCATATTTTTCTGTGTATAAGACGCCCCATGTATATGACGCCCCCTGCTTTTCTAACTCAAAATTAAGACATCTAAATGGGGCTTAGCAAGTGGAGGGGGAAATGGATCAAAGCCCTGCAGGATCATTTTGATCCCTGCTTTCCCCTCCACTTGTTTTTTTCTCTCTTCAGTTTATTTCCGTGTATAAGACGGCCTTCAATTTTTAGTCTAAAGATTTTAGACAAAAGTATAGTCTTATACATGGAAAAATACGGTACCTGATTCACTGAGCTTTTTTTTTTTTACGTGTAGGCTGATTTTTTTAAAAAAAGAAAAACCCTATAGCTCCACCCTACATAAAACATTTTAAAAATGTTTCCTCAACCAGGGTGCATGTCTTTTTATCATGCACTCACATATTGTTTGCTATACTATTGTGAATACATGTATTTGTGTTAACTAACTAGCATACATAATATTTATCTTTTCATGATTATACGAAAATATAATCCTTGCTTGGAAAGCAGGCTTTGCTATTTCCCTTCAAGCAAAAAAATGGAAAAGGAAAGGGGGAAAAATCCATCTAATCCTTTTTCTAGCTTATGTTTAAATAAAAATAACAGGTCAGGGATAACACAAAGTAATTTAAAGGACTAACACTGCAATACAGGGGATTGCCCACAGCTACACCTTGCAATCACCCAGTTCATATTTTAGGTCCTGCCACAAGAGTTCATAGTATTTTACAAGTCTATGTTCCATGTCAGTGGCTGACTGTGGAGCTGAATATCAGTCCTATTTAAATCTTCAAGAAAATAGCTGCAGGTGACATAACCTTTCATGTAGTACCACTGTGTACATATACAAATAATTGAGGCTCTTGACCTCGTCGACGCGCATACAACTGTAAGTACAAACTTGACATTTTGATACTGCTCGTAGCCTTTCTCGTTGTTATTTTCTGTTTCAATAATCCATTGCAGGTAGAAAAATGAAAGAAGGAAGCATGAATGATTAATGCTGTCAAACTAAAATAATGTATTTAGAAAAATCTATAAATCTCTTATTTGTGGCATTTTAAAACTCAACACGACAGACTTTGGTGCCAGGCAGCCTCTTTGGAGGCAGATGGATGTAAAGGTTCGGCAGCCATCGGAACAAGGCGCACCACCTCCCACTACCTTTTGGGCAGGGAAAATTAAATATTCACAGGGAGCCCCGTGTGTGTGTGTGTGTGTGTGTGTGTGTGTGTGTGTGTGTGTGTGTGTGTGTGAGAGAGAGAGAGAGAGAGAGAGTGTATTTATATATTTCACCGCCCTCAACTGTCATCATCAACAGCATTTCATCAGGCTGCAGGCCTGCACCAGATGTGAAGAGAGCAAAAACAGGACCACTCAACCAGCTATGCTGAAAAGCTATTGACCTTTTTCAGCTCCTTTCTTCCAACCTCTTTTGCTTTCATATCATGTCTTTTTAAAACAGGAAACATGGCTGCTCCGCCAGTCCTGCTGAAAAGCTATTGATCTTCTTTTTCCTCTTTCTGGCTTATCACTTTTTCCTCTCATGTTGTGTCATTTTTAAATGGGGGAAAGGGCCATACCAGCAGCCCTGCTGAAAAACTGCTTACATTCCCCTCCTGTTTCCTTCCCATCCTTTTTTTCTTTTGTATTCTGCTTTTTTTAGGTATTGAGATTTGAGCAATGTTTTTCTTTTATTGATTATACCAGAGTTTCCAGCTTCTACACACACACACACTCCCTGTGTACCCCCTTTGCAAAATACAGAAATCTCAGGCCTTCCTTCAAACCTTCCTTCCCCAATATTTTTTATTGGACTAAAGCAAATAAAAGCTAATAAAACTCTCTTTTTAAAATTGAATCTTCGTTTTGTAGTACATCGACTACAGTGTAAATCAGGAATAAAAAAGATAAAGGAAAGATAATAGCCGCCCTACTATTAGACTACACTGTAATATTGAATGAGGGAGTCCTACTCCAAAGACTGAAAGTAACTAGAGTGCATAATCCATTCTGAAAGACTTTTCAGCTGAGGAGCAGGATAACAGTAATTTTAAATTAGTTGTGGAATACTTCCTCAGAATTTACCTCATGGCTGTTTTATTAACTCTGTTCCAACTCACATTAATCATACCACAAACAGTTGTACACTCAGAATTGTCATCAGGGATATATACAATCCCAATAATTTAAAACCCAAAGAAGGCCAAATTCTGTATTCAATATAATTTATGAACATTGCATACAGTGGTATATATATATTCTTGTCAGGATACAGGCTGAGAGCAGGGATTCACTCTGTGTGTCATGTTTCAGCTTTGGCCAATGGAAGGACATGGGACTGCAGGTGTTTTTGGTGGTAGTAGATATTGGATTCTTTGGGGGGGGACACAATGTACCAATAGCTGCCTCAAAAATATATCAGAGGGGTGCATTGGAAATGACCTTCATCTCTCCGAAGAGTATTCAGGGGAAATGGTGCTTAACAAGAACAGAAAACCATCCTCCTAGGGACAGATGCGAATTTTGTTGGATTCAAGTTTATAAATAAATAAATAAATAAATAAATAAATAAATAAATAAATAAATAAATAAATAAATAAATAAATAAATAAATAAATAAATAAATAAATAAATAAAAGTTTTCTGTAAATCCCAAAATTCACGGAGAGAAGGACCACACCTCATGAACACCCAAATTTGTGAGTAATACACTATGGCTGTTTGTGACAAATTGCAATCGTAATCTACCGGTAATTATTAGTCCCAAGTAGAGTAGATGAATGGAATCCATAGGATCGGGATAATTCCACACTTACACAAATCCCACTGACGCAATATGTCCACCCTAGCTGAGCGTAGTAGTGTGATTTAGCCCTAACTAGTCGCGGAAGCAAATTTAAGATGAAATTTTAATTAGTGGCTGTTAGTTTGTGCACTATGCATTTTGTCTTTATTCCTGCTTTTAGAATGTTGTACATATATTTGAAGGATTGGTTATTGTTTTTTATGCTGAGTTACTCTTTCTGGCGTGAGGAAAAATGTGGAATGTATTTATAGAAGAGCATTCAGTGTTTGCCGCCTTTCCATGTCATACATGATACATTTCTACCTGAAATGGCTGCACTACTTTGCCCAGTTGTAGGGCAGCCCCATATCCACTGCCCTGAACATGCATGGCTTGCCACTATTCAGCAATACAGTATTTGTGTCTACAAGATGGGTACTTTTTGTTAAACAACTGTATAGGTTAGAATTATACAGCTATCATAACAATCTCTGTTTCTTCCTTTTACTCCCACCTCAGACAGACAATCAGTGCATGCATTAGTAGCTAAACTAAATATTCTCTTTAAAAACACTAAGAGGCTTTTCATGCTAACAAGATGGTTTCACACTGCATCGGCATATGAACACAACAAAGCCGTATGTATCCTCTCAAGCCATCTCCAAGATATTACATTTGTTAGGAACACTGGAAAGCTATTTGAAATTAAAGTTAATTAAATGGAGGCAATATTAAACCAATTGTTTCACTTGATGAATCTGTAAAACCCAAACTGCGCAGCTCAAATTACAACAGATGAAAGAATTAGCAATGGATGCACATGCTACCAAGCTGTCCACAAAGACTTTAAATAATTATAATAATAATGTCCACCAACAATCAATTATGATGAGAAGAAATAAACAGAAATCTTTACTGGATCAGTCAACAAGGGCTGCATCAGATGTTATGGCCCCTGGATATGGGATATAGTGTTCAGCAGACCCTGTTGGAGATCCAGGACAGGCTGCTGCAAAGCTACTGGAACAACATAAATGCAAAACTCTCACCGAAAATTGAGAAATTACGAAATATTATTACGAGGCAAACCCAACAGCTGGAGGCCCTGGGTTACTTCAAATACAGTAGGTAGAAGAGAGTACAAAAATAAGCTAAATGATTATATCAGTACAACCAGAGAAAAATTACTTAAGGTGAAAATGGAGAATATTTTGAAAACAACAGAAACAAAGGCTCAGTATAAGAAACAACATTTTGAAAATAAAGAGCTGGAAAAATAAATGACTACATCGACAACATCTGAGGAATATTGATGGAATGCATGAAAACATGGGCATGGCTAAAACGTGGGACTATTCAGAAACAAACCAACGGCTTGATTTTTGCTGCACAAGAACAAGTGCTCCAAACCAATGTGATGAAAGCTAAGATTCAAGGAATTAGTGCTAATAGCAAATGTTGACTCTGCCAAGAAAAATATGAAACTGTGTCACACCTCATCTGCGAATGTCCAAAGATTGTACAAACAGATTACAAAATTCAACATGATAGAGTGGCAAAATTAGTGCACAGGTCATTTTGCAAATATATATATATATAACTTGCCAGCCTCCAAAAACATGTGGGAACATCAGGTAAAGAAGGTTTCAGAAAATGAGAAAGTCAAGATCTTGTGGGATTTCCCGACCCGAACTGATAGACATCTTGAACATACCACATCAGACTTAGTTGTAATAAGAAATGGGGGTATTTGTCTTCATATATGGGGCTGGACCATCCACTCATGCCTCCGCCACCATTGCTGGCCCTGCTCTTCCTTCCAGTCACTTCAGAGTGCCCAGTCAGCTAGAGACTCCTGGCAGAAGGAGGTAAGAATTGGAAAAACTAACAAAGTGCAGACACCTGGCAATCGAAACATCTCACCTCTGGAAGAAACACACTTCGGAAGTCCCCGTAGTCATTGGGGCTTTGGGAACAATATCAAGAAATTTCACACAGTACTATAAGCAGTTGCAACTCTCAGAAATCACACCATCAGAGCTACAAAAATGTCAGTATTAGGAACAGCATACATACTGTGTCAATATTTAACAGATACTTAGGTCTTTGGTTAGAACTTGTATTTGTTATATAATATCAGTCACTCTTTTTATAATTTTGAATGTGCCCGGTGTTTTTTAATAACAACGACGATGACAATGACGACGACGATAATGATAATGATAATGATGATAAAGATAATGATGATAATAATAATGGTAATAATAATAATAACAGCAGCAGCAGCAGCAGGAGAACATCTGAAGTTATAGCAACCTGAAGCCCGAGAGGTATCAATTTCAGACATAAGCAACTCTAAATGTGTGACTTTACCATTGATATAGTTAGTTTGAGTGTAATTTTACATGTCAAGTACTATATTGCTAATTTCCTTGTTATTCTTCATGTTTTGAGTTTTATTAACTCTTACGTGTGCTATGTACAGTTGAAATCAAAATTATTCAACTACCATTGCAAATCAGGTTTATTATCGAAATTTACAGACTTTCAGCTGTTTGCAACGAACACATCAAACAAAAGCAATTGAAATAGCTCAACACAATGAATTAATCATGTGGTTTTCCCAAATCCAACTGATAATGTAACTTTTAGAACACTAAATTTACACCGAAATATTTTTGGGGAAATTATGCAAATTTGGATGAGAAAGAAATAGTGCTCTTTGTTTTATGTCTCTGTGTGTGGAAAGTATTTTGCAGATCTTGAAAACTCCTCATTGAGTTATCTTATCAAGCCAAGCAAATGTAAATAAATGGGAACAAGTAAATTTCCCTACATCTAGGTAACACGTCCAGTCAATTACAGGTAATGGAGCACAGCCCAATTTTAAACTTGGTCCTGAACATCTCCATATGGAGAAAGTGGACTATGTCCACAGGAGCAACTGAAGACATATGGCTGACTGGATTTGGAGGCAGTCACTTGCACTGGAAATCAAAGCTATGGCAAGACATGTTCAATGAGCAGACCACTATGCTTGCACATGTTTCTCCAAACAATGGGTTGGGACAGCGACATGAACTGCATAGCTTCGTCTCTTGATCTACCCAAATTTGCTTTAAAATGCAATTTAGCTCAGCCAATGAGCTTGAATATTTCAATGTAAAATGTAATCGCTCCGTCAGGGCCCCAAGTGCGGCATGCTAATTTAGGATTTTAAACAATAATCCCGAATAAATGGAAATGTCATTAAAAAAGGGAAGGCTTTCTTTTAAATCAAGTGCATAAATGGACATCTTGAATCAACACGGGCCATTACAGATACTTCTGGCACGAGACAAGGACTTACACATGTCATCACTATGAGTGAGCATGGAAGAATTTAACTCAAGATTTTTTTTTAAAAAAAGAAGCAAATTATTTTTGGGGGGAGGGAACCATACACACTTTGTGTCACAGATGCTTATACATTTCCAATTGCAAATCCTGTTATAATCAGATATACAGCCTAATTTAGCCACAAAGCCTGAAGGCCATTTAAAACATTTGGATAATCAGGAATACAGATTTAATTTGAAGACCAGGGGAGGGGGGGGACAAGAAATGCATCCATTTGGCTGAAAACAACTCTGGATTGGCTCAACATGGGTTCACGCCGGCACTGATTATGTGCCACTTATAATCCCTAATCATGCAGCAAATATGTATTTCTTTGATTCCGCCCATCCATCCCCTTTCAAGTTCTTTAACCTGTCCTATTAAAAAAGGCTCACACTAGGGAAAAACTCCAAATACAAAGAACCATTTTTTTAAAAAAATCCTTATACTGTATGGAAACTACACTAGCAAATTGTCTGGTTGGACTGCCCTTTACCAGCCTAGCTCCTGGGCATAGGAGCTATTGCTGGGAATTCCAAACCACAGCATTTCCAAACTTTGGTAATCTGAATCAGGGTTTCAAGTGAAATAGTGGGGATGGAAGCCAAAGAGAAGTGATGCAAGCTGGAATGCTCCTGGCTGCTTATTATTTTAATGCCAAATGGTTTAATATCATTAGAATACAGTGGTGCCTCGCTTAACGAGTGCACCGTTTAACGATGAATCTGCATAGCGATCTGTTTTTTCAGATCGCTAATGCAATTGCATTGCGATGTTTTAATGGGCAAAACATCGCATTGCGATGATCGGTAAGCGTTTAGCTTACCGATCTTCGCATTGCGATGTTTTTTTAAACAGCTGATCGGCGGTTCCAAAATGGCCGCTGGATGCCCAAAATGGCCACTGCAACCATTTTTGCGCCCTGCCCTCGTTTACCGAGGGCACGAAAATGGCGGCGCTATGGAGGAACTTCGCTGAACGGTGAGTTTGGGGCCCCATAGGAACACATTAAACTAAGTTTAATGCGTTCCTATGGGGTTTTTTGATCCATTTAGCGATGTTTTGCATAGCGACGATTAATCCGGAACGGATTAACGTTGCTATGTGGGGCACCACTGTATACCCACAAATGTACCAAGTGGCGGAATAGGGAGGTAGATAGAAGGGGGGTGTTTTGCCCCTTGTCTTTTGCATTTCTATATGTAGATTGGTATTTTTGGGCTTCCTTACTCTCTCTCTCTCTCTCTCTCTCTCAAATTACATCCTGTTCCTTATTTCTTCTCCTAGTTGAGTTATGACTACCTACATGCATAGAGAACAGCATTGGTTATTTTTCTATCCATATTTTCGGAGATTGTCTGCCTCCTCTGCTATCCGTAAATGTATTTCCTAAGTTAATATGTAGTACCTTTTCTCCCTTTAGACTTATCACCAGTCTCCAGAGTGATTATTCCTCCTCAGTGTCACAAGCTGAGCACAACCCCACTACACTCTACCAAGAAAACACCAAGTAATCCCATCAGGTATTATGTCTGAGTCATTCTTCAACTGAAAAGTATCATTCTGGCGTAGCATTGAGAATTCACCCAACAGCTTCTAAGCTACAAATTGTGATCCAGCCAGAGCAACTTCAGGCAGCCTTCGTGCAAAGGTGAAATGCTTCTCTCAATAAATCTGCTTTCCTTAGAATAAAAAAGCAAGGGGATAAAGCTAGAGTGGGGCATTTAGAGATCTCAGACAAGTGTCTAAAATCGCACCCGGTGACAATGCTTCTTTGGATGTCTTGGTGGAGAGACAAATTCATGGTGAGCGGTGGTGGAGAAAGAGACAGTTTAATCTCTGTGTGAGAGATGTGGCTTTCAAGCCCCTGCTCATCTCATACTGTAGCTCACTGTCTCAGCATGAATGTGTTTTCATGTTTATTGCTCCATGGTAAGCCCAAGTACATGCACCAACCAGCTCACTCCAGTCAACTCAAGTCAACAATCCAACTAGTGTATACCCATTCACTGGGATCTTATTGCCTACATATTTAAAGAAAATCTGTTGTTTCCACATATGCTGCAGATATACAAGCAAGGTGTTTTTCAGGGATGTACTGGGTATCTCCTTGTACAAAGGCTTTAAATGTTCAACTACTTGTGTTACAATTCTATGGCTAGTGCATCACAATGGGGTTTTGACCCTTTAATTCATTGGTATGAATGTAATACTGAACTGAATTGCTGAATTTATTTGTAGTATTACATTGACAAAAGGAAAATGTCATAACCTTATAATCACAGACCAACAAGCTAAATGAGCTTTCTTCATAAAAAAAATAACCATTTATAAGAACTGCAAAGAAGGGTCAGGAGACAGAATCAGGGAAGCGCCGCTTTGCATATATGGACCTGGGCATACATACTGTGAGATAAACATGCATGTGTATAGTTGTTTTACTAAGAAAAGGAAAGCTTTTGATGAAATGTAACATGACAAGCTGATAGAGGTATTGGTAAACAAAGGTCTTGTGTCAAAAAGATATATTCGTATAATTGTCAACTTGTAGCAGCAACAAAAGTCTGCAGTGAATGTTGAGGAGCAGATGACAGAGAATAAGGAGAAACAAAGTGAGCACAACAAGAATGTATACTTTTCGATTTTTACTGCCACATTATATTCAGACAAGCATGTACTGATTCATATAAAGGTATCAGTGTCAATGGAGAGGTCAATAACATCACCCAATACACACATTATAAGTATTACTAACTGATAATCTAAGTAATTTGCAAAGACTGTTCAACAAAGTCAATGAAGTTAATAATGAAAATGATCTAAAAGTGAATGTTCAGAAAGGCAACTTTATAGCAATCAGAGAACAGCAAGTAGCCTGAGAAATGAATCTAGAGATCCAAAATGAAAGTGTGCACCATGCTGGCAAACATAAATACCCTGGAATCAAGTTGATTTAACTGTGGGGTCATAACCATGCTTTAAAAAGTCAGAATAGAAAAAGTCTACAATAGCTTGTATTCTCAAAGGCTTTCACGGCTGGGATCTGATGTTTGTTGTGGGTTTTTCGGGTTCTTTGGGCATGTTCTGAAGGTTGTTCTTCCTGACGTTTCACCAGTCTCTGTGGCTGGCATCTTCAGAGGAACAGGAGTAGGAACTCTGTCCATGCTCTGTTGCTGTTTGTTAGGTGGCTGAGTATTCATAGCTTTTGTCCTTTTCAGGAGATTGGGTGATGATAGTGATCAGTGTGTTTTGTTGCGGGTGTATTGTTGTGATAAGGGGGAGAGATGATCTGTCACTGTGATTGATGGGTGTCTTTAGCTGGTCTTTCGTGTGCAATGATCCCTGGTCCTTGTGGCTGGGTAGAGTTTGTTGACCTTTTGCAGGCTGTATTTTCCAGTGCTGGGAGCCAGGCCTTATTAAGTTTTAGACTTCCCTCTTTTTTGTTGAAGCTCTGCTGGTGTTTATGGATTTTAATGGCTTCCCTGTGCGGTCTAACATAATGATTGCTGGTGTTGTCCAGTACAATAGCTTCTTTAGACAGAGAGAGAATGTGCATTGCACAGTGCTGTGTATTTTAGGTTCTTACCATAAGACATGGCACCTGGACTTTAACAAAAGTAACTATTAAAAAGATAATCATCCCCATCATGTGACATCAAATCAATTCTGACTTATTGAGAACCTTTTCTAGGTTTTCTAGACAGAGAGTACTCAGAAGAGGTATATCATAGCTTTGTTCTGGGTGGGCCCCAAAACTGTGCAAGTTGCCACACAGGCTGGCTCTTCTGGGATGTGCAGTGGGGGATTGAACTCCCAGTCTCTGGCTTCACTGAGCTGTCCAGCCATTAGAAAGACAGAATCATTAAAATGTAGATTTATCACAAGATCCTACAAATGGGGAGAGAGTGACCAAGGAAAAAGTACCATAATGAATGAATGAATCAATCAATGAAGATGAAGACATGATAAAACATAAACTACAGAAGGTAGAATTCTCCCACAAGAAGAAAAAGGAAGTATGGATTATTACAACTGATCTTGCAAGGTAAAATAAAATTGGGGGGCTGATGCAGATGGAGAAGCACTCCGCGGGTAAAAAAAATCTCTTGGAGCCCACTGTCAAACCCCAAATTGGGACGGTTTCTAATCTCCATTAAGAGATGAAGAATAATAATAAATGGTTGCCATTTATGTAAATCCCATTGATTCAACGGGAGCTAATTCTGGTTGGGAATAGCAGTTGGATTTAAGCCTTGCAATGTATCTTTTCAAATATTTCCTTAACTGGTCTAAGACTGCAAAAAGTACTACAGATGGATGGGCAGATGTATACTTATTTCTTCTTTGTTTTATGAATTCCATAGCAATTTTGTTTTATGAATTCCAAGAGGGGTTTGTTTTGTTTCGTTTTGTTTTTTGCTGTTCAGAAACAGTACAATTTCTTTTACCCTAAAACAGAAAACTATGAAACTAGCAAGCCTCAATTGAATGAATAAATATATATATATTAGTTAAATGGCTTCAGGCCATTCCATCAAGCCTCATCCTACATCAAAACACGAATATCTAGCTTGCATTATGTATTATACTGCATTCAGTTTTTTTTAAAAAAAACAACTAGAAGAAGTAAAATAAAAATAGGAATAAATAAGCAATAACAACTCAAAGTGGACACCCAATTTACTTTAGTTGAAATAAGTGAAAGCATATCATTTATAAGAAATGTGTTCTTCAGAAATTGTGTAATTTCTTGATTAATATAAATATTGCCCATACAGATGTTGAATTAGCTTGTTATTTATGTTTGCAAAATCATATTGCTCAGCTATATTGCCTTGCTTCTGGAAGATATAGGCATAATGGAAATACAGGAGTTTGCATATTTGGGCTGGAAATATGTCCAGGTTTGAGTCTTGTTATTCTGTTCTTGTTTTGTTTGTTTTGAGATTTTAACTGGCTTTGTGACCGCTAATGTATACATAATCCTAAAGTGAATGGGAGATCCTGGACACCCTTCAAAAGTTGCTGTAATCTTCCCTAAAGAATAATACCGTATAACTGTAGCATACATGCTTCATCATGAGCCTCGTGGTGCAGTGATTAAAACTGCAGCAGGGCAGCCAAAAGTCTTTTCACAACTCAGGTTCAATCCCAGGTAGCTGGCTCGAGGTTTAATCAGCCTTTCATCCTTCTGAGGTGGGTAAACTGAGTACCCAGCTCACTGGGGGAGCGGGACAATATGTAGCCTGCATGGTGAAATTGTAAACCGCCCACAAATTCTTCTCCTCTATGGACTGAGTTTAAGCATAGACCTCAATTACTTAAACGTTTAGCCATATTTTTAGATGTCTGAGCTTCTTTGTCCCCTCACCAGTTTTTCAGCATCTGACCTGAAGAAGATGTCTAGAGAACTTGAAAGCTTATCCCTTTTTACAGAATTAGAGCTGATCATAGTAGAGATACTTGGGATTTCGTTTCATTTCTTCAGAGCCAGGCAATGACTTCTGTACATGGACTCAGCCAACCATCTGCAGAGAAGAGGATGGTGAGAGGCAGAACTCCATTCTCCATACACTGATTCTCTGTTCTCCATTTACATAAAATTTGCAAGGGTGAGGTGCGTCTTCTTTCTACAAATCATGAGCTCCCATCCTCCTACCTTGAATGGTTCAGAGCCGATCTGGGACATTGTGGAAGCCAGAGAAGGCAAGGTAGCTAAGATCTATTTGTGGAATTAGAGTTTGGCATGAACCAGCAGTTCGGCAGTTGGTCACGATTCATTTACTGCCCCCACAGGTGTTCCGTGATTCGGTGCCCTGCCCTCTCTGGCAGGAACCCTCTCAGAGGGTTCCTGCCAGAGGGTTCCTCCACCTGGAGGAGGCGGGGCAGGGGCGCTGCTTCTGAGGGCATGCCTACAGGAGGTGTCAGGGTGCCAAACAGCAAAACACCTGTGGGGCCAGTAAATGAACCATGCCAAACTATCAAACTGGTGATTCGTGCTCATCTCTGTTCTGGATATCAAAGAACTGTACTCCTGAAAATGGAATATGCAGATGAAAACAAATAGTGCTTAAAAATATGTGTAGTGTGGCAATATGCTCTTCAGAAATGAAACACTGGCTATAGTCCTCTGCACATTCCATTGATACCATGTAATGCACAGAAAGGAGCACATTCTGAAGCCCTGGAATGTTTAGTGAGCTCAAGCTGGTGATACATTTAAAATGTACTATATTTTCCGTGTATAAGACTATACTTTTGTCTAAAATCTTTAGACTAAAAATTGAGGGTCGTCTTATACACGGAGGTAAGCTGAGGAGAGAAAAACAAGTGGAGGGGAAAGCAGGGATCAAAGCGATCCTGCAATGCTTTGATCCCTTTCCCTCTACACTTGCTAAGCCCCACTTAGATTTCTTAATTTTGGATTAGAAAAGTTGGGGGCGTCTTATACACGGAAAAATACAGTAAAATACAAACTTTTTCTTTGAGGTGTAATCTGTAGCACAGAAATCTGGTCATTTCTAAAGATACAATGTAATCTAAGATACCTGGAAAGACAGAGAAAGGGGGGAAATGGTGATGAATGTATTAACACTGCAGCATGGACTTAGCTTTAGTAAGTCCATAAACATGCACGATTACCAGGGCACTATCAGCAATTGAAGTACTCAAAAATGTGCAGACATTTAACTAAGCAGTTCTCAGATATAATAGCACTACATTCTTATCAAAATGAATTGGATAGACATCAAGATAATAGACAGGGAACATGAGAATTCCCTCCCCTTCATCTTCTCCCTTCCTGCCTTCATTTCTTTGTCTCTAGACTAAAGATCTCCAGCTACCTATGTTTAAAAATTGATACAAAGAAAAGGAGAGCCTAATCACTAGCAGATAATAAATCTGAATGTGTGTTTTAGGACCAGCTTAGATGTTATTTCAAATGTGCCAGCTATGTACTGATCTCCTTCCCATCTGAGGTAACTGTTTAAAACTAGAGATGCCCCAGACCTGTAGGTCAGAGGGCATGTTTTTAGCATGTTTATGGTCCAAAATAGCACATCAATGATGCAATGGCTTGCTGTTGGAGAACTTTAAGAAGAGAACAGCCTCAGCTGGTGGTCATCAACCTTTTCAGACCTGGGATGCACACTTAGCTTGAAACATACATATATGCGCACTCCACGAAAAAAAAAAAAATACAGTAACATAATGCACTTGGCGTAAGCATAGCAATCTGCTCAAGGGTCCATTTAGGACCCAGCTGTGGAACTTGAACTGTAAGGTAAAGTCCAGTCACTGCCTAGAGTATCCAACAAGTGCTCTTGGGCTGGCAGTAACTGCAGAAATAGATACTTTTCCAGGGGAGTAATTTTTTGTGAAACTTACATTAAAAAAATTAACTCTAGCAATGAAACTTAACTACAGAACCAATTTTTAAATTTAAAGTAGCTGAGCTTCCTGGGAGATTCTGGGAGTTGTGATCCAAAAACACAAATCGGCATTTTTGTTGTTTAGTTGCTTAGTCGTGTCTGACTCTTCGCGACCCCATGGACCAGAGCACGCCAGGCCCTCCTGTGCTCCACCGCCTCCCGGAGTTGGGTTAAATTCATGTTGGACCTGAATGCAAGGACATAGACGTACATCCGTGGGATCCGTGATTACAATACTAAATGTTACTTTCAGCTAAAAACTGGTAGTTTTACAAATTTTGCTTTTGCTAAATCTGTCTCAGGCACTATAGCAGAACACACACACACACACACAAAATGTACAGGTAAATTTTATGACATCTGGAGTTCTCAACCTTTGGTCCTCCAGATGTTTCAAAGTCCCATGGTCATCGTTAAGAGCCATCAAATTGCTTCTGATTTAGGATGGCCTATGAGGGCACTGCTCAGATCTTGCATCTTAAAGTTGTGGCTTCCTTTATTGAGCCAAGCCTTATCATGTTAGGTCTTCCTCTTCTCCTACTACCTTGCACTTCACCCAGTATTATTGCCTTTTCTAATGAGACATATTCTAATGATAATGCCAAAGTACGATAACCGCAGTTTGGTCACCTTATTTTCTAATATGCATTCAGACTTGATGTAGGGTAGAATCCACTTATCTGTCTTTTTGGTGGTCCGGAGTATCTATAAAGCTCTCCTCCAGCTTTTTGAAGGCACCAATTCTTTTCCTGTCAACTATCTTCACTGTCCAATTTTAACATATATATATGATCATGAGGAACATGACCGTATGGATGAATTTATTGATTTATTTAAATAATTTTTAATCCCACCTCTCTCCTCAAAAAGAACCTCGGGTGGTTTGGGCAATGGCCTTGGCAATGACTACAACTTCTGATGAAAGTTAAATAACTAAGTACAACCATGGGATGACAGGTAAACATTAAGACAAAAATGATGTCTGTTAGGTAAGTTCTCCATTTTAGGGGATTGATTCTGATGGGCAGATACTTACAGACCCCTGGATGTGGCTGACCTGGGACTAGCTTCTCCAAAACGTCCTGTTGAGAAGTTGCCCCAGTGCTTTATTGCTGGCAATAAAGAATTTGCATTTGTTAAGGACTTTTGATGCCTCGGTTCAATCATCCGTTCAAGTGGCTACTGCAGCCAATGAATCAGAAGAAGACTGTGATGTGGAAGGGCAACCACGAAGGAACTAGAAAAGAGGCTGAAGTATAAAATCATTTAAAGATCAAGCAGCTACATAGAGCCTCTCCCTGGAAAAGACACCAGTCAAATACCACCTTCAAAAATCCAACGTTACATTTGCTTTTATGGCAAGTGGATTGACATCGTTAAATTAAACCTCACCCTTTCTCTAACAGGAGTTAACAAATAAAGCTCCAACCACAGTTGCTATTAGTGGGATAGAAGCAAGATCTTGACAGGGAGGTCTGACAAAGCTTTCCTCCCTCATCCCGAAGAATGCATTTCACACAAAAACAAATCCCACCCAAGGGCCTCCTTGTAATTCCAAGTTTTTCTATCCCTGTTGCTTACATGCCCTGTTGTACCCTGTTACTTTATTCATTCATTTTCACAAATCACTCTGAGAGGGAAAAGAAGAACTACCCTAGCAGTTTTAAACTTGTGTCTCCTACAAAGAAGGCACTGAGCTTTATGTATATTCTTTTATATACCCACTCCGAAAGGGTAATATGAAACTTATGAAATATTTACTAACTGGGGTGCGTAAACAACAAATCAGCTCATTTCCATTAAATATATTTTTCAGGAAAGATTTTTTTAATAAAATACAGTGGCTTGCAATTTAATTACAACGAGTAATTAAAACTTAGAAGATAATCATGTTTGGCAAAAAAGTCACTTTTTGTTAAAATTTTAAGATAGAAAAAAGATGCATATTACGACCATAATACTGTTAGTAATTAAGATAAATGCATCAATTATTAAAGATGCAAACATGTCAAGCAAGCATACCTAATTATTTGAGCATGTTAACAGTTGTTTAATGTTAACAAGCAGTGAATTATTAAAGACCCCATGTGTCACATTTTGGACTGCATAAAATATAATGTTCAGGAAAAGGTTTATGTGTTTGCTGGTTTTGCTTAGATCTTTGGGAGTCAAAGAAGCGATAATGCCAGGATAAAGTTTAATCTTCATTTCCAATGTTATTCGCTGCAGCCACAGAAGGCGTTGCAATCTTTCTGAGTTCAGGAGAACTTCACAGAAATGCTGACAAGAAGTGATATTCAAGGTTCAGTAAATATGTGGGAAGTCTCCAGTATCCTTTCATTGAGGTGCTACTCCTGAACAGAGAACAAATAACAATGGTAAGTGGGAAAGTGAAACACACGCCACCCTGCACATTAAGAAGGAAGGACAGCTTCTTTTTGTTGAACCAGGAAATCTTCAGTGGGTTCCTACTCACCCTAAAATTCAGGTGTCTAGTCATACACCATCTTCTACTAACATTTAGGTAAGCATTAAGTAGAAGCCCAATGATGGGGTGAGGCAGGCATGTTCATCTTATAGATGTTGCTTATGTAAAATTTAATTCTTCAAGAAACTCCTGGTTTAGCAATGTGCGAATGTTCTTCTCTACCCAGAATTCAAAATATCAGGAAATGGCCCAATATTGCTGCAGAATATTATGCCCATGTTGCCATCGGTAAAAGGGATACCAAGCTTTACATTAGCAAAGGGATAGCCTGAATGTCGACAACACCAATGGCAGCAGTCAGGATGGTCTACAGGATACCCTCTTGTCCTCACTACCCTTCAAAAAAGGGACGCTACGCAAGGGGAAATCTCAGAAGCTGACTCTTTTTTCGTCAGATCACCACTTCTCACCCAAGCACAAAGCCATCGCCATGCCTTTTTTTTTTTTAACAAGTGTTAATTGGTCCTGATGGTGAGCTCAGCAACCTCAGGCAAGGATTTCGCCTTTAAGAGGCCACCTCTTTCAGTCTAAAGGAAGAAGTGGCACAGATTCCAGTCAATCTATCTGGAAATATTTTTTTTTGTACCAGTTAACCAAACAGGTCTAAGGATACATCCGGACCACTATAAAGGCTTTCAAACATAGCTAGCCACTGGTTGCTTTCTGCCTTCTCTGCCAGTTGACTCTGACTTATACTGAATGAGAAAATCTGGTGACTGGGAGTTTCCTTTAGGCCTATATTGGAAATGCCACAGATATGCTCTCCCACTGTGCTCCAATGCAATAAATTACACTACAGGATATGGACCTGAGGCTACCTTAAACTAATAGAATTCCCTTTAGAATAATTTCATTGTCTTTATGGGATTTAAATTAGTGTGACTTTCACTGTCCCTGCCAAATGACAGGATAGTAGGCAAGTAAGACCTCTAGATTATCCAACAGGATATATTAAAGGGAATGTTGATCAGGAAGGGGATTCTGTATAGGAAAGTGTCTTGAGGAAGACTCCAGTTACACTTGCACCAAATGCAAACTCATCACATTACCAGAGGACAAATTAGAGGGTTAAACTGTGGTGGCGCTGTGGGTTAAACCACTGAAGCCTCTGGGCTGCAAGGTCAGAAGTCCTGCAGTTGTAAGATCGAATCCACGTGATGGAGTGAGCTCCCACATCGCTTTTCCCAGCTCCTGCCAACCTAGCAGTTCGAAAGCATGTAAAAATGTGAGTAGATTAATAGGTACCACCTCGGTGGGAAGGTAAAGGGCATTCCGTGTCTAGTCACGCTGGCCACGTGACCACAGAGGATTGTCTGCGGACAAAACACAAGCTCTATGAGTTGGAAAGGGAGATGAGCACTGTCCCCTAGAGTCGGACATGACTGGACAAATTGTCAAGGGGATTATCTTTACCTTTGCCTTTAGAGGCATATCTGGCCACTCTCAGACTCATCCAGGAAAATGAACAATTCCTGGAAAAGGCAGAAGCATGTCTGCAAACTGAACATAGCAAGGGAGGAACAACTGCTAGTTTGATTACCAGGAAAAATGGAGCCCATGAAGAGGAGCAATGGCAGCATATTCACTCTGAGGACAAAGAAAACACGAAGACTATCCTTGCCACTAGAACTGAACAACCAATTTCATGATCTCCCCCTGGAAGAAGATGTGCAGGCATCCAAAGATGAATCTTCATCGAGTGTCCCAGTGACAGGAGGAAAAGCGTCTCAGATGGCTACAGGGAAGGGTAGCCTGCAGGTACCCCAAAGAGGAAAAGACATGTGGTGGTAATTGGTGACTCACTTCTTAGAGGAACAGAAAAAGCAATCTGCAGACCAGACAAGCTTCCAAGGGAAGTATGTTGTCTCCCAGGAGCAAAGATTGAAGACGTGACAGAGAGGCTTACCCAAATGATCAAGCCCGCTGATTACTGTCCCCTCCTTGTCTTTCATGTCAGGATCAACGATACAACAAAGAAGAGGGTAAAAAACATATCAAGGGACTATGGGCAACTGGGAAGGAAGGCAAAAGAACTGGGAGCTCAGGTGGTATTTTCACCTGTTCTTCTGACAGAGGGTCAACATCCAGTGAGGAAATGGAGGACTGCAGAGGTAAACTGCTGGCTCAAGGGATGGTGTTATCAAGAAAACGTTGGCTACACTACCTACATGAAGGGCACCTGGCAAGAGATGGGCTGCACCTCACAAGGACTGGGAAGAACGTGTTTGGCAGACACAACTCATCCAAAAGGATTTAAACTCAACCTGCAGGGCCAAATCTCTAGGACCAAACCCAAAGCACAAACCCCTAGACACTGAACTTGACAATGAGGAAGGAAGTGGTGAGAAGGAAGGGGGACTCGGGTATAAAACACGAGACACAGCAAGCAAACAAAAGGTCAGCCATAAAGGGCTCAGATGCATAGACACGAATGCTCGAAGTATGGAGAACAAACAAGGAGAACTTGGAAGTCCTAGTACGTGAAGGCAGATATGACATTGTTGCCATTACCAAAACTTGGTGGGACGAAGCCCAGGATTGGAATGTACTGGTAGAAGGGTATAATTTGTTCAAAAGAAATAGATCCAACAAAAGGGGAGGACAAATTGCACTGTATATTAAAAAAAATTACTAAGGATGAAAGCCTTCCTGAAGTTCTTTGGGTGAATATTAGGGGGAAAACAAATGTCATAGCTGTGGACGTGTACTAAAGGCCACCTAACCAAGCAAAGGAAATAGATGAACATTTTGCAAATCAGCTGAGATGTGTAGAAAAGACACCATTGTAGTAATGGGGGATTTTAACTACCCAGATATCAACTGGGAAACCAACTTTGCAGCAAGTGGGAGATCCAACATATTCCTGACATGCCTGGCTGACAACTTTATCATCCAAAAGGTGGAGGAGGGAATTAGAGGGTCAGCCATACTGGACTTGATACTTACTAAGAGGGAGGAAATAGCTGAGGGAGTGGAAACTGTAGGAACTTTAGGAGAAAGCAACCATGTCATATTAGAATTCACCATCATGCAGGCAAGGATAACTCTACCAAGTCAGACTAATGTTCTAGAGTTAAAGCGAGCTGACTTTAACAAACTAAGAGATGTAATCAGAAGGATTCCATGGATGGAAATCCTAAAGGGAAAACAGTTCAGGATGGTTGGGCAACCCTGAAAGGAGAGATAATAAAGGCCCAAAATAATACTACAGAGATATTAAAACAAGAGACGTCTGACAAGACTGGCGTGGATGCACATAGAGCTCTCTGACAAGTTAAGGGACAAAAAGGATAAATTAAAAAAAAACTGAAAAGAGGGCTCATAAATAGAACAGAATACCAGCAAATAGCTCAAATCTGCAAGGGTGGAGTCAGGAAGGCTAAGGCTCAGAATGATCGAAGACTTGCAACAAATGCCAAAAATAACCAAAAGTGTTTTTGTTTCAGCACGTAAGGAGCAGGAGGAAAGTCAAGGAAATGGTTGGTCCACTAGTGGGAGAAGATGACAAGAAGGTGACAGGCAACTGGGAGAAAGAGTAACTGCTTAATTTTTTTTATTTTTTATTTTTTTTGCATCTGCAGATATGATCTTGGGACCACTGGATGAAATCCTTGAGAGGTCATGGAGCACGGGCAAACTGCCAGAGGAGTGGAAAAAAGCTGATGTGGTTCCAATCCAAAAGGGGAAAATGTGAATCCAGGAAATTATAGACCAATCAGCTTGACATCAATACCTGGGAAAAATCTTGGGAAAATAATCAAGCAGCAGATTTGTGAGCACCTAGAAAATAACAAGGCGATTACTAGAAGCCAGTGTGGGTTTGTTAAGAAAAGGTCATGCCAAACAAATCTCATTCCTTCATTGATAAAGTGACTAAATTAGTGGACCAAGGAAGTGCAGTGGATAGATTTCAGTAAGGCTTTTGACAAGGTAGACCACAACCTACTTCTGCGTAAGATAGAACACAGTGGGATAGATAGCGCAACTACCAGATGGAACTACATCTACATGGAGGGAAGTGCACAGTGAGGTCCCTCAAGGTTCTGTCTTGGGCCCAGTGCTCTTCAACATCTTCATAAATGACCTGGATGAGGGGACTGAAGGAGCACTCATCAGATTTGCTGATGACACAAAGCTGGGGGGAATGGTTAATACTTTGGAAGATAGACTCAACATTCAGAAGGCTCTCGACAGACTTGAACATTGGGCCTTGTCCAATAAGATGCAGTTCATTGGCAGGAAAAGTAAGGTCCAGCAATTAGGCAGGAGAAACCAGATGCACAGGTACAGGATAGCCGGTACTTGGCTCAACAGTAGTACCCGTGAGAAGGATTTAGGTGTCCTGGTGGACCACTGCTGAAGGATGAGTCAGCAGTGTGTGGCAGCTGCCAAGAAAGCCAATAAAGTCCTAGGCTGCATCAACAGGGGGAATAGCATCAAGATCATGAGAAGTGATAGTACCACTCTATACTGTGCTGGTGAGGCCACACTTGGAGTGCTGTGTCCAGTTCTGGTCACCATAATACCAAAATAAAATAAAATTAAAAAATGCTGAGGTGCTGGAAGGGGTGTAGAGAAGAGCAACAAAGATGCTAAGGAGACTGGAGGCTAAATCCTTAGAAGAACGACCAAAAGAATTAGGTATGTTTAGCTTAACGAAGAGAAGACTGAGGGGAGACATGATAGCAGTCTTCCAAGATCTGAAAATTGCCAGAGGGAAGAGGGTATCGGTTTATTCTCCATTACACCTGAGGGTAGGACAAGAACCAGTGGGTGGAAACTCATCAGAGGGAGATCCAACCTAGAAATAAGGAGGAAGTTCCTGACGGTGAGAACCATGAAGCAGTTGAACAGCTTGCCTCCCGATGTTGTGGATGCCCCGTTGCTGGAGGTTTTCAAGAAAAGATTGGACAGCCATCTGTCCGGAATGGTATGAGGTCTCCTGCCTTGGGCAGGGGGTTGGACTAGATGACCTCCAAGGTCCCTTCCAACACTATAATGATTCTATGATATGTGGGGGAAAGCCACTAGTTCAGGACTCTTTGACATCTAAGACAATTTTTATCATCTGTTTCTATTTTTGGGAGTTTATGGCACAGACCGTGGTGGGTCTGTTCTGGTTTTGTGCTGCACTTAAGAGCGTTGTGGTGCTTTATGACTGAAAATATTGTTTTCAAAGAGGGCAAAGAAAAGGAGCCACCTTTTCTGCCCCACATTCTTCCTCTACTCCACTTCCCACATTAACATGTTGCAAAAACTGAAGCATTTTTGTATGACAGTGTCATTCAGATAAGATATGGTAAGGAAAATGAGTACATTATTTTAAAACTTTAGCGATTATCAGATCGCTTAAAAAAAAAAACCTTTAAGCATCTTGTGATTACAAAGCGGGGTTTTCCCTCCTGCTTTCCTATTTTTACACTTGAGAATGGGTGGGTTCCCCCCCCCCTCAGCATAATCTGGCGTTTGCTGGGGCTTCAAGAGGAATACGAAGCAGTCTCTACCAGAATACATTTTGAAGCTTCACAGCAAAATAGCGACTCTGCAAGGCCTTGGCGGAATGGATTTTCATGAGCAATTTCCACAGTTCCTTGCACACAGAATCAAAGAAGCCGAGCCTTCTCAAAGCTTGGTGCTATCAAAATATCGAAAGCCCATCTGATACAAACAAAGGAAGGGACCACTCTTGCCATCCTGTCCTGTCTATAAGTACTCGTGAGGGCCCCATTCATGAAAAGAAGACAAAGAAGCAGCCCTGTTTGGCCCTGCCTTTTCAGATCACAACTTAGGAGGCTGATTTCCAGTTATTACAGTGGATAAACAGATGCTACTGGGTTGGGGGGGGGGAAATGGCAGAATGAAGTGTGTTTTGCCCCTGCAATGAGCAAAATACATTGAGTTAGGAGAGCAAGGTTTGTCCCGCATGATTCTGAGGGTGCAAAACGTTGGCATGTTTCAAAGTAACCCCATTCTCCTAACCATATTCTTCATTTAACATTAATTTTCAAGTATGCTTAGGAAAACAATGTACTTTTATGTGTGGTTTTGGGTTCAGTTATAACTTATACAGGGATGTGGTGGCACTGTGGGCTAAACCGCAGAAGCCTGTGCTGCAGGGTCAGAAGACCAAGCAGTCGTAAGATCGAATCCACGCAACGGAGTGAGCGCCCGTCGCTTGTCCCAGCTCCCGCCAACCTAGCAGTTCGAAGGCATGCAAATGCAAGTAGATCAATAGGGACCACCTCAGTAGGAAGGTAACAGCGTTCCGTGTCTAAGTTGCACTGGTCATGTGACCATGGAAGATTGTCTTCGGACAAAATGCTGGCTCTATGGCTTGGAAACGGGAATGAGCACCGCCCCCTAGAGTCGAACACGACTGGACAAAAATTGTCAAGGGGAACCTTTACCTTTACCTATAACTTATAGATGAAATGAGCCCTCTTTCAATGACGGAAAAACGGGGATTGAGGGACAAGCTATTTGTCTCTTCTTCACACTCCTCTGTTGCTTGTCATGTATTTTTGCTGTTTCACTTTGCCCATGTGCTAAAAGTAGGATATACCTCTTATTATTTGGCTACCTCAGCTCAAGGACAGAATGGCAGCCACCCGAACAATGGCTTGGCAGTCAAACCCTGCTTCCGCGCTGACACACTGGTGTTTGCTTCCTTCCCCAGAACAAGTGAGAAGAATAGGCCAGTTTAAGGGAGCAGAATAGGTTTTATTTCTGTGCCATCCTCTTCCAAGATAGGGAGAAGGCCAAGAGGGACCAGGAGGCATCACTGCTGAACCCCTGGCATACTGTATGTCCCTTGAGGAGAATTGGTAATGGTAGGGCTGGCCTTCATAAATGCTGTTTCCACAGTCAAAACCTCTTCTTCCTTAACTGCATTTCTGAAACCCTAAAACCCTTGTATGTCAGTCAACACATGGCAGAGCTCTTATTCTAATCCAAACTTCTGCATGGTTAATGCTTTTAATTATCCTCCTCATTTCTGCACATGTGTGGAACACACTGCATTAAAAAAAGTATCTGTCTAATGGTGAAAGAATGAAGTCTGTCTTAGAGAAGACAGTATAAGAAGGTATGAATTTGGCACAGAAATCAGATCTGTATGCATTTGCCTGTGGCAGGTCCAATCACATGCAGACCATCTGGAGCTCTGATTGAAAAAAAATCTCCCCCTCCCCTTCTTTAAAAGGAAGATCACACTTTCGTGGCAATCTCCGCAAAACGTTAATATCTCTTCTGCAAGCACGGTATGGAAGTGGCGATAAAGAAGACAAAAGCGATCTCTCACATACTCCAGTTGCACTCCCGCCTCTTCTCTCCAAAGTCGCTTCCCTTGTTTCTTCCCCTGATCTATACATGATGGCGGCAATCCTACGCAGAGAAGCTTTTTTTCAAATTTCATTGATTCCACTGAGACAGAAGCAAGCAGCCTGTATGGGTGGCATCCGTTAAGGAGAAAATACATTGCGTTTTAAATGGCACGTTCGGATCCCAGAATTCCAAGAGACAGGGAACATGCAGGAAAACAAAAAAACATGTTCCTAAGGCTTGCTCTTCAATATTGTATCTTTGTCCAGACTAAAACTTCAGGTGATGTTCATGTTAATGGCTTATTTTTATATGAAGGCCCTAAATTAAAGTATGTGTCAAAAAGCGCTACACCTTAGTGCTTTGTCTTCTGCACTACACGAATGCTAAAAGTGTGGATCAATCCTGATCAGGACTGCCATCAAGGATCACATCACTGGGTTTATGTCTCATTGTCAGTCCTGCAAGATTGGACCTGTTACTAGTGTCTCGGGTCCCTTGACCCTGATGTCTTTCTTGTTGTTATTTAGTCGTTTAGTCGTATCTGACTCTTCGTGACCCCATGGACCAGAGCACGCCAGGCCCTCCTGTCTTCCACTGCCTCCAGAGTTGGGTCAAATTCATATTGGTTGTTTCGCAGACACAGTCCAGCCATCTCATCCTCTGCCATCCCCTTCTCCTCTTGCCTTCATACATTTTCCTAATATCAGGGTCTTTTCCAGGGAGTCTTCTCTTCTCATGAGGTGGCCAAAGTATTGGAGCCTCAGGTAGACATCCTCCTACCTGGTTATATATTCTCCTGCAGGGAGAACAGTCCTTCATTTGAAGAGTTGTCCAAGGACATTCCTTTATTTGAAGGCGTTCCATCTGAAGTGCAGAGGTCCAAGTCTGATTAAGAGAGAAAGGGCCATGAGAAGGGAGATGTTGCCCATGAAGTTGCTCTCGAAGGTGTCCTTTCGCACTGGACATCACCTGAACAACACACTCAGCAGGCATTGTAATTCTATTTACCCTGTAGAAAATCATTTCCATTTCTATATCTGTTATGCACATAGGAGCACATCCAATTTTATGCTGGTCTGTGTACTGTTGTTCTTTTCTCCTTTTTGCTAATGTGAAGTGTCCATTTTACTCTTTCCTGTCACTGCTTTATTTGCCTTTCTTGAATGATGAAGAACTGAGAAAAGAAGGAGAAGCATCTTCCAATCAATCTGAGGTCTTCTTCCAGACTGCTGTGCGGATCAGATCCTGACAGATTGGTCCAAAACAACAGGCACCAGTGAAAGTGGCAATAAGGTAGGCCCAGTGGCGCACTAGTTCATTCAGTGAGACTATAATTTTCCATTGTCAGTGGTTCTGAAAAATAACATACCAGCACATTCTTCCAAAAGTTAACCTTCTAACAGTGTGAAAAGTAAGACATCGGTACCGTGGCTTCAGTTTAATAATGGTGGCAGCAACCATGGTGGTAGTTAAGAAGACCTCAGGTAACCCAAAAGCCATGTGTTGATTATTCCTATTAGAGGATACATCTAAATACAGTGGTGCCTCGCACAACGAGTGCACCGTAGAACGATGAATCCGCACAATGGGGCCGTTCTAGCGATCGCAAATGCGATCGCACACCAACGGCCCCTATGGCTCAAAATCGCAGAACGAAGGTTGGTAAGCGATTTGCTTACCGACCTTCGCTTTGCGACCTGCCAATCAGCTGTTCGGTGGCTTCAAAATGGCCACCGGAAGCCCCAAAATGGCCGCACGCAGTGTTTTTGTGCCCTCGTTAAGCGAGGGGAGGGCACAAAAATGGCTGCCGGCCATCGGAAAAACTTTGCTGTACGGTGAGTAAAGCTGCTATTGGAACGCATTAAACTAAGTTTAATGCATTCCAATGGCTTTTTTTGATCCGTACAGGGATGTTTTCACACAGCGAGGGTTAATCCAGAACGGATTAACCTCGCTGTGCGAGGCACCACTGTAATGTGAAGTATAGTCAATGTACATTGTATGGAATGAATGGGAAATGGCCTCGAAATACTTGGTGTCCAGCTTGTTCACAATTTCTGCGGCAGGAGGTGCTTAAGTCTTTGGAGCAAAAACAATAAAGAGTGTTGCAACACCTCAAATACATATTGAGTTGTGGTCATAATCAGTTTGAACATCAGAATTTTGATAAAATGATGACACAGCAGAACACAGTTTGTCTGACTGTGACCCGGCATTAACTTTCATTTTAACCCTATGGAACACCACTTTGAAGTACAGTATGCCCTAATTTGTAATCCATGTGCTTACCGAAGAATGCTAGCTGTATTGAACAGGGAAAAGTGAGCCTCTTGCCATAGGAAATGAATTAATATTGGTACCACATTCATACATTATACTTTTAGGAGGGAAATTCTTTGTAGCAAGATTGATCAGTTTTCAGGAACGTAACCTCGTTAATAGCTTTTCAATAACTGCACCCAGACTATGGAATCCCCTTCCAAACAAAGCTAGATTGGGATACTTGCTTGTCCTTCCACCATGGGACAATAACCTTCACATTTAAGCAGACTTTTGACAACTGCCAGCCTGCCACAGACAAGGCTTATACATTTTTACATTTTAAATAGCAAGTATGAAAATTTACCCCTTCACGGATTGCAGCTTTATCATGGTGAAGGGGCTTGAGTAATTCAGAGAAGCTATGGGCTAAGCCATGCAAGGACACCCAAGATGGACAGGTCATAGTGGAGAGTTCTGACTAAATGCAATCCACCTGGAGCAGGAACTAGCAAGCCACTCCAGTATCTTTGCCAAAAATCTCCATGAAGAGAAACAAAAGGCTAAAAGATATGATGCTGGAAAATGAGCCCCTCAGGTCGCGAGGTGTCCAGCATGCTACTGAAGAAGAACAGGGGTCAAGGACAAGTAGCTCCAGAGCTAATGAAGTGGTTGGGCCAAAGCTGAAAGGATGCTCAGCTGTGGATGTGCCTGGAGGTGAAAAGAAAGTCTGATGCTGCAAAGAAAAATACTGCATAGGAACCTGGAATGTAAGATCTATGAACCTTGGTAAGCTGTGGTCAAACAAGAATACAAGATGGCAAGAATAAACATTGACATCCTGGGCGTCAGTGAACTAAAATAGATGGGAATGGGCAAATTCAATTCAGCTGATTATCATATCTACTATTGTGGGCAAAAATTCCTTAGAACAAATGGAGTAGCCCTCATAGTCAACAAAAGAGTGGGAAAAGCTATACTGGGATATAATCTCAAAAATGATACAATGATTTCAATAAGAATCCAAGGCAGAACTTTCAACATCACAGTCATCCAAGTTTATGCACCAGCCACCAATGCTGAAGAGGCTGATATTGACCAATTTTATAAAGACTTACAACCTTCTAAAACTGACACCAAAGAAAGATGTTCTTCTCATTATAGGGACCGGGAATGCTAAAGTAGGGAGTCAAGAGATAAAATGAACAACAGGTAAGTTTGGTCTTGGAAAAGATCAGTCTTTATCCCAATCCCAAAGAAGGGCAGTGCCAAAGAATGTTCCAACTACAGTGGACCCTTGACTTACAGATGGCTTGACTTACAGACTTTTTGAGTTACAGACTTCTCTGGCCGCAAAATTTAGGTTTGACTTGCAGACTGAGATTTGACTTACAGACCAGAAAAAAAAACCAAAATGGAACAAAAACGGCCTGTTACGGGATTAATCGATTTTCAATGCACTGTAGGTCAATGGAGACTTGACTTACAGACTTTTTGACTTGAGAACCGCCTTCCAATACGGATTAAGTTCTCAAGTCAAGACCCCACTGTACCATACAATTGCACTCATTTCACACGCTAGCAAGGTTAGGCTCAAAATTCTACAAGATAGGCTTCAGAAGTATGTGGACCAAGGACTCCCAGAATTGCAAGCTGGATTTCAAAGGGGCAGAGGAACTAGAGACCAAATTGTTAACATGTGTTGGATTATGAAGAAAGCTAGAGAATTCCAGAAAAAAACATCTACTTCTGCTTCATTGATTAAAAAAGGATGTTTTAGTGCCACCATTGTTTGTTTCACTGCATGTGGTTTTGCTGGAAAAAAGAGAGAAGGGAACACCACTTCCTGGGAGTCCCTTCACTGTTCCATGAGAGGTTAATTCCATGAGAGGCTCCATCTATAGACTCTAATGCAATGGTTCCTGGCCTTGAGTCTTAAGATGTTCTTGGGCTAAAACGTCCAGAAGAACATATGGGGATGCAAGGTTGGGAAACACTGGTCTAATGGGTAGGAAGACTACTTTATCCATAGAGCACTGTGACATTCTCTGAAAAGGGCAACTGAGGGGGTCATTACCTTCTGCCTCCCAGCAGATACACATGGAGGAAAGCGTAGTACAGAGGTAAGATGTCTAGGACTGGGACAGGATGAATCATAGATCTATCTATCTATCTATCTATCTATCTATCTATCTATCTATCTATCTATCTATCTATCTATCTATCTATCTATCTATCTATCTATCTATCTATCTATCTATGATTTATCCTGTCCCAGTCCCAGACATCTGCCTGGAGATTCTAGGCAGTTTCTGGGTCTGGAAGTCCTAGAATTAAGAAAATTAAGAAAATTCCATCCTTACCTGCCACTTATAGGGATGACAACAACAACAACAACAACAACAACAACAACAACAACAACAACAACAACAACAACAACAACAACAACAACAACAACAACAACAACAGCTGGGGCACGGGAGGTAAAGCACTGCTTCAATCCCTGGTAAAGGTGAGCCCTTCCTTCCTTCCTTCCTTCCTTCCTTCCTTCCTTCCTTCCTTCCTTCCTTCCTTCCTTCCTTCCTTCCTCCCTTCCTTCCTTCCATCATTACCCCATCTTTCTCCTTTAAAAAGAGAAGGTGGCTTACAGCTATTAAAAGACAATATTTAAAGACTTAAAAAACAGTGACTATACCAATATTAAATATCTTTTCCCTGGAAAAATTAACTGTCAATTGACAGTACAACTGTCCCCATTCCACACCTCCTGGTTTATTTGCCAGCAAATGTCATGGAGAAGCTTGAAAAGCCATTTGCACACAGCTATAGTCATAACTGGATCATGCCCATTTTGTTTCCTGTACCCACTGCATATCTGCTGCAGTATCAGAAATATCTGCTATGCAACTTGGCTACACTAAGGCCTCGTCCCTCCAGGAGAAGCCATCCATTCTAGTTGTAAATGAATGAGGGTCACTTTCCAGGGTTGGCTATTGAAATGGATATCCTTTCATTTGCCTCATGAAAGAAACACAAGTTCTTTTTATGCTGATGGATTAGGAAGGATAAAAAAGACTCAATCAGAAGAGACAGGGCAAGTGTAAAAAAGAGATGTCTGATGGATAGGCACAGTCAGTGCTCTGTGTCACAATTTAGCAAACAATCTACTCCTAAGAATAAATTTTAATTTAATGTGTAGAGGTGTGATATTCATATCTGAAACCAGCTCTTCACTATCTATTGTTAAAAGACAGTTACAAATTTCTCCATTTTCCTCCGTGTTTTTATTCGGCAATACACTGTGTTGTCAGAGGATAGGTACCAAATGTAATAACCCGTAAGCAAAAGTGAGAGAGTTACATTTAAAATAAAAACAGCGACACGAACCCAAAACTCCTTTAAACGTCGTACGCAGTTAAGGCTTAAATAAATGGTTCTGGCGTTCTGTTTAGATCAATATAGTTTAATAATAGCAGTATTAATGTCCTTAAATATATGGGATTTTTGTGCAAATCACATATACAAAGGGAAGAAAAGAAAAGGCGCAGGAGGGGGGTGGAGAGAATTGGGCCTCCCCTTCTTCCTGATTTTGTTTTCCATCAGGCAACCCCCCCATGCTCTCATTTTTCTCTTTTCCAGGGTTGAAAGAAACCCTTATTGGATCCGTACTTTAACGCTCAGCCAATAGAAAGCAACGCTCCAGCATCTATCTATCCCTGACATGTTTTTATGTAAACTCTGTTTTTAAAAAGGGACAGATTCGTATATGTTTTTCACACACTCCTGCTGATATATACACAAAAGGAACCCCTGTTCCAAAGAGTTAAATTAGCCAACAGATTCTCTCCCCTGCATTCAAAGCTGACCCCTCACTCTAATGCTCCCCATGACTCTCTCTCTCTCTCTCTCTCTCTCTCTCTCTCTCTCTCTGGACTGTGCTTGATTTATAGCATGATCCATCCCTGTTGGGAGTTGACAGTCACTTTCATTTTCTTGTATTTGCCGCCCCCCCCCCCCATGCTCGCCACCAAGGTCATAAGAGAAAAGGGCCCCTCGAAGTTTCCCGTATTCGTCCTCCTTCACCCTTCTCCCAGCTTGGCCTCATGAATCATCCCGTCTCCACATTGAACTCCTGATACTTCTCTTCCACCAAACTGCCCGACTTCCGCAATTTTTCTTCATTCTCACTAACAATTTGGTAATGAAATATTGATTTTTAGTTAGATTCAAATAGATGTTATTAAGTTTGCATTGATAAATCGTTCCCTTTCTCAAGCTGGAAGTACCTCAGTCAAATTCTAACAGTGCTTTCATACCTGGTGATGTATTAATTTGACATATTTGTCACCCAAGCAGGCTGGCTTAGATGGAGGGGAAGGTATCCAGGCTTAATTGCTCCTATTTCAATGGGGAAAGTGTAATTCTTTCTTGAATCAGTTCAAGAATTCTGGTGTGTACACGCACACACACACACACACACACACACACAAACACAAACACAAACACACACACACACACAAACACAAACACAAACACAAACACACCTCCTTCAAAGACGTGTACATATCTTCTGCAATCAAGTTAAAAGCAAATATGAGTTGCAGTTGGCATGCTGACCAAATGTGAAGCAGGAATATTTAAATTTTTTTATTAATTAATGATACCAGCAGAATTGTCTTAGCTTTGAAACAGGGAAGGCAGTTTCTATTGAGATCTCTTTTTCCCTCCCTCTTGCTCATCTTTTTCTCTTTTACTTTGTTTTTTCCCCCCAGTTTTTTGTTTTTAAAGACAGCCCTTCTTGGAACTGCTTGAGTGATGAGACCTTTCGAAAGTACAGTCGCTAAAAGACGAGATGAACTGCCTCATCGGTGCCAGAGTGAGGGGTGAAGGGCGGGGCAGCAGGAGGGAGTACAGGGGTATCTGGCTGCCTCTCAAAGCTGACCTGTGAGTTTAGCCAATCTTTTTTTTCCAAGGGAAGGTGGGATGTACTGTGATAAAAGATGTGCACACAAAGAGATAAAGTTAGAAAGCAAATGCCAGCTGCAGCAAGGGATGGACTTGTGTGCCGTAATAACTGAGAAACAGAACAGCTTGCATAACGAGAATAACAACTAGGTCTGGACTAAACCTCCAACTCCCCTGAATTGCTGGAGGTGCATCTTTCCCCTTCTTTCTTCAAATGCAGGGCCGCCGGAGAGAAGCCATTGCCTCATGCAGATATGATAAAGCATGTGGGCTTATGGGAAATTGTTAGCCTTACATGGGCTGGTGCCACCATCAAGCTGCATAGCAGACCCAACCTCAAGCAAAGTGAAGGGACTATGGCAGGCAGCAGATTCCAGATCCCATTAAGGAGCAAAATTTGTTAGTATGGTCCCTTTGATGGCCAGTGAGAGAGATAAGTGTTCATGATACTTTCTACCTCTTATGCCCAAAAGCTGGTTGCCCTGAGGCACTGTGTCCCTTGAATTGCTCTCTGTTTATCTGTTCCAGTCAACCAAATGTCTCCAGTCAGCCCTGGGCAACGGTTTAATTCCATTTAGTCCTAGTGAAAACTAGAGATGGGCATGGACTGCCGGTTCAGTGGTCCGTATCAGTTTGTTTTTTTGGCCAAACAGATGTTTGGCACTTCCCAGCTCCAGCTCCTGCAGTTTGCATCCGTGCAAAGGTAGAGCTGGAACAGGCATAGCAGGGAAGCTGGGGCACTGCCTGATGGAGGAGGTGTAACTGGCGAGCATCGAACGCCTGTTTGGCTGCAAAATGAACAGGCAAAAGTCACTGAACTGCTGGTTCGTGCCCATCTCTTGTGAAAACCACGCTCCCTGTTTTCCAAGGGTTTCTAGGGCCACCACTGTAAACGCTTCACACAAAGGCTTCAGAGTAAAAGCAGGAAGGCTTGTCCTTACTCTGATTTATATTTTTAATGATACTACACATCCAGTAAGATTTAGCTATGAGATGGCTTCTGAAGCCAAAGCAGAGTGAGGGAAATTCTTTATGCCTTCACTTTCACACTATGTGGATAAGAGGGGGGGGAAATCAGCAAATTAAGGTACAGTTGGGTCTCGACTTACGAACTTAATCCGTATTGGAAGGCAGTTCTCAGGTCGAAAAGTTCTTAAATCGAATCTGCATTTCCCATAGGAATGCATTGAAAACCATTTAATCCGTATCTGCTCTTTTCGTCCATAGAAACTAATGGGAAGCTGCTATTCCGCCTTCTGCCACTAGAGGGGGATATTTTTTCTTTTTTTCCTTTTAACCTAAGATGACTTAGCTTTAAAAAAAAAGGGAAAAAAAGAGTTCGTAACTCGAATCTAAGTTCGTAAGTCGAGTCCATATATTCCTATGGGAGCGGTTCGTAAGTCGAAACGTTCGTATGTCAAGCCGTTCGTAAGTCGAGACCCCACTGTTACTCCTACCAACTTCAGGACCACCATCCAGTGGCTGAATAGGGTGGCAAAATGAGTGGGATATGTGTGCAAAAAATTGTCTCACCCTACCCCAAAAGTGCCACCCACCTTCAAGGTATTTAGGAGAAAACAATCAAAACAGCCTTTCAATACTTCAGTTTTTTTTAATGCTTGCTTTGTTGTTCTGTTTTTAAGCACCTGTTGATTTTAAATCATTGTTGAATGCATGGGATCTTTCTTACTGCAGCTTAATTTTTAAGGCTTGTGACTTAATGTGTACATGGAAAGAACCAGGAGCTAGCAATCCTATGAAATCCCCCCAAAAAAGGGGTGGAGCAGAGAGAATTAATAAAAATAGATGTGATCACCCCCACTTTGTTGAAAGCAATGGCATATCAAAAGTCTTCTAAAAGATGCTCACACATTCTGTAAGACATGCCCCTTAATGGGGACAAATTTGACCCAGATTAGTTTAGGTTGGAGCCTACTGTTTATTTGAAATGATTAGGAACAGTCTGAAGAAACACACGTTTCTTGTAGTTCTTACAGTGTAATTGCAAAGAAAATTTTAATAATAATAATAAAAAATCTGGTATAGCACATCAGTGATAGTCTAAAACAGAAAAAAAGAGTTTTCCCCCCCACTTCCCCTGCCTTTTGTAAAAGAGAAGAAAGTGATTAATTTGACAATGTGTGTGTGTGTGTGTTTGTGTGTGTGTGTGTGTTTGTCCTTTCCTTCGCTCTTCTTCACTTTCCTTGCCCTCTCTTTCTCCTCCCCTTTCTTGTGATTGTGTATTTGTGTATATGAGTACATGTGTGTCTCTAAGTATAAATTCTCTTTTACGGCAGAAGGGGAGAGGACAAAGAAGAGGCTGTCTCTTTTTTCCCCTTCTTTTAATCGAGGCGAGGAGGAGTTGCAATTGGAAGGGAAAGTGATTTGCTGGTGTCTTCCATGGAATCATGTCTCTGGCTAAAGGTTGTGTCTGGGCTTTTCAGCCCCGGAGCTGAAAAGCCCAGATGCAGATAAGGGTGGGCAAGATTGAGAATGGAGGTAGCAGTGGTGGTGGGGGGGTATGGGGTGGGACACTGAGACACACCACCGTCTAGGGCTTTGCTGCCACCACTGAGACACAACGGAGGAGGGGAGCTGGCAGGAGGCAGATCATGGCATGCACTGTTCCTGCAGAGCAGAGAGGCAGTGGCTGCGACAGTAGGTGAGATCAGGGCTGCTGCTTTTCCTGGCTGCGACAAAAAGAAGGGTCAGATGTACCCTGGGTGAGCCAGCTGAGGCTCACAGACCAATGGAGCAGATCCAGGGAAGGACTCACAGTACACCCCATAGAGAGCCTCCCCCGTTTGCTCTTTCTCTCTCCATCTCCTCCTTCAACCTGGAAGAAATGTGCACACCACACACAGCCTCAGCCACTGCGGCCCTTTCCCTTTCTGAAAAGGGGGTGGGGATATTAACAGAATTACAGTGGTGCCCCGCATAGCGACGTTAATCCGTTCCAGGTAACATTGTAATGCGATCGCAAAATCCGCATCAGTATGCGGATTAGTCGTTAAACGGGGCGCCCGTTAAGTGAGGCACCACTGTATTTTTCACTTCCTCCGCTCTCTGCCGAGCAGGGGGAGTAATTAATTTGCCAGTATGCGGAAGTCACTTGTTTATGCCACAATATTGGCTTTGGAATGTTGGGTTTGGTGAGAATGATTAGATCTAGAATGGGAGGAACCCATTTCCATGTGGATGATCAGGCTTGATTAGATTGTTCTAATGGAGCCTGACAATTCCAAAGCAGCCCACACTAACTCACTCCCTGCTGCTACCAGCTTTCCCTTTCAACAATCTATTAATATTGAATCACACCCTTGACCTTGTCAGTGAAATCATCTCCTGTCAAATCACAGAAAAATGAAGGAAACAGGATATGTTTTCTTCCTATCTGGGTTAGGTTCTTCATTCACCATGTTATAATCTGTGGGATTTGGTGCTTGGAAATATATACACTCAACTGATATAATCCTGATAATCTTGTTTAGTTGCTATGCCACTGAAAGGGAGATAGTGAGCTCCCAGCTGCAGGAGCCACCAACCTAACTGGTCAGAATTGGCTGTGTGAACATCCACTTAGATATTAAAGTTAACTAGTAATCATAGCAGTAGCATAAGGTGAAAATAAAATGGAAACTTAAGAGACATGTAACAGATCAGTGGCAATTTCACATTCTTTAAAAACTTCTACTCTGCCATCATTCTTCTGTTATTTAAAAACAGACATCTCAGGCCCTATTTATAGATGGAACTTAATCTTGTGCTTTGCAATATGCTATATAGCATTTGTTCATATACCCTGTTCCTTTCTACAGTATATGATATATGATGGGCAAAAGATGTAGTGTATAGTGTTTTTGAGTATAGAACATAATTCAGCTGAAGTTAAAGGGAAAACATTCATCTATTTCTGTGGGAAGGACCCTGTCCCATCTGTAAATTATGAACTAAATAAGGCAATACATGAATACTTACGGAGGGCTCGGTCCACTTTTCCTGCTTGAATCAGGGCGACAAGACAAAGGAACAGATAGTAGGATGCAAAAAGGCTTCATCACACCATGGAAATTTTGGATAGGCTTTCTGCTTACCTATTAAATTCATAATGCTACATTCATTCAGGGGCTTCTATGTACTCAACAGTTCTAAGACTCCTGTTATCCCTGAACTACCAGTCACAACACCGAGACTGTAGACAGGAAAATCTCCCCTTTTCCCACTTTAGTTTTCCACCATAGCCTACAGCTTTGTGAGTTATCTGGTCAAGATAAGGTTTAAACTTCTCATTTCGTACACTTTGTATACATGTCTGCTCAGAAATAAGTCCTACATCATTTCAGGGACCATAAATTTAGGGTGGTCAATATTTCATCACTTAAAAGGACAGATATTACCAAAAAAAAAGTAGGACATAGAGGAAAAGGAAAAATGAAAAAGAGGACATTTCTACATGCTAATTTAAATTAATATGCACAATTTCACTATTAGACATTGTTACTAGAACTGAAGTGGAGATATAGTCACCATATTTTATATGATTGTGGATCGCTAGCCACTTTGGGACAAAGCACCGAGATAACAATGAGATACAAATCAAATGAATAAATAAGGCATGCTGTTTAATAACTCTCTGAAATGCCCTGTACTTTGTATTTTCTGCAGCTTATGGAAAATGAATATATAGAGAAAGAAAATAAACAGAAGACACTGGAGTTTTGTTGAAATACCTATCTAGGCATTGATCGGTAATTTTAGAGCAAACATTCTCGTTCTTTTTTTGGCCCCAGTGGTAAACACAATATGAAAGAAATATAGGCCGAAGTGGGATTGTATAAGTCACATAACAAACCTTATAAGGAGGTGTGTTCTTTCCACTCTGTGGCCCCTTTCAAATGTGCCAGCGCCACCCACGGGGGCATATAGCCCCCATTGATAATGGCTGCTTTAGACAAAATATCCAAACAGTGCTTTCAGAATATTCATTCCTGGGACTGACCTCACATTTGAAATTTATACAGAATTGACATGCCACGCTATATCCTTCCTGCCAAGTAGCAATAATGATATCCATGAATTTGGTTTGCATCTTTTCTTAGAAAATGATTCCCCACTCAGCATTTTTCTTTAAGGACAATTTTGTTGTTGTTTAGTCATTAAGTCCGACTCTTTGTGACCCCATGGACCAGTGCACGCCAGACCCTCCTGTCTTCCACGGCCTCCCAGATTTTGGTCAAATTCATGTTGGTCACTTCGATGACACTGTCCAACCATCTTGTCTTCTGCCGTCTGTTCTCCTCTTGCCTTCACTCTTTCCCAACATCAGGGTCTTTTCCAGGGATACTTCTCTTCTCATAAGATGGCCAAAGTACTGGAGCCTCAGCTTCAGGATCTGTCCTTCCAGTAAGCACTCAGGGTTGATTTCCTTCAAGATGGATAGGTTTGTTCTCCTTGCAGTCCAGGGGACTCTCAAGAGCCTCCTCCAGCACCACAATTCAAAGGCATCAATTCTTCCAACAAAACCTCTGCATTTTGTGCTTGGCCAGGGAAGCTCCCTGCGGCCTAGGGTGGCCGCTAACACATTGCCAAAAAGAAGAAAGGTCTTCAAATGGAGGGCCATTCTCCCTAAAGAAGGAGCTCCCTTCAGACATTGGCAGGTAAGAGTGCATTCTTGGTCAATGGCTCTCAGATAAAGTCCTGCATGACCCAAATATGTACTCAGTGTTCAGAGATAAGTATCGTACAAGTTGTAATGCCATAAAATGAGAAGGCTGTTTTACAAAAATCTCACCACATACTGCTATCAAGGAGCCAAGTGAACAATTTGTGATCTTAAGAAGTTGGATTTCTCTCAGGAACACAGAGAAAACAAGCAAATATATCGCTTGGAATCACAGGCTCTCATCCATATGGAGCTTACAAGGAGAAGCCAGAGCAGGATGGTAGAGCCATCAGAGAAAGCAAAATATTAAGGGCTGAGAAAAAGAAAAATTAATCAAAATCAAGGAAGATACAGAAATCTGATTAGGAAAAAAAAAATGTATCCTGGAATATATATGGATGTTCATGTTAACGCGTGGCTGGTTCCCTTTGAGATTGGAGAAAACAACCGGAGGTTAGATCTCCCTTTCAGTTCATGTGCCAGCATTTTTTTTAAAAAATGGCAGACCTGTTTGCCATGGCTCAAAGCAAGAAGCTGATAAAAATGATATTCTTGCAGCCTTTTCCCCCCTCCCCTCTTTTCCCATGGCTTCTAAAGTCACTCACAATACTTCAGACAACCTGCCAGGAAGTTGAGTGAGGATGTGGCCTTTTCAAAATAATTCCGCTCACACACATCCCTATCTAGTGCATTCTAAACAGATGGGTCTGATGACAATTTTTAAAGGTCCAAAATGAGAAGAAATTATATTTTTGCCCTTGCAGGGCTCAGAAAAATGAAAAACAATTGGATGAACCGTTTAAGTTTTTAGCAAAAAGAATTGTCAAACTTGAAGCAAGAGAACGAGAGAGAAGAGAGATGAAATGTCTACATTTACAGATGTCTGTCACAGGATTGTCAAAATGTTGGTCCAGATGATATGACACTGAGTGAAGTGTGATTCAGCTGTCATGTATTCAGAAACCTCTGAGTGTCTGTAGCAGCAGCTATCAAAACTGATAGCTACAGAGACTTTCCTTCTGTCCTTCTTACAGAATCTTCTGGCTTCTACAAATACTAGGAGGCAACAGCGAAGTCAAGGTGCCTTCCCTTGACTCTCCCTTCCTCCCCATGTCAGAAAGATCCAGGTGAATCTGGAAGAGAGTGAATAAATGAACCAATGGAAAAAATGAGTAACAGGCAGAGTGAGGAAGCTGGAAGAGAGGGTGAACCCATGAAATGTTGTGTCCTACAGTGAAGGTTAAAATGGTGCTTTCCCCCAAAACTGAGAAGTAACTAGTTGTGGTAAATTGTTGCTAGTTGTGTTGGAAAGTAATGAGTAACATAACTAGTTATTACAATCATTGGATACCCAGTGTAGACAGATAGTGTAGTAGACAGAGTGACCAAGACTCAAGGGAATTCAAGTTGAACCCCCACTCAGCTATGGAATCTCGCTAAGAAACGGAACTAGTAAAACCATTCCTTCACTGTTGAACTTACCTAAAAACCCCTGCACGTGTTGCTATGATTCTTACTTGAGGACAAATAACATATACAAAATTACAACATTGCTTTTTCAATGTTAAAATTTGCAGCTACATTATGTAGGCGTAATGAGCAGCACCTAGTTATATTCAGCACTATTTGGAGTAGGTCTCGGAAACATAGTTATCTGTAAGTACCCTGTTTCCCCGAAAATAAGACCTAACCTAAAAATAAGCCCTAGTATGATTTTTCAGGATGCTCATAATATAAGCCTTACCCCAAAAATAAGCCTCAGTTAAGTGAAACCCCACCCTCCACCCTTGTGCAGCAACCAGAAAAAGATGACATGACTGTATTTGAATAAATGTAAATTGTTGTCCGTAAAAAAAAAAATCAAACATCTCCTGAAAATAAGCCCTAATGCAATTTTTTTGGAGCAAAAATCAATATAAGACCCCGTCTTATTTTCGTGGAAGCACAGTAGTTACTTAGGGGTAATAAATAATGTAGCCAGGAATTACAAAGTTATTTTTCAGGATAATAGCTAGCACCTAATTATTTTGAGGGACGTGGTGGCACTGCGGGCTAAACCTCAGAAGCCTTTGTGCGCTGCAGGGTCAGAAAGACCAATAGTCATAAGTGCAAATCCACGCGACAGAGTGAGCTCCTGTCACTTTGTCCGAGCTCCTCGCCAACCTAGCAGTTCAAAAGCATGTAAATACGAGTAGATAAATAGGTACCATCTCGGTGGGAAGGTAAACAGCGTTCTGCGTATAGCTGTGCTGGCCACGTGACAACGGAAACTGTCTTCGGACAAACGTTGGCTCTATGGCTTAGAAACGGGGATGAGTACCACCCCCTAGAGTCGAACACGACTGACTAAAATGTCAAGGGGAACCTTTACTTTTACCTAATTATTTTGAAACATTATTTTAGGGCATTTTAAGGTGATTTTAGAGCCTCGTGGCGCAGTGGTTAAACCGCTGTCCTGCAGCCAAAACTGTGCTCACAATCTGGGGTTCAGTCCCCGGTAGCCGGCTCAAGGTTGACTCAGCCTTCTGTCCTTCTGAGGTCAGTAAAATGAGTACCCAGATCACTGGGGGGGGGTGTCAATGTGTAGCCTGCATAATTATAAACCTCTCAGAGAGTGCTATAAGCACTATGGGGAGGTATATAAGCAGCACACTTTGCTTTGCTTTGCATGATGACAGAAATATTTACATTTTTATGCCAATGTCAACTTTCCTGAATTTTTGTTGTGTAATGCCACAACAATCCTAAGTGACAAAAGAAGTATTCTTTGGTTTTAAATTTTGCATTTCTACAAATCTTTGCAAAGTATAATATCAAAATTGGATACAAGAGGAAAGCAGAGAGAATTTCCTGTACTTCCGTGGCCTGTTAGTCAAGACAAGACAACGTATTAATAAGACGCAACACAGCAAACTGCTTGCATGATCAGAGCAAAGGTAAGGATAATGGGAACTTCAATGCTCAGAATTAATAAGTCACACAACAGATGGAATCCAGCAGTAAGCCGCAACTAGCGTAGACACACTGGATCAGAAGTGGGGATTTAGTGAATCAACTTCTCAATAAATCCCATTGATTTAATGTTGTACTGTAGTTGCAGTTGTAATTTACTACTGGATTTCAATGAGTTCCTTTTAAAATGTAGTAAGTAGATTAGCAATTGAATCTTATTTTAACACTGGCAATGGAATAATTTCTCATACTCATTTGAGTCAGTAAGTTATATCAAGGGGCCCAAGATATGCCATGTGGCTCATTGCTGATGTTTCTGCCCCACAAGAACGTCTTCTTAAGTCATGTTATTCTGTCTAATTGTAGGGCCAGACATGCTGCAGAGACCAACCAGCCTTCCTTCCTTCCTTCCTTCCTTCCTTCCTTCCTTCCTTCCTTCCTTCCTTCCTTCCTTCCTTCCTTCCTTCCTTCCTTCCTTCCTTCCTTCCTTCCTTCCTTCCTTCCTTCCTTCCTTCTCTGTAATTTCCAGATCACTAATCAATGTCTGTGTATAAAAATCTGTGACTGGAACTCTGTTGGGTGTAACCACATGAATAAAGATTTCATATTTTGTGACCTCTCTGGTGCACACATAAACCGTTGTGCAACCAGGACACTGAGCGGGCAACGGACAGCCTACAAGGTAACAGGCATCATGTGCACAATTATCCTTCCATGTTTGGTGCTGCCAACAAGATTGTGGGTGATACATTTTAATCTGTTCTTTCTCCAACAAATATAAAACATTATTTTGACTTAACCTGTGGAAGAGATCATTTCTACACTACAGACCTTCCCCAAAAGCTTTAAATGTTGCTCTTGCAAAAAAAAAAAATCAGAACAATGAGCCAAATCAGCAAAACCCAAATGAATTTTTTAAAATTTTGTTTTAGAGTAAATGGATGGCGATCTTACGGTTTTCAGGTGAATCATGCAAAAAAGAAAGAGCAAGAAATGAGCAAGAAAGAGAGAGAGAGAGAGAGAGAGAGAGAGAGAGAGAGAGAGAGAGAGAAACCTTGGCAATGGGACTGACTTTAAAGTTGGCAGAGCCGAGAAACTTATTGGTGACTGATAAAATGTCCCGTCCCTCACACAGCTGTGTGAAGCTCTCAACACAAAAGCCTAATTGCATATTTGCAGGTGTGTGATAGTTCCATAATACTTTATTCTCTGGCTGCATCTGGGGGGAAAAATAATTACTTTGCTGAAACTTTTCAATCAAGAGATTTCCTCTTTCACACACAATCTCCCTCCCTTCCCCCACCCTCCATAAACATCCTCATATTCTTTTCTCTCCCCTCAGTTCAGGAATTGCCTTCACAAGGTATCTGGAGTCAAGGAGGGAGGTTAACAGCCTTTAACAACTTCCATTACTTATTCATATCTACGTGGGGAGCCTTTTATTCGTAAATCAAAAATGGTATTTCCATTATTATTGTTATTACTCTTTTTAACTCACATGTAGGGATAACAGGATTGTGTCTGTAAGTAAGCACCATGCTTGAATTTAATCATGCTATTTATTTGCTTTAAATTATCCTGTATTCAATTTTTCCCCTCTCCATACTCTTAGGCATCGATAAAGTGGCTCTTACTATTAGAGTAAATGAAATGCACTTTAAAAGATTATCTCTTATATTTGTCATAACAAGAATTTACATTCCTTCTGCATTAAGTGGGAGTAAAGAACTCATATACATTTTCTAATTTATTGTGTAGTATTTATTACATACAGCAGGTTCCTTGTCTAATCACGACTCATTACAATTATGTATTATTCACAATAACCCAGGGCAAAAAGACTTAATAGGGCATGGGGGGGAGGGGGACGTGTGATTATTGGAAGGTTAAGAACTTCAAGTGACTATGTCTTGTATGAAATCAATATGTCCAGTTACAATTTATTTCATAATGGAAAGCTGTAGAAGACAAAACTTATGAAAAAGTGATGTCAAAAGATGTGATATAAGGCACACTGAAATGTCTGTTTAAAAGTTTAAACAGGTCAGAAAATTGAAATGATAGTAAGAGACTAGTCCTATGCAGGCCTGGAGTCTGCTTATGTAATAAATAAAAGTGGGGAAGGAACAATGCCTATCTGCACTGCTCTCACCCTCTCAATAGGGATTGAGCAAATCTTTGAAGCTTGATCTTCTCATTTTTCCAGGGCCAGGCTGATTCCAGCATGCATCCATATCAAGGTATAAAGCTTTCTGCCCCCTCATATTGGAATCAGTACTTATCTCTACCTACATTTTCCAAAACATATTTTTTCTACGTTTTTTGAATGTGCAAAATTTGTACACATTCTCCTATTAGCTGAAGTCTTTTTTCTGCACATTTCCTCTTGACTGAGACATTTTCCATGCACCTTTTCCCCAATGGGTGCCTCTATTTTCAACAACTAGTTTTGGTTTAGGAATACCAAGTTGACTCTGATTTTGTAGAGTCAGTTCCACATTTAAGCAGGAACACTGAGGGAGCAAATTCATGGTCCTGAGCTCTTTTGTTGATAGGGTTCAGCACCCTGGAGAGCTTCTGTGATGTCTCTACTAAAAACCAGAGTGGATTTACTGCCTCCCTCATGAAACTGGAGTCATCAGTCTGTATTAGTTTGGAACAGGGTTCAGTTCCAGAAGATAAAAATTGGACAAGTTTTGATTAAAATGCAAAGCCAACAAATTTCTCAGCATCCATAACTCTCAGTCCTACTTCCTTGGATTTTCCACAAAGAAATGGGAAGTAGTGATCTCCTCATGTTTGTCTAAACACAAGCTGACGTCTCCATATGATGGGGAATCTGGATAAAGCAAGATTTAGTCTTCATCACATGGAGGCTGGTCCCATGTCTGACCAAACAGTGAAAAAAATCTCAATAGATGAATGATAGTGAGGGATCAAAGGGTTAGGACAGAGTCATTGTATGCAGAACTTTTATAGACACAAGTAACTGCTCTCCATTTCCAGCATTTACATTAGTGTCCTGAACACCTGTCCAGAACTATGAGAACAAACGTATGCTGTAGAGGCTGGAAGTAATGAGTTACAAATTGCTAGGGTAGCAACAGCAAATGGAGGACTAGAGCTTCCCTTTATTTGATACTTGTGTAGAAAAGGACATGTCAGCAAGTGTAGTTTGCGACATGAGTTTTGCTTGAATTTCCTTTCCCACATAGCCAGTATACCTGGATTTTCAATGACAAGAATGTAATGAAGTCAAGAACATAAGAAGAACCATAATGGATCAGGATGCTATTTACATAATCGTATTTCCTTAGGTTAGAACAAAAACTACCCATTCCCACCCATAAGGATATAGATAATAAGATCCAGAAAAAAACATTAATAGCTCAGAATATCCACAAAAAGAAAAAAGAAAAGGAAGAATTCTGGATGGCCAGTCAAAATCAATATCCAATTCATGGGTCCATGAGGCCATCAAAAGGGTAAGATTGTTCTGAAGGCCTCTTCAAACAGTATAGTTTTGACTCAATTGTTCGTTTTCATTTTGGCACCTGAACTGACAACAAAAGTCCAATGAGAAACCACTACTAAAATTTTTACTTCCTCCTGAGAGGGAAAAGACCAGTAGTCTTTTTTTTTAATTAGGAAAAACAAAGAGCCTTGTGTTTTGTGAAAACTGAACGTTTAATGCAAAATAGAAGTGTTATGTGCAAAAGAAAGAAAGAAAGGAAGGAAGGAAGGAAGGAAGGAAGGAAGGAAGGAAGGAAGGAAGGAAGGAAGGAAGGAAGGAAGGAAGGAAGGAAGGAAGGAAGGAAGGATGGATGGATGGATGGAAGCGGGATGCAAATTATGTTGCTCATTTTAACACACACCCCTTTTTTTGCTCTCCTGCAGGAATAACAACAACAACAACCCTCACCATGGTGGTGCCTCACCAAGGTCAAGAAAAGTACCTATTACCTTCTTAACTTGAAGAATGCCTTTACTGAATTTAGTGGGGCTTATTTGTAATGACACATGTGCAGAATTTCAAAATTATCAGTTTAGTCAGTTGCAATGTGAAATTCAAGTTTTTTTCCCCCCTGAATGTTCTTCAGCTCCTGTATGGAACTCTTGAGCCATCATTTGCTATAACTCCTGTCTATGTGGGTTTTTCAAGCTCATATGCATCTTTACATTCCCTACGGAGTTCCTTTTGATTTGTATTTATTAAATGCAGCCCTTTACCTGCCTGCCCATTATTTAGTTTTTTTTCCTTCTCTCTCCAAGTTCCTTTTCCATATATGACGAATTTTCCACATGTTTAGCTGCAAAGCAGTCATTTGCTTGGACTGTATGCCTCTGTGTACTTTTTTAATGTAATAAAATTGACAGATGACTTCTTTTTGAAACAGGTTTGGTAGAAGAAAATGTTGTGTTTCTCCCCCCCCCCTTCTTTCTCTCTCCTTGATGGCTGTTGAGACAGCAGCCTTAAAAAATGACTAGTCACTAAAATTCCTCATGCTCATTTCATATTGTGTTGATTCATATTAAATTCATGACAACAAAAAAGCAACTTGAGGCGTTTTTGGAAATGACCACTCTTTAGTGCCTCTCTCCTCCAGGCGCGGTAGGCCCAGAGTCCATAAAGCTGCCTGCTGTCTTGTGTCATGAAAAGAAACAGCTTTGCCTGGGAATGCCATTACTGTGTAATGAGGCATGCAGCAAAATATACCTTCAGCAGCCACTTGATGAAGGCTTGCTGACACACCAGACCAGACAGAAATGTTTTTTTGTGTGTTCTTCCTTATTTTGTCCATCAATCACATCATTAGTCAAAGCAGACAGCCTTGTCAGCTGGGCACAGATGCAGACTGGCAGGCGATCAGTGGACAGGTGTTACAGCTCTCCCAAAACAAGATCTTGAAATGAGAAAAAGGACTGGAGACCTTGTTTTCAAGGGCTGGAATGTCAATAAGAAGAAGAAGAAGGGGGAAAGGGGGTGGGGTGGGGGACAGCGGGAAGGAAGAGACCACGAGGGGAAAAGTTCAGAGGAGGTGGTCAGTGTGGATTCTTGAGGGGAGAAAAGAAGTCGTATTTTAATTTCTCCCTCAGCTAGAAGAAAGATTAACTGTTTCCGGGGTGATGGCATAGTATATTTTGTGCCTGGTCTCTAAATCCAATCACACAGAGGAAGGTGTACTCCTTCTTCTGGCTGAAGAAGATGTTGAGTTCAGGGGAGGGAACTCAGAGGAGCGACCATTTTGTTTTGGATTCAAATCCAAGAATTACAGCTAAAAATTCTCGTGTACACAGAGAGAGAGAGAGAGAGAGAGAGAGAGAGCAACCACAGGCAGTTTCATTTGCAAAAATCTCTAGTACATAAGCACCCCACCCTACAAAGTCTAAACACTGAGCCCCTTACAGGCACAATTACTATATCCTCATTGCCCAACATAATATGAGATCTTGATTAAATGATAAATTGACTACTGAGCTTAAGGTGAAAAGAGGGGAAATAAGTTCAAATATTTTTTATGCTATTTGGGGTAGATTTGTTGAATTTGTATTAGTGAAAGGAAAGGGGAAAGCCTCTAAACAACAATCAATACAATTTTGGAAAGGAGGTTCGTGTTAAAAGTATTGTTCCCGTGGGGTGCACGGTGGTTTAGATTGTATTAGTAAGTATTTTGTATTTTTGTATTTGTATCTGTTTTGGAAATTTTTTTTTTTAAATGAGATCTTGAATGGACACTGGTTAATTTGTCTCCATTTGACATGACATCCTCAATGTTTCGAAGTAATGAAATACAAGTTATGTAGCTATTCATAATAAGTTCTCTTTCTTTGGCCGCAAGGGAATAATGTTGCTTTTTGACAGTGGCATAGTTATGGAACATCACTTTATTAGCATAGCCAGGAATGGGTTAAATGCAATTATACAACCTGATTGGAACACAATCAATCTGTGAATGTGATTAGCAAGTCCTATTCATTCAGTGAGTCTACTGTAGTTGAACTAATGATTAGCTGTTGCCCACTGTCTTTTAGCTACCTTTTAAAGTTACTTTCAAAGGTAAAGGTACTTTCAAAGTTACTTTCAAAGATGATTTTAAAGAATGTTTTTAGGCATCTTGACAGGAATTGTATGCTTGGCTAAATTATATGCCTTGAACATGCCCTGAAACAAGTTGGTCATGAAATTCTATTTCAAAAGACAGAAGTACTGGACAACACCAGCAATCATTATGTTAGACTGCACAGGCAAGCCATTGAAATCCACAAACATCAGCAGAGCTTCAACAAAAAAGAAAGTCTAAAAATCAACAAAGACTGGCTCCCAGCACTGAAAAATACAGCATGCAAAAGGTCAGTAAACACTACCCAGTCACAAGGACCAGTGATCACTGCACACAAAATACCAGCTAGCAACACCCATCAATCACAGTGACCCATAATCTCTCCCCCTTATCACAACAATACACCCACAACAACAACAACAACAACAAAAACACACTGATCACCATAATCACCCAATCTCCTGAAAAGGACAAAAAGCTGATTCCACAGCTATAAATACATAACTATCCCACAAACTGCACCAGAGCACAGATATAGTTCTGACTCTTGTCCTTTGAAGATGCCAGCCACAGAGACTGGCGAAACGTTAGGAAGAAAAACCTTAAGAACATGGCCAAACAGCCCGAAAAACCTACAACAACCATATGTGCCTTGAATTGTAGAGATGGTAAGGGCCCAAGTTCCCTTCTGAATCCTGTGATAAAGCAACAGGAATAAATAACATTTCGAGTAACACAGAAGAAAAATGTTTTCCAAGATGACAATGAAGAGGCACAGGATTTTAAGGCTTTTTTGAGTATGAATCCCATAATTCTCCATTTTTGGAGTTGCAGCTGACAGATAGTATCTCAGGTGTGGCTCACCTGAGAGAAGGGCTTAGCCTAACTCTACACCAGCTACCTGTGCATAAAGATAGCAGTCCCACTGCTAGCTTCTCTTGTTCAGAGTTTAGGTGAAGCTAAGCCTAGCTAGGCCATAAGACCTTCTAACTTGAGCCTTTCTCCCAAGGTGAACTACATGAATGTTTTTATCCATCAAGTAGAACTCCCAGAATGGAGAGTTATGAGATTTGCTGTCCAAAAAGCCCATGCCTCACAATGAATAATGCTCATGAATTAATATGGAAATGCCATAATATGAAAAAAAGAACTATTTTTAAAAAACAGATCTTTAAGATAAAATAAAACTATCATGGGGAGGGGGGGAGAGAGATACTGGGGCTTTGCCCCATGGCTATGTAATGAATTGAAGGTGGTAGTTTCCCACCCACAGTGACTCCCTGCCCAACATCATATGCTCTTTAGGGAGAGAGGATCGTTACAGGCTAAAATATAGAAAGTACTGAAATCTAGACATGGTGTAGAAAAGTGACACCTTCTTGACCTGTTGAATTTTTCCTCCCTCCGTCCCTCCCCCCCCTCTGTGTGTGTGTGTGTGTGTGTGTGTGTGTGTGTGTGTGTGTGTGTGTGTGTGTGTGTGTGTGTGTGTTAGAAGTACTGCATATGATTTTTCAATACCTGTAAGATTCTTTCTGACTTGCTTTGAAGCAACCTTTGGTCTCAGAGTAGATTTCCTGCAGATACCCAAGAGCCATGCACTCTTCTGCCCAACAGCAACCACATTACCAGTGCTCTATAAATACACATGGAGACTGAAGCTGTTTGATTTCAATGAACTGTTTGATAAAAACTGGTCTGGAATCCAGACGTTCAGAATTTCAGTAGAAAAGTCATGCTCAACCTATCTTTCTGATATCTCAGAAACAGGGATGTGCAGTAAAAAAACAAGTGTGTTATAGTTGAAGTTGTCCGGTCAGTTGTGTTCTATTCATTGAGATGTCGGGGCCAAAATTTGAGATCAGAGGATGAAGCCTTGTGATACTGTAGGGTCGGGCCCTTGTGATGTTGCAGGGGGAGCACAAGGAAAGTCTGAGAGAGAAGGAAGTTTTTTTTGTTCGTTAGGTTTTAAGATGCTACTGCCAGGGTTTGTGCAAAAAGAAATCACATGAGTTGATTCTGGTGCTCCGCCTGTGGTGGGGCTTCAAAGGGCATGATGGACCCAACTTCAATATGCTGAAAAGGGAGAAGCAATGAGAGCAGACTGGCAAGATAACTGGTGAGTCTCTCCACATAGGCCCATTGTACTACAGTGGGGTCTTGACTTAAGAACGGCTCGAGTTAAGAACATTTTGACTTAAGAACCACTCTCATAGGAAAATATTGACTTGACTTAAGTACTTAGATTTGAGTTAAGAACTGAAAAAAACCCACGTGAGAGGCAGGGAAAGTGCAAAATGTGAACTTTCAGTTAACTGTTGGCCAGTGAAAAGGGTGCCTGTCTGCTTCCTCACTCCTCCCAGCGTTTAGAGAGTGGACTGGGAGTCTTCAGACTGCCTGGTACTGCCTGGACTGTATTTTCCCTGCCCTTCCCTGAACCTTTCTTGACCTAAGAAAAAAAGAAACAAAATATCTCCCTCTAGTGGTCGAAGGCAGAATAGCAGCTTCCCATTAGTTTCTATGGACGGAAAAGAGCAGATACGGATCAAATGGTTTTCAATGCATTCCTATGGGAAATGCAGATTTGACCTGAGAACTTTTTGACTTGAGAACCGCCTTCCAATACGGATTAAGTTCTCAAGTCAAGACCCCACTGTATTTGGAACAACGTATGTAGGCATCCTTCAGTCTCGAGAGACTATGGTAACATACTCTGACTAGAGGTCTTTGAATAGCGTCTAGTGTGGCTGAGAAGGTCAATTTGAGAGTGGCAATACTACAGAGAGCCCTTGAGCCAAGTAGGGATTATGGAGATAAGTGGCTAGGGCACCTCTCTCTCTCCCTGTCTCCCTCCTTCCCTCTCTTTTTCTCTGCCTTCGGTGATTTGGGCCATTTGCTCTCTCTCAGTCTGACCTACTTCATAGGGTTTCCCCGAGCTTGAAACAGGGATAAGAACAGCTAGATATGCTGCCTTGAGCTCACTGGAGGAAAATGGAATAAAATGTAACTAATAAAATAAAGTAAATTTAAAAAAAAATCCTGGGCCTCTCTTGTGGGGGAATTTTTTTTTCCCAATGAGAGCCAATGCCCCCTCTTGTTACTATGGTAGCAACATTTATGTCACAAAATGTTGCTTCAGGAAATAGAGGCTGTAGAAAAATGTTATTTACTTGAAAGAACAGATCTTTACCCAGTTTTATGTTGCCATCACTTCTGTTGTTTATCTCTCTCTTTTCCATATCTCTCCTTTAGAGCACTTGTCCCATTTCTAGGTCTTAAATCATTATCATTAAGAACCGAGATACAGTGACTGATACTTCTCTGGTTGTGAGAAACTCAAGAAGATGTCTTGAAATACTGTTCTTGGGTGCTGTGATGCAGCAAAGCTGAGGGACTCTGTAGTTCTGACATCAAGGACTCTGGCCCTTCAGAACTGAAGTAATCCAATGAGTTAAAGTGAGAAGTTACAGATTTAGAAAACATAGGTTTATTGGATGATCTCTGAAATTCAGTGTCCTTCAGCTGCTACATTCAACACAGAAAATGCAAGTAGGTTACTAAAAATTTGACGTGTGTATGTGTTTATGGTTTAGCAGTTAGCCCCTTGCAATGTCACACAGGAGGTGCATGCAAGAGTTGGAAGCTGGGACTTGTTTGTCTGTCCCCCGACTCCACCCCACAGACCCCAAGCTTTGTATTGCTCTCCCAGGGCTTTCCCTGAAGAGCACTCATGAGGACTTTCATAAGGAGCAACTGCACTTGTGAATTCACCACTATATCACTGCTCCTGATAAAACCCCAAAATCGAAACCAGAAGTGGACACTTAGATTGAATATATACACATATACACATGTTTTGATTGTCCTTTTTTAAAATATTTTTTTTTAAAAACACAACCTTTTAGGTCAGCATTTTCAGCTCTGGTGCAGCCCGTGATGAGGTACAAATTTGACCATCACACTCATGAAAGTTGACGCTCCTGCCCTGAAGGGAAGTTCTCTGCATGTGTAATTATATATCCCGCAAGACACACAATGCATGACCTATGAAGATCTCCAAGGGCGCCTTCTAATTATCGTTGGGAGAAGCTAAATTAGAGACAAGGGTTAAGAGACTAGATGTGTAGTCCAACTCAGGTTTAGAAAGTGCCCTCTTTTCTTCCACTCCCACTCTATAAAGCTGAGCACTAGCTCAAATTAAAAAGGTGGTCCACACTTACCACCATATCATAAGTTGGGTTGTTGTTGTTGTTGTTTCAGACGGTCAGGTAACTTTTGGGGAAGATGGAGGTCAATTACTTTTTTATTTACTTCATTCCTACAATTACATGGTAGAACATATTGTCAACTACTCAGGCATCTTTGAGGACAGACTTCAGGGGAAATTCTTTGCCAGCATGTCTTGTTCAAATAATATTTCTATCTTTGACTAACAATTGATGGAAATAGGATAAGGCAGTGAATTAAATGAAATTGAATGAGTTTGTGCTTCTTGCTTATTATGAAACAGTGCCACGACACACAGAGGAATGGCTGGCTTTCTTCAGATGAGACTTTTTGACTTGGGAAATATCGAAAGGAATATGAATGCAGGTTTCCGTTCTTACTGTCTTTTCCCTCCCTCTTTGTAAACGAAATAAAAGGCACGACTAGAAGTAGGAAAAATGGCGTTGGGAGGGGAAGAGAAATTAGGATCACCGAAAGGTCAGAAACCTTATATAGAACAGGAATTGTTGGGAGATGTTTCTGATCATTCCGTGAGCTGACCTTTCCAAAGATGTTTTGAGCATGTAGGGATAGCAGAGTACAGAGACAAAGTTCTGTCATTAACTAAAAATTAACTGTCTCCTTCCACTCAATGTATATTACTTTGTAACAAACAGAAGGCACATATCCCCTTATATTTCTGCCATGTTTGTAAGATATTTATCTTGACAAAGCATTGTTTATCCCATACTCTGAACATCCACTGTACAACAATAAACGTAATGCTTCTTTCACTCACTCTTGTACCAAGTCTGTGAAGCTGCATTATCACTGCATGCCATTTTATATCACCACAATCACAGCACTTTTTAGTGGGGATGGTTGAAACAGTCAACTCTTTCTCGCCTGGGGCAAGCAAATGTAGGGTGGAAAAGAAATCTGATGGATTTGCAATTCCCAAAGAAAATATCCATTTTGCATCCTCCACCAAGAGGACTGGCAGATCCGGTCTCAAAAAAAAAATCTGCACATTTTAAAGACTTGTCATATATTTTGATGAACAAAAAGATGCACAAAACCTAGTGTACCTTTGAAAAATAGGCATGACTGAAAACATGTGCTCTTTAAAAAATTACAAGTATGCTTTACTCAATGAGAAAAACCATAAAAGGTATACATTAGAACAATAACACAGAAGGTCCCGGTGGTGGGGAAGTACAAAATTTTACTAATAAGTATAGTTGTGGTACTAATGATGATATTTTCCCATGTTTTTGCAGTTATTAATTCTCCTTTTAGAAATTGATTATGATGTTTGTATTGTAGGTTTACTTTTCAGTTAAAAAACTGAAAGCTCAAATAATGCATACCTTAGGAAAATGCATATGACAAATGGATGTTTGAGGAGACTGTACTGAAATACAGTAGACCACCATATCCACGAGATCAGTACCTTTGGTTTCACTTATCCTCTGCCTGATGATGACGATGATGATTATAATCAGAAATACACATTTGCAGTGTGTATTATCAGGACTGGCCAAAAGATGGAACCAGAGACTATTCTATATATATAGGTGGCTTAATGGAAATGCATTTGTGGCCTGACATCTTAGAAGGAAGTAGCTTCCAGCCTTGGGTTGTCTAGAAAACCCGACGAACTGAATCATGGTTCGTCAGTTCATGAGCAATAAATTCGTGGTTATGTCATCTCTGAAGGAGAGCTTTGCCTGCACACTGGAGATTGAGCAGTAATTGATGACACTGTGTTTCACCCTCCATCCCAATTAAGAGCCTTTTATTCTTCCCATCTGTATGCTTTCTCCCAACTCTTCAGACAAATGCAAATATATACAAATATTTGGATACAAACTGAATTGGTTTGAAAGAAATTGGTTGTGCTTTGTAAGACAAATAATTTGGATTGAATCATGGCAAATGATGGTTGCAGACTCTATTAATAACAAGAACTGTGCATGGGATCCAGTCAAAAGCTAGATTTCTAACTCGAAATTGACATGAATCAGACCAATTTGTGTGCGGTCAAAAGTGGAGTGAAATGGCCAGCTTTTGTTCCAGGGGTGAAACAAAACAAATTTGCGAATCAATTTATTCTTGGAGGCACAAATCTCTTCAGAATGTTTGGCAGGTTCGTTCACCTCTTTGAGGTTTAACCTGTCTCCATATGCCAAGTATGACAGTGCAAAAACAAAACGAAAATAGACATTTTGATTTCCCAATGCAGGCTTACTCATCAGCTCGGATTCAGGGCACATATTGATGTGTACAAGCTGATTCAGGATAAATTCTTAAGTCCTAGACTGACATCTGAACCGAATCAGAGGACCCGTGTAGACAGCCGAATGTTATTGGAAACAGGACCACTGGCTCTATAGGCTCTTTAACCACAAGAAATACTTTTAAACAATTTAATTGCTTAGATTGAGCGATCAGGATCCCAGCAGTAAAGCTGGGTGCAGATCCTACATGCAGAGACTTTGTTCATACAGCTTTTACGTAAGACTTAAGGTAAAGGTTCCCCTTGACATTTAGTCAAGTCGTGTCTGACTCTAGGGCGCGGTGCTCATCCCCGTTTCCAAGTCGTAGACCCAGCGTTTGTCTGTAGACCGTTTCCGTGGTCACGTGGCCAGTGCGACTAGACACGGAACACTCTTACCTTCCCACCGAGATGGTACCTATCTACTTGCATTTTGCATGCTTTCAAGCTGCTAGGTTGGCAGGAGCTGGGATGAGTGATGGGAGCTCACTCTGTCGCGTGGATTTGATCTTACGACTGCTGGTCTTCTGACCCTGCAGCACAGAGGTTTCTGCAGTTTAACCCACAGCACCACCATTTCCCTTTATGTAAGACTTACAACCAATTAATATGTGGAGTTTGAAGGTGGAACCTGTGACCACAATAACATGCATGTATGCACATGCGCGCGCACACATCATTCAACAACACCTAACAGATATGTAGCTCAGTGGTTTAGGCACCTGGCTGTGGAGCCAGAGGTTGGGCGTTTTGATTCCCCACTGGGTCTCCGTGACTGGACTCAATGATCCATAGGATCCCTTCCAGCTCTCCAGTTCAAAGATGATGCTAGGATGGCTGGATGGATGGCTGGATGGATGGCTGGATGGATGGCTGGATGGATGGCTGGATAGATAGATAGATAGATAGATAGATAGATAGATAGATAGATAGATAGATAGATAGATAGATAGATAGATAGATAGATAGATAGATAGATAGATAGATAGATAGATAGATAGATAGATAGATAGATAGACGGATAGACGGATAGACGGATAGATAGATAGATAGATAGATAGATAGATAGATAGATAGATAGATAGATAGATAGATAGATAGATAGATAGATAGATAGATAGATAGATAGATAGATAGATAGATAGATAGCACTGACTTCCACAGTCAAGCAGACATTTCTGAAAGTTCAAGGAACAAATTATATTTGAAATGATGAATAAATGTTTTCCCTATATGGCTAGTTTACACATGCTTTGATTAAGCAGCTGGATGTATAGATTCATTTTACTGAACAGCATTGTGTTTGGGGCACTTTAAGGTGAAAATGAAAGTTCTGTCTTGTGCTATTTGATCTGCGATGTCTTGTTCACACATGCAGGTCATTTGCTGTAATCCATAAGTGATGAACATGCATGTGTGAAGCTTGCTAGCTCCCATGAAAAATTGTCCCCATGAGAATATTTTTATTCATGTGGAAGTACAATTGTTAATTCCAAAGGCACACTTTCCTGAGTACAGTAATTTGATTTCTGAGTGGCTTTATTCCGGACTTTGTACTATTTAATGCAAAGGAAATAAATCTCAGGCAAGCAGACACATTTGAACAGCTGAAAATCACCAAGTACAGCTTTTGAAGGCCTGTCCAAAGGAAAAGGGGATACCTTTTGACCAATAGGAAGGGAAACGTTTGGCAAAGATCCATTCATAGCAACATCAGGATACTGATCACTGCTGAAGTCAACTCTCCAAAGAATTCTGCTCTTGGGTTCAATGCCAAATATTAAGAGAAATTCCATCCTAGTAGAGTTACAACCAGGGTCATGCGAATACATAAAATAACTTGTCTACAACTAAGTGGTATATTTGCCCTAAATCCTGGCAGAGCTGAATGCAAGGTTGCACAACACACTCATGTTTCTTCTGCTGCCATCTGAAGTCTGTCTCCACAGCGTTGCCATTGATCTCGAGTTCTACATTAGGCTCCCAAGCATTCCGCTGGGGCCAATTTGTCAATAATTTCAAAGGTTATTCAAACATTTAAGCTTTATTGTTATTCTTTAATAGATCATCTCCATAGAGCAATTTAGGCCTGTAGTAGAGTGGGAGGTTTTAACAGCCATCCTCCAGAAGAGGAACTGATCCACTACCAGACGTCTGTGCCTCTATAGTTTATGAGGTGGCTTGCTGTGTTATTTCTTGCACATCCCAAGGCTTTTCAGTACTCTAAGTTTGCAAAGAGGTTGGATCCAGCAAAGCTTTCAGCTGGCCGAGTGGTGGCTGAGCTGGCCCTTGTTCCTGTTGGCTAGTTATGAGCCAAAGTTTCATCCACCCTTTCCTCCACTGAGGTTAAGGTGGTACACATGGCTGTCTTGTTCCTCACTTCACCCTCACCATGATGGTATTAAGTTGAGGCTGACAGAGAGTAATGGGCATCCAAGCCATATTTCATGGCTTGGGGAAAATACAGCCCAGACTTCTCAGGCCCCAGTGCAACACTCAGCCACTACAGTGCATTATGATGTGATGTGCATACGGACCCAATGGATCAGATGCTGCTGTAAGGTGTGGATGGGGTTACGGCACATTTTGAACTGCATTGCAACATCTATAGGAGTATATGCCTCAAAGTACAGTACATAACTATGGCTGCAACAAAATCCATGTCAGCAATTCCTTAGAGCAGTGGTCTTCAACCTTGGACGTCCAGATGTTCTTGGACTTCAACTCCCAGAAATTCTGGCCAGCAGAGGTGGTGGTGAAGGCTTCTGGGAGTTGTAGTCCAAGAACATCTGGAGGCCCAAGGTTGGGGATCATTGCCTTAGAGGGATGGGAGAAATAGATGCAGAAGAGTAAGTGTCTCAGAGAAACAATGCTCCCAGAGCTGGATAGAAATTGCTAACTATTTGCATGAAATGATTTTCAGGGCCAATATCTACAAAAGCCGTATTGAAGGCTAAAATTGTACTGCACTCTTTGGGATTCTTTGAAATCCATCCTTATCTCCAGCTCTGACCGTAGTCACTCTGCCACACTGAGAGAGACCTCAGCACCGGACGCTGGATCCCCTATGTTGATGTAGGTGCTCCCATTTGGGTAGGCAGACCCCTCCTCCTATTCATTTATTTTTCCTGATGGTTAGATCAAGGCACAGATGTGCTACCAAGAAAGTGGAATAGTAATAGAGACAGTGAACGAAGCCAGGTATCTGACATCATATTGATCCACAATGCCCCATGGGTGGAGTAAAAGGACCCTGAGCACTGTAGGCAATTATAACGACCACTGTTCAGTATTAAATAGAGGATTGCCAGAAAATGGGGCTCAAGGTATACCCTCATCAGCTGCCCAAGGATTTGTCTATGCTTATCCACTTTAAGCTCACCTCATTGGCTATCTGTATCACCTAGCATCACCACGAACTGCAGTAATGCATCTTCCCCCCCCCATCAACTGCAGGAAAGGCCAGTACATGACTGAAGATGCGCTACAGCAGCAATATGGCCTAGGTGAAACTACTGCCCTATGGACTCTGGCTCCAAGCTAGATCTACAGAAAGATGTTTGGAACATGGTTGCAAAGTGCCCTACTTTATAGAAGGCAGGTCTAAGTTACATTGCAGCAATATCCCGCTAGGGTCCCCAGTGTGGTGCCCCAGTGCTCTGTGCCCCCAACATCTCCCCCTCCAAAATGTTTTCACCTCTGAAAAAGGTTCCTTGTGCATGGGAGACATGACGCTTCATGTTCCCCCTTTCTGTTAAGCTTGTTGTTTATGAAAATCATGAGGAATTTCTGATATCTGACTGCTGAGAACATCCCTCATGGAGGGAGATATTCCATTTCCCCCCCTTCCCCCTTTTTTCTTGTTTTAGTGACATGCAAGAACCCAACCTAATTTAAAGGCGATATTGAGTTCTGTTTCATCAAGATGCCTTGAGCCATCATACAAAACGGACTGGAAACAGGCGTGGTGATCTGAATCAGCAGCTGGAACAGAGCAAGGTCCTCAGGAAGGGAACTTTGATCCATTCCCCTAAAACATTGACTTCCAATTGTTTTAATAAGAATTTTTCTGGGATAGTCCAGAAAAGAAAACACACACACACACACCATGCACAATCAGCGCAATCCTAACTCAAAGAAGTCATGGTGGTAGGATCAGAGCACATGTTCTTCTGCTGGCATAAATCCCCTTCTTTCACTAGGCCAGTGGTTCCCAACCTTGAGTCCCCAGATGTTCTTGATCTAAAATCTCCCAGAAGCTTTCTCCACTAGCGTTTCTGGGAGTTGTAGTTGAAGAACATTTGGGGACCCAAGGTTTGGGAACAACTGCACTAGATAATCCCTGACCTACTGACAGCAGAAGCATTGTCTACAGGCTGATCTCAGATAACTGCTATTGGTTCAGCTGGCCTTGACTATGTTGGGTTGTTAGGATTGCACCGTAACACTTCAGTTCTGCTCCAACATGCAGTACTTCTCAGTAAGGTAAAGGTAAATGTTCCCCTTGACATTTTTAGTTCAGTCGTGTCCAACTTTAGGGGGCGGCGCTCATCCCGCTTTTCAAGCCATAGAGCCAGCACCTGTCCGAAGAGAGTTTCCTTTGTCACGTGGCCAGCGTGACTAGGGAATGCCGTTTTACCTTCCCACCGAGATGGTACCTATTTATCTACTCGAATTTGCATGCTTTTGAACTGCTAGGTTGGCGAGGAGCTGGGACAAAGCGACGGGAGCAAACTCCGTCACGTGGATTCGATCTTATGACTGCTGGTCTTCTGACCCTGCAGCACAGAGGGTTCTGCAGTTTAGCCCACAGTGCCACCACGTCCTGTTGCCATGTATAAAATGGTTCACAAGTATATCTGATTAACACCGGATTAAAGAAAATCCAAGTTGAATTGTTTTTTAAAAGTGAAATAGGTTCTTTCCTTCCTTCCTTCCTTCCTTCCTTCCTTCCTTCCTTCCTTCCTTCCTTCCTTCCTTCCTTCCTTCCTTCCTTCCTTCCTTCCTTCCTTCCTTCCTTCAATATGGTATGGTTAACTGTATCATGTAATAGGCCTCTTGTTCACCAATGCCAAAAGGCATATTAATGAAAAATAAATGTTAAAATGTATGGATAAAGTTCTTCATTGCAATTAAGAATAATAGTGACTGCAAGGCTCCAATCAAGTAGATAAGTAATTTTATTTATTTATTTATTTATTTATTTATTTATTTATTTATTTATTTATTTAATTTATATGCCGCCCACACTACCCAAAGGTCTTTGTGTAGGTCTTTTGCCCTAGCCCTCTTCCACATGCCTATAAAACTAACGCCCACATACTCTTAGATTCATTGCTACCTGGAACACTGCTTGTTTGTTGTTCATCTAATGTTTGTTTGTTGGTTGGTTGTTTTCTCCCCACTATCCCCAGCCCACCTTGTTTGTAACTGGACTCAGTTCGGGCACCACAATTTGTGACTCACCAACCATTTTTCTGAACCTAAGCAGCTTGCATTTAAAACTCCCCCACTCATCCGTCTTCATTTGAAGACTGGGTTAAAAAATAAAATTAATGATTGCTATCAGAGAGAAGATGAGCAACATCACCAGTGAAAAGTAGCTCTGCCACATTTTGCCAAGGCTAACATTTTTCACCAGCTGGAAATGGCTGGATATACTTGTAAACATTATTAAAAATAATAACTTAATGTTTCCTTCCTGTGACTAGCTAGCATTAGCAAGGTAGTTTCAATTAGCATTTCCTCCCAGCAATGTGGGTCTTTTTGCTTCATCTTATTTAAAAAGGGATTTGTTTTCTAATTTTTTCTTTTTTTCTCTCTCCTTTTTCTTTCTTTCTTTATTTTTTTAACTTTCTGCCTTTATCAGTGGGGGAACTCAGCCGAATGGCTGCGACCGTTTCCTGACATCACTTACAGTTTGCAAAAAGTCACTGAATGGGGATGTATGGCTTTGATTTTATTTGCTTTAGCATAGCTGTTGGGTGAAAAGGGAAGACATTAAGTACGGATTCCAATATACTGGATCACATTACACGAGACTTTAAAAATAGAAGTAAATAGCTCGGTGCACTTAAATCTGGCCATTTTATTTTTGAAGAAACAAAACACACGCACACATGCATGCACACAATGATAAATTAACACAGATGCTTCTGCTTTTTAAAAAAAAAACAAGAATGTAACATGTATTATACAGCCAGATCCATGAAACCTGCATTGATGATCCATATGGAGTCAATTACCATATGTATCTAACACACTTATCCAGACTGGAGTAATCTTACATCATTTGAATAAGAAGCATGTAGAAGTGGCCTTCCACCATGCCCTTAAATAGGAAAATCCTGCATGGTTTAATTCAATTTGCATCATCCAGTGGATTTAGGGTTGCCACAGACAGGTGCCTAGGAGGCTCCATGACCTTCAAATGTCATATTTAAGGGAGAATTTGACGTATATGGTCTGTTCAGCAACATCCAATGAATGCCCTGCTTGATAGTTTCTTATATAGCAGCAGTGGGCAATTGTGGTAGAATTGGGGTCTAGTTACACTTCCCAAAGAACCATCACATACCACTCACATGCCACTGATATTTAATGGCAACCACTGAATTTTTGTGGCAACACAGGAAAAGAAACACAATAACTCTGAAAACTAGGGATGGGCTGTAGTTGGAAGAGACAGTTCCTTAAGTTTTGAGAACATCCGATTAAGGCAGTATGTGCATACTTCCCATAATATGAAAAGTAGCATGTTTGTGACTGGTCACCAAGAGGTAATCACAGGTTTCCTTTTCAGCCTCAGTCATGAAGATCTGCCCAAACCATGTCTCTTGGGACACTAATGTATTTCAGTTCTTAATGTCAGGCTAATGGTAATATTCAACTAGCTAGAAATACTTGTTTAATTGGTCCACCACATTCGCCATACAACATTTGTAAGCCTCAACATACTTTCTGCTTCTCCGAAGGGCTTTTGACAATTGGCTATGAAGATTCAGTGGCTTGATTTGCTGCTAAATTCCAGCAGTGCAAGTTGCTGGTGTACCTTTGGAAGTCACAAAAAAATGGTTGTGGGAGATGATACAGTCAATGTGTTGCCTGTGCCTGTTATTCAGGAACTCCCACAGGGCCTAGAGTGAACAGCCTAATCCCTAATATCTTGATCTAATGGTCTAGCACTGGATTTATGCAGCTGCTACAAATACAGAAAGGGAGAAAAAAGAATAAGGAGGAGCTGAAGGAGGAAAATTAGGAAGTAAGGGAAGAGTTTTACATTTTTACCAGATAGACAGACAGACAGATGAAAGAGAGAGGGAGTTGATAAATGCCTGTAATCATAGCAGCAAACAGGGATGGTTTGTTTGGGAATCAGTATAAATGCCTATGTGTACTATACAGATGTACTTGTTTCCCCACTTGCCACTGAGTGGAAGCCATTTTATGGCGCTTCTCCAACCCTTCACATTATTTCGCTGGCAAACACTGAAATATCTGTCAACATCGTGTAAACAGGCTGGCGGAGAATTTTGAAGAAGGAAAATGAAAGCTGTCATTTATTCTGCGCATGACACCATTTAAATGTTCTTCAAAACATTAAGTGTTGAATTGCCATTTAGCATTCTGAATCGTTCATCAACGTGACACGGCGTCGTGTGTTTGTCCCTGTAATTCAAAATGATCAATCCCAGAATGACCGACTAAAAAACAATCAAGAATCTCAGCACTCATTCAGATGCAGGTAGCAGGGAGAAAAGCATCTCGCAAATCATTGCCTGGACAAGGAGGACATTTGGTCCAGCTAACTGTGGGGGCATCTGCACCCAGAATGTTTACATAAGCTCCCTGATCCCTGGAGGATTAGGGAGCCTCCTAAGCACAACTAACTGGTAGGTTAAATGGTCAGAGCCAGCACTACCATGAGCCAGACTGAGGCAGCGTCCTTGGGTGGCATGTTAAATGACATGAAAATAAAATAAATTCCCAGTGGTTAGAGATGGGCACAAACTGCTGGTTCAGCAGTTCATGCTGGTTTGTTTGCTTGCCGAACAGGTGTTTGGTGGTTCGCAGCCCCACCTCCTCCAGCAGCCACCCACTCAGAGGCAACACCTGAGCAGGTGCCTGCTGGAGGAGGTGGGTCTGGGAAATGTTGAACACCTGTTTGGCTAGTAAGCGAACCATCAGAAGCCATCAAACTGGTGGTTCATGCCCATCTCTACCAGTGATATAATTTGTCATCAGTGTATTTTCCGTGTTGGGGATGAAGGGCTTATGGAACGTTCATTCATTCATTCATTCATTCATTCATTCATTCATTCATTCATTCATTCATTCATTCATACTTGCTTCATCTCTCTGAACAACCTCACTTTTCTCAGTAGTACGCACTGTTAGGACTTGCGTTGTGTGGAGGATGTCCTTTGCAGTTTTGATGCAGGTGATAAAACACCTTGGACCAACTCTGTAAGTAGACTAAGGGGATGGAAACAAGCAACTTTGAAAAAGTTAATTTGAGGAGTTTTAACTAGCCTCACAGGCTGGGGAGTTCTGGGAACTGTAATTTCCTGGGAAGGGCTTCCTCTGGGATATGTCCTCCCAGGTAGGGACGCATGAATAGGGTCAAGAACTGGAGAGTTGAGTGCATAAGAGGAAGAGATGAAGAATGTAGGATCTTGAAGTACAGAAAATACAGAAATACATATACACAAATTGTGGTTTGTCTGTGATGCCTGAACCAAGACAGAATGAAACTAGATTCAGGGGCTACTTCTGGGGATTGGCAAACACACAAAGACAGGGATTGTGCTAGCCATGTCAACTCCATCCCTGGTACTGTCATCCTTCTACACATGGAAGACAAGGAGTCTGAAGGATAGTCTTCTACATCTGTTGATGTTCTTCATGTGAATGAGACCTAAGGGTGCAATAGCATGGGGGAAATAGATTGCAATGACCTGCTAGATAGTCTAGGGGTTTAATTATCTGGTAGCCAAGCCAGAAATTGGGAGTTCATGTCCCCGCTGTGCCTCCCTGACAGAGACTGGACCCAATGGTCCAGCGTCTTCTCCAGCTCTACAGTTCTAATATTGTTATTATTATATGATATTTTTTTGAAACACTTGTGGAGGTACGAGTGCAATCTATTTCTCAGTGTTTATAAGAGGGAAATTCAGCTTCTGCCTTTTGGGTGCAGGCTGGAGTGACTCCTGAGCAGGCACAAGGGTCATTGTAAGGGAAGTCACTCCCATTGAAGTTACTCTTTCTGGGGCAAGTAGGTGCGTGCCTTTGCAACCATGCGATTGCACACTTACACAGGCATTGGAAGGTTGTTGTTCTTTGGTCATTAAGTCGTGTCCCACTCTTCGTGACCCCATGGACTAGAGCATGCCAGGCCCTCCTGTCTTCAACTGTCTCCCAAAGTTTGGTCAAATTCATGTTGGTCACTGTCCAACCCTCTCGTCCTCTGTTGTCCCCTTCTCCTCTTGCCTTCATACTTTTTCCCAACATCAGGGTCTTTTCCAAGGAGTCTTCTCTACTCATGAGATGGCCAAAGTATTGGAGCCTCAGCTTCAGGATCTGTCCTTCCAGTGAGCACTCAGGGTTGATTTCCTTCAGAATGGACATTGGAAAGTAGGGCAGGGCTAACATGATACCACCTCACTCATTTGCCAAACACAGGATGAAGTATCTGAATAGGGTTACAATGACTCTGGGAAGTAGAACCAGTCTGGCAATGTCTGAATTACAATTATTCCCTACCTGATGTAGATGCAACTGGCCAACGGCAAAGTTAGGCAAAGCCCAATGCTTTCAACCTTGTGCCAGTCCTGACCAGGAGCACAGCCCTCTTACTTGTGTACAGATATATTTTGGCTTTGAAGTTTAAGTAAAACTACAGGCGAGAATTGATATATTTTTAAATTTCCTTTGAACATATCCCTGCTGATCCTAATGATTTGCTGGGCACTTCACTGTTTGTTGTGTGACAAGTTGGACTTTGGACAAGGTCAGCTCTTGAATCTTGATTATGTTTTTTTCCCCTTGAGCCAGGAGACATTGATCTGTACATCTAGTTTACCTTGTTTTCTTAGCCATTTGTGACACACTACAACAGTTCCCATCGAAAAAAGTGTCATGTAAATAAATTACAACTTAGGATGTATACATTAAATAATTTTATAAATGAACTTTAAAAATGATGGCATTTGAAAGGAAAAAAAAGGACGAGCCATTCCTGGCTTCGATGGCTGTAGTGATTATTCTGATCATGTTGTCATGTGTAATGAAGCACAGTCCCATCATTAATCAAAAGAACCAATCAGATAACTAATTTAGGCAATATTCTTTACCACAGGACATGTCGGTCAGTAAAAATGCATTAAAATAGCAAACGATCAATAGCAGACGCTAGGGACCGTATTCACAAACCAGTCTTAAAACTTTAGGGTATTGTGTTCTCTGTCATACTGGGCATCTGTATTTGAATGATGAACAGAACTTTAGATAAATGCTAATGGCAGAAGAAGATGACAAAGACAAAGAAGAGGAGTTAGCAATGAATTAGATGCTTTCCCCTGTATGTGTGCGCCCACCCAATGGAAATGGCAGGAAACCACATTTCAGCTAAATATTGTGAGGAAATGGGCTTTCAACAATGGAACAGAGCAGCCTGAAAAGTGGGGGGCTCCTTTTCTTCCGAGGTTTCAGCAGAAGCTGAACAGCCATAAGTAGTGCATGATTTGGTCACATCCCAATCTGTAGGTCCTACGTTGCATAAGACTTAGAAAAGTCCAGTGATTCTTAATCTTGTATCTCTCATGCACCACCAATCGCTACTGTATATCAAAGTTTGTGAATCCGACCATGGCATAAACTAAAATCCCATTTCCCCCTCCCTCCAGGAAGGGCATTTGTATGCTTTTTAGTATTCTGTTGCCAAATTTTCTCTCACAGTAAATTTGGTGGGAAGGGCAAACGGGATTAACATATTTCAAATATTTATTACTCGCACTCCAGAAAGTCACAGCTGCATAATCTGAGGCATGTCATGTTGGGAGGAGACACTCCCATCACATTTGCAGGAGAACACAATGACTACAGCAGTGTGTGACTATAAGGAAATGATGTGTCTGAACAGACTATGTTGCTCTCTTCTCTCCAGCACCTCCATTGACTGCTGCTGCTGAGTTCTGTAAGAGTTCTCTCAATGGTCTGCTCTTCATCTTCCTTTATAGCCTTAAGTGTGGCTACTTGCTGCTCCAGTTCTATCACCTTTTCTTCTAACAGTGCCACCCATGTATGCCACCAACATGGCATACACCTTTGCTGCATGTGTTACACTCAGGCACAAAGACGAACATTGCACAAGCTTTGTAGGTCACCACAACTGAATTGTCTTTTTCCTCGATAGTCCCTGTTAGCTTTTGGCTTTGATCTGTTTGTCTATGAATACGCTTTCCTTTTACAGTGGTGCCTCGATTTACAAACTTAATTGGTCCTGGAATTCCGGTCGTAACTCAAAATGGTCATAAGTCAAAGCACCATTTCCCATTGAAATGCAATTAATCCGTTCCGGCCAAAGAAAAAATTCACCTCCTGCTCAAAACAATCACTGCAAGATCCATCGGAAACCCAATTAATCCATTCCTGCTGAAGGTGGGGGGGGGGAGAAAGCAAAGCATGCAAGACTCATGAGATCTTCAAGACCAGCCTCCAGCAAGGGAATCAAATTCTCAACCCCTGGCTAGAGGTTCCCCAGAGTCCACCCTTTTCTCATTAACTGGCGTTTTTAGTCTCGTAACTCACAATGAGACATTTGCAGGAGAAAGAATAAAACATACATATATGTCCTTACAGTTGCTTGAAATTACAGACTTGTGTATGCTGCTTTCTTTACGTAACTCATACCTTACAACCAACTGAACAGATCAAAAGCCGCCAGCCCAGGAAAGAGAGGAAAAAGAGACACTCAGCAAAGAGGCAGGGCTCTCTTTGAATTCAAAAGCTGGAAAGAATGATGGATAAGCAGACAATCACACCAGTCGGGAAAAGTCCCCCCCCCCAGTCTCTCAAACTACAGACAGCCTGCAAGATTGCAAATAAAAACATTTTTGACAGTCTATGCCAGTGGTGGTGAATGTATCGTCTTCCGCATAGTGTTGAACATCAGCCCTCCTTAACCCTAGTCGTGATTTCCAGAGATGACAGGAGATCAACAACATGCTTTCTAACTCTGTAAGTTTGGCATTTGAGTCACCTACACACTTGTTTCAGAACCAGTGGTTCCCAAACGTGGAGCCCAAAATGTTCTTGGACTACGACTTCCAGAAATCCAAACCATTGACTCTGTTGTCTTGGCCTTCTGCAAGTTATAATCCAAGTACTTTTTTTTGGGGGGGGGGGAGGACTCTCTTACCTTGCATTTAACAAGCATCCATGTAATTCTTTTGATTTTTTTTCCTTTTATTGTACAATCTACAATAAAACAGCATTGCAGTGTCTACGGTAAAACAATCAAGCTTTTAATGTATATGTGATCTAGTTATATTTTTCTGCCCAATGAAAAGCTGGTGCAGTCAAGACTAAAGACAGAGATTCACTCTTGTTTTGGCCTTCATGCAGCATCTTTTGTCTCCAGCTAAGCATTTTCTCCCCCAGGGTCTGGCAGTGATCCGACTTAAGAGGGCAGGATGGAGAACAGATGCAGATTTCTCTGTGTCAGGATGCTACCAAGTCAGCTCTTGATTAGTGGGCTGAATAACAGGCTCTGACAAGGTAAATAGATTTCTGGCTACTAAGCCACTTCGTGTGTGGTGAAACCATTTTTTGCTAAAGGTAGAAAGGAACATATGTTTTAATGGATTGTTAACCCTGTGACTTCGCTGGCAGACTAGGCTGACCTTAGAAATTAGCACGCGTTACTTGTCCTGTGATTATAGCATTGGCAATAAAAAACAAGTTAAATCAAAACTCCGAGTTCCTAGTTCAGTCACTGTTCAGCAGCAGGAGTTTCTGGTACTTGTATCTGCCAAATGACCTTCAGCTACACAGTTTGGAAAAGTTACTTTCCCCAGAAGCTTCCAGAATCCCTCACCAGCATAGCTGATGGCCATGCTGACTGGGGGATTCTGGAACTGTGGTCCCAAAAATGAAACTCTTTCAATCTCCCTTTTAGATAAGCTACGGCAGTGATGGCGAACCTATGGCACACGTGCCACAGTTGGCACACCAGCCATAAGTCGTGATAGAGAAAAACTTACCCGTCCTCCGATCCCAGATTTCGGCACTCCCCTCGGCTGGTGCAGTGGTCTAGTGGAGGGGTGAAATGGCGACCATTACTGGTCTAGCCCAATGGGAGACTGGAGGACCAGTAAGTATTTATTTGTTAATACCGCCCATGGGGGGGGGGGAGAGAGAAGCATTTAACCCTTGCAGTACAGGAGCAGTTTTTTCTAAACTAAAACTTCAGCATTTGGGTTTTAATTGCAGTATTGTCTCTTTGAAATAAATAAGTTGATTTTGTGTTACAGTTTGGGCACTCGGGCTCAAAAAAGGTTCACCATCACTGCACTAGGCACTCAGAGGCAGCCACTGCCCTCAAGCAGCAGAGTTTGCAGCACCAGTGTATTTTTGCCATCTATCCACGGCATGGATCCACATGAATTTTAATGTACACTCATCTCCAAATCATTGCCCATCTCCATTTCCTCGGTTGTGGCACTGGCGTGAGAGGTTGGACTGGAAGCTTCTTCGAAGTGAATATTTTCTCCCCACTTGTACTCTGCAAGGAGCTGTCCATGGAGTGCTCATGGTGTTGATGATTAAGATGAGGCTTGCCCGGTCTCAGAGCAGCTGTGCCAGGAACTGGCTGGTCTCCCCTGAATCTCCAGGCCAGGCAAACAAATGTGAGTAGCATTGGTGGAAGGGAAGGAGCGAGTCTTGTTTATTGTTACCAGGTGGCCATAGTGTTTGGGTACCCAACTCCAACCCTCTCTGAATGGCACCAGGGCTCACTGGCTTCCTGTGTCTGTCCAACACGACACATGATATACTTGCTTAGGAGATCAGACAGGGAACCCACATAATGCCTAGCTCACTCCCTCACACATGCATGGAGAAATATTATGTTCCCAGTTCCTGTGACATCACAAGGCCCCACGCCATGACTTCACAAAGACCCATCCCATGCAATTGGGCCTCAGATATGAAGGGATGGGGAAGATAATCCTGTGACAGCCCCTGACAAAGAAGACAGCACTTCAAAACCATTATGGAAAATTCTTTTATTGGTTTTGGAAAAGAAGCTAAACGGGTATCCTCAGCAGAGACAACGGCCTGGTTCAGCTCCAGTAGAATGCCTGCCTTCTGGTCCCTCACATCCCCCTGGGGAAGAGGATGCTTTGGACCCTATGAGAGAGAGAAAAAAACAACTAAGGGGTGAGCTCATCCACTGCCGTCAACCGGCTTCAACTCAGGCATATCCACCAACCAATGTTCTGGCAACTTCATCCTGAAGTTCCGCCTGCCAACATCCACTCGCTTCCACCAGGAATATCTCTTCCACTCTGCTTCTGAAGCCAGCCTCCACCAGCTCCCGAATGCTTGGGTCACACACACACACTGAGACATCCCCACAGAATGCCAGCCAGCCCGTTCACACAAACGTTCTCTCTCTCTCTCTCTCTCTCTCTCTCTCTCACACACACACACACACACACACACACACACACACACACACACACACACACACACACACACACACACACACACACACACACACACACAGAGAGAGAGAGAGAGAGAGAGAGAGAGAGAGAGAGAGCAGCCACCCCCGCCCCGACACACATCTTCACTCCACCAGCCATTCACACACACGCCTGAGTTCCATCCACCGATACCCACCAAGCTTCCACCAGCTGGTTTCAAGAGGCTAACGTCCCCCGGCTTCATCCGCCAACCTCTGCCGGTCTCCGCCTTGCGGCCTCAGCCAGCTTCCACAGGGAGATTCCACCAGCTTCTGTCTGCCAGCATCCACCGACTTCCTCCCGGTCCTTCACCAACATCAGCCAGCTTCAAGCCACAGTTCTCTGCCAGCCTCGAGCTGTTAACTCGCAAGCCCACTTAGCAAGTTCATCTGCTTTCACAAGAGAACTTGCCTTGGGCAGAAGGGCTGGGTCCCCTGCAGCTGCTGCCGCTCTCTCTGCCAGACTGCCCTCTGGCCACTGGCCTCCCTTCTGGTCTCCTGCCCTGCCCAGCAAGCCCCTTTTATCTGCCAGCAGAGAGGTGGGGCTCTGTGAGGTCACAAAGACCCAGGAGAGTGGGGCTGAGTTCCCAAGGCAACAGCAGCAGCACCCTCAGGATTGGCTGAGTCCTGAAGATGATGTCAACAATCCCTCTGAACATGTGATTCAACCACAAAAGCTTGCATTTTGCATGTTTTTTTAAAAAATTATTATTTGTGGCCTATAAATGTATCCCTTGTCACCAATCCCTCTGACTGTTAAATCTCCCCATGTTGGCCTTCTGACAGGATTCTAGGCTGGTGCTCCAAAAAGTTATCTTCCAGCATTTGCATCAAAAGGAACTTTCCTAAGCCCTGAGCTAGGGGGAAAAATGAAAGTAATAAATGAATAAGGATGGGCACAGTCACACAATGAAGACTTTGACCCTTTTTTGCCTCTTTTTGGACATTTTTTCCCTTGCCCTTGCCATGAAAAAGATATTATAAGGAGCCCGTTAAGAAAACAACCTAAGTGTTTGAAACACATACGAGTATTTTAACACTGTCCCTACACTATCAAAGATGCAGCTGTGTTTCAAAGACTCTCCTAGCCTTTGGAACTCCCTCCCACTGGAAGGCAGATTTGCCCCACCAGTAAGTATTTATTTGTTAATACCACCCATGGGGGGGAGAAACAAGCATTTAACCCTTGCAGTGCAGGAGCAGTTGCTTTTTCTAAACTAAAACCTCAGCATTCAGGTTTTAATTGTAGTGTTGGCACTTTGGAATAAATACATTGATTTTGTGTTGCAGTTTGGGCACTCGGGCTCAAAAAGGTTCACCATCACTGAGCTATGGGATCTTAATAGGGTGGAGCTGCCCTATGTACTTGCACTAAGCACCCTGTTAGCCCCGGCAGAACCTACAGCAGGTCAGAAAGATCCTAGCTCAGCTATCTCCCATATGTGCCCAGTTTCTCTCTCTATAAATACAGGATGAATTGTTTTAATATGGAGGAGCAGTCCAGCTTCAGTAGAGAAATGAAAGGCTCCACCTTGGCGTTTCATTTCAAGCAGGTGGGTGAGTACATGGTAGACCTTTTATTTTTTCTTGATTTCCCATGTTTTCTCTTTTCTTGATTTAGTGTGCCCAATCCTTTGTCTCATTCAGCTGAAAGCAAACAGGGGTTTCAGGGAATGGGGGGCAGTTCAGATTCAGGATGCAGTGGTGCCTCGCTTAACGATTGCCTCGTTAAAGGCTGAAACCGCTTTACGATGAAGTTTTTGCGATCGCTTTTGTGATCGCAGAACGATGTTCCTAATGGGAAAATTCGCTTAACGATGATCGGTTCCCTGCTTCAGGAACCGATTTTTCGCTAAACAATGATTTAGAAACAGCTGATCGGCGGTTCTAAAATGGTCGCCCACTGTGCAAAATGGTTCCCCACTGTTTTTTCAGGACGGATTCCCCACTTTACAGGCAGCGAAAATGGCCACCCCTATGGAGGATCTTTGCTGGACGGTGAGTTTCCAGCCCATTGGAACACATTGAACTGTTTTCAATACATTTCAATGGGCTTTTTCGTTTCACAAGACAATGTTTTTGTAAGACAGCGATTTTCGCAGAACGAATTAACATCATCTTGCGAGGCACCACTGTACTCCAACAACCATGGACTCTAACCTCAGCAAGCGTCCTACATCCTTAGTAACTACCTGCATAGTAGGAACCAGGGACCAGCTAGGTTTACTGATTTTCTGCCCCATGGAATCAATCAGCTCTATGCCTTGGGCGACTTTTGGTGACACACAAAAGTTATAGGGTAGGTGAGCTTTTGATATGGGCTGTAATTATCCAATCTCAAATTTAGGCCAGGCTGCATGGTTTACATCTTCTTACTTTTTGCAGTGCAAGATGAGTTAAGCCTCAGATAAAATTGACTTGAAATTTATAGCATGCAGGTACCTCCGGCTGGCGTCTCCAGTAACATAGTTGAGTCAACTCCTAACACAATATTGGGACAATAGTTCAGTATTGATTCTGAGACTGTCACCTCCTGATTTACCAGCAGTACTCCCTGAAACGCTGGGAATTTTTCTAGAGGTCTCTTTCAAAGCGACTGTATGTCAGCATTAAGCTGCATTGATGCAATATGTGTACCCTCTAAAAGTCCCTCTTTTCAAATTAAAAGCCTTGAGACTGCTCTATATATTTTTTTCCTCATGGTCCTCCATCCTCCACCACAAAAGCTGGACACATATTAAAAATCACTAGGCATGATAAAGCATAGTACGCAGGTGATGAGTGATGCAGAGGGTTGTTGGAATTTGCCTGCATGTTTCTAATTAAGACGGCACATTTAAAAACAAATAAATAAATCCCAGCATGCTGTCACAATGGTGCACTTTCATATGCAAAGTGTTTGAAAAATATATAGCAGCTGGATTTCCAAGCAATCTGATAGGCATGTTTAAAAAGGATGGAAAATGACTCAATGCCTTTAAACTAAAAATGAAAGTTCTCTCCTCACAATGGTAAGACATTCTAAGCAAGATCTTCATATGTCGTAAATTAGGTATACACAACAATGGGGGAAATTATTTCATCGCCTGAGAAGACAAAAATAGCCATTCTAGTAGAAACTAACTGCCTTATTCAAGAAATAGGAGGAAAGGCCTAGAAAACATAGGCCTTCTTGTGTCCACACTGACAAGGCCATTCTGAGATGTTATAGTCAAACGGAACAAAATTAAAAAGCTTTACACCAAAAATACTTTCTGAAACCTCGCTTCAGCTGGCAGCTTAAGGCATGAAAGTACATGGCATGCTGTTATTTTAAAATGGCTTTCAATGCATTTTGAAAAGCTTTGGCATATTTTTTAAGATAGAGGCATCATCTTCTCACTTCCTTTGTTGTCTGTTTTGACCTAGCAATTAATAGGCCCTTCCTTTGTGTGTGTTGGTATTGTGTCCTAGTCATCATGGGGGGAAATGCATCACTTTGTACCTTCACAAATGGACAATTGGAGGCCAAATTCAAAGAATAATAGAATAACTGAGTTGGAAGGGGCTTATAAGGCCATTAAGTCCAACCCCCTGTTCAGTAGAGGAATCCAAATCAAAGCAGATCTGACAGATGGCTGTCTGATTTTCTGCTTGAATGCCTCCAGCATGGGAGTACTTACCACCTTCTGAGTTAATTGGTTCCATTGTCATACTGCTCTAAACAGTTAAGATGTTTTTCCCCCTGATGAAGGTAAAGGTTCCCCTTGACAATTTTTGTCCAGTCGTGTTCGACTCTAGGGGGCGGTGCTCATCCCCGTTTCCAAGCCATAGAGCCAGCATTTTGTCTGAAGACAATCTTCCGTGGTCACATGGCCAGTGCGACTTAGACACGGAACGCTGTTACCTTCCCACCGAGGTGGTCCCTATTTATCTACTCGCATTTGCATGCTTTCAAACCGCTAGGTTGGCGGGAGCTGGGACAAGCGACGGGTGCTCACTCTGTCACGTGGATTCGATCTTACGACTGCTTGGTCTTCTGGCCCTGCAGCATAGGCTTCTGCGGTTTAGCCCACAGCGCCACCACGTCCCATCTTTTCCCCCTGATATTCAGCCTAAATCTGGCTTCCTGTAGCTTGAGTCCATTGTTATGTTTCAGGCACTCCAGGATGATGGAGAACAGATGCTGCCCTTCCTCTCCATGACTAGCTTTCAAGTATTCGAAAGGTGCTATCATATCTCCCCTCAGTCTTCTTTTCTCAAGGCTAAACATAGAGAGTTCTTTCAGTCTTTTCTCACAGGGCTTGGTTTCCAATCCCTTGATCATCTTTGTTGCTGTCCTCTGAACCTGTTCCAGTTTGTCAGCGTTCTTCTTAAAGCGCGATGTCATCAGTTCACTGCAGCAGTTTGTGTTGGGAGTTGTCACCTCTACTGCTCCAGTACTTGCTGGATAGAAAGAAACTGCCACAAAATGGGAATGATTCCTGGTATGCATCCTCGATCCATACCAAAGCTCTCCCATGATTGAAGAAGCGTTCTAGTACAGCCCATGCAGCTAGATGGTGACTCTAAGCACCTTTAGATGTTTTGGGTTGTAGAGCCCATCACACCCGTTCAGGATGGCTGAAGTTCAAGGGCTCATAGTCCAACAATTCTGGAATATCTTGCATTGCCTACCCCCGGTAATGGACTGGGAATAGGGAGCCAGTACGGTGTAGTCCCTAGAGTGTAAGACTGAGACTCTGGAGGCTTGGGTTCAAAATCTCTGTTCATCTATGGAAATTCACAGGGAAGTAGAAATAGTAAAGCACTCCTTGAACATCTCATATTCCTCAAAAATCTTATTAGGGCTACCCATAAGTCAGCACACAACAACAACAGACCATCGTGCATTAGGAACAGGAGAGTTCTGATATACTTGGTCTAACCAATTACAGCTTTCTGTTAATTAGCCCCCTTGCCCCCTTCCTGTTCTCCAACTTCCAGATAACAGTATCATCTTTGTAAATACCCTAACAGTGGAAGTTCAGGAAGCCCAGCCCTGTTAGTACAGTGGTGCCTCATTAGACAACGATAATGCGTTCCGTTAAAATCGCTGTAGAATGAAATCGTTGCCAAGCGAAATTTAAAAAACCATTGAAATGCATTGAAAACGGATTCAATGTGCTTCAAAGGGCGAAATACCTCATAGTGCAGCAAAGATCCTCCATAGGGCAGCCATTTTCTGGTGCCTGTATAGCGAGGAATCCGTCCTTAACACAGCGGGGAGCCATTTTGCACAGCGGACGGCCATTTTGAAACCCGACAATCAGCTGTTTTTAGATCATCGTAATGCGAAGAATTGGTTCCCGAAGCAGGGAACCGATCATTGTGAAGCGAATTTTCCCCATAGGAACATCGTTTTATGATCGCAATAGTGATTGCAAAACCCCCATCGTAAAGCGGATTCACCGTTTAACGAGGTAATCATTAAACGAGGCACCACTGTATGTGAATGGCACGCCAACAAGGAATACCAGGCCCCTCCAGGTAGGAAAGAAGAGAATCCTGCCGGACATGACTGAGAGCTGCTGCCAGCCAGTGTCATACTGACTAAGATAAATGGACTCAGAGCTAGACTCAATGCACGGGAGCTTCCTAGGTTCCTTAGCATTTTTCCTTCAAGCACTGCTAAGCCTACTTTAAATTCTACTGTGCATGAAGTCAAAATAACTCATTTCAGTAGGATTTTGGACACACCGTTGGAAAGATTTTCTTCCTTTCTTGTTGATCTAAGTAGAGTCTTGCAAGGCAATGAGGGCGTCTTGCTTCCATGCACACTCCAGGAGTCAATGATCTCAAGTTCTTTGGGAGTATTGTTGAACTGGCATAAATGTCCCCAGAAGAACGATATGCTTAACCCCTCTTAATTATTTAATAGCTTTTACCTTTATTTTTACTATGCTCTGGAGTAAGCAGAGTTACTCATCAGTTAGCGCTCCTTTTCCCTATACCATAATAGTCCTTAAATATGAATTTGGATCCTGCCTCCTTCTCCTCACAGAATCTGCTTTTAATATTTCCCTTAATATAGAGTCTAAATTATTTTTTGGTAATCTATGTCAAGATTAAGTTTAATACATTTAATTGATCTAAGTGGTTTTTATCCTCCTTAATATGACAAATCTCTTGTGTGAAATATTCTTCCTTAATGATCAACATAAAATAGAGTTCATTTTTAATGCAAGTACAAGATTTGAATTAATTCATAGTTGCAGCCTAGTTATTAAACTGTATAAGATATATATGTACACATCTATAAGATACGGCATGTTCCATATAAACAAACAAACAAATAAAAACTGAATCCAGCAGTCACTGCTTTATAACAAGGCTTAGAAGGAAAAGATACCTTGGTATACCTACCAGATAGGTGTGCCTCGAAATAAATTGGAAAAGAATTACTTGGAGGTGAGTAATGAATGCCTCCAAGTTATCTAGGCAGGATTGATATTGCACGCAGGGAAATAATTCATTCTATATATCTTTTTCCCCCTGAGAAACATTCTGAGATCCCCCCCCTTTAAAGAAAATCACAGAATTTTGTCTGAAAATGGTCCTCCAGTTTTGTATGTGAAGTCAACTGTTCCTTTTCCCAACAATGCTCCGGAATGAAGGATATGGTTCTACTGTCCCTGTCATTCTTAATGGAAAACACTCATTAATAAGAGGACGAAATGTCTTCTCCCTCCAGATACATGCATGGCCTGACACATTGGTGCAGTTCATAGGATACTGAGATCTGTGTCAATGTTGTACATTGTAAATGGACTCATAATATGGCTCTTTGCACCAGATGGGTGGCATTCAACTAAAAGACAAAATGGCTGGAAGCAGCAGCTATCCATGGTTCCTGTTTGGTGACACAGAATGCAACTGGAGGATCTTAAAAAAAAGCTGCAAGGACTATGATTGCATATTAAAAGCAACATGTCTGAAGCTTTTTCCTCTATTTATGACTACCTATCATCACTACTGGGACTTCTTGCTTGCAGCGGTGTTTTATGAGACTTGTGGAAGACTTCCCTGCGCTGCTTTGGCCATTCTTAGCCTCTCTCATTTTCCATGCTCTACCAACAAAAGTCCGAATAGTCAAAGCTATGGGTTTTCCTGTAGTGATGTACGGAAGTGAGAACTGGACCATAAAGAAGGCTGACCACTGAAGAATTGATGCTTTTGAATTGGGTGCTGGAGGAGGCTCTTGAGAGTCCCCTGGACTGCAAGGAGAGCAAACCTATCAATTCTAAAGGAAATCAACCCTGAGTGCTCACTGGAAGGAGAGATCCTGAAGCTGAAGCTCCAATACTTTGGCCATCTCATGAGAAGAGAAGACTCCCTGGAAAAGACCCTGATGTTGGGAAAGTGTGATGGCAAGAGGAGAAGGGGACGACCGAGGATGAGATGGCTGGACAGTGTCTGCGAAGCAACCAACATGAACCTGACACAACTCCGGGAGGCAGTAGAAGACAGGAGGGCCTGGCGTGCTCTGGTCCATGGGGTCACAAAGAGTCTGACATGATTAAACAACTAAACAACAGAAACCTGCTTAGTACTGTTTTCTTAGTACAACGCAGTGTCTCTGTTTCTCTCTCTCTCTTTGTCTTTGGCCCTCTTCACAGTAGCCATGCACACTGTTGAAAATTGGGAGGTCTAGCCCCAAAATGTAACTTTTCTAGGCCCTGGCTTTGCTTACTAGGATCCATCTTCGTTCTCTTCCCCTTTCCATGAGCTCCATCTGCTTTATGGACTACTGTGAAGACTGCAAAGAGCAGTGCTGCATCACAAGCTGTTTCTGCCCTGTACTTCTTTTTTTTTTTTTACTTCTTACCAAGTTACAGTAATTTTTTCACCAGGGAAAAGGAAGGAGTCCACCAAACTTTATTCCTAAATGAAGAAGAGGAAAGAGGAGGAGGAGGAGAAGTTTTAAAAAGACAGCAAGGATTCTATCTTTCTAAACAAAGACCCAAGGGGATGTGCAAGAACATTGGAATCCATTCTTAAAACATCAAGATCTAGTAATAAAACATCTGTCTGTGTTGGTGCATGTATGCACAGGCATATGGGCACAAACCTCTGATCAAGTAAGCATTTCTTTTCACATTGAAAGATTATTCCTAACTCATATTTTTCAAGGGAAGCGAAGTAATTGCTGGTGCCACATTTTATTTGGGCAGGAATTAAAAACAAATTTGTTCACTTGTCAAGTGAGAACTCTGTCTTGAAGAGTCACTTGCGTTATCCTATGTTTACCCTTCTTCTCTCAGATTTGCATTTCTGTTAAAAATTATTATATTGCTTAAGCATAAATAATGTTTTGCAACAAACCATTGATTTCTGTTTAAAAGAATTGAAGGTATCTCTCTCTCTCTTTTTATGGTGGTGAGTTTCTGTAGAAGCTTTCCCTCTCTTTGTCCTCTTCTATCTGCAGGGTATTGACAGCTCTGACAATTCTTTGATTATCTAGTCAGCGGGAGCCCAAGATTTGTCACTTGTCAGGTGTGAGCTGACAAGTCAGGCTGCTGATGAAACAATTGGAAGGAGGTAGAAAGACTGAGCTTGAGAAGGATCAGGGTCATCAGGCCCAAAGTGGAGATCTGTCTGGGAAAGTAGAATGGATTACGCCCTCATTAACAACTCAAATGCAGAGCGAGAGAGGAGGAGTCGGGAGGACAGGAGGAACACACAAAAGGTGGGAATAGTTGGAAAGCTGGGATTGTCAACTTAAGTTCCTTCCACATGGCTGCACAGTTCTCCTCCAATATCCCAGCCCCTTGCTTCTCTGTCAAAGTGAATGTTAGCTGCAGGTGTTAAGGCCTTCCTGGGTATCCAGCTCCTAGTTATTAGAAGGGTGTAAACTTACTAGTGATTATGGCAGGTGGTAAAACAGACATTCTGCATCATACAGTTTGCACCATACCGTAGTTACACCCCCCTTGCTTTGATTTTCTTTTTCTGGTGTTGTTTTACAATTCATCAACCCAAACACACAAAAGTTGGGTTGTGAGATAAATTAGAACTCTGACCGTGAACGGGAAGTGCATTTCATAAAAATGGTGGAAGAAAAGGATGGTTCAGATAAAGGCAGGTCCATCCGGCAAGGGTCACATGGACATGTTTTCTCTTGAGCCTCACAAGGCTGTGGAATTTCCTTCCTATGACAGGCTAGGCTTCCCAGATCCATGTTGTTCTCCCACCACCAAGCAAAGGCTTTTCTACTGAGGCCCGTCTTCAGGGAACAGGGATGAAAATATCTGCGGTGTACTTTTTAGAAATTCTTAATTCTTGTTTATTTTGATTGAGTTCTAAGGACAAGGTGAGATTAATGAGTCACAAGAAAACAGAGCATGGGGTGAGGAAAATGTAGGGGTGGGAATAATTGTTCAATTTCCATTGGATGTGAACCACTCAGTTGGCGCTTCCCAAACAATTATGTAACCCAAAATATGAAAGACAGCTGGTAGCTACTTGCTATAGTCAAGAGTGTCGAATAAACCAGGGCTTTGCCTGGCTATGCATGTGATAGGGGAGAAACAGCTTGACAGCTGGAACATAGTCAGCGAAGAAGACAGAAATCTGCACCTGGCAGCTGGCTGGGAGCCCCTGGTGATGTGAGTTGCTCTTCAGGAAGAAAGACAGAGTCTACTCTGAAAATTAGCATTATGAAATAGCACTTGTGTTTATACCCTATACTTAGCTTGCAGCTCTAGAATCTATATACAGTGGTGCCTCGCCTGACGATGTTAATTCGTTCCAGCAAAATCGCTGTAGAGCGAAAATGTCGTAGAAACAAAAAAGCCAATTGAAACGCATTGAAAACCCGTCAATTTGTTCCAATGGGCTGAATACCTGCTCGTTTTGCAAAGATCCTCCATACGGCAGCCTTTTTCGGTGCCTGTAAAGCGAGGAATCCATCCCTAGAAAACAGCTGGCGGGCATGTTGAAAGCCAGTGGCCATTTTGAAGCCACCGATCAGCTGTTCAAAAAACATCATTTTGCGAAGAATCGGTTCCTGAAGCAGGGAACTGATCATCGCAAAGCGAAAAAAAAAATCCATTTAAAACATGGTTTTGCAATCGCTTTTGTGATCACAAAAACCTCATTGTAAAGCGATTTCCTCATTAAGCAAGGCAATCGTTAAGTAGGGCACGACTGTACTATAAATCTCCAAGGGGTTTCCTTACATGGAAACTAATTTTGCAAAGGTAACGTAAAAAAAGAGGACCTGTCTTTTGCAGATCTTTGGTTCATCAAACTCAGATCTACCTACATCAAATGTCAGGAGCTCTCCATAGTTGCTCCTCGGATCTTTCTCAAACCTACCTGTAGATTAGTGTAGCTGGCTGTTGCATCAATGCCACAAAAGGACCTGTGAGCACAAATAAAATCTTCCTGTGTGTATTTCTGTGAAATTAGCAAGCTAGACTTCCTCTCAACACTTACCAGCCACTATTTCTTTTCCTTAGAAAATATTGACTAACTCACCTTTGACAGAAGTGTTCATCCTCTCTCTTGTGTGAAGGTCTGGTCCCCACTTGACGAAAACTGAAGTTGCACAGGAACCATGGAGAGGGCAGATTCACTTATTGGAAGTATTAGAATTTGGTAATCCCCATTTTAGCAGAGAGGAAAGCATGGAGAAATCCTCTCAGCCTTTCACCTCCTCTTGGAAAAAGGAAAAAGAAGATAAGTTTGGATGCTTCTTGGTTAAAGGAAACAAACAAAACACTGTCCGTCTTGGGTGTCCCTGCACAGCATAGCCCATAGCATCTCTGAATTACTCAAGCCCCTTCGCCACCACAAGGTAGCAATCCGTGAAGGGGACAAAATAGTAGAGCAAGACAATAAAAAGATTGGGTTGGAGAATGTCCTGAAGGGCACTGGATGAAGTGAGTCCTAATCTGTGCACCCTTATTCAGGCATGAGGGGCCAATACACAGCTCTCTCTTTGAGCTCCATAATGCTAAACAGTTGGGTGAGTTAGGCAGACTTAACCAGTACTAATTGGTCATAAATCAAACAGTGTCCATTGCAGCATCATAATTCAATGAGGAAGCTTTTGCTTTCATGATTCTTTTCCTCCTTTCTGGATCTGAAAATGATTCTTTGGGGACTTGCCGAGCATTGGCTGTTAGTGATCCTGAGTAACTCACACGATGTTTGCTCCTAGAGTTCCTTTGGAAAAAGCAACCTACAAATAGATCGTTTTGTCTGTAGTTTGCATATGTTGTCAAAAAAAAAAAAAGAATGTAAATAAATTCTCTCAGGGCTGGGAATGTTACTTTATAAAATAATTCATTGCAGATACCATTCCAAGCATTTCTATAACTAAGCTCTGCAAGAAATGGTTGAGAAAGTTGGGTATATTTAGCTTTGAGAAGAGAAATCTGAAAAGTGAGGTGATAGTTATCTGAAAGGCTGACAGATGGAAAAGGGAACAAGGTTGTTGTTTTTTTGCTGTTCCAGACTGGATTCCATTTAAAAGGATGGAGATGTTTTTACTAAACATTAGAAAGAACTTTCTAACGTTAGGAGCAGCTTGACAGTGGAATGGGCTCCTAAAGAAGCTGCTGGATTCCTTCACTGGTGTTTGTTTTTGTTTGTTTGTTTGTATGTTTTGAAAGAGGTTGGATGGGCACCTGTCAGCGTTCCTTTATCTATAGATTTCCTGCTTTGGCAGAAGTTGGATTTGATGATCCTGAGAGTCTGTTACTGCTCAAACACACTATGATTCTAGAGTCTCCCCAAGTAGTTAGCTACTGCCAATGGCTTTAGTAACTTCACTTTTCTATCTTACAAAAATGACTTAACTTTATTTCTCAGTTACTTTAACCCCTGCACGCTGCCTTCTCCTGTCCACTTTTCCATGATCTGTACCCAAAAACAAATCATAAGAAAGCAGCGGTAGAACCAGTTGGTGGTTATCTTTCACCACTTAGTGAGATCACACTCTCAAGAAAGTAACTAGGAAGTTTAAGTTATACAATAAAAGAGATAAAGCTGGCCTTCGTTGTGGTACAGTTGTGACAGCCAGAATCCTGTTGGTTAGATATGCCAGCGTTAATGTAATGGCTTAAATTACAGTGCAAATTGCTGCTAGTTAATGTATCACCACTTCTATCCCACACCATGTGCCAGTCTCAAGAGTGGAGGTGGCAAGTCATTAATTAGTTGCAATTCACCGCATCACACAGGCATTGCTATCTCTAAACAACAGGATTCTGGACAATGTAACTACAATGTGCTTTGTAGTCTCAAAGGCTTTCACGGCCAGGATCTGATAGTTGTTGTGGGTTTTTCGGGCTCTTTGGCCTGAAAAACAAACAGCAACAGAGCATGGACAGAGTTCCTACTCCAGTCTTCTGAAAATGCTGGCCACAGAGACTGGTGAAACATCAACCTTCAGAACATGGCCAAAGAGCCTGAAAAACCCATAACAATTAACTGGTGCATGTTGTTTAGTTGTTTAGAAATAAATTAACTACAGATTGCAAGCTATTTGGAAATAGTTTCTTCCATATATTGGAAAGAGGACTATTCTGGACTATAGTCCCCTGAATCTTGGAGCTATGCTACCTGAAGGATTCTGGGTATTGTAGTCCAAAAATATAACTTCTGTTTTTCCCCCCATTCTGCTCCAGATGCAGAGAGCAGTCCCTCACCACCCACCGGGGTCCTTCAACTGTGTGTTGAAATGATGGGTTCCAAAGCCACACAGGCGGCGGCAGCAGCAGAGAGAGAGGACTGGCATCATGCCCGGGTTTTTAAAGTGCTCTTTTTAAATGGCTCCAGTTTAACGGAGGATGAAACGCCAGGCAATCCATTTCAATGGGTTCATTTTGCTAGTGTAAAAATCTATCACTCTCGGGTTAGATTTCTGATTCAGTGTTTTAAAGGATAAGAAATCAAATCTGAAAGACATCAGTAATGTGCTGTCATTTATTTCGAAACTGGAGATTAAATTAAAGGATTAATAACAATGAAGTCAGGTTGAAATCGTGGTAGAGCAGGCATTGATCTGTGTCTGTCGCTCACTGCTCCTTACTGTTCCTGCCCGGGTGTTTTATTTATCATACTGTCACCCTGGTATCAAATAGCTATTCCAATGAAGGTCTTTGATCGGAAATTCAGAAGTTGCTTTCCTATGGAAGAAAAATTCTATCATTACTTTACTTTTACAGTTAACCTTTAGAAGCCGCTTACAGCTTAGGGTCAAGCTAGATGTTAAAGGAATGAGTAATACATTTTATTCTCCCATAGTTGAACTTCTTCAGATATTTCTTGCAAATTAGCCTACGTAGATCTTCCAGTGACAAGCCACAGAATGCATGCTGAATCTTCCACCAATTTGGGAAGCACTTCTGGGGAGAAAGATAACCATCTAGTTTGACCCTGACTGAGATTGTAAAGTCATAGCAGGAGAGCCTACACCACATCCAAGTGAGGGACAACGGAATGCCCCTCTACAATCTTTTTTAAAACATCCTCCCAGCAAATGGATTTATTGCATGGAGATTGTTACGTGGATTAAAAGATGTCATGTGTAAGTGAAATACCCAATCCATTCTGCACAGATAGGCAGAGACAGGTATCAGCGACCGAAAGAATGTCTTTACATCCTTTCCCCAAGAATTTTCATCCAGCCTTCAACATGACTGCCTATCCTACGGACATCTCCCACCCCTGAGGTAGGTAGCTAATCCATTTATGAAAGTCAACCTTTACTGTCTCCTCTTTAAAAAGGATTGGGTATGATATGATGGTACCCAATCCTTTTTAAAGGATTACCAAGTACTAGGATCCAGATCTATAGAGCCTGTGTCCTGAGCACACTCCTGTACTGCAGTGAGTTCTGGGCCTTTCATGCATGGCAGGAGAGGAAGCTGAACGTGTTCCATATGCGTTGTCTCTGACACATTTTTGGTATCACCTGGCAGAACAAAGTTCCAAACAGAGTACTCCTAGAACGAACTGGAATTTTCAGCATGTATACATTACTGAAATAGCGACGTCTACGTTGGCTTGGGCACGTCGTGAGAATGGCTGATGGTCGGATTCCAAAGGATCTCCTGTATGGAGAATTAGTGCAGGGAAATTGCCCCAGAGGGAGACCCCAGCTGCAATACAAGGATATCCACAAGCGGGATCTGAAGGCCTTAGGAATGGACCTCAACAGATGGGAAACCTTGACATCTGAGCATTCAGCCTGGAGGCAGGCGGTGCATCACAGCCTCTCCCAATTTGAAGAGACCCTTGTCCAGCAGGCCAAGGCAAAGAGGCTGTCCCAAACCCAGCAAAATCAGGGAGCTGGACAGGGGACAGACTGTATTTGTCTTCAGTGTGGAAGGGATTGGCCTTCTCAGCCACACTAGATGCTGTTCCAAGTCCTCCATACAGAGCACATTACCATAGTCTCTCAAGACAGACAGATGCCTAATCAGAATGATATGATGGCATGACACTTTCTGCATAGGTAGCTTGCCAGTTAAAGAGGGCATTGCTAAGACTAGGTGGACTATAGTCCTTTCATCTAGTACATGACAGTTTTTGCTTTTTACTTGTAGACTTTGAAAATATATCCACTGGTAGCACTGGAGCAAACAGAACCAAACCTGTGCAAAGGGCAGGTTCTAAGATGTAATATGTAGTTCTATCCTGACCTTGTAGCCAAGCCTTAGGAATCACTTTGAATCCAAACTCTGAATCAGTTTCAGAGAAGGTCTCAGGGGCTACATTCTGTTGGTTGGTGAAATGGAAGGCAGAAGGGTGAGAATAAAAAAAATACCGTCATGTTCTGGCTTAGTATTAGTGATGCAACATGTTTTTTTGTCTTGTTTTGTTTTGTTTTGTTTCTTTGGATTTGCCTGATATGGCTTAGGAGAGGGTTTTCAATTTTTTAAAATGAGAAAAAAGCACCTAAAAGTGGAGAAACTATGAAAATATAGTACATTGGTGCCCCGCAAGACGATGTTAATTCGTTCAGCGAAAATCACTGTCTTATGAAAAAATCATCTTGCGAAATGCGGTTCCCCAGTGGAATGCATTGAAATACAGTACATTTAATGTATTCCAATGGGGGAAAATTGTCGTCTTGCAAAAATCGGCCATAGAGAAACCGTTTTGCAAAGCGTGGATCAGCTGTAAAAATCATTGTCTTGCGGAAAACGGTCCCGAAAACACCCGTTTTGCGAGTCACAGAATCAGTTGTCAAAATCGTCGTCTTGCGAAAATCAGTCCCCCCCCAAAAAAAGTATTGCGAAGCACAGTCTGAAACATCATCCAGTGAAAATCGGCCATAGGAAACACTGTTTTGCGAAGCGCTATAGCGATCGCAAAAACTCATTGTCTAGCAAATTAACCATTTTGCGAGCTAAATTAGCCATTTAGCGGGGCACCACTGTACAATGGGAAAGAGCATGTATCTGTCTGGTTTGGAACCTTGGGAATGCCAAATTTAATCCTGGGGATTGTAAACACCACGACCACCCTGAACCATCCTACTGAAAGCAATGAATCTCCCCACGTTCTCCTTGGTGATGCTTTGCTTTGGAATTTTTCATCTCGTCACAATTATCTGTCTATGTGATCAAATCTCAGGGTTCTATAAAACCATGCAAATACGTTCCTTCAGCCATGCCTCTATATAGCACTTGTCAATCCATTAGATGCTTTCAGTCAACATCAATTGAGAACCACATTAATTAGCAAAAATATCAAAGGAACTGGAGTGCCCTTCAATTCTTGTCAACCCCCACATCAGAGCACTCACTATTGTGTCATTTTTTTAAAAAACTCATCATAGGAAGCTATCACTATGCCACTCTCGCTGTATGTATTTGTGTGTGTGTGTGTGTATTTGTGTTGCTTTTTAAATACACACACACACGCACATAAAGCAACACAAAAATTTAAATCCTCTAGTTAAAATAAAATAATTGCAGAACGGGTTGGCAAATTAAAGATGGTTGTTATTGATTCCAAAAATACTTTTGCTTTCAGCAAAATACATTTTTAATTACTTTCCTACTTGCTGTCATTTTTCATAAACTAGTCTAGACAACCCGTGACAAATCATGCAAAAACTGATTTCAATGAAATGCCTTTTCCCCCTAATATCAAAGATGTGAAAAATATTCATATTTCTTATATATGTGAATGTAAAAGGAGGAAAGAAGAAGAAAAGACGCCCTCATTCCACATGCAACCCTAGCAAAATGCAAAGTCCTGTTTTGGAAATAATTGCTGCAGCCGATTAGTGTAGTTTTAAAAAGAAGAAGACAAAGCCGGAATCTGCCTGTTGAGAAGGAAATTTTAGAAGATCAATGAATAGAAGTCTATATAGTATGCAGCTTTTTTTTTTTTTTGCTCTTTCCTTTTTAAATAATTTGTCAGCCCCAGCACCACATTTTCCTTTTCCCAAAACAGATTACCGTAAAGATAAAAATCTAGCAAAAAATCTGCATAACCATGGCTTTTAAAAATATGCATCCACCAGTCTGCCTTTATGCTTATTTATCTTAGCACATTTAGATGGAAAGAGAAAATGAGCAACAATATCTTAACTTATATTTTCTTCATACTTTCAACAAGAATGATTAAACCGAGTGGTGGCGAGGCAGAAGAGAGATGCTCCGTGCAGTCATATGGAATGTAGATTTTGCTTTTAGCGTCAGAATCAATGCCCAAATCTAAAATTGATATAATTGACTGTTAATTAATTCCCTTGATATTTTCATTAGCACATCCAAGCAACAAGTCTTATGTTTGGCACTTTTGAATTATTCAGGAAGAATTCAGAATGCTATAATGAAAGCGTTATAGGGTTGCTTCCATGCCTGCTAATAAAGTTAAATGCAAGGTGTGTTTTTACAGCCTCCCGACCCTCAGTATGTACTGAACAAACAATGCTAGATTTTTTTTAAAAAAAGCAGTATTTAGCCTAATGACCATGACCTCAGTGGAGAGAGGTAAAAAAGAGATATTTTCATTCTCAGAATGCATATATTTTTGCATGTAGATTTCTCCCCTCCCCCGCCTCAATATATGAATGAATATATGAAAAAGATGATACCACTCTGATGGCAGAAAGTGAGGAGGAATTAAAGAACCTTGTAATGAGGGTGAAAGAGGAGAGTGTAAAAAATGGCCTGAAATTCAACATCAAAAAAACTAAGATCATGGCCACTGGTCCCATCACCTCCTGGGAAATTAAAGGGGAAGATATGGAGGCAGTGACAGATTTTACTTTCTTGGGCTCCATGATCACTGCAGATGGAGACAGCAGCCACGAAATTAAAAGATGCCTGCTTCTTGGGAGGAAAGCGATGACAAACCTTGACAGCATCTTAAAAAGCAGAGACATCACCTTGCCAACAAAAGTCCGAATAGTCAAAGCTATGGTCTTTCCTGTAGTGATGTATGGAAGTGAGAGCTGGACCATAAAGAAAGCAGACCACCGAAGAATTGATGCCTTTGAATTGTGGTGCTGGAGGAGGCTCTTGAGAATCCCCTGGACTGCAAGGAGAACAAACCTATCCATTCTAAAGGAAATCAACCCTGAGTGCTCACTGGAAGGGCAGATCCTAAAGCTGAGGCTCCAATACTTTGGCCATCTCATGAGAAGAGAAGACTCCTTGGAAAAGACCCTGATGTTAGGAAAGTGGGAAGGCAAGAGGAGAAGGGGACGACAGAGGACGAGATGGTTGGACAGGGCCACCGAAGCGACCAACATGAATTTGACCCAACTCCGGGAGGCAGTGGAAGACAGGAGGGCCTGGCGTGCTTTGGTCCATGGGGTTATGAAGAGTCGGACACGACTAAATGACTAAACGATGACAACGACGATGAAACAGGCTAAAGATTCACTAAATACCTTTAATTGGCCTTCATTATATTTTAAGGTTAAGATGCAATGCATATGTGATATTCGGCCTGGGATGAGATACACTGGGAAGAGTTGGGGGGGGGGTTCCTTTCAAATTGGTATTTAAGGATTTTGGCAAGCCTTTGATTCCGAGTCCAAATTCTGAGCCGAAGTCTTTGGGTCTAAGTTCAAAGCCCCAAGTCCCTATTAAAAACAAGCCCCTTTCCCCCCAGAGAAAGGATAGATGGGTGAGTTCCGAGCCAATAATTGCTGCAGCCGATTAGTGTTGGTTAAAAAGTCAATTCCGAGTCATTGGGGGAAAAAAACCTTGAGTCCAGTTTGAGTCCTGGGTGCGACTTAAGCCTGATTTGACAGCAAGTCTCGCAACTCGATTCCCCAACCCTGGTATTTGTACACTTTACTTAAACTGGACTTCAGTCTTTCTGACAGATGTGCCTTGATCAAGCAGGAAGAAGGTCGTGACTGTACAGTGTTTTCCCTTCTACGAACACATCGCCCATTATATCCCACAGTGGTCAGCCACAAAAGAGACCGATCAGTCCAGGGTGAGGCAGAATGCTGCTGGCTTTCTTGCCCTGTGTGTCCCATTGCATCGGAGGTTCCTCTTACCGTCCATAGCTTACCAACTGGTATGGTATTCTGCAGGCATACACATCTCTTCTCCTCATGCAAATTCTCCCTTTTTATTTATTTATTTATTTGCAAGATTTGTTTTAACTGGAAAGATATCTTCACATTCCTCTGCAGTATACTCGTTTGGTGCCACTTAAGGCTCCACCTCAAGATGACCATTCCACGTTGGGTGGCTTTCTATAGCAATGGTCCCCAACCTTGGGTCTCCAGATGTTCTTGGACTGTAAGTCCCAGAAGCCTTCACCACTAGCTATGCTGACAAGGGCTTCTGGGAGTTGCAGTCCAAGAATGTCTAGAGACCCAACCATTGCTCTACGGGATCTGTAGACCAGGGAGGGACTCTGAATTCACGTTCGGCAGCGTCTGGTTCCCTGGGATGTCAAGACCAAGTGGTGTAATAGAGGAAGGGCAAGTCAAGTCTGAGAAGGAAGCAAGGACTTTTTAATAAACCTTTTTAGAAAAAAGAAAGCAAGGGTAGTTTGCACAGGAGGTGATGGAGGGTGGGAAATGCAGGGGTAAACCTGGAGCACCCACAATATCCTGGCCAATATCATTATGGACAGCATATCAAGAAAGAAATGATAAATCTGTGGAAGCTTAGATATAGTCTAGATTTATCCATTGTATAAGTGGCTCAAGCTATCTAGAAGGATTCATGGACGATTTGTAATTTGACTGCTATATAGGATATCTAGAGCTTGGAAAGTACTTAAAAAAATAATTCATTGTGGAACTCATTACAGAGCCCCCACACCATCTCATTATCAAATCTATTATCTCTAATATTTTATTCTTCTTTCTTTTCCATTTTTTCCATTAAGTCTTAGAACTGGAGAGCTGGAAGGGACTCTATGATAGGTTCCTTTTCCATTCGGGGGCATGTGTGCATGTTCACAGAATTAGAGAGCCTTTTAAGATTGATAAACCCATGCAAATGACCTCTGGAAAGTTTTTTTTAAGTAACTTGAAAAATAACTAGAAAACTCTGCTACATCAAGAAGCCCCAAATCTTAACATTATTTCTGCAAACAGCAACCACCACCACCACCACTTTTGAACTGCAAATCTGGAATGGACTCTATGGGTCATCTTGTCCAGCCTCTGTCAAGGAGGCATAGAGGGGGAATTGAACTCCCAACCTCCGGCTCCAAAGCCAGAGACATAAGCCACACCATGTTACTTCTCAAATGTGCCTTCATTATGTCATCACAACACCAGCAACAAAAGTAGCTTCTCACAGTTAACTATGTTCCTTGTAACTCATTAAAGTACTGCAAAGAACTGGAGTTAAACTCAACATGGTTAGTAGCCTTATTGTTGTCTTTCATTCTGGTTTTACATAGGAAGGTACTAAATGGCAGAAATCTCATAAATCGTTGCTCTTCAGAAGAGGAAGCTAGAGGGGATTGGAAGGCATGCATGATGGATGCACTGTCTTTAATGCACTCACGTCTTTCCTAAGGGATTGAGAGTTTGAATTTAGCTAAAAAAAAGAACAAACTGATTCTCGGTGGATTGCATTAAATGTTCATAAGCAACAAGGACTTGGACCAGTTACTTGAAGATTGAACGTTATTCCAGTTACCTATGGGCATCACCAATATTCTAAAGAAGGTGCTGGATTGCTTTACATTACTTTTAAGGTACAACACCTCTCTGCTCCTGTTATCAAAGTCTCTCACAGTCAGAATATCAAGGTCAAAAATACATAAGAGCTCTTAAACATTATAACACCCCTTGGTAGTTTGTGGTGATCAATCACAGCTGACATTTATCCCTTAAGGGGTTAATTCCAGTATGAAATCAGATAATGTCAGTGATGTGGTGACATCTGGGTATCAAGGTATACTGTAAGTCTTTAAAACCATTGTTTCACTAATAGTGAAATGAGTCTTCCTCTACACGTATTCCAGTTCGGTCCACTTTAGTTCACTGTCCTAAAACACTGTAATATTTGTACGTTCCATTTATTGTATTACTGTTTCCAGTTGACCTTGGTTCATTTTTTCCCCCACATTCCATGTTCCAATTGTATATGTTGTGCAGCATTGCTTTCATTTCTGTGCATGTCAGCCACTAGACGTCCTTTCTGTTTTAATCTAGTTGTGTCAGCAACAGCAGTACTCATATTTGTATTTTGCTTTTCCCTAATAGTTGACTGAGGTGCTTTCTGACCTGGGCATCTCATCTTCCTGCACTATCTCATTTCATTTTGGTCTGTCTTATCATAAGGTATTCCTGGTAAGGAAAGTTCAGCATCGAAAGATTACCATTGCTACCTTCTGCACAGGACTAATGCAAGTTAGCTTGAGTGTCACACCCATATGCCCTTCAGCTACCACTGGTGCTCAATAGCTGCCAAGAAGAGGGTGGATGCATCTTAGTCTGATGTTTCAGCTGTCACCATTCCACTTTGGGTGACCTTGCTAGGAGGCTCATCATGGTGTCTGGCCTCCTCACTGCATTCTGAGTTCTTCTAGTTTTCCATAAAAGCAAGGGAGTACCATTACAGTTTCTTCCCCCGCCACAAATTAATGAGAAATAGTGGCAAACAAGGAAATAGCCGGGTTTTAGCTGGTAATTTTTTCTCTACCATTGTTTTAGTGAGCCCATATTTTCATATTTAAAATGATTTTCTATCCTTGGTAGAACAATTCTACTGTTGAGCTGAATGCACAGAAAATGTCTGCGTGTACACATGAACACAGAGAATCAGTGACTGGTGACAGACTGGGAAGTGCCTAGAATATTTCCAGTTCCCAGGTGGATCTGTTATAACTAGAGATGGGCACAAACTGGGGAAATAAGGAATTCGGGTGATTCATGGTTACCCATGAACCGTGAACCACAAACCACCCATGAAGCCTGCCACCCCCCCAAAAAAGTTTATAATATTTTTTTTCTGGTTTGTGTCGGGGGTAGGGGAAGCGAATGCCTCTACTCCCTCCGCCACCTGCCTCCACCTCTCATCGCCTCCCTTGCGCCTCCTCCTCTTCATCCTCCACCACTGCCATCTTTCAAAACAGCAGTCTGGCTTCCCTTCTGGAAGCCAGGTCACCTGTCTTTGCACCTGGTCACACTATAGCCCGGCCACTCTCTCTAAAGACTGTGGCAATGGGGCACAAAGAGGAGGAGGCAGCAGCAGGACATGGTAGGGAGGTGACTGAGGAAGCCAGAAGGGGCCATGAGGGGCAGCCATTTTGCCAAAAACGGAGCACTGAGCAGGGAAAAAAAGTTTCATTTGGTTTTGGCAAAACAGGATACCCAAACCAAACTACAAGCCAGCCCAGTTTGTGTCCCTCCCCCTCCCCCAGTTTGTAGCTTGGCTCATGCCCATCTCTAGTTTATAACTATTGCTGCCATATAGACAATCAGCAAATCTCTCACAGAAGTTGGCATCACTCACATGTGTAAGACAAACCAGATAGAGGGACACGTCTCCACACCTCTCACCTGTATGCACAGAACTGTTTATTTGGTTGGTTGATCGCCAATTATTACGTTTCCATTCCATTTTTCGTCCATTAAGCATACATGGGCCTCCTCACATTATTATCACAACAACCCTGTGAGGTATGTTAGGCTGACTTTGGGCGGCTGTCCTGAGAGCACCAACGAGGTTCATGGCTAAGTGGTGGCTGAAACTTGGATCTCCCAAACCACAATCCGATGCCTCAGCCACACTGGCTCCTGTGTAGATGCAAAGAGTGGCTGGTGTTTAGAAACCTACATGTTGAAAAATCTTTAATGCGCTAGGCTTCCATTGAAGCAAAAGTTGCTAATATACTGTCCCATAGTGCTTAAAGCACTGTCTGTCCAGTTTACAATATATATATATATTTTAACTATGCAGGCTGAACATTATCCCCACCCCACCCCAGCAAGCTGGCCTCTCAGTTTACCAACCTTGGAAAGATGGAAGGCTGAGTCAACCTTGAGCCAAAGCTCCAGACTGAACTCATGTCATGAGCAGAGTCTTCACTGCAGTACTGCAGTTTAAACCCTGTGCCATGGGGCTTGGCAGTGTGGCTGATCCTTATAACCCATTGATTACATTCCAGCTGGATACTTCCCGCCTTGCCACATTAGTACGACATCCCATTCTTAACCTTTAGCTGCAGGTGTGGCATGACTGGGCCAGGGTTTGTTCACCATCCAGTTCATAAGATCCCATGTTACCCAGCATCGGCAGGCTAAATTGCACCGTTCTCTTTTCTCTACCTCCCCCGCCCTTTACTCCTTGACAACATGGAATATTATGTAAATCAAAGGTAACAGTCTGTTCCCGGAGATGCCGAGGAAGGATGGGGTGTAAGAAATCACCAGGCATTCTCTGATAATGGAGGCTCAATCAACCCAGCAACTCCATCAATGGCCTCAGGATGGTGGCCTGATTGACAGCCGGCAGATGGTGGAGGAATGAGGTTGTCAGTGGAGCTGCTGATTGCCCTTGAGTTGTTTGTAATGACAGAAAAACAAAGAAGGGCTGCCCAGGGTGAGCTCTTGTTTTACAAGCAAGGCAGGAGACGTAACACCCACCGTTCCTTGCGTAAGTGCTTGGCCCACGTGGCAACTCTGGGAAAGGAAATGGCTCTCCGGATATCCATGCAACGTTAATCAAAGCCATGAGCCTCTTTTGCATTTGAAAGAGAGGTGCCATTGTCGAATTGCGAGCCGGTGCTCAGAAGGATGAGCTCTCCTGCTGGAAATGTCCAGCTGAAGCCTCAGGTTTCATCAATAAATCCAGGGGATGTAGTCAAGACCCCTATTTTTTTTTCTCCCGGAAGAAAACCCAATCTTTGAAGGATTATTACAATTCCGATGCAAAAATGGGATCTTTCCTATACAAAATTCTCCATACTCAAAAAAAAAAAGGGGGGGCTTTGAGTGGCATTGAATTTGGCAGTTTCTCATGCAGTAGAATGGGGGGGGGTAGAGAAACAAGACTGGGACCTCATTTCCCCAGGAAGCCAGGAAACCTCACTAGAATCTCAGCAAGGAGTCTTGATGTGGTGACAAGAATTTTTTTTTCTGAGCATACTCCATCCCTACCTATCAGCAATGCAATTCTTTTTTTATTTGGATTTATTGCAGAAAAAAAAGTAAAAAACAAAAAAAACTTACAACCGGGCTTTCTTTTTGACCTTGATGGTCTCGAAATATTAATCACATATGTCCATTCAATTATTTTAAAATAAGTTCCTTAAGTGTTACAAAATGGGGGAGAGGAAATATTTAATTAAGCAAGATGTTCCATGGCCAATCCAAGTAAAATTAAGTCATGCTAATGTGCTCAGCAGATTTAATTATTTGTAAATATGGTTAATGAATATTGCTCTGGGTAGACATTTTATAACCATAAATGTTTTACTGTCATGGTGTGTGTGTGTGTGTGTGTGTTTTAGAAAACAGCCCAGAGTGTGCATAGATGTGAAGTCTTAATTTCTAAGTCCCTTCTACTATCCAGTCTTCTCATGAAAGAGGTCCATTAGCTGGCTTGAATAGCTCTGTGGTTTAGGCATTTTCTCCTGGAGAGACAGTGTTCGTCATTCAGCATTCCTAATCTAGACTTAAATTTTTCTTTGATTCCCTGGATCTTCTGGAAGAGATCTCCTGTTTTTCTCCTCTTGTTGCTGTCCTCTGCTTCTTTCAACTGGTTATTTTAATAGCTTTTTTTTGTCTCTACATTACAGTCACTGAAAAACCACATTCAGAGTTTTGATTCTATCTTTGTTGCCTTCTACTTTTGCCTGTTCTTTACAATTTTGAATGTTTCTCCCATCATCCATCTAAGATTTTCTTTTCTACTACAGGGTCAGCCCAGAATATGCATAGATGTGAAGTCTTAATTCCAACGTCCCTTCTACTACTCAGTCTACTCACGAAAGGTTTGCATTAGCTGGCTGGATAGTTCAGTGGCTTAGGTGGGTCGGGAATTCAATACCCCACTTTGCCACCTGTGTGGCCTTGTGAGAGCTACACAGTCCCAGGATACCCTCGGAAGAAGGAAACTGAGTTATACCAGATCCGAAAGTCCTTGTGCACAGGGGAGATGGCCCAATGGTAGACCCAAGCAAGAGTAAGGATAAAAAAAAGGGCTGACATTAATTTCAGCCGTGTCTGACTCTAGGCGGCGGTGCTCATCTCCGTTTCCAACACATAGAGCCAGCGTTTGTCCACAGACAATTCTCCATGGTCACGTGGACAGCACGACTAGACATGGAACACTATTTACCTTCCCACCGAGGTGGTACCTATTTATCTACTCGCATTTTTAAATGCTTTCGAACAGCTAGGTTGGCAGGAGCTGGAACAAGCGACGGGGGCTCACTCCATCGCATGGATTTGATCTTACGACTGCTGGTTTTCTGACCTTTCAGCACAGAGGCTTTTGTGGTTTAACCCACAGCGCCACCGCCACGTCCTTATTTGGGATTACACGCAAGAGTAATCCCAAGTAATTTCCAAAGTTCCTAAACTGGGAAAGGTTTTGTATTCAGCACAGTTTCAGCTGGCACAGTATTAACGCAGTCAGCCGTTGACCATTTCAGCACACTGTCACAGCTTCCTTCTGGAACTCCTGTGAACTAAATACTTTACCAAGCTGTTTTTACCTGCCTAAATGTCTCACACGCAGCTCCTTCTGCTCAACATGGGAATAAAAAAATATTGACTCGCCTGATAGATATTTTCACAACGCTTACCCCAGTGATATACACGAAGCCTTCCAAACATTCAAACCCAACTTAAATACATGCTAAAGGAGTATTATTATCATCTCATTACCAATCGTGTGACGAGCCAACTGATAAGATATCAGAACGTCACCCCAAAGTGGCTGGCGCTGTCTCTGGTAAACCATGCTGTGCAGAGAGAGGATTCAAAGGGAAAGCAGTGCCACTTTGTAATGCTGATATTTTGCTGAGTTATTTATTTTGAGACAAAAAAAAAATCCCACAGAAATATTCAGAGCTCTCTCAGAATGAATAAGGATTTACTACTCTCGTTGAAACGATGGTAATAAAACCAAGCAGAAGAATGCGGTGGAAAATATATGTAAATATTGAATTATAGAATGTGTGAAAATTCAGCCTTTACTATGATATTTACATTATACTTTTTGAATAACATATATTTTACTTATCCGCCCAAGAAAATACCTGTGATTTTTTTTTCCAAGTAGATCCAACTGAATGATTTTTATGTGTTGCATCTCTACGTTTCTCTGTAAGTTCTCCATACAAAAGAACAGAAACTAGTATAAATTTATACACCTCAAATACAGGGATCCTCAGCATGTTTATGAGCAAACAAGTAAACAAGCATGTTCTGCTCTGTTCTGGTATTTGCTTCTAGGTCAGAAGTATATGTTGTACACCACCAAGAGTGACCATTTTCAAAGGGTGGCCTAGAAGTTGAATGAATGAATGAATGAATGAATGAATGAATGAATGAATGAATGAATGAATGAATGAATGAATATGGAATTACTGCTTAAATATTTTTGCTTATTACTTTTGCTTATGCCTACAGTGGTTGCACTCTTCCAAAATATGAAACAGGAGGAAAATCATGCTAAAAAGGATATCACTTATGCCACAGTGTGTGTTTCTATATTCATTTCGGGATGTTTTGAGAGCCAAAAATAGCAACACAAAATTTGAAGCAGTTCAGATCAAAAGGCCAACTGCCTTCTGAACCACACTTTAGCTCAAAAGTTGGAAACCAGATCTGGTTGGTTCCAGATGCCTCTATTATTCAGACAACTAAGTATGGATCAAATAATTAAAGAATTGTAGAGTTTATATATATATAAACTGCCAACCAGTTTATATATATAAATAATCCTCAGCTATTGAATGGAGAAATCCATACTCAACAGTCCACATGAAACAGGTCTATCTCTACGCTCCAACTGCCTGCATAAGCCTGCATAAGCTTTGCACCCCAAAGGTGATAAGAAATTTGTGACCTCCTTCCGAGGTCCTAGTGTACCGGCAGAATCTCAGGCTCTAACCTGTTGTCTGCAATTCAGGACCAAGTTTATGCATTTAAAAACGGAAAGGCCTAGATTAGCCATGTAAAGGAAAGAGTATCTTCATACATTTGTTTCTCACCACTTCCAGGTAGCTGGAACAAATGTCCTCATTTATTGCCAAAATGTTGTGATAACAAGGACTTTGAATAATTAGGATGTTGGTTGACCGGGCAGCTCATTCCGAGAGCTGTAGTACAAAAAAAGTAACTTTTCCAAGCTCTGAGTTCCAAAGGAAATAAAAGCATTAGAACTTCATTTTGAAAGCATTCCCAGCTTAATTTTGCCATTTTGGATCAATACCGAGGGATTTGCAACCTACTATGTGGCAATATGAGCATTTCTACCCCTGTCTGCTAATAAATGATTTCTAAAGGGTGGGTGTAAAAGATATCAATGGGACGAGACAGCACAGAAAACTGGGAAGGAGAGTTTCTTTCTTGAGCACATATGTGAGCCTAACTAAATCTGAACTGGTGCCTGAGAAATGTTTGCCAATTAAAAAAGCAAGTCCTACAACACAATCAAAAGATGATATGTATCATATGGCCTTCTGGCTGTTGGGAACGTGTTTGCTTTGCATAACTGAATATATTTGCGCTACCTAGAATGTATAGAGGAGATAAGGGGAGAAGGCCTGTGTTTTCTGTGAACATCGAATTGCACAAGTGTGCCATTTTCCATACTTGCATTCTACTGAGTGCTACAAGCTTTTGAGAGGCAAAGGGGCTTCGGGGGAGGGAGGTGGGAGGGGAGACCACGTGGCCCCGTGGCTGCTTATAGCATGTGTCCTTCTTTTGTGGCTTTCAATGTAGTTTCAAAGGCCATGTGCAAGCTGCAGAAGATTCAGATCTTCACTCTTCAGATGCCTGGAAGGGCAATCTGCATGTTCTGCACCTTACTAGATATGCCACCTCTGGAGCTAAAAGACATGGCTGTGCATATATATCACCTAGATGTTGCCATTATACAGAGCGGGCCATTTCTTTTTTATTATTATTATTTATTTTTATAAAATACCTACTACAGAAAAAAAACTATATACATTCAAAACAAAACTATACAATACCATACAATTACCCTTGTGCACCCATCACCTTCAGGACTAGCATTACGCTTCTTTCCATCCATTTTCTCTCCAAAATTTCATTGTTTCTTCCCTCGGTGTATACCCCCTCCCTCTCTGAATACATTCCATATTTTCTTAAAATCGGTATTTTTCTTTTGGTCTCTACTTATTTTCATATCACATGTCAGTTTATCATTAATTGCAATATCCCATAATTCTGTATACCATTCCTCCAAGTTAACTTGATTTTCATTTTTCCAGTTCCTTGCAATAATTATCTTTGAACAGCGCGAGCCATTTCTTCAGTGCTGGGTTCTGCTAGGGAGTGTCATCCTTGGAGCCAAGGTACTATGTTGAGACTAGTCTGCAAAATTGTCTGTGCTACAGGGTGGGTGATTTCTCCAAATTGTCTTCCCATTGCCCCTTGACTGCACATCTAAGGAGCAATGTGGCTCTTCTGCTTCTGCTCCGTGTCGGGACTGGGCGTACTGGTGCCTTTTGGCAGTGGCTGCCTCCTCCTCCTCCTCCTCTGTAGGGTAAGTAGTTGGAGAAAACCACACACTGCTTCCTTCCTCAGGCAGCAGAAAAGCTTCAGAAATGGGAAGAGGAAGAGATAGAGTGCAGCTGCAGAGAGGAAAGGAGGAGGAGTTGGGGAAAGAAGAAGAAGAAGTGGTGGCATATGAAGGGAAATAAAATATATGGGCTCACTCTGGCCATGCCCATTGCTAGCTTAAGTCCCAGTTTCCAATGGCATGCAGCCAGTCCTCAGTATGCTATATCTCAAGCAAAAGCAAAGCAAAGCATGCTGCTTATATACTACTCCATAGCACGTAAAGCACTCTGGCAGTTTACAAGTTAATTATGCAGGCTATACATTGCCCCCCTCCCCTCGTGAGGTGGGTACTCATTTTACCAACCTCGGAAGGATAGAACACTGAGTAAGCCTTGAGCCGGCTACCTGGGATTGAACCCCAAGGTCATAAACACAGTTTTGGCTGCAGGACAGCAGTTTAACCAGTGCACCATGAGGCTCAGCCTGAAGGATATTGACTCTCACCATTTCAAAAGCATAGATGTTTTCACCCAGTGTTGGTCCATCAATGGAGAAGTGAAAGGGTTCCAGCAGGACTTAAGTGCAATGGACCTTCGACTTATAGACGGCTTGACTTACAGACTTTTCGAGTTACAGACTTCTCTGGCCGCAAAATTTAGGTTCGACTTGCAGGCAGAGAATCGACCTACAGACTGGGGGTGGGGGAACCTAAATGGAACAAAAACGTCCGGTTACGGATTAATCGGTTTTCAATGCATTGTAGGTCAATGGAGACTCGACCTACAGACTTTTCGACCTGCAGCCAGCGTTCCAATACGGATTAATTCCCTAAATCGAGGGTCCGCTGTAGGTGGCACTATTCCCACACGAAATTAGCCACAAGCATTTGGACAAAGCTCTGGGGCATCCTACTCTTGAGGAGACCCCCTACTCTTAGAGAGCACTTTCTCCCGAAGAGTGCGGCATCTGCCGCCTAACAACTCATTATAGCATTACAGGCTTCTGACTGGTTTGATTAATTAAAATTAAATGAAATAAAACAACCACGTGATGCAACCAGTGTCTTCTCAGTATGAACACTGAGTTGCTGGTGTCTAGGTTCCCTTTCTTGGAGCCGTGACAGACGCATTTTTTATCTTTCGTATTATTATAGTCCCGCCGTGGCTTAGAAATCATAAACATGTAGCATACAGTAAAGCAGTTCACATAACAATAAAGCAATTCAAACTGTATAAAATCATTCTTGTACATTAAAAACAATAGGAGCACAGAAATCATTCAGTACAAAAAAAAAAAAAAAAACAAGGCAGAAGTTTATTCTACCGCCAAAACCCAGATGAATAAGAAAGCAGCTCTCGTGAAACTAGAAAGGGAGGGACCCAAATGAACCATTCCAAGAAGGGTGGTCCAGAAGCTGGATGCCTCCCGAGCAAAACTCCTGGCTTCATTTGTGATTCCAGTTTTTCCATTGTGGGGGAAAAAATGAAGGTATTGATTGTGTTATGAAGTTCTCTGCATCCCTTCCCACAGGGAAATAGATGCGATGAGAGTGCACATGTATGTTTTGTGTGTTTAAGGAGAAGAAGAGCTCCCCCCCCCCCGAGCCTCTATAGCTGGGAAGAAATACTCCTAGCTCTGGAAACAAAATTAAGTCTAACAAAATCCATTTCTTTTATTGCTGTATTCATTCCTCTACAGCACATGTTAACCAAATCCAAGTCCTACTGCAGTCAATCTATTGCTGTTTGCTAATGTGGGGGGACATATTGAGAAGCTTATTGGCAAGCCTATAGCCACGCAGAACTCTTAAAATCTTTTTTTTAAAAGAAAGAAAGAAATAGGAAAATCAAAATGTCAGCTTGGGGATTCAGGAAGAGACCCTTCTGTTCATCAGGAAAAGTTAAAGGTTTGGTAAAACTCATAAGGGTGATGAAGTCTGCACTACCGAAAATGTCATCACAGTCATTTCCCCAATACTTTAGAAGTCTGTTGTGCCGATTTAGTTGAACTGACATAAGCTGAGGAAGCTCAGGATCACATGGGGCAATAGATCGCCTTTTGGATCACTCCATTTCGGACAAAAAGTACATGTGCACTCCCATCCTTTGAGTTCTCTGTACGAAGGGAGGCAGAGAAATGCATACCAAAATGAATCTGGTTGTTTCCCAACAGTCACACAACATCCAGTATGATCCCCATACACAACTTTAATGTTGACAATGAAGAAATTGAAATACAGTGATGCCTCGCAAGACGAAATTGATTATTTCCGCAAGTTGTGTCGTATTGCGAAAATTTCATCTTGTGACGTTTGTTCGATTTAAAACAAACAAAAAAAGGGAAAAATTCGTCTTGCGAGTCACCAAAAAAATAGCGCAAAACGCTTTCATCTTGCGAGTTTTTCGTTGCGTGAGGCATTCGTCTTGCGAGGCATCACTGTAGTTGAAGATTTTTTTATGCCTTGGTTCAGTCGTCAGTCTAAATGGGGACTGCAGCCAAGAAATCAGACCAAGACTGAGATTCAGAAGGGCAGCAATGGAACAATCTAGAAAAGATCCTCAGGTATAAAGAGGTGTCACTGGAAGTCAAGACCAAGGTCGTCCACACTCTTGTATTCCCAGTCACCATGTATGAGTGTGAAAGCTGGACATTTAAGAAAGCTGACCGGGGGGGGGGGGAATCATTTGTTTGGGAGGTGGCATTGGAGGAGAGCTTTCCAGATACTCAGAAAGAAAGTCAAGTGGGTCCTAGAACAAATCAAGCCTGAACTTATCTCTGAAGGCCAAAATGTTCAAACTGAGGCTATCCTGCTCTAGGCACATCATGAAAAAGAAAGACTTTTTGGAATGCTGTGAAAGGTTCAAGGCAGCAGTGAAAGAGGAGAACCAAATATGAGACAGTGTGACTCCCTAATGGAAACCACAGGCTTGAGTTTGCAAGAGCTAAGCAGGGCTGTTGAGGACAGGAGTTTTTGGACATCACTCATGGATGGGGTCATCATAAGTCAGAGATGACTTGACAGCATCTAGCAACAAACAAGTGGCCTTCTGTGACCCATCCCTGGTGGGCTGACCAGCATCTTTGCCTCAAAGGAAGACCCAGTTTTAATTGAGTCTTGCAGAGGCAACATGAGCTCCTCGCTTGTTGTTGTGCTTCCCCTGCTTGGTCCAATGTTGTGCCGCAGTCACGAATGAGCCATCAGTGAAGGCTTCGTCTGCAAATCCTGGAACAAGAAGGAGAAACAGGGAACAGCAGATGGGTTTGGAATCAAACTCTTAAGAAGGAAAGATGGCATATTGGTAATGTCTCCAGTTAGATAAGAGCAATGAAAGGAAAAGGAGCTCCAGGACTTTCTGGGCCTAATGCTGCTGCCATTAAGACATCTGCTCATGTAATATAATTTTTAAAAAATGCTTCCCACTTCTCTAGCCTTGCTGCTGCTTAGGATTTTTTTCCAACTGGAGAAGATGGATATTGCTCGGCTCCTGATCGCAAGGTCAACGAGGGGATCTGTGCAAAGGCCTTAATTTAAAGCAGGATCAATGTGCTTTTCAGTGTCTCGAGGGTGTCCATCTGCCCCCATTTTTTGGAGAAGGGACCTCCGTTTGAAGGGCTCCCAAACAGCAACCCTCCATGTGAAAGGGTCCTCCATTTCAATGGCTGGTCTCTACAAATCCAAATTAAAGATAAGGAGACATTAGGAGGCCAAAGGAGACCATCAGGTTGCCTATCCAAGTGAGCAATGGGTGGAGATGGGGACTCAAGTCACAGGATTTGCTCTCAAGTCAGACTGAAGTCACACCAGAGACTCAACTTGGACTGGTTTTATTTTTTCAATGACTCAGATTTGACTCGTGACTCAGAACTCACCCACCTCTTTCCTTCCCCTCCCCCAGATCACTCCCAGCAAAGTAACTTTTTCCAGCCATCAGGTGTGATCTTTCCTCTGCCGTCTGGTCAACACAGATGTCAGTTTGCAGTTAGGATGCTCAAACAGGATAAATGGGGAAATTGGATCATAGTCCTCGTTATGGCAGGATGCACCTTTCTGGTGAATCAGAGACCATCTTTTCCGGCTCACTTCTCCACAATTATCCCGACAGAGAGAACAGATATCAGGCGATCTGTAGGAAAGTCCCTATATATTTCACATTGGTCATCAGATATCACAACAGATTTTAAAATGCTGCCAAACACAAGTATAATAAAGAAAAGGGACATAGTTGTCGTCAATTTTAGAGTGGAAGAAAGCCAGCATGCTCTTGGAGTTGATCCTCTGATTGAATTTGTTAGCAATAGAATAGGGTAGATTTATTCCTCTATTGACATCAATAACACAAGGACAAAGAAGAATTTAATTATGTCTTGCTTTGATAATGGGGGACAATCAGACTTTCCTCATCTGGTAATCCCTAAATATGTGGGACTACAAATCCCACTTCCTGATCTGTATTGTGTGGGGATCCTGTAAAATGGAACCTAAAACATCTGGACAGCACCACATTGCAGAGCGAATGACCGTTAGCCTCTTTGCCGTCAGGCAAAACTATCATTCCTGGTGACTCCCCTGATTCAGCACTAACACAGCTGAGGAAAGTTACAAACCCTGGCTTTGTGGCCAGACTTTGAGCACTTAATTCCTCAACGTTGTGACTTGTAGCCCTATTCAACTGCATAAAAATTAAGAGAGGTGCATATTTTTCCTGAAGGGTCCAGAAGAATTATCTGTGCATGTCTGGCAAGCAGATTCAATAGGGTTTTCCTTATATTGGAAATCTCTGTAGTTATTCAGTTTGGTTTTGGAATGTTACCGAAATTCGCAGATCACATATTCAGGATGGGCAGAGCTTGCAGTTTAGAAACATTTCAATGTAAGAAAAAAAAAGAGGAAAACTCATGTTCATCCCTAGTTCAAAATTCATCCCTAGTCCAAAAACATAATTTAAGGTATACAGAATACTAATTTAATCCAACAAAAAGTATATTTGTTACCTATGGTTGCGGTTACATGAGCCAAATGTTGCCTTCCTATCCCTCATTGAGTTTATATCATAAATTAGTAGTCACATGACACACGGCCATTAGCGAATCATTGACCTGGCAAGCATGCTAACTGTGGGTCATTTCTTGCTCAACCAGAGACTTCTAATTTTTGGCTGTGAATCTTTTAAATACAGCAGTACCTCGGTTTGCGAAACCGAAGTGACATTATTTGTACAGAAATTTTGCAAACCGAAATGCCAATTGCACTATGAAAGGGGCGGTGCTATAGGCACAATGCACCCTGGGAAAACCCTTTTGTAGTGTGGGAAAAAAAGAAAACAACGTAAACCAGGGCTTTATTTCTTATGGATTTTGGTTCGTAAACTGAAAATTACATAAACTCAGGCGTTCGGAAACCGAGGTACTGTACCATGTGACCACAAAGCATGACAGGAACACAATTAAAAGTCGCATAACCAGAGAGGGACATTTTTCTGGTGTGACTGTGGCCTATGTTGTTGTTTTTACAGAAACAATTATTAGTTTTGGGGTACCTTGAAAACCAACAGGCTTTTCCATTGACATAAGCTGTCATGAACTGTAGCCCTTCCTCAGTTTCAGCCAAGAAAAAATGGCAGGCAGCAGGGAAGACTATGTAAATAATCCTTCTAATTCTCTGAATTTGCTATTGGATGAAAAACGTTATGGGTCACAGTTGTGAAGAGATAGCCCTCATGAAACAATAGCTCAGATATGTGGCTAATTGCTAGCAGCAATGTCTCCTTTGGAGCCTTTGAGCAAAAATCAGCTCTGAACTGCGGAGCTTTTGATGCAGTTCTTATTCATTCTTTCCTCATTTATAAGACAAATAATTTTGAAGATGTATCTAAAATTACTTTACAACCTTTTAATCACTGGAAACTGTGTATAATTACTCTACCTGCTCTCAGGTGCCAAGAGATGCTGTGAAATACTTGGCTGCTCAACATGTGTGGAGGAAATGCTTCAATCCTAGATTAATTAAAGATTTTTTCCCCTCTCCCTATTCCTGTCCATTAACAACCCCCATGCTTTTGCTGTGGATGGTCATTATTACAGACAGAAATAGGAACATAAATTTTTGGAAAATGAAAATGTCAGCCAAAGGAACAGTCTATCATACTGTGTGGTGATGCAGTCAGAGTTTTGCATCTCTCTTCCCCTCAAGTGCCACCCCTCCAAAATACTTTGACATGGTGTTGGAGCAATTGTCATAAAGACAGTAAATTTCTCTCTTTAATTCCATGACATCTGCCTTCACACCAGGCATGTAAATTGCGACTTGGGTTCATCTTCACATGTCAAATTAGGTAACAAATTTCTTTTCTTCACATCAAAAACTAGCGAGACATTTTGCTTTGCTTTGCTCTGCTTTGCTGGTAAAATTTTGTACATTTTAAAGACCGGTGATGATTGCTCATTTCTGTAAAATGCTCCAAACGGACTTTTAAAACCCAGTAACTCTTGCTTCGCTGCATGGTCTAGTCAAACTAGTAGCATTGAATGGGGTGTTCATGTCTTTTCAGTCATTTTCCTGTTCTTTTCTGGCTACTGTATGTGTGCTTAGGTTCACAGTGGGAAGATGACAGTATTCATAGGGAGAGAGAGGAGAGCTTTACACAGATTTTGTGTGAGTTGTGGAAACTGAAAGGGAAAGATATTGGACATCTTGATCCAATGCTAGAATTAAGATGTCTCAAGGGGAGGGTGAAGAATCCTTGACGTGCTATCTCATTATGCCAAGACATCTAATGTCACTTAGAAGCACATTACTGCAAAGCAAAGCAAAGTGTGATGGTTATATACCACCCCATAGTACTTAGAGCATTCTTTGGGCTTTTTAAAATTTAATTATGCAGGCTACACACTGCCCCACCTGCCCCAGCGAACTGGATATTCAGTATTCATATTGACCTTGGAAAGATGGAAGGCAGAGTAAACCCTGAGTCCACTGGGACTGAACTCGGGTATTGAGCAGAGTGTTGACTGCAGTACTGCAGTTTAACTACTGCACCACAAGGATTCTATATCATAACAGTTCTTCACATCTCTCTCTCATCCCCCTAGCCCAAGCATAGCATATTCCAGACATATATGGCTGAAGCAGATCTTTATTGTTAAATTAAGAATGGCTCTACTCATAGGAGGCATAGTGGAGAACTGGACCGCCAGCCTCAGCCTAACTGACTGAGCTATCCAGACAGCTAGCACTATCAGTAATTCACAGTTAAATGTTGGCAATACCATATAGACAATGTTTTGGACTGCAGTTTTAAATGAATTTATTTAGTTCTCATTTCCAGATTCACATGTGGATCAAAAATATTATCCTTGTGTACTTATCCAAATTTCACAGTGTGCTTCTTGCAAAGATTGGCAGGAATGTTAGTCAATTTTGCATTTAAAATATATGTGGTGGGGGGAAACACATGAGCATTGTCATGCTTTTAAAAAAATGAAATCAAGCTTCCTTTTCCTCATAGTTCCTAAAATCAGAAAAGTGGCTTCAGAAGTTTCCGGTTCATCTAAAGGGGCAATTTCTACAAGAGTTCTACTCTTCAGTTGGCAGATTTCTCTCTGCATTTGGGGAGGGAGAGATGATATACACAGCTCCGAATGTCTTAACTGCAGGAGTGTCGATTTACCCTATGGAAAGATTTAGTCTTTAATTATGTATTTTAGGCAAAATATATTTTAATGCCACTTAAAATGTATGTTTTAAAAGGAATTTAGGGCGATCAAAGTGAAATGGAGACAGAATAGGGAGGAATTATGGGTAAAAACTTGTAAAAGTGACATGAACCAGGAATTTATTTATTTTTTCATTCTTATTGCAGGTTCTTCTCTTTTTTGGGGGGGGGCTCCATCTGAAAAAGCTCATTGACCCTCCCAAGCTTTCTGAATGCTTTGCAGAATAAGCTTTTAATAAATAACACGCTCAACATCTTTTGCATTCTATGTCCCCTTAATATGTGGTCTGAACTCTCTCATGGCGTTCAAATCTAGGTAGAATACATACCTTCTTAATTTAACTTTTACTGCTTAATGAATTTAGTGTTTAGGTAATAAGCTTCAGTCATGTTTCAGCTGTTGATTAGTTTTATTAGCTAAAGCACCTTTTGATGCATGGCTTGAAAGGTGCTATAAAGATAGTCTATGGTATGGCTGTGCAGCTATAAGAGAAGTTACATTGCTTGCATATTCATTAAATCATTAAGTAATAAAATGATATGGAAAGAGATATAGTTATGATGAATAATCCCCCCAGGGAGCAAATCTTCACTTTGGGTATTGTTGTTCATTTACTTCATTAGAGAGACAGAGATCAAATGCAAATTTTCAACCATTTCCCCTTTTCACAGCAAGGAAACTGACAAGATAAAAAGGCGTTGCAGAGCACAACGCACACCTTTCAAAGATCTTGTTGCCAAAGGTGATGCATTTGGGTACTCAGTTGAAGGTCGAGATAAATACACATTTTAACTTTGGATTCATATTTTTAAAAAGAAGGGAACATTGACAGTCCATACGTCTGTTTGCCTGGTGCTCGATACAAACATTCCTATCGCTGTGCACAAGGCCTGTTTGCAATGATACAAAGCAGATCCCCAATTTTTTTCATCTTATTCAGGCAAACAATGCAATATGAACTCATGTTCAAAAGATCATCCATAAAAGTGTGTTTTGTCTGCACACATATCTAGAATTATGTTCTTACCTGCTACTTTATCGTAATAAGGTCTCCACATTTGAAAAAAATGAAGTGGTCAGTTAATGTGGCCAGTTACAAGAACCATGCGATATGTCCATGAATAAATAAAATATTGCCCTCTAATTGACTTGAAAGAGGAAGTAGAAATGGGAGGTGGAGGGAGACATCCTGGAAAAATAGGTCGCAAATGTAGAAAAGCCATACACAAGTTGATCTGTGGATAATTAGACTTAAGTCGTTTCAACACTAGCGCCCTTTAGTGCTGCTATAGCACGATGTTTTCAGTGATCAGCTGGAACAGAAATTAACATTCTGGTTCGGCATGGCTATATTATCCAGAAATGCCATACAGCCATAGTCACCATATTATCCATTATGTTTACTTACAGGTCAGTCTTATTTAGCAAATGTCTCCTGCCACATAAGTTAAATTCTTTTGGCTGCTTGGAGATGCGGCCCCTTTAATTAGTTCCTGTTCACTGTTCCTGGGGTATTTATTAATGGTAAAGAACTTCTCATTTAGTGTCATAAAAATGAAAAGTTCTTCAGTTATGGGTTTCCTGGTTATATTTTTCTTAATAACAAAAAAATTTTTCTCCAAAGGCTATTTCACTATAAAATAAAGGAAAGAACATAAGGAAAAGAAAGTAACAATTAAAGTCTCTTACTCCTTTAAGGAGAAGGGAAATGGGGAAGTGTCTGCCACACTGAACAGGAATCTATATGAGAAGTATAAACAGCAAGCAGGAAGCGTTGTCAGGACAGTCACGGCCCCCTTTAAAAACCTCAGTGGAGGTTTGCCTGTTCACATTAAGAGGAAATTGTCTAACTTCTGTTGAGGTCAGATGTTTAAAAGTTTCCTTCTAGGCCAGTGAGTGAAATGCATTTGTTGCCCTAGTTTAGCTAGCAAAATGTCCCGGTTAGATCCGGTGTGAAGAAGCAGAAGTATGTCTATAAAAATATATACTAGAAGAATGCTAGGATTATTTTAGAGGAAGCCACTAACAGACTTCATTACTGCAATATGAACTGGATGAACACATCGGAAGGACTCCACATATCCATTCATTGCTATTTGACCCACCCTTGGTGGACCATTTGGCTCTCCTCCACAATTTCATGATAGCGTGTTTACCATGCACAGTTCTACAAATTATTTATTACTGATCGCTTTCCTTTTGTTTTCCTTTCAGTATGATCCAGGAAGCTGAAACTGGTAACTTTGTGAAACTTGCCGATTGATTGTTTGACCTCCCGCCCCCAAATATTTAGGACTCAAGTTGCCACAGTTAGATAGAACAAACAGAATTAAATCATGAATTTTTTTTTTTTTTTTAAAAGATGTAATTTTAAAAGACACCAATGGGGGAAAAATAATACCCACTTAGCTAAAAAGAAAAAGCAAGTGAAGTCAGTTCAAAAAGACTGCTTGAATGCAACAAGCAGGAAGACAATAGAGGAAGAACTAGCCAACCTTCCCTCACTGAGGAGCTCAAGATCCGGAGAATCACCACTAAGGAAATCCGTTCGTATGTCTCTACTAGAGGGGCATTTTCTTTAAAAGAAAGAAAGAAAGAAAGAAAGAAAGAAAGAAAGAAAGAAAGAAAGAAAGAAAGAAAGAAAGAAAGAAAGAAGGAAGGAAAGAAGGAAAGAGAAAGATTTTATGTGTTTCATCAAAAGGAAGGATGAACTAGGTGGATGATTATTTGTATATTATAGTGATTAACACCTTCTCCCATTTTCTATAAGCTTTTCTGCATTTCTGTGAACATATTTGCACATTAATTGGGGAAAATAACTTGAGCAGTGGCCTTCAGATTAATGCCGTAATAATGTTGTATTCCTAGTAAAACAGTGACACCTTATGCCCACTGATGTTAAACTGATCTATTGTTCATAGTCAATACATGTTACATCAGTAGAGGAAGAGAGAAAGGGATACCTTAATTCAGTGGCACAAATCGTAGCAAGTGGTACTGTGGCCATGCCTGGTTCCTGTCTTGTGTGGCTTCTGCCCCGTCCCATACTAACACAACTGCAATATTTGTAGCTTTCCTAAGGAATTTTAAATGAACACCCCAGGATTTGACATCTGTTCTGTAGCGTGGGAAAAAATAACACTCTTAACAGAAACAGGATCTGCTGGCAAAGGTGCAGGAAGGCAAAAGGTTCTCCCTGTTCCCGTTAAGTCTTAGTACCAAAGAGATCCCACCACACAGAGAAGATGGCCAATGACTTCAAGAATTCTTTTCAGTTATTTAGCTTTCTGAAAGGCCAGAGTTGCTCCACCAGGTTTAATGCAAGCATGCATGTGCGCGCCTGGACATGCATGCATGGTTGCTACATTTCATTGTGTAGCGCACAGGACCACCCACAGACAACAGCAGGGCTTCTGCAGCTTATAAGACGCACTGGTTCTGCTGGAAAATATACATTTGCAGGGGAGAGAGGACACTGAACACATGCAAACACACACACACACACACACACACAGAGAGAGAGAGAGAGAGAGAGACAGACAGACAGACAGACAGACAGACAGACAGACAGACAGACAGACATGCTGAACGAGTATTAGAGTGCTCACTGACCTTGAGGAGGTGTAAAACGTTGAATGTATCCGATTGAAAAAGAAAAGAACAGGGGACTAGATTCAGATGAGAACCGTCTATAAAATAAGGCAGTTCTCTTCCATCCAAGGTCTTGTCAAATGTTTTGAAGCTGAAAGTAGCAGGCATGCCAGCAAGTCTTTGTCTTTGGGTCTGAGTCACAGGTCTGAGTTCAAGTTTCTGGTACCAAGTCCCAAACCGAAGTCCCTATTAAAAACAGGCTCCCCACCAAAGAAGAGAGAGAGAGGTGGGCGCATTCCAAGTTGTGAATCGAGTCTGGATCATTGTGGGGGGGGGGGGACGGAGACCTGAATCGAGTCCAGGTTGAGTTGCCCGTGTAACTTAAGTCTGACTTGGCAGCCAGTCCTGTGACTTTGAGTCTCCATCCCTGGAAAATACACCTGAGCCTTAGAACACTGGGCTGTGGGCTCCCCAACCGGAACCTCTCCCAAGAGAGACGCAAGGATTGTCCTTGGAGCAGCTCTTTGTCCTTCACAGAAGCAGGGCAGGCAAGGGTTGTTGTGACTGGTATTATACTGTATAAAATACTCAAGTTTTTAACCAAAAACCTAAGCATCAGTTAAATATCGGTGTGATAAATATGCTGTTCCTAATAGTGCTGCTTCTTCTCTTTTTTCCCCCCAGCTTTGATGATGTTATCTCAGAAACCCGCAGCTGGTTACAATATTTTATAAAATTCCACAGCATTGTCCCGATGCTCCAATGACTCTGGGGACCAACAAAATGTGTTTCATCTACAAGTGACATCTTTCTATTGCTAGATCTCTGTGTTTTGTTACTTTTTCCAATTCTTTATCTTCAGCTCTGGCATTTCTTTGTTGTATTACTCTTATGTCTATTTTATAACTGTTATGTCTATTATTATTGTTATTGTTATTGTTGTTATTGTTGTTGTTGTTGTTATTGTTGTTGTTGTTGTTGTTATTGTTGTTGTTGTTGTTGTTATTGTTGTTGCTGTTGTTGTTGTTGTTATTATTATTATTATTATTATTATTATTATTGAGAATCTTTCTCTATAGGCATAGATAAAAGACATAATGTTTACTAATAAGAACTCATTCTGGTCAGGTGTTTCATTCTGAAGACAGTATGGCACCACCCCCTCACAAGATGAGACTATAAGAAAAGTTTAGGGAATTCCCAAGATTTGCGGAATTAAAAATAATGAGGGAGGGGGGATAAGGGGAATAATAGCAGGACATTCTAAAACTGACTGAGCATGCTCGGTAGGGAGGGGACAGAAAACAGAAGTAGGAGGGGCAATGTAATGGTGTATCTTGAAAGGACTATGGTCGGCTGCCATAGCCTAATTTGCAATTTACATAGCAGTCTCTGTCTGTCTGCCTGGCATTTGTCTTTCATCACATTGTTACTTAAGTCAGTGTCAAAAGGAACAAGAACCAGATTGTTTTCAACTTTACTGGTGAAGAGAAAAGCTTCAGTAACTAGGCAGTTAAATTTGCATTTTGTGTGGAGTAACAGAGCAGAGGAGGGAGAAAAAGAAACAGATATTTTTATTTTGTTCTATATCCACTTGCATTGTAAAAACATCTTGTGTGTATAAATAGTAGGGGGTGTTTTATATTGCAGGAATTATATACTATACTGCCTCTTTCCTGTATAGGTTGGTTGGTACACATTTTCCAAGTAGAATGTGCCCAGAATTATGCAGGGAGGTGGCTGCTAAAGAAAACATGCGGTAAATGGTTGGTTTAATAAGTCCTGTTCCATTGAAAGGAAATAAAACCTGAGTATTAATGAGATATAATTATATATTTAAAATCTTTTTTTCCCTTGTGCAGTATACAGAATTAATGCCAGTAAACTCACAAACTGCAACATTCTACTCCATTACATCTGCAATGATTAGAGATAGTTTGAACATCTGGCATATAATCTGTGATAGAAAACAGCATTCTGCACTTTAATGGACGTCTGGAGGCTACACATATCTGATTTTATTTCTTTCACTTAACTCTTTCCTGGAAAGAGGGAATTTGACGCCTCAGCATCTTCTTTTCTATGAACTGGTTTCATCCTCCTCCTTCTCCTCCTCCTTCTTTCATATTTACTTTAATATAACCTTGAGATTAAGTGACGTGGTTAAGGGGCTCCTTTTGAAGAGCATTCAGGAATTACAATGGGCTCTAAGGGCACCAGCTTTACTCCAAGGATAGGGTGAGCTGTAAGTTCTTTGTCGGGACTTTTCACTTTTGTTTCAAGGAAGGGGGATCATAAGGCATTTAAAAAGAGGGGCCAAGAATATTCACAAGTTCCAAGGGGAATATAGCAATTCATAGCAAATAAACAAAGGGGTTTTCATTTTCGTTCAAAAAAATGGTTTTGCTTCCAGTATGGCAGAACTCCTGGTATCACTTTAAACGTCTAAGAAGCAGCCAGGGTGATGGGGTGCGGGGTGGGGAGGGGAGGGTTGGGTTTAATAAATGAATAAACACATAAAAATTGTGGCTTAAACAGAAAAGGGAAAACTGCTAGTGTGGCCTGCAAAACCTTAGAGAAACTATGAATAATTTGTCCCTGGGAGAAAAAAAATCACCAAAATGTCCTCCAAACCTGGACCTCCCAATGACCTGGAGAAGATCTGAGGATCTGGCCTTCTCTTTGTGCTGTATCTGTAGAAAACAATCCCCTGGATGAAGAGCCATATATTTCCAGTCCGAGATTTTTTTAAAAATTAATTTTAAAAAAACCAGGAAAAAAGATTTTACATCCATCAGCATCATCTAAATGGCCAACTGACCACACACCCAGGTGACCTGGCCACAGGCCTTCTCCTTTAGGGTGAGATGTTTTGCACCACCCTTAAATTAGCATATGCACATTTTATTCAAAACAGAACTCTTTGGGATGGTGCATTTCATCCTTCTGATGATGTCTCTTTCTGGGTGATACTCAAAGTATGCACATAACAAACAACACCAATCCGAATAGAGCGGCTCCAGATTACCAGTTGGCTTTGTAACTCAGGTTTAAAGGCAAGTGCGGCCATCCAGGTTCAAGAGCATCTCTTCCCATGACTTCTCACCCTGTCAAGGAGCCCCCAAGCCACATGTCTTTGTCCAAAGAGCTTGTCCAAAGATTATCCAGGAGACTTCGCAGAGGGGTTGGTGCTCCTTATCCTAGGGAATTCTACAACCCCATAGTAAACCTTTTTCATTGGCTCATTGGATTTCCTATTGAATGGCTTGTTTGGTTGTTGGGCTTCCCGTTGGCTATCTTTTTTGGTTTTTGCAGTATTTTGTATTTACAGTGGTGCCTCGCTTAACGAGGATAATCCGTTCTAGCAAAATCGCTGTAGAGCGAAATCTTCATTAAGTGAAATAAAAAATCCCATTGAAACGCATTGAAAACCTGTTCAATGCATTCCAATGTGCTGAATAACTCACAGTCCACTGAAGATCCTCCATAGGGGCGGCCATTTTCGGTGCCTGTAAAGTGAGGAATCAGTCCAAAAACACAGCAGGGAGACATTTTACACAGCAGGTGGACATTTTGAAGCCACCGATCAGCTGTTTTAAAAATGTCATCTAGCAAAGAATCGGTTCCCGAAGCAGGGAACCGTCAGGAAGTGAATTTTGCCTATTAAAACATCATTTTGCGATTGCAAAAGTTTGTGTTGTTCTGGCAACTCCTGCAACGTTGCTGAAACCAGTTGTATTGGCTCTTGCTTTTCCATTGGACTATCTCAGTGATGTGAAGAGGGGAGATTTGCTTGTTGGGTAACAGCCTATCCTCCATATTATTTTACCCAGGCTTCGTGCTCTGGAGAGGACGCTCCAGCTTTGCGTACAGCGTCAAAACACTAGACGCTGTTCCTAGTCCTCCGTGCAGAGCACGCTACCATAGTCTCTCGAAACTGAAGGATGACAGAACCTCAAGGAAACCTGTGTCTGTGTCTGTTAAAGACATTTTGCAAGCCAGAAGCAACTGGACAAGACGAATATTTACATTGGGAGAGGAATTTTAGCCAATAGAAAAGATTGTCTTTCACTTTATCACTGGATTTCCTGCTCCTGAAACACAGAGTGTGTGCATTTTCTTCATTTGATTCCCTTTCATAATCTTGTACATGCTAAATATATCTGTCTCAGCGAAGGTTTCTGATTGCTGTACATTTTTGATGTCCCCAAAGTCCAACTCTGCAAGAGCTTGACTGGCACAGAGTTTCATTGAAAAAATTAGATTATTTCTCTGCTCGTGGAGGGTGTGTTTTTGCCCCGAGCTAAACAGACAAAGCTTAAGCCCTACTGTGTTCTATGGGGAGCATCAAGAAGCTCCAATGAAAAGAGAAATAAGATGACAGAGCTAGCTTTTTCTTATTTATTGGACTATTATCTCATGCCAACACCTAAGGATGACTTGAAATTGGGCTCTATAGGCCAGAATTAATACTGATTGAATGGCTAGCTTCAGCGAAGATTGATGTCACTGTCAAATGAGCTCCAAAAACTGGGACCAAGATGGGTAATATTTTACGTCGTAACCTTGGATAGAAGGAATTCAGAAATGCATTTACTTCCTTTGTTATCCACTGGATGCATAAAATTCAGGGCATGGGATCTTGTAAATGCAAGGAAAAAACAGCTGGGCAAAATGAGATCAGCAAAACCTAACTCCCCCCCCCAGGAGGTGGCTTGAGTGCACAAAAATTAAAGCCCAGAACATTGGTGGAAGGGTGTGTATTAGACATGTGTATTATCTTTGGACAAGTATGCAAAACAGACCCAATTTCTATGTGATCCCAGAAAAATTAGGAGGTTTAAATCAAGGAGTGCTTCCTCTCCCAAAGAGTGGAGCAGCACAATGGATTCTTCCGGTCTCATTCAGCCTTTGTACAGCTAAAAAGAGGGTGGGCAATTTGAGCCGAGGGAAGGAAAAACTGGAAATAACGGAGTTAGAGCCATTTGAGCTGCTGGCACCAGAGAAGGCAAAGGGCACCTGAACCTCTCAATAAAGGTTTTCCCCAGAACACTGGCCTCCCACGGAGGTCACCTCACAATGTATGGATGCTGGAGAGCCGCGAAGTGTTGAAAGACGGAGCTGTGTATGCCGCATGGACTGCCTGACAAGCCCTGAGATTTAACTTCTGGCTTGATGGAGAATCTTGTAACCGGGGTTGGATTCTAGTCCCAGGGTCATCCGCGTCTGTGCACAGAAAGTGTGTGTGGGGGGGAACCGTTGCCTCCTTACTAAGGCAACCAATTGTCTTGGCGAGCCTTTAAGGAGATGCTGAAACTTGCCTATCAGCTCCTTCGTTGTAGAAGATTCAGCAAGTCAGAATAAAGCAAAGTGTGCTGCTTATAGCACTCTCTAGGGTGGTCTCCAATTTAATTATGGAGGCTACACATTGCTGACCCCCTTCCCTGCAAGATGGATACTCACTTTACTGACCTTGGAAGGATGAAAGGCTGAGTCAACCTTGAGCTGGTGATCTGAGCCTGTTAGAATTGAACTCAGATTGTGAGCAGAGTCTTGGCTACATTACTGCAGTTTAACAACTGAGCCTCCTGAATATGAATGATAAGACATCAAGAGCACAAATTAGGTACTTCTTATTTGTGATTTTAGGTTTTTGAAGCTCTCATGAGGAAGGCCATGATACTACTACTACTACCACCACCACCACCACCACCAATAACAATAACAACAACAACAATAATAACAATCATCATCATCATCACCACCACCACCACCACCACCACCACCACCACCACCACCATCATCATCATCATCATCATCATCATCATCATCATCATCATCCAATTCTGACTTATGGTGACCCTTTTCAGGTTTTTCCAGGTAGAGAGTATTTAGAAATAGTTTAGCCGTCCCTTCTTCTGGTGACCTTTAGGTTTAATAAGCTCTCATCAGGAAGGCCACCATATAGATTGAAACCGGCATTATTTTCCTTCTCCTCTTCATCTCAGACATCTTCTCTAACTTGACGGTCACTAAATATGTTGAGGTACAATTCACATCCTGCCAACCTAGCAGTTCGAAAGCATGTAAAAATGCAAATACAGTAGATAAATAGGGACCACCTCGGTGGGAAGGTCACGACGTTCCGTGTCTAGTCGCGCTGGCCATGTGACCCCGGAAACTGTCTTCGGACAAATGCTGGCTCTACGGCTTGGAAACGGGGATGAGCACCACCCCCTAGAGTTGGACACGACTGGACTAAATGTCAAGGGGAACCTTTACCTTTATAACTCACATTTTTCCCAACCAAGATGGTAAACATTGAGTGCTTAATTCTTAAAAGGCTAGGTTTGAATCCTTATCTCTTTATCTATCCTTGTGTTGGCAAATTGCCCCCTCTTCCTCCCCTCGTCACTTTAATCACTTCATCAGCTGTAAGCAGGTGTAACACTGTCCCTTACATACTGGGAACAGCTATTCCTATTAAATGTGGTCTGTGCAGCTAAGAGTGTTTTTCATTTAGACTGATTTTTTTTTTAAAAAAGCAGAACTTTTCCCAAACCTGACTCTTTCTTCATAAACTGCCTGGAAAGAAGTTGAGATTTAACAGAATCAGAAGGTGAGAGAAACCAAATCTGACAGATTCATCCATCCCTTGTCAGGACATCTGGAGCAAAGAAATGCCGAAGGGCCCTACCTGTCGCAACACAAGCTGAGGCCCAGGTTTGAAAAGTCGGTTCTAAACACAAAAGTCTAACACCACTTCCAAAAGGTGGTCAAGATTCAGCCATTCACCAGAAGGGGGGGAAAAGCTTTGCCATCAAGGAGCAGTCATTGGAAAACAAGATAGAGAAGTACATATAGAACATCGTCATTGTCTCTGTTTCTGAGCCCTGTCTTTTAGCACCGAGTTGAGAGGAAAAGAAGGATTAGCACAAAACTATTTTGCCCATAAGGAGCAGCATGCGCCATTAGAAAGTTTACTGGGGGTCAAATTGCTCTAATCACCTACCGTGATACCAAGGACTTAGTCAGCTATTATGTTGTAATGAAAAGGTGCCATTACCAAGGACCACAGAAAGGGGAATGATTGTAATTATCCTAAATGTAGGTGCAATAAGCTTTCCTTTGAGCCTGTGGACCTTTTTGGAATGGATGGCTCGAGGATTAAAAAGTTTTAATGGGTAAATTACTATATCACAGCCAGAAAGCTGCACACACAACAGTACAGAGAAAACATCTATCTATCTATCTATCTATCTATCTATCTATCTATCTATCTATCTATCTATCTATCTATCTATCTATCTATCTATCTATCTATCTATCTATCTATCTATCTATCTATCTATCTATCTATCTATCTATCTATCTATCTATCTATCTATCTATCTATCTATCTATCTATCTTAAGCAAGTCTACCGTACTTTAGTCTCGTTGAAGTCACTTGCTTCATATGAGCAAAAGTTATTCCTCCGTATGGGAAAACACTAGTTATGTGTGACTGATTCAGGCCTGGTTAAATATTCCCCTTTCCATGTTCCGTTTCTCTAAATAGAGAACTGGGTCCACTCATTAGCTGATCTCTTCTGTCATGATCTGATGCTTTCACTGGATTGGGCATGTGTCCATAAATCAACCAACAGCTAGTTAATGAGGGGTAACGTGCCACCAACCCTTCTGCCGTTTCCTTCCACACAAGCATAAATTGGCAAAAGGATCCTGACTGTTTTTGTGCGCTACCTCTGACAACAAGATGGGGAGAAGTACTGGTTTTTTCCTTCTCATGCAGGATGGAAAAACCTTCCAGCCAATGGTACTTTTTGGTGGATTTTCTCAAGGTACATTTTAAAAATCAGGAATGTAGAAATGTGTGAGCATTTGTAGTATCCTTATGCACAACCTCTTGTTTTCCGTGACAGATTCAAAGTGCTGGTACTAGTTTAGGGCCTCTGTATTGTCTGAGTGGCTGCAAAGAACATCAGCCTGTACCAACCGCTCTTCCCAGGCTTTGCATATATCACACCAGGCAGCAGGGCTTCTTTGTGGTGGCTCCCACCGTATGAAAGGGACTCCTCGTGGACGCTTGTCAGGCTTCCTCCCTCCCACCATTTTAAGAGGATGCTTATTATGACTCTAATGTTTTGGGAAGCTTTTAAGGGCATACTCTCGTACATCATTTTTATAGGTGCTCCCATAATCTGTCATCACTTGGTGTTTATTTAGTTACTTTATTTCTGTTCTTAATTTTTGTTAATTGTTGATATAAGGGTTATTATTTTTATGTGTCAACTGCTTGCAGTAGTGTTGAATACTAAGTCAGCGACATAGAAATATAGTAAAACCCCCTCATCTGTGAGATTGTTATCCACAGCCTGAAAATATTAACAGGATTAAAAGAAATATCCTAGAGCAGCGATGGCGAACCTATGGCACAGGTGAGCCATAGGTCGCCAGATCGCTACTCTGCCCCCCCGTGCAACCAAACCTGAGAAAGCGGCTGGCGCTTCAGCAGGCGGGTCCGGAGCAGCTGGTTCTGGCAGCGGATCCAGAGTGGTTTCTTGAGGCACCTCCGTGCTGGGATTCCCCCTTCCACTGCCACTTCTGGTTCCACCATCATAGTGGCAGTGGCAGCACACCGCCCACTGTTGTTTTTTTCCAGTTTGGGCACACACACAAGCCCAAAAAGATTCACCACCACTATCCTAGAGAAATATATTTGCACAATGCCATTACCAGAACTGGCTACTATACAGTGGTGCCTCGCTTAACAATGTTAATTCGTTCCAGCGAAATCGGTGTAGAGCGAAAACGTTTTAAAGCGAAAATAAAAAACCCGTTGAAACACATTAAAACCCGGTTAATGCATTCCAATGGGCTAAAAACTCACCGTCCAGCGAAGATCCTCCATATGGCGGCCATTTTTGGTGCCTGTATAGCGAGGAATTCATCCCTAAGCACAGCAGGGAGCCATTTAGAGCACCCAGTGGCCATTTTGAAAACTCGACAATCAGCTGTTTTGATCGTCGTAATGCGAAGAATCGGTTCCCGGAGCAGGGAACCAATCTTTGCAAAGCAAAAAACCCCATTTAAAACATCGTTTTGCGATCACAATTGGAATCACAAAAACATCATCGTGAAGCAGATTCGTCGTAATGCGGGGTAATCGTTAAGCAGGGCACAACTATACCATTATATATATAGGTTCACTATTAAAATAGCTCTCGCTATGATCTGCATTTTTCAGCATCGGGGCTGGCCCGGAGGGGACTTGGAACTGTTCCCCTGAAGATACAGGGATCCTACTGTACACAAATAAATAAATAAATAAATTTACACTCAGACATACTGGCTGAGATGTCTTAAGGTCTGTATCAGAGGCCCTGCTCACAGGCTCACTCATAAAGTCTCTTGGGTCAGTGGACACTTTTCAGTGATGGGGCCCAGGTTGGGGACTCGCTGATGCATAGGCAGCTAATTTAACACTTAAGAATATTTAACCATGACTTCTCTTGTAAGCACTTTTAACATGAACAAGGGGCTTAAAGAATTGGCCATTCCCATTTATTTATGCATGTTTTTTTAACAGACATACAAAAAGCAAAGTGTGCTGCTTCTATACAGTCCTATAGTGCTTAAAGAACTCTCTGGGCAGTTTAGTTATGCATGTTATACATATAAACCCCTCACACAAGCTAGGTACTCAATTTTACCAAACTTGGAAGGATGGAAAGCTGCGTGAACCTCAAGCCACTTCCCTGAGCCTTGGATCAAACTCAGGTCGTGAGCAGAGTTTTGGCTGCAGTATTGCAATTTAACCTCTGTGCTGGGAGGCTACCTGTCTTATCACTTAATGTTCGGCTGTCAGGTTTTATTGAATATAGTTTTACTTTTATCAGTGTGATTTTTTAAAAAATGGTATGAGATGTGGTGAATATACCCTAAACGTTGGCCTAGAAACACTCTAGGTAGACGGATATTATCTGAAAAAAGTCATATAATTGTGTGTTTTTTAAATAAAAACTTGGCCTAGGTCTAATGGAAAGTACATATTTTCCTGTGAACAGCCTGCACCTATATCACACCAGATGAATATACACATCCTTTGAAATCTTAGATGGTATTTAGAGCTGGGGGTTCCCCAGAGTGTACAGTCATGGCATTCAACGAAGCATCACAGGGAGAGGATGCTATTTCTTTTAACTGTTCACTCAACCCTAGTGAGTGACGTAGCCACAGTGTTTCTAGAATCGTCGTTGTTTAGTCGTTTAGTTGTGTCCGACTCTTCGTGACCCCGTTTCTGGAATATATGGTCATAATTCTGTTTCGGCAAGTGGGAATGCCTCAGGAAGGAATATTAACTGGAAGAATTACAGTATTGTTTCCTTTAGCCAAACGAATAAATAAATCAAATTATTGTATAACCTCAGACTTATTTCCAAGAAGAGGTTGAAAATGTATATATAGCTTGGGAATAAGCCCCCTCAAACTCATGGGGTCTTCAGTTTTAGGTGAACAGGAATCAACTTGAGCTACAACCATCAACTCAGAGATGTGTTTGTATTCTAAGTATTTGCTTATCACTCTCAGTTGTGGAAGCCAAATCCTGAATCTCAGGTTGGAATAATGTTAATGAATTTTTATCTCAGGAAAGAATCTTGATTCCTGCTAATAAAGACATCAGCAGAAACCAGTGGAGAGACACATGCCTTGCGTTATCTCCCTCCTCAGATGGTAGACACTGGCTCATTAGCCCTAAAGCATATCAACTCGATAACCCTATTTATTCCGTATAGAATAATGATTTGCTTTAAAGGAGAGGCAACTACTGCAGAAGCCAAAATGAACTCATTCATTATTAAATGCTTTATACACACACGCCAATGTGCATTTTAACTTACGTACAAAAGGTGAGGAACCAGAAAAACAAGAAGGCGCAGAGAGATAAGTCAAAGACTAACAGAAAGCCAAAATATTATATACCCATTAGTTGCACAAAGCTTAGGATGTCAACTTGGAGATTATGTTCATTTTGAGGTTGCATGGGTGCAAAATGGAAACCCTTCACCTTCATTCAGCTTTAACAAGATGGGGTGTCTATAAGCCAGAAAAAACAATGTTTGGAGTTGCAATTTTTACTGTAGAGTAAATCATACAGGACTCAAAGGTAATTAGATGTGAGTAAATATGCTCTGTGCATTTTTTTTCTTTTCCTTTTCACAACATCTGGTTCTTTTGTCTTTTTTTCAGCATCCCTGTTTCTCCATATTTGTTTGTTCATGCGTGTGTGTGTTATCAATACAGAACAACTCCGCAATCATTAGAGGAAGTGCCTAGAGAACCGATCCTAGGGAACTTGGGATTTGTGGCTAATTATTTAGTAGTCCCCGTTAAAGTGCAGTCACTATCACAACAGTCCTCAAAACTATACCTCAAAAAAGAATCCAAAATATCTGAGAATTATGTTGATCCATCACAATGCTCCATTTCTAGGCTAAGGGGATTTAACTGCCTGTTTAAGGTGAAGATTTCCTAAATTCCTTCCAATTACACCGGAGGTAACTTACAATAATGTATCACTACTGAGAATTATCCAAGGGAAAACAGAGGGGGAAGATGGTTTGTGAAGTCATTGTCTCTGTTAATCAAAACTCCAGATAAGGCTGGCAAATTTTGAGAAGCTATTGACAAACAGCTTGAAATAGTCCCCAACTCACTATACAGTAGGTTCACAGAAAACCTGGCATGATGCATCCACAGTAGCTTCCGAAATAAGTACCCTTCTGCCAGAGGAATATGCGTGTTCAAGCTATATTGTTGACCATAAAACTATCATGAAAAAGAGAGATACTTTAAACATGCAGTAGCTGTGTCTGAAAATTAAATATCCCAGCCATTAATTTTTCCGTCTCCAAATTACTGAAAAGCAACAGTCCACACTAAAGTCTAACCGCTTGTAAAATTGGATTTTTGAAGATTAAGTCTTTTTTAAAAGAAATGCTGGCCAAAGGGAGGCAATCGGTGTATAAGAGAACGGTGCTTTGCATCTAGCCACACACACCATTACAGGCGCTAGAATTCATGCTGATCACATCAGTGTTCTCAGACATTGTGATTTTTAAAAAAAACTATGATAGTAAACCTTACAAAATATGGAGCAGAGAACGATTCGGGCCATGGGTAATGAGATATTGATCTTCCTGCCTCCAGGTCACAGGTTCAAATTTGCATAGGTTGGTACTAGTAGAGACTTGAGTAGCACAAACTTCATTGTGTTCAGGACTGGGTTGTTGTTGTTTTTTATGCTATAGAGTTCATGCATATGGCAAATAAATCTATTTTACAGTTGTCCTATTCTGTTATTATTTGAGCACATACAGTGAAGAGACAATGCAGGAATGCTGGGCAATCGTTCTGGATCAATACACTTACAGGAGCAGGTGATGCATTTAATCAGCCCGGAAGAATATTAAAACAAAAAACAAATTTTGGATTAGAATTTTAAAAACACTGGCTGAATTCTTTGCTTTCCAGGCTGTTTCAATTAGGCAAGACCCTGCAGTGAGGAATTATTTTTCCCCCCAACTTGTTGTTCAATCATCTGACTCCTTTATCGGGCAAAACTTCGTGCCCAAGAGTAGGCGGAGTGTCAGAAGCAGCCTACACAGTAAAGGTATCATCTGCATGGCTATCTCATCATCAATATTATATATCAATGAAAGTTATTATATCGAATTCTTTGTACTCAATGCGCTGAAAACCACTTTTTGTTCACTTCTCTATTTTCAAAACCACTGCTAGTCCAGTTTCAATGAATTGGGTTAACTAGACGTCTTGTTGTTCGCATGGGAAGTCTATTATTCAGGCTAATGGATTTCTCAGTTACTAAATTTGTGTTTGCTCAGTTTCAGCCCATTACTTCTAACTGCACTCCCTTCAGCCTCTCCAAGCGGTTTTGTCCCACTCATTGGTGACTGTTAATTTCGTATACTTCCAAACCCTGGAAAACAGTGTTGCTCCTGCAGCATGCTGAGTCACATTGCATGTACTGGGGAAGACAGTGCATCATTATTAGCGCACATGGTTCATTCAGAAGGCCCTAAACTCAGTTTCTGGACCATCCTGGAAGCTGCTGTCCAAAATATCTGGAAGATCAAAGGTTTTCTCCTTCTGCTACAGAGATCTGTTAACTCCCAATATAGGCATGGGGGTTCATTTGTCATTCACTTCAGTGCCCGGAATTCCCCATTTTTTTACAGCCCCACAGGATGTGACTCATGCTTGAGCATTGCTCCATGTTCTCTTTGAGGCAGCTCCTAAGCTTCATAATGGGGCTAAGTCCTACAAATCTCACCTTCTTAGAAGGCACGAGGAACTTATAATAATTGCTAAGCTTGTAACCTTAGTAGGAATCTTAGAAAGATCAAGACAAATTATTTTTGGAAAGGAAACCTTCAGGTTGCCTGGTATAGTCTAGGAGAAGCAATCCAATAACACTCATTTTTCCAAGATCTTCTTCAGACGTAGGTGAAAAAATCTAATGCCTGTTTTGGAGGATCCATCCCACATTGGCTTGAGTAGATTTGTTTCTTTTTAGAGTAGCATAATTCCCAGTACCTCAGCATTACCACCGTGCAGACAACTGCCCACAGATAACCCAGACGTGGGCATCTTGCTTCAGAACATTACAAAGCCATGCTTTTCTAAGCACTTTCTTGTGCAGAAAGAGGTCAGGGACCCACAGATCACTGGGTGTGAACTTCATAACACCATAACACTGAGGTATTCTACTAGGAATGGTGCAGTACAGACAGTGCAGACAGTGACGAATCAAGTCAGGAATGAGGAATGGATCAGGACCCTTAGGTTTACCTACTGATGCAACACTGCCTCAACCAATTCTTTCTTCTTTCCTTCCTTCTGCATTGTTTTTACCCTTGTCCTTCATCCTGTCGCCTGTGGCTTCAGTTCTTCTCCAGGTTGTATTTAATCATGTTTATCTTAGCAGCTTTTTATTGTTAATTCATGCCCATTTTTCTAACCCCTTCGAGATCCTTTGTGCTATTACTCTGTCCTCAGCAGCACTTGCAACACCTCCTAATTTACCATCATCTGTGAATTTAATTAATGTACAGTTTCCCTTTCCTTCAGATCATTAATAAAGATGTTAAATAAAACTGTGCCTACTACTGATTATGCCTTTGAAATAGACAGGAAGTTACAATAGGACACAATCTCATCATAAATTATTGGCTGAGATTTTTGGTTGTTGCGTTCATTCATCACGGGCCTATTTGTTATAGATGCAACCACAAATCAACCACTGAGCTTCAAACATGAATATTAGTCTATGTCTTTTACTTACGCTGGGCCAGCCTAAATATTCTCCTGGCCAGAGGGCTGCATCGCACCATACAACAGGCCATTCCTGGGATTTCTTGTTGTATTGTATGGAATTTGTAAGGGTTCACCTCTTCTTGGATCCACTTTAGATTGCAGCAACATGAGAGTTGTCATGACAGTCTCAGTAGAAACAAAACTCAAAAGCTTTGTTTTCTTTAAGGCAACCAAGGGGCATGAATAGATGCCACTTAATAGGGGGGTGGATGGGATCTTGCACTTCTTTCTCCACACTTCAGTGCCCTCCTTTAGAAGTCAAAACCACACTCTATACATATAGGTTGTACAATGACATGACTTTCAATGGGTTCAGAGTTCAAATCCCTAAACTGGAAGCAGAGGTGTGAGTGTTATGGCTTTTCAGTGTCAAATGCATGCTGCTGGGCAGAATTCCATTGTTCCTTCCATATTCATATCCACGGCTATGTCTTATATGTAGAACAATAGGCATTACAGTAGGACTGCCATATCCATGGAGTCAATACGCATGGTTTCACTTATCCCCTACTTGGGAAAAAAAAAACAGAAATATAGTGGTGCCTCGTAAGATGATGTTAATTTGTTCCGCGGAAATCACTGTCTTGCAAAAACATCATCTTGTGAAATGTGGTTCCCCATTGGAATGCATTGAAATCTATTTAATGCATTCCAATGGGGGGGGAATAGTTGTCTTGCGAAAATCGCCCATAGGAAAACCGTTTTGCGAAGCTGTCAAAATCGCTGTCTTGTGAAAAACCATCCCTGAAAAACAGTTTTGCGAAGCACGGACCCAGCTGTCAAAATCGTCTTGTGAAAAACTATCCCGAAAAAAAGTCTTGCGAAGCACAGACCGAAACATCATCTAGCGAAAATCGCCCATAGGGAAAACCGTTTTGCAAAGCGCTATAGCGATCGCAAAAACTCATCATCTTGCGAATTAACCGTTTTGCAAGGTAATAGTCTAGGCACCGCTGTACATGTTCTCAAGGTGTATTACCAGGACTGGCCAGTAGATTGAACTAGAGACTATGCTATATACAGGTGCTTAGTGGAAATGCATTGGTGGCCTGACATCTTGGAAGGAAGTAGTATCCCATGAAATGGAAAAGCTGCATTTGTGGGGATGAGCAAGGGGAAGCGGCAGTTGTTGGTTTCAGCGAAGCCTCCCTGATGAACAGGAGGGCAGGAAACCCAGTTGCAAGACCGGGCCTGGGTTCCCTCTCTCCACCGTATGTCGACACCAGAGAAACTGGAAATAATTGCTTTGAACAAGAAGGGGACCTGCTGCTGGTCTTCTATTATTCCCTTGCTCTCAGATTCCACAATTGTCCAGTGACAGAAATAGCAACCTCCACCGAGAGGCTTAAATAATGGTTCTAAAATATTCTAAAAACCTCCAGGCCATGCAAGTAAAACAAACGTATGATGGGAAATACAGTTTATTTACATAATGTTCCCTGACAATAGAAGCTGGCTACTCAAACAGCAACTCTATTACCTTAGAGTGTGGAAGACTTGAGGATATTAAATCTTTTCTCTCCACTGAATTTTCTAAAAATCCCATCACACTTCAAAAGGGGAGGGTTATTATTATTATTATTATTATTATTATTATTATTATTATTATTATTATTATTATTATTATTATTATTAGTAGTAGTAGTAGTAGTAGTAGTAGTAGTAGTAGTAGTAGTAGTAGTATTAGTATTAGTATTAGTATTAGTATTATTAGTATTAGTATTAGTATTAGTATTAGTATTAGTATTAGTATCATCATCATCATCATCATCATCATCATCATCATCATCATCATCATCATCATCATTATTATTATTATTATTATTATTATTATTATTATTATTATTATTATTATTATTATTTAGGCACAAATTGAAGAAAAGATCCACGGAAAATCCATTCAAGACCTTTCAAGGAAATTGTCTGCATGCTCATAATGAGACAACGAGAATCATGTGTAATCTCAAGAGTAGGGAGATCCCTTCGAACACCCAGTTCCTAGTCTCTGTAGGAAACAGCAATCTGCAGGAAACAGACTGACCATTAGCCTGATCCAGCGGGGTTCTATATATGACTGAAATAACAAATTATCAATGATTTTACCAAGTAACAAACAATGCTCCTAATGCACTCTTGAGCCTTTCCCTTATTACTGTGCTGTAAAAAGGAGTGAAGTCTTCTCAGTGTTTTATCATGCGGCTGTGCCAATACTTGCAATTATATTGAGTATAACAGTTTATGGCGATGGAGCAAAGTATCTATGTTATTTCTCCAGTGAATCCATGGAAGACAAAAACCAACCAGTTTTAGTGGCCTCTCGTTCTTTGTTTATTCTTATTATTGTAAATATGGAAAATAATGGACTTGAAACCACAGTAAAACCGTAAAAAGAAATAAAATTTTTCCCGAGTATGACTGATTATTTCTTGCAATATTACCTTTAGGTTATTAGCATTGCCGCTTAGAACCAACTCCATAAGTTTCTTGTGATCATCTGTTTAGGATGCTCCTGAGTACAATAGACAATTCCATCACAAAGGGCAGCATCACAAAGACGGGGTTCCATTCTCCGTCTCTTCTCCAACTCGTTGAGGTTTGCTATGGCTTCAGAAATAAAACTCCACAAGTATATTGCTAGCTAAAAGTACATTTTGGGTCACATCTTGAAACTGACATAAGCAAGTTTTAAAAGTATTTCTCACGAGGAGACGTGAATCTCCCCCTCTCTTTCAGTGCCATCTCAGTAGCTGAGGTTGGGTCCCATCATAGCATATCTCCACCAATCTCCTGCTGGGCGGATTCATCGTTCTTTCACGCCCAACCCGTCTCTGATGTTACTCACCCAAGAAATCCATCTTCTACCTTTTCCATGTTTACCCTTCAATTTCCAGGAACAAATCAAATTCAAAATATCTAAATGTGCATCTGAAAAACTGGGAATATTGCACACAAAATTATTTAGTGTAGTGCATCTGGTAGTCTGTATGATTTTCCCCCCTGTAAGGGGCTAACATGGTAGTCCCTGTTGGAAATACCCTACATGAAGCCTCTGTCTCTAATCTTCAACAAAAAGGATGTGATCTCTTTCAAATGTATTTGCACATGAAGTTCGAGGTTGACTTTCATTATTTGTGTGGACAGGATTATTGGACATACAATAAGTACAGAATCCATGGTGAATTACTGGAGTTGAAAGTTATAGTGCTTTTTGAACTGAATATACCTTCTTCCTTACATTACTTTTCAATTAAGCATCTAGAACTTGAAAAGGATGTGTTAGGATTATAAGTAGAGATGCCCTAACAATGATTGCTAAAGGATCTAGTGCTCCAGTTCAGATTCTTTTCTGCCCAGAATGTTCCGGAACTTTCATCTGGCAATTGGTATTATTCACAGTTCTGTCCTTCAGGTAGTTTCAAACATTTAACAATTCTTCTCTAAGCATTTTGTGGTAATTTCTGTCACCATGAGGAAAGCTAATGAAACTATGTGGCTTCAAATCACAGTCCTTAACTACTATTATATATTTGGTGAGTTGTGGTTTTCAGGGTGAGTTTTGAGTGCTGAATGTTGAAGAAAGAGCCCCAGGTGGCTTCACCTGGAAAACCTAGTGGAAAAACCTTCCACTAAAATGGTAAGCCACAACCTGACCTCATCTCTTTTGTCATTAAATGAAACATCACAACATGAAAAAAAGGCAGTGTACAAAGTTCACACAAGCAGCTTCCCACTATTTTAATTTGATTATTGCGAAAAAGAGAGAGATCATGAACAAATGGGTAAGTCCTGTTGTCTGATTCTATCCTGATTTCTCTGCTTATGAGGAAATAACATTCATTTAGGATACAAAGGTCATTTAAAACAGCCATTTTCAAGGGCATATGGCTCCCTGGCACATTTGAAGGGGGCCACAGATTGGAAACAATTCTTCACACACCAGCGTATAAGGTTTTCTCTGCAACGTATGCAATCCTGATTCAGCCTATATTTCTTTCATATTACGTTTACAGCCATGGCCAACAAAAGGTTGAGAATGACTGATTCAAAACATGTAATGGCTATGTTTGTATTTGTTGTCTCCTGCAACTGTCATGGTGACTCTTTGTCATGCCCTGCCATTAGCCTTGGTGGGCAGTCATCACAAGCAGCGCAACAACAGGACCAGCAGACAAGAGGGTCCGACCCTGTTGTTTCTGGCTAAGATCGACTGTAGGAGTTGGAGTGTCCTAGCAGCTCCTTGATGTCGACACAGCTTGGGCGCTGTTCAGCCATCTTTTTCAATCATGCTTCACATTAACGAAGGATTGCAGAAGGGGCAGCCCTCTCCAAAACCTGCCCGTGTCATGTCACAGATAGTTTTTTTTTTTTACTGCTTTCACTAGCATTCTTCAAACGGTAAGCTGAAAAGCATCTGGGCTACAGAGGTGTTGAGGAACAGCAAGGGCTGTCCTGAGGCAAAGGCTGCTCTGCCACTTCTGGCACCGCATGCAGGACTGTGGCTTGCCTTGTTGCTGTCTTCATTGGAAGTTGCCTCTTCTTCATTTGGGGGAGTGTTGCTGTGGGCAGTTTGGGGTGCCAGTAGCAGGGCTGATCTCATGCAGTGGAAGGCGGTCCTCTCCTTCCCATTCTGGGCTGTAGGAAAGCTTGTGCCATTCCACCAAGAGGTACCATTATAAGATGCATGCTTGCTTGCTTGCTTTTGCTTGCTTGCTTACTTACTTATACTCTGACATCTGATGGACAAGCCATTGCTCTGAGCAGCTTTGAAGAAAATAACATAACCCTACAGACAATTTGAAATAATAAATATAAAAAAACAAAAACCCATCCAACCTCCCCCCCCCCATCTAACAAACACTGCAAAACCCGATATGGCAAACAATAGGGTCATCACAAAATTGACTCAAAATTAAGATTTAAAAAGGGCAAGGTTTTCAAAGGCCTGAGTTAAACAACCCACACACAAAAAACAAGTTTTAATTGGCTTCCTGAAGCTCAGGCAGATGGGGACCAATTGCATCTCCACAAGAAGGGGCTTCCAAAGTGGAACACCCACTACAGATGCTTGTTCATCCCATATTCTTACTTCCCTAAAATTTCAGGCGGTGCAGGTGTAGAGGTTGAATGGCTCCTTGTCAGGGTTGCTTTGTCAGTGGTGGGCTTCCTGCTTCTACAGGGAACAGGGCTTGATGGCTCCTGTCGTCCCTTCCAGCTCTACAATGCTATGCTCCTACGTTGCGTATGTAGAGGATAAATTGGCAACTCTGGATTCCATGCTAATTTTGAAAGAAGAAATGGTTTCAGTGTCAAGACAACACTTCATACAATATTTTGTTTCCAGAAACAGTACCTCATTCAAGCTGTTGCCTGCCTACCATATATATATATATATGACGATTTGTAGCTTCACCTCACATGGCATATATATATGCATAAATAACCATGTGCTGTATAAATAATTACATATACGGAAGGCAGTAATACAGAGAAGACATATTAATACTTTTGACATACGAGAATAGAAATGACAGCATTATTTTGCCAGTGAGGGGGGCATTATATGTTGAACGGACTCACATAACTAACATTTTCCAAATTTTCCCTCTACACCTCCCCCCCAGTCCCTTTCAGGTCATACTAGCATTATAGTTAGCAAATTGATAAGGTTTCTCCGTTAAGCTTTATTACTTCTGACATGAGCCTATGACACTTTATAAAAAGAAGTAATCCAGAACAATCTCTAGGTAATTAACACCTAGATAAACAAACATAAATTTCTATATTGCATTTATTTGGACTACCACTCAAATATGCGTGAACCATGCTTTTTTAATTAAAAGATAAATCTATGTGACACTTAGCCTCAAACTTAATTATTCAGCATAGTATAATAAAAAATACAGCCCATTAAATGTGTCTTGCTCTGTATTTCTGTATTAACAGCAAAACAGTTCACTCTGGGATCATTTAAATTTTCCACCCTCCTCCTTTCCTATGATTTCCTTGCTCACCGAAGCTCTCTTACTTACTTGTTTTCTTAGAATGGCTTTAGCAACACCAACAGGTGAGACGCTGTAGAATTTTAATTTTTTTTTGTTTATTATTTGCTTGTTTACTTGTTTGTTTAGATGCAATTCCAGCCTATCAATGTTCAGCAGTTGCCACTTTCTTTAAACATTAATTTGCAAACATCATGTTACCTTTTCCTCCTATTTACCTACCCATATTCTTCTTAGTGGAACCACATGTTCAGATTTTTTGGGTTTTCCTGACATCCAGAAATAAAATCCATGCTAGTTAAATACTGTTTGGCTGGAATTCTTCTTACAAAGCACAAAGTAAAGTTCCTTTGAAAACTGTATTAACAAGTGGTTATGTGTGTTAAACAGGCAGGAGAATTCCCTTCCCCAAGGGTAGAAGAAAGGGGGGTGATAGGCCTAATAAAAGTTTCAGGGGCAAACACTATCTTAAAGCTGAAAGTAGTTTTCAAATGGTAGGTGGAAACAGTCTTGACAAGCCATTCACCATCTGCCCAGGAAGGCTGGTATAGCTGAAATTCTCCCAAACAGCTTCTGTTTTGTTTTGTTCTTGGTGAGATAACAGGGTTTGCTAATAGCCCTATTCAGTTGTTACTTGCGTGCCTCAACACAACACAAAAGTAAGGGAACATATTAGGCCTGCCTCCTCTGTGTCCGGCTTTATCACCCTCGTACACATCAAGGGTGACAGTCTGAAGTGGAAATTACCCACCATCTAGGTGAGAGATGACCTCAATTTTTCAGGCTTCTGACTCATGTGGAGGAAAACACACACACACACACCCAATAGACTGTGATGTTTCATCTCTTCAACTCCTCACCTATAGGAAGATGACAAATAAAGAGATGGAAAGGACAGGGCGAAGTTCTCTTCTCACTTGCTTTATCATGCTGGATGGGGTTGAGGGTCAGGGGTTGAGGTCTCTGGCTGCTGAGCCAGAGGCTGGGTGTTCCATTCCCCACTGGGCCTTCCTGGCAGGGGATGGACTTGATGATCCACAGGGTCCCTTCAAACTCTGCAGGTCTAAGGTAATGACCACCATCACCGACTGCATAGGGCTAATATAGTTGTTCTTCTTCTGAGAACATGGATGGGCCTCATTTACTGTGATTTAATGACCAGCTGCACTTCCAAAAGGCCAAATCGATTTTTTATCATGGACTCTTAGAGGCCATACTAAGACATACAAGAGATGGTTCACAATAATTTGAATCAAGGTGCATGTGGATCATGTGCCTACACTTTTACTGGGATTGTAACCCTGCATAGGGTCATGGAAACTGTAGGCCTCTTGCAGTGTTTTGAAAATACAACAAATTCCACTGAATTTTGCTCACCATAGGTATCCTTCAGTCTCGAGAGACTATGGTAACGTGAGAACTTGGAACACTGTCTAGTGTTTTGATGCTGCACGCGAAGTTGGAGTGTCCTCTCCAGGGCACAAAGCCTGGGTAAAATAATGTGGAGGATAGGTTGTTACCCAACCAGCAAATCCCCCCTCTCCACATCGCTGAAATAGTCCAATGGAAAGGCAAGAGCCAATACAACTGGTTCCAGCAACGTCACAGGAGTTGACAGAATGACAGGAACTGCCTCTGGGACTCTAAATATGCTAGAAAGAAGACTGGATTAAATTAAAGACTGTTCTGCCCTTCAGACCAAGCAAACGCCATTTGATGAGTTCTACTTTAGTCATGGTTAGAGTAGGTTTACTGAAATCCATCAGATAAGTCAGTCTTGATAACTAATTTAAATCCTATTAATTCTAGTGAGTCTCTTATAAGTAAGACTCAGACTGAATCCAACTGATTTCAGTAAATCTATTCTGAGCATGGTTAAGACTGGATCCAACCCCCTGAATACTTGATCCTAAAGGTTAAGTCATGAAACTCAATCATGTATAGTGAAGATCTGTTGAAATCCATGGGATAAGTTAGTAATGAAGGCATCCTAAGGCTAGATCCAATCCCCAAATTTGTATTCTGCTTTGACAAATTTTGTTTGGAGTAGAATTTGGTTTCCACAATTCTCAGAACACCCCCCCCTTCCTGTAAGTATACAGGAAATAAACACAAGCTTCCATAGGAAGACATGAAGACAGAGAGTGGGACCAGAAATCGGAGAAGGCATGAACTGCCTTATTCTACCAATTCTACCAAACATTACTTGAAACACCATTGAACCTCCACCTGTGTGCCTGCCTGTTTACCTTTTTTCCACAGAAGGTTTTAGGTAGACAAACTAAGTAAAGATAAGGACAGTGTTTGTTTAAGTTCACCTCTAAGAACCCACTGGCAGCATGACTACTAGGCTTGCTGGCCATTGGATTGCGGCAGTTGTAGACACAAAAAGTACTGTAATTTTTCCAGTCTCTGTGCTTGAGAACTTGACCATGAGAATATGCCATTCCCCAAAAAGAATATGTTGCCGTGTTGCATGCTATCAAGTTACATTTGACTTATGATGACCCTAATAATGGTTTTATTATTGCCAACCCCCTCCCCCCCAGTTTCCTTGTCTAAACAGGATTTAGAAGCCAGGTCTCCTGAGTCTTAATCTGCCCCTATATTTACTATACCACACTGGCTGTCTCAGGTATATGTACTATGCCATATTTTCAATATGCCACTAATATTCAATTCTCTCTCAGTGGAACAGATGTGAGGACGAGAAGTAGACATTGCCCATTCTTCTGTAGAGACTTTCGTTGTATTTATCTGCAACACTGGAGTACTAGAAATCAAAATTACAGAAATTACTTTTAAACAGGGTAAGCATTTTTTTTCCCACATGATGAAATCAAACCATACGATAATGAAAAACTGTTTTAGCGAAAAGCCAGGCTGGTGGGACATTTGAGCAGAGCATTCACACAGGACAGCTTTTGCTGGGCTCTGCCACTTTATATGGTAAGAAAATATACCAAAATGGCACGGGCTGAGAAGGCTAAGGTGGAATGGGCATTTCCTCCCAAGGATTTTGCAAATTAATGCACACAAACACCGAAACAAGTAACCACTCCATATGGCGATGTGAAATGGTACAAATATTGTGTCATGTGATTGCTCCGGTTGGGCGTCCTGGTTCTGATTTCCTCTGTTTGTAAGCTTCCTTTTGTTGGTCTACATATTGGAATTACTAACATCCCACTTCCCTTCGCAGGGTGCCGCAGCCAAGAACTGCAGATCCTTTAATTACTTAAGTGTGAGCATGAAAACCAAGCTATGCGCAGGAAGAAATACGATGCAACGGAGAATATGATGGCTCTTGTGCTTTCAGATTCCTGGAAGGAAGGGTGATTTGCATCTCTCGTTACAGTAAACCCCTCTTGTTTTTAAAAGGCAAATCTTTTTCTTTTCCTTCCTTTTGTTTCGCTTCATGTGAAAACATGACTTTGTACACACTTAGAACACTGTAAGGTAAGTGTCTGGTTGACCAAACTTTTTTTTCCTATAGTACTTCCTCCTATTATAAAGGGACGTGGTGGCGCTGCGGGCTAAACCGCAGAAGCCTCTGTGCTGCAGGGTCAGAAGACCAAGCAGTCGTAAGATCGAATCCATGCGACGGAGTGAGCGCCCGTCGCTTGTCCCAGCTCCCGCCAACCTAGCAGTTCAAAAACATGTAAATGCGAGTAGATAAATAGGGACCACCTTGGTGGGAAGGTAATGGCGTTCTGTGTCTAAGTCACACTGGCCATGTGACCACGGAAGATTGTCTTCGGACAAAAACGCTGGCTTTATGGCTTGGAAATGGGGATGAGCACCGCCCCCTAGAGTCGAACACGACTGGACAAAAATTGTCAAGGGGAACCTTTACCTTTACCTTACCTCTTGTTATAGAAAACAACTATTACTAGATATATTATATTACTATATTAGCTCTTTTAATGATATTATAATTAAGCAAGCATATGTGTTCATGTGTGTGTGTGTGCATGCTGTCACACACACTGTGTTTATAGATCTGTTCAAAAATATTAAGGGCACGCTCCACTTATAATGTTACAGTAACTGCCAAAAAACTGTGACTTTATTGAGATCATTTCCCCCCTCCAAATCGGACAGAGCTGCAGGAAAATAAAATATGTTTCTAACCTCCTAATAAATATAAATAAGTAGGAAAACTTCTCTGTTTTCCCCCGAGAGGTATGAGTTCTATTGTGTAAAACACCGGATAAAACTGTTCTTCTTTAAAGACATTTTTATTCTAACAACAAAAAGAAAAAAAAGAATAAACCAGTCGTTCTCTGGGGAGGGAAACCACTTTTAATACTTCTATACCAGAATAAAGTTCTGTCAACTGATGTATTATAATAATAAATAATGACCAAGAATAAACTTTAAATACAAAGTTTTTTTTCCTAATTGTTACAAGCATAGCAACAAAATTCTCTACTCTATTGATCTCAGATTTTCTCCAAGATAGATTTTTTTTCCTTTGCTTAGGAATGTAGACAGTATTTTGACCAATATCACAGACTACAGAAGTTACAGAGAAAAAACTTGACATGTTTAGATATGAGAAGCACGGTGATATTCAGAAACTGACAATGTTTCACTGCTCCTGTCACTTGTTTGTATTCCAAGTTACAAATGTTCTGGGGGAAAAAAAGTGTGGATGTCAGAGGCAAAAGAGAGGGATAGTAGCACCAGACCAAATGGATTCCACACACACACATCACAAAGAATGGGGGAGAATTTTCCAGTGTCACAAACGGAATTATTGCCTGTCGTATCTGAAAATGCTCAGAAGACATAAAAGAATACTGAAAAGAGCTCCAAAAGTGCAAGAATATGGAATGTGGGGTCCTTTTTTTTTTCCTCTTTTTTTTTCTTGCTAAGATACTGAAGGCGGCGCAAACACACAAAAAGCAAGCGACCGAAACACAGTCACCAAACACGGTAGTGCAGTTAAAATCCTAAAGCTTACTACAGTCAGAAAGTCTTCAATTACATTTCAATCCTTTACCTAGGATCATAAGAAACAGTTGCATTAAGTTTATCAACTTGATTTAAGTAAGGCAGTGAGAACTATACTAGGAAAAAAAAAATCAACCCCCCAAAAAACAAGGAAAGCAGCTGGCCCTCTGCCAGGCAGGCATTATAAAGTGACCTCACTTTAACTGGAACTTCAATTGGGTGGTAGCGGGGTTTTTTTTATATATTTTTTCTGACAGCTTATGCAAACCGTATTCCTTATTAGCCTGAGAATCCTGTGTGGTTTTGTTTTTTCCCCAGTCTCAGGGTAGCGCTAAGAATTTTATTTACATTGATTGCAGCTTAGGGTTTTTGCAAACTGCTATAGGCAGAGCTCAAGTTTTTAAGGCTCTGGGGTTTTACTCTGTGCTCCCAGCCTGCAAAGGATATATTGACTTTTTTTACTTTTTTTTCCTAAAAAGTCTGACTTATTATGTTTTGAGGAGACGTTAATATTTGTCGTAAACAGCACTGATTTCACTTCTCTCAAAGGAAGTACTGTACATGAAAAGGCCATTTGTTTGCCATTCAAGTGGGCATAAGAATAAGCTATGAACTGGCTTCCTTCCTTCCTTCCTTCCTTCCTTCCTTTTCACTCAGTAAAGCATTTCATTACAATCTGGCTTGCTAGGTGGGAAACAACAGAATCAAATTTTGAGGGGCCAATTCATAGAAAAGCTAAAAAAAACCCAGCAAAAATATAAAACATTGGCTTTTCTTACAAAAAAAAACATATAAACAAATACTAATACTCTTTATGTTGTTACTGTTGTTCTTAATCTTTTTCCCACTAGAGGCAAAAGGCAGGATGTCTGGATTCATATTTTAGGTCAAATAGCTTGAAAAGAGATTTTCTCTGGTTTAAAACAAAAGCCTCCTGCACAATGTCTGTAACACCTCCTCCTCCTCTTTCTAATTTTTGAAATATTCTAATAAATGAAAAGTAACCTGGAATGGGGAATCCTTCATTCAAAATTTCTTTTTTTAACCAACTAAACAAAATAGAATAGAAACAAACTTTCTATTAATTCTTTTTTTTCTCTCTAGCCGAAGTATGCTTTCTAGATAAGGCGGACTAGTTACCTTACCTAGAATGCTCTTTAACCTGTATTTCTAAATCCCTCTACAGCCACCTATTCTATCAAAAAGGAACTTTTCCCCATCTAAAAAAACTGAAACAAAAATGCAACCCTCCAGAGACTTCGTACAATAAAGCTGCAGTTTCTCACCTGCAAGAAATTTCTTTTAACCTTCAATTCTTTTGGCCATCTCTCTCTCTCTCTCTCTGTGTATGTGTGTGTTTGTGTGTATATATCTATCTATCATATATATGTATATCTTTTAAAAATTAAAATTAATAACACAATCTTTTTCCATCTAGGTCAGTGCTGACCGTTGCTTATAGGCCGTCTAACATTTCTCCTATAGTGCAGTCAAATTGATTTTCTCTGCAATGACAGCTCCAGTCAGACTGGCACCCATCTCCGTCTACCAACACGTCTCATTACTATGCTAGGCAAATGACAGCGGTTGGTGTCATATTAATAAGGTGTTTTCAGCAATGAAAACACAGACCACCCCTCAGCTCCCACCATCTTCAAGGCAACATTAAATCGGTTAGATGGTCTCCTTTCCTTTCCTTTCTTTTCTTTTTTCTGGTAAGAGAGCATTATTTCTCGACAAAGACCACTTTCACATTGGAAATGCCCCCTTTTATTTCTTAAGAAGAAGAAAAACTCCTCACATATGGAGAGGGGAAAACACCCACTTGATTTATCCCCACCTATATTGTTTGGAAGTACTTGTTGCCAGGTAACAGTTTAACAGCCGTTTCCAAAGGCTGTTTTTTCTTTCTTCTTTTAAACTATATATCTAGATATCTTTAATGTCTTAAACATCCTGTATGCTTCTTGGAATTTGCACACAATTCATTTTCCTCAGAAGGCAGTTAAACAAAACCCACTGTTACCCCAATGCATATCTTAAAACGGTGTAAAATAATATTGCAATATACAGATTGATTTGTTCGGCGGCATTACTCTTGGGCCAGACTGCCCTCCTCCGTTAACTCTGTCGAGCTCCCAGGTTTGACAGCTGCAGGTTCCTCTAAATTCCCAGAAGCCTCGGAGTCAACTCTGGAGCGCTTGAACCTGCGGTCTGGATACTGACTGTTGTCAAAAGGCATGCGATGGACACAAAGGACGTGGGTCTTCAAATTTCCCTTCTGAGAGGCACTGTAGGGGCAGTATCTGCATTGAAAAGGCCGGTGACCTGCACAACAGATAAACATCAGGTTAGTTTTGCCTCCTATTGACAGGGTTCCCTCCCCTCCTTTTCCTTTTCTTTCTCTATTACAGTTCATAGAAGAAGACTGCAAAATAAACATAGTTCTTTCTCATCCATACAGTTGGATTCAGAGGTATTCACACGGTCGGATAGTTTTTTATATATACAAACTCCCCCACATGAATTTGTCCCTGCAAAACCCTTAAACGCAGAACCTTTGTCAGATAAAGGCGTCTTTCTCTGACAATAGCATTTTTTCAAAGGAAAGCAGGCTTTGGACATGGGTCAAACCCCCCCCCCCCGGAAGCATTGCAGTGGATAAATTCAAAATTGCATGCACTCATCATGATAGGGCCTGTCTGTAGTCAGGATCCTCCACTCCATGGTAAGCCCAAAAAATGCAGGCTGCTGGATTAGTGCATATCAATAAATAAAGAGCAGATCTTCTATAGAGTTAATGGATCTCCATGTAGGCAACCCCCATAGAATCCTAAGGACTGAACAGAGCTTATGTGTCTTATTACAGCAAACTAATGTGAGAGGATGTTCATGCAACATAGCAGTGGGACACATACGTTCAAATTCCAATTTGTTAGAGGGGGGGACATCAGCAGAAGGTATCACACAGTTGTCATGCATATTTTCTTCCCTTGACTTTTCCCTAAAGATGATGGAGAGCTTAAATTAAGCCAGAGATGTTCCATGTTATGACACCTCCTCATTGTATGAGAACAGAGGTTACAAATTGTAAAGAAAAGCATGGAGAAAAATATTCGTAGATTGCATGGCAGTATAATTTTATTCATAAGGGACGTGGTGGCGCTGCTTGTTAAACCACTGAAGCCTCTGTGCTGCAAGGTCAGAAGACCAGCCGTTGTAAGATCGAATCCACATGATGGAGTGAGCTCCCATCGCTTTGTCCCAGCTCCTCGCCAACTTAGCAGTTCGAAAGCATGCAAATGTGAGTAGCTAAATAGGTACCACCTCGGTGAGAAGGTAAAATGGCATTCCCTAGTCGCGCTGGCCATGTGACAACGGAAACTATCTTCGGACAAACGCTGGCTCTACGGCTTGAAAAATGGGATGAGCACCATCCCCTAGAGTCGGACACAACTGGACTAAAACATGTCAAGGGAAACCTTTACCTTTACGGGTGGGAAGGTAATGGCATTCCGTGTCTAGTCGCATGACCATGGAGGATTGTCTGCGGACAAACATTAGCTCTATGGGTTGGAAACAGAGATGAGCACCGCTGCCTAGAGTCGGACACGACTGGACAAATTGTCAAGGGGAACCTGTACCTTATAATTTTATTTAACTTGATCTTTAAGCTTAGGCTGAGGGGAGAACCCTTGTGAAGTAAGGCCCAGACCAAATGGACCTGGTGCCCTTCCACCTGCCTCATAGGGATTTATAGAATCACAGAATAATGGAGTTGGAAGGGGCCTGGAAGGCCATTGAGTCCAACCGCCTGCTCAAAGCTGGAAGCAGATGGTCCATCTTCTACCTAATGCTCATCCCAAGATCACTCAAAGATGGTAAGGGCTGGACAGGAAGGAGCACCTGGCTACCTCTCTTATAAGTCCAACACAAAAACTGTAGCAAATGGCTTTAAACCAAGTCAGACTACATGGCCATCTAATCCAGTACTGCCTTGCCTTATTGATGGCAGCTCTCCAGTGTCTCAAGCAGAGAGTATCAGGCAAAAACAAACGAAAAATAAAAAAGACAAAAACTTTGTGGCACCTTAAAGACTAACAGCTATGTTCCAATGTGAGCCTACATGGACGAGTCCACTTCCTCAGACACTTTCTCACTGTCTCATCCTAAGAGGAAGCAGGAATGGACCCCAAAATTCTCTCTCCATTGCATGTTTATACTCTGTTCCTAAGGATTATAAAAATATTTCTCGTATACTGTAACAGGGTTAAAACTACCAAACACCAAGAAGCAATGGAAAACTACTTAGAGTCTGTCCATACTGTGAAATTGGGTGTGATCAGAACAGGGCTTAAAAAGTCCTTGTCTACAGATCAGTCTGTTTTAACTCTTGGTACCCATTGGCAAAGGCAGAACAAAGAGCTCTTCTGCATCTCAATGAATCATCCCAAAAAGGATGCATGCCTTAGCCCTGTGCCAGGAAGATACGGGCCAGCTCTTCAAGGGGAAGGAAGAGCCAAACAGTGCTATCAGGGAACCATATATCATAACTATATGGCAGTGTAGACAGGCTCTTAGAAAGCCAGAAATGAAGCAAAGAAGCCCCTGTGAATGTATAGAATTGAACCATTGAGTGGGCATTTTTCCTCTTCAGTTAGCTGTAAGGAGACTATCTTCTTTCCACAGAAAAATTCTGTAAAATAGCTGGCTAGTTTGTCTTCCGATACACCAAGTAAGGTATTTTGAGGAGCCGTACGCACTCAATTCTGCTTTCAACACAGTTCCTTGTATTGTTTATATTGCTTCTTGCATAGTTTATATTTTGTTTCAGATCATTCCGAGACCAGCTAATATGCTATATTGTATCTGGCTTGGGCGGGTATGTTTCAGCAAGCATATTTCAATTTCAACCTATGCTGGGAAGTTGTTGATGTGTTTTACTGGAACTTTATGAGCTTTGTCTCTCAAATTAACTTAAACCAGGGCCATCTGAGGTCAAATGCACTTAGCTTACTTTAATTTGCTGAAATAAATGAATAAATAAAATGTGCCTGACTATCTACATAAAAAGCCAAGGTTATTGGAAGACATGATCTATTTATCACATGTGAAGAACAAATTTCTTCCTTCCTTTCCCTTTGTGGTGCACATGCACACACACACATATTTATGCAACATACAAGCTTTTGTGAAGGCTGGATTCAGATGCTATGCACCCAGTCTAGCTGTGCATATGGAAAACTATCACTAAGGGGTTCCACGGAATAAGTTGTATTTACTTCTATGGCCTACATGTTTGTCTCCCATATACGTGGGTTAAACTAGTTATTAAGCACAGCAAAGCAAAGTGTGCTGCTTGACACCATCCCATAGTACTTAAAGCACTCTCTGGGCAGTTTTCAGTTTAATGATGCAGATTACATATTGCCCCACCTTCATGAGCTAGGTTCTCAATATACTGTCCTCAGAGGGATGGAAGACTTTGTCAACCTTGAGCCACCTACCTGAACCCAGATCAAATTCTATTTGTGAGCAGATTCTTGACTGCAGTACTGCAATTCAACCACTGCACTATGAAGCTCCTTAAAAGAAATGTCTCCCATTGAGAGTGGTTTCCCTCCAGTGGTGAGATTTGGTCACAAATTGTTTGCCTCGGCAATCAAACTTGCAAAGCAAGCTCAAATTTTTCTTCTAATGATCATCACATAACAAAGCATGCTGGCCAGAAAGGTAATGAACTAGTGCCTTTTGCCACTTGACGACTGCTTCTAATTATGTGTTACATCGATCCTATAGTTTCACCTTGCAAGAATATATGGCATAAAATTGACAGACATCACCTTCATACTGTCCCTCTCTGCTACAGCCTATTCACACATACATTTTGGGAGGTGTGTTGCTCTAAGTTAAGAAAACTCCTTAACATTTGCATGCTGAGTTGTATGACTCAGTATGCAACCGATAATATCTACACTGATTCACTTTAATCAGCTTGCCTCACATTTATGCCATTTGCCATTACATTATGCCATTCGCCCAGCTACACAAGAGGATTTTGGCCAATATCTAGTACTGATCAAAGTTAAGACGAAGAAGCATGCAGAAATTACTCTGAGACCAGAGCTGAACCCACCCATCCCAGCCCACAGGTTAAGCAGCTAACAAAATTACAAAATGGACTTTTCAACAGTAGCATGAAATGGCAAGAATGTGCTAAATGATTTTCCTGCAGCAACAATGAAGTCTCTGGTACCCATTGGCTGGGTGGAACAGTTGCTTTGGGATGTCCATGAATGCTCTAGGTCTGCAGAAATTCCAAGAACTGAAAAGAATGTTAAGTTTAGCTGACAGGACCATTGGCAGGGCTGGACGATAGCATTCGAGACCAGAGAGCAGAGAACACGACTGCAAAGCTTAACAAAAGAGGCTGCAGGTACAGGCAGTCAAAAAATGTGATGGTACAAAGTTGGGTTTGAAGTTGGCAGTCGCCTGGACAAGCCCAAAGGAAGGGTCAGAAGACAAGTCATAAGAAAAGACTAGAGATGAGACAGAAAGCATCTTATGGCTATTCAGCGCTCCCATTTATTCACTGGGGTCCTGTTTTTCAGAATTGTAAAAAGAAAAATCATATGACTATAGAACATTGTGATGCTTTCACAGGGTTGCGAAGGTAATCTATCCTTATCATTCTCTGCCACACATGAATCATATGGTAAAACTCTTAAGGGGTTGCAAGCAAATCTCTCTTCCGAGCATCTATGGCCAGTGTACCAGTTTAATCAAGTGTAGTCTTCACTAAAGCATCCAATTGTAATTCACTAAACTATTTGTTAAAATGTTTTTTTTTAAAGAACACTCCAATAAAAATAAACTAAATAGCACCTTACCACATCTCTAAAATGCTGTCTCCCTTTAGCATTATACTAACAGAAAAATGCTGGAGTGTTAAAATCTGCAAAATGAAACACAGGTACCACTCCTTAATTCAACCGCATTAAACAAGAGGGAGGGAGCATTAATGGCAGCTAAAGTGGATTTGGCTCATCACTGCCTTGTTTTTTTCTATCACCAACTTTTGAAGGCCATCAAAATTTCACATCACTGTCATGCGAAAAGTTAAGTACACAATAAGTTAATTTGTATTGTCACTGTGCAGTACAACGGCAGTAAAGAGCACATCAATTTTTAATCTGGCATGAATAATATATAAATATGTATACACAGTGAGGGTCAAAAAGTGTAAAAGCAAAAAAAAAAAGTGGCATGCTGTTTACAGCCCCAGTCATACCAAAAATAAAATAAAATAATAATAATCTTAGAGATCAGTCTTACAGAAGATAACAAGATCTGCAATTTGCTCGTAACTAGGGGGCAAAGCAGAATGCCCATTTCTCTTGGGTAACACCACCCATTAATTACTGCTCAAAACTGGTTGTGGGCAGCAAGATCTTAAAATAACCAGGCCTAGATAAGCAGGCAAGTAAATTATACTATTTTTATCAGATGGTCGTCGGAGAGGATTTGGGGTCTGCAGGCTCCTTCTTTTGAAGTCATAGATCACATATAACACTAGCTGGGATATATCTCCCAACATATAATCATTTGAAAGTCATTGTAAGGGAGCGTTTTCTCATTGTTCCAAAGACAAATATTGTAGTGCTGTGATTCCAGAAAGCGAAATTACCCTTAAGATCAGGCTGGGAACTGGCAGCCGAGGCAGTGCTCGAACAGCGCCGCACATTACTTTGTGCGCTTTGGTGGTGGAAACTGAAGAAAGCGCCTCTCAGATCCCTGATACGGAGTATTGCTTGTAACTTTAAACATGTTGTTTCCCCTGGGCACTGCATGCGAAGGGAGGGATATGAGCGTCTAGCCAGTAAAAGGATGAGCAGAAATGTGATGGCCCACAAAACAGAGGGAATGATTCTGCATTCATTTTTCAAAGAAAAGAAGAAAAGAAAGTGAACAACATCAGGAGGTGCTGCTGTTTATTTGTCTAACACTCACCAGTAAATCCACCTCCAGATTCCTTTTCATTTTGGCACCCTAGGGCAAAGCCCTCGTTGTGTCACAGTTGTTGTTGTTCTTTAGTCGTTAAGTCGTGTCCGACTCTTCGTGACCCCACAGACCAGAGCACGCCAGGCCCTCCTGTCCTCCACTGCCTCCCAGAGTTTTGTCAAATTCATGTTGGTCCCTTTGGTGACACTGTCCAACCATCTCATCCTCTGTCGTCCCCTTCTCCTCTTGCCTTCACACTTTCCCAACATCAGGGTCTTTTCCAGGGAGTCTTCTCTTCTCATGAGATGGCCCAAGTATTGGAGCCTCAGCTTCAGGATCTGTCCTTCCAGTGAGCACTCAGGGTTGATTTCCTTCAGAATGGGTAGGTTTATTCTCTTTGTAGTCCAGGGGATTCTCAAGAGTCTATTCCAGCACCACAATTAAAAAGCATCAATTCTTCGGTGGTCAGCTTTCTTTATGGTCCAGCTCTCACTTCCAGACATCCTACACCAACATCTAAATATGGTTCACCTGGATTAATGGCCTAGACTGGAAGTCTTTGGGGCCTAACTAGGGCTAAATCCACCCAAGTTTCCTGTTCTGGTGCTAGCTGGGAGCTTTCTTGGTAAAGAGGAAGCTAGATGGCACTAGGCCTCGGTACACCTCAAAGCCTTCCCGTTTAGGCCTTCCTCCCAGGTGAACCACATTTAAATGTCTGTAAGGTATCTGTCAGGTAGAACTCCCAGAATGAAAAAATTATGGATTTGTAGTCCAAAATATCCAAAAATCCCATCCTTAGCTTGGGTAACATTACCAGAGATGCTCAGTATGAGACATGTCCTGCATGCTTCTCTACCTACATTTTCAAAATAGTGTATCAGCTGCCTGTCATCACAACGAGTTCCATACCCTGATCAATAAGTCACCTCTTTTTTATTTCTCATTGTATTCATTTGTTGTATGTTGAAGACATTTACATTGCTATGAAATCAGTATTGGCTGAAATCCTGTTCCTCACTTATAACTATGGAAGAGGGATGGTGTCATTAGTAATTAAAGACTTCCTACTTCTGTCCCACAGCTTGTCTGACCCATGAATATTCAGTTTCATTATGTGGAAGCCATGTGAAACATAGGATGGAAGGAGGAATTATTTAATTACATCTATTGCTAGATTATATTACTGTTGGGGGAGATTTCCAGAAATTACAGACTTCCTCCTTCTGTCTTGCATGTCCCATGACTTTGACACAATGAAACAGGAAGTCTTTAATTGACACCATCACTATTCTTCAGGTTTCTCTGATGCAACAGGATTTCAAGCCATATTTTGTAGCGCTGGAATATTTTTTCTTCTTATTTACTAGTTGTTTATAAAGTACTGGATTGAAATGACCTCTGTGCTTATTATTCCTCTGAAACTTTATGGGGTTAGTCATCAGATCTTGCTGAAATGGGTTAGTCAGAATTTCTATTATCTACTTATTACTTGCTGTGCTATTATTGTATACCTTAGGGGAGTTGTGGAACAGACAACTGGTTTTGGTGGAATTCAGTTGGCAACATCTCCTGGTCAAAAGGAAAGGCAAAAGTTTCCGTCTCCAACAGAATTCTACCATCTATCGTCTTAATGTTACCCAGTTAATTTAGCCTTTGAGGGAGAAAATGCTTTGTTTTCTTTTCTTTCACATTTATGATCTGATATGTTGCTTTGCGACACAGTGTGTCAGCTTGCATCAATCACATCACATCACATTACATTTTGTGAGATGGTGTGCCTGAACGCTCAGTCCAAGAAAAAAAGGCATCAAACAGAATAGGTTTTGAAACTGTGAGGATTTTTTTAAAAGAAAAAAATCTCAAAAACGGCTTTCATGATTATGATTACGTTGACGTGGCTTATGGCTGGAACTATGTGTTGTTGTTATCATAGTTGTTATCATCATCGTTGCAGTTCATTAGTAGGGTTGCCAACTACAGTTTTGGAAGAAGTAGCCATGTTAGTATGGGCAAGAATATCAAGGAAACAAACAAAACAAAACAAAAAAAACCACACACAAGTGAGAGAAATGGGACCTTACAGACGAAACACTATATTTTAATGTTGTCAGGTAAGAAAGTTGGATGCTTCAGAACCTTGACAATGTGAGTTTGTTGCCTGACATGCAATCGTTTTACAGTGGCACATTTTTCAGTGGCAACGCAACACAATGCAATCCTATTTTTGTAGGAAAAATCTCGCTGAGTTCAATGGAGCTTATTACTATGGAGGTGTGTATAGCACAGCAGCTTTAGCATAGAATCATCTAGCAATTAATTGCAAGATGTCCTTCCAGGAAGAAGCTTCATGTATTTCTGGGGAAATGCTCCAACCACACAGTGGCACATGCCTAGTGCATGTGAGCATGTTTTTTCTTCCAGATGGAAATAGGAAGCCCCTATGAGCACAGGAGTCTGACTCATGCAATATAGCTGCATAAGCATCAAAGGACTACCTACCGAAATCTATGTCTCTTTAACAGTTACTAATTTATTGGCATCAGTAAGCAACCAGTAATGTAACCGGCTGCAATAGAATGCACACAATAAGAGAAAGTAAAGGTCATCAGTGTTAAAGATGTTTATTTTCACAGTCAAGGTAAATTAATTCGGGCCTTTTATGAATATTTGACAAGTGTCCAAATTCCATATACCGTTCCACCAAGAAATATCTAATCTTTGTGATCTAAAAAGGCACGTATGTCGGGGTTTGTTCAGAAGTGTAAAAAAGACCATTAGAATAGTCATATGGCTGAGATGAGGAATTAATTCCAGATTGTTACGGGTGTACTAATAGCGGCAAAATCATGGCTTTCTCCCAAAACAGCAACAAACGGTAATTTCAAAGGAAAATGCCAATAGTCTATTACTGAAAAGCCTTCTGCTCTTGCCACTATTCTGTGTTTTATTGTTTTGAATATTTGTATAGATATTGTTTATAAGCAGATGCAAACAGAAAATGTAACAAAATACACAATTACATTTCCAATGGAAAAAAAATTAAAAAGTATAATCCAGGAATGGATATAAGAGCCAAAAGGAAGATATAAACTAAATGCCAAGAGACACGTATTCCTCTTCAACACAAAAATTAAAACTAGAGATGATTAGACACATCAAAAACCCTGTCCAGGACAGGTGGCATTTAAAATTATTTGCTTGTTTCCCCCTATAATTTCTGAACGTAGAAATAAGTAATTGAAATTAATTAAAACCAATTAATTAAAATTAATTCAATGCTATTTATTCATTACAATGACAATTACGGCAGCATTTTGTGCTATTCTCATTTTTTACTCTGAGAAGTTATTTGGGGGGATTTGCTATTTTTTGGTCCTTTTTGACCGTTTTAATCTACACAATTTAAAAACTATATCTTACTGACACATTATTAATGATTAATAGAACAAATTATGATTTTTACTAAAATGATTAACTTTGGTTAATCTATTTTCTCAGTTCACCATATTGCATTAGCTTTGATAGTGGAGTTTCTGAGCAAGCCTTAACTGCCCCCATCCCACCAATAGGACCATCCAGGGCAGCAGCAGTGTGAGTGGGGAAAAATGGAAAGGGAGTAGGAATGTAAAATTGGATTTGGTTGTTTTTGTAGAATTTCTATATACAATTCCAAGAACGTGAAGACAGCACCTGATGAAAGTGGGAATGGTATCTTCAATTTGCCCAATACTCGCTGTGCAAATGGCCCCTGTGATCATTATTTTCCCAAGCAATCTTGCAACTTTGGAGCTCAGCTAAAGGAGAATACAGAGTTTAATAAGGTAACTTTTTTGGACTACAGCTCCCAAAATCCCCTACACCATGGGAAAAGCTGACAGGTAGTGCAATCCAAAATCCAAGATGCACTGGGTTTGGGATAGGGAGAAGCATCTTGTGATGGACAGCTGCACTAGCCGGTCTCAGATTTGCTGACACAACAGGATCAGATGACACTAATGCAGAAGAGTCAAAAAAAAGGGGCAGAGAAGGAGAGGACCTAAGTAATGACAGATGCAAACCACTCTCCAACCGGACACACTGCCATCCCAAAGCTAGCCCAGGGTCAAATACTCCTAAGCAATTCCCAACATTTCTAGACGTTTTGGCTAGTTGGGATTGTGCCCTAAAACTAGCTGAGGAACATTTCTGGAGTGGAACTGGTGGGCAGAGGAGACATTCAACACGCTCCTTCTGACCATTTATTCTCTCTGCAGGTTCTACTTCCACATGTCCACCCTTCTCACATCCAAGTTATGAGGGAAATACAAATCTTCTAAAAAGAAAAAAAAACTATTGCATTTTAGGGCTGCTTCCAATTGCCCTTATTAACAGCTAGTTTCTCAGCTAAGTCGGCCTTGGTGCCAGCAGCACAGCAACTAGAGTGGAATACTGTTCTACTGTTTGTGTCATCAAGTGGCCACCAACGTATGGTGACCCTAATAGGACCCTAGTAGATGGCCCTGTTGGGTATGTGAGATGTCCAACGAGTGGTTTTCTACAATGTTTCCATGTCCAGGAGAAATTTGAACCCAGGCCTCCAGAGTAATAATCTGGCACTCTATCTACTACTACATATTGGTTTTCATGGGGAGATGCAGATGCATAAATGAATGCTAGAATTTCTTTGGGGACGTGGTCCCATTTTGAAAACACAGCATCATGACATACAGACCAGTAATTGGAAGATTATATCTATAACTACGGTATATATGTATATCCCTTAAAACCTGGCTGGGGGTTACTGCTGTGCTTGTCCATTTAGATTCCCTCCTCTCCCTGCAATGAACTCCTGACATATTTTTACTATCCATAGCTAACATTTTAAGATATTGTATGCATTGCCCAATAGACCAGAATGGTCCTAAAGCTACCATTCTGATCTGGAACATAATAATATGGATGGTGGAAAATGCTGAACAAATACATTTCTCCAATAGACAATAATGGCTCTGATGAAGCCATTTGGCTTTATGAGTCTCACAATATACATTTTAGAAAAAAAAATTCTTCTGTTGCTGGGCCAATTAAGATAGCTCCGGTCGACTACATAACTATAACAAAAGTTTTCAGAAACTTTCTAGATGAGCTTTCATCTAAACATAGACACAGTAGTTAACAGAAAGAGCTGCTGGCTGAAAATGCAGTTGTTTGCATCCACACTTGCTCTGCCACTGTAGGTTCGAGTTTTTGTTTGCAAAGGATAAAGAATTGATCCAGTTACGGAGTCAGCCCATTATTGCAATATGCTTCCAAAATGGTTCAGGAGGAAAAAAAACTATTGAAATGGAAGTGTGATTCATCAGACCAGGATGTCCATAGTTGCTTCTGGTGCATGGAATAAATGAGGCAGCATGACAGCCTAGTCAACGTTATGTATGCATGCATGCATGCCCATGTGCATGTGTGTGATATAACCATGTGTCAGTCAGTATTCTTGGGACAAATGGCTATTACTATGTAGCAGTTCCATGATGTCCCATATTTAAGCAGGAGAAGAGGGTTTCAAGGGTGGGGCAGCTGTCCAATGGGTTGTTTAAGCAGATTTTCTTAGGAAACATTTCTAAACCTGATTGTTCCTGCAACAGAAACACACATTCTTTCACTACTGTTAACTAATTGGCATATAACATTTGCTTTTGCCCTGAGTTACTACTATCACAGACATTCTTAACTTTGTTTATAAAGAAACATGCAACATAAAAAAAAAATCAGAGCAAAGCCCTTTGATAATCTTAGCTAAAACAGACTGGTTTGAGGCAGCAGCTAACTCACTTTCATAGGGGAAAGGACCTTTATTATATATTTCACCATCTTTCTGCATATTATGTGTACTTTTAAGTCAAATGACTCACTGAACCTTAGAGGACATATCACAAATTTTAGAGGTTTTTTTTTTAAAAAATCTGGTAAAATATATCTGTTGATGAGTCATAGAAATATGTACATGAATTATTGCTGTATGAGGCAATGGCAAGTGACAGAAAGGTTTTCGAGGTGAGTAATTGAAGTTCCAGAAATATCTAGATATAATTATGTCTGTGAAAAATGTAGGTTGCATAATACCTGGAAAGCCAAATATTTTATGCTCCTTGGAACAGAACTCCACCATTTAGAGAGAAATTAGCAGGAACTTTATGCTCATGGTAGGCAGCGCCTGGTTCAGTGGAAATTATGTGTGGTGGCAATGCCATCTAAGCAACGAGGCTAACTTTTGCAGGCGTGCCTGTTCTTCTTCTAACAACTTCCTTGGCATCACCTAGTCAGCTTGCAGCGGGAAACAGTCATGAGCACTGAGCCCAGATGTTACTAGGTTCAAGACGGCAATAATGTTTGGGAGAAGACATGCTCCCGAGACAAAGAAGGACATCATAGAAGGACATCATAGATGTAGCATCATAGAAAGCTGTCGTACAGTGAGTCACGCTCTGGCTCCATCTAGCTCAATACTGCCACTCTGACTCGCAGTGCCTCCCCTCTCCAACCAGAGTTTCAGGCTCGAGTCTTTCCTAGCTCCGTCTCGAGATTCTTCATATTACCAGATGGCCTTCTATCCAAGCACTGAGCCAGGCCTAACTCTGCTCGGTTTCTGAAATAAAATGACATGGCAAGTCAAGGAAGGAATTTTAGTCTAAGCCAGGAGGAGACCACTGTGGTCCTCTAGAGGTTTTTGGACTATAATCCTCGTTATTCCTCAGAATTGCCAGTGCTGGATAAGAACTAATGGGAGCTGTTGGCAGAAACATTTGGAGTGCTACAGCCATCCACCCCAGCCTAAACTACTGAGGAAACAAGTGGGATTTCTCAAAGGAACGCTGCATATTCACAAGATGCCATCCAGCGTGGCTCAGTAGAGAGAGTTCTGAAGTCTGGCTTCAAATCCCATGCTGCCATTTTAAAGCTAGACAGGTGACCTTGAAACAGCTCTCTCTCTCTCTCTCGCCCCCCACCATTTTGTGAGGATGTGTAAATATAAAAATGAAAAGGCAGTGAAAAACCATGAACAGTACCCTATTATCACTAGGCATGCTAGGGTAAGATAAAATTATGAGGGAAATTATAGGGTGAGGGCTTTTCTCGGAGAAAATCAAAACTAATTTGGAAGTTCTTGCACAGGCAAAGCATCTGAAGAATTTCAAGAGAACCAAAAGGAGAAATTCACAGACTCTAATAAGGTGGCTCAGTTCCATGCACTTCAAATAATTTTAGCCACCCCATCCCTAAGAATATTTTAGTTCACGTGGGTTCCTAAAATACCTTATTCTCTTGTTTCATTATGTCACTTAAAATAAGTGTGTCCTTGCTTTTTAATCCAGGCTGCTGCTTTGTTATGAAAGTTGAGTAATTAAGATGGTATTTTGTCACGTTATTGCTTGTCTTACTACCAAAGATACAGTAACCTGCAGTGACAGTTTAGTAAGGTGTCTCAAAAGCTTCTTGCAAGTAATTTCTAACAGGGAGTATTACACATAATCAAGGTATAATCCACTGCCCTTTTTGCATAAAGCCTATACATCCAGAAGAATGCCAGAAAAACTCTGTGTTTCAAAAAAATGCAGGGTTTTTTTTTACTTTGCATGTGAATGCACTGTTGCTATACTGAATTGATATTATTATCCCTCCTTGAATAGTCTCAATTGTTATCACAACTGAATTGAATGGTAAAGTAACTTAATTTATACATCATTACACCGCAGACGTTTGGGGTGGAGGTGTATTGAGATGGATACAATGAAAGACTGAACATAAGATTCAGCAGTAAATTTCTGTTTAGCATTTTGGGATGGGGAGGTATTGCTATCCCAACCCCAGAATAATGATGCGAGACAAAGACATGGATTAAATATGGGCCACTTTATTGATAACATCAAAATACAATAATGGCAATCCTTTGCCAAAAGAGGGGGCCTGCTGTAGTGCAGAAACAGTTGAAAGGCAGGGGTATGCCGACACCCCTTAATCAACAAATGGGCGAGTCCCCGGCCCCAAGGTTCCCGTGGTCTCCAGACAGCAGGAACCCAGCCAGATGCTAATAAAACACCCCCAGACCTCAAGCCATCTTTCGCTGATGACTGTTGGTCCAGAAGTGGCTCAGCGCATCCTCCTGCCATAGACACTGTAATCGCACGATCCGCAGTGCTGGGAAGTGGGATGCGCTGTTGGCTTAACAGAGATTACAATTGGGACACACCGAAAATACCTGTTATTTCTGCACTACTTGCCTGTGTGACCAAAATTAAACCACCAAAATGCCAACAACCCTTATCCAGTGTGGGATAGGCAAAAAATATCCCCCCATCCATAAGCCAATCAGGATGAAGGTCGAAAATTCCTATTCCTGAAAGGCGACCAGACAAACTCACACTAGAAGAAAGGGAGGGCAGGTGGGAGCCCGAAAAAGGAAGAGGGCAGGGAAAGGGGGAAAGTCCCTTAAATACCCAGGGCTTTTCCCGCCTCTCGCACAACATCTCGTGAGACTTAAATGCAGTCTCGCTCTATCCAGGGTGGATAGCAAGGGTTGATTGCTTCGGCCAAAGGTGATGCCTTGCTAGCAATCGCAGCATTTTTACAAAAAGGGTTTCAAGATCAATACATCTGAGACCAGAGGGAAGGCCTCCGGGATGTAAGAAAAGAACTGGAACAAAGAAAGTTTGGGAGAGGGAGAGGAAGTGTTTCTGGGTCAGCTGATTGTTGAAATGGGCACAAGGAGAATCCAAGTAAATAATAATAAATGTTTATTACGGTCATTGACCAGCAAAAGAATCCAAGTAAATTAGCCATAATATAGGCAAAACTTGTCGAAATAGGTAATGCCCCAAATCCTATTGATTACACTTACTGGCATAACACATTTGGATTAAATCTCATTGGCAAATGGCTACAAGACAAGAAGTCAGCACAGGCAACTAGGCACAATAGGAAACGCCTGCGCTAACTTCTCAATTTGAGAAAATCCAAGCATGTGATTTACACCAACTGTGTTGCGCCGATGAAAAAATGCAATACGATTTCGGCCGTATCACAGCAAATGCAGATATGGGAGGGGGAGATGGACACATAAGGTGGGGGCACTTACTGGACAAGTAAGTGGTGGAATATGGCCGACATTTGCAGGGGCTGCCGCCATTTCTGCATTGCCTTCCCTGCAGCACACCCGACACGCAGGAAGGCTTTCCAGGCTCTGTGCTACTGCCGGAGCGTATGGAAGTCTCCAAACCTCTGGGAGTTTTTGTTTGTTTGTTTTCCTAGACGCTGCACTGCTGCCACCTGGGCTCTGCAAGAGAAAATTTTTTAGAAAAGATCCCTGAGGGATAAGTCCCAAAGGAGCCCAACTGCAGAATGTGTGTGGCCAAAATCCTATAATGGAATGGTTGGAATCAGAGATGGGCATGAACTGCCAGTACAGTGGCCTGTGCCCATTCAGCCGACGGCCAAACTGGTCTTCCACAGTTCAGTTCTCCACCCCCTCTAGAGACTCAAAGACAGCGTCTGGAGGAAGCGAGGCAGGGAAGGTGGGGAGCTGCTTCCAAACAGGCACCCACCAGAGTGGGGTGTGGGGTGCTGACCTACACGACACCTGCTCAGCCATCTGCTGGGCCACCAATTTCATGTCGAAATCCTCAACAACAGTCCACATGGCAACATTTTGTTGTAGATTCTATTTGTACCTTTCTCTAGCTATGTATTCTTTAACAGCCACTTCGGAACTTTTCAGAGCTTGAAAAGGATGTTGTCAATCCATTGTTGTTGTTGTTTAAAAGTTGTAACAAAGCCGTTCATCTTAATTTTTTAGTGGATGTTCAGAGATCGGGGGGGAGAGAAAAGAGGGAGAAATTTTTAATTGTGTGCTCCATGTGTAAACTAAAAGAGAGAGCTGGGTATACCTTTCTTGGACACCAGAATACCACTTAAACAACAACAACACGCAAATCCTTCAGAGCTATCTGGAAGGTAGTATGAGGAAGAAGCACCCAAGTTTAGAAATCATCCTGCTGTTATAGCCAGGTTGCATGACATTATAGCCATGGGCGGTGCAGGAACCTAAGCCTCAAAATGCAGACTGAAGGCTCAAGCAGTTAGCTTGAGGTGTGGTCTCTTCTGGTTATAACTCAAAGGATGCAGAATCGAAGCAGAAAAGGGACATATTAGTAACCTGCCATTAGAACAGAAAACACATTAGTGTTGGATCGATAAGATTCAGTCAGAGTTTCATGTTTGAAAAATCAGACTTCACAAGAATCCTGGCTTTTTGGAGACCAACCACAACACAAAGCAAGCTAACATTCAAATCTTGGCAAGTGAGAGAAGTTCACACTTTACATCCATACACCATCAGTCCCTAAGGATTTCCCTTTTTTTAAAATTGGACACCTGTGTAACTCTCTCAAGATGGATACCATGAAACTCTCACAAGAGCTTCATTTACCATAGATAGATGGATAGATAGATAGATAGATAGATAGATAGATAGATAGATAGATAGATAGATAGATAGATAGATAGATAGATAGATAGATAGATAGATAGATAGACAGACAGACAGACAGACAGACAGACAGACAGACAGACAGACAGACAGACAGACAGACAGACAGACAGACAGATAGATAGATAGATAGATAGATAGATAGATAGATAGATAGATAGATAGATAGATAGATAGATAGATAGATAGATAGATAGATAGATAGATAGATAGATAGATAGATAGATAGATAGATAGATAGATAGATCCTTCCAGTGAGCACTCAGGCTTGATTTTCTTTAGAATTGATTGGTTTGTTCTCCTTGCAGTCCAGGGGACTCTCAAGCGCCTCCTCCAACACTACAATTCAAAAGCATCAATTCTTCAGTGGTCTGCTTTCTTTATGGTGCAGCTCTCACTTCCATATATCACTACAGGGAAAACCATAGCTTTGACTATTCGGACTTTTGTTGGCAAGGTGGTGTCTCTGCTTTTTAAGATGATATCGAGGTTTGTCATCGCTTTCCTCAAAAGAAGCAGGTGTCTTTTAATTTCAGGGCTACTGTCGCCATCTGCAGTGATCATGGAACCCAAGAAAGTGAAATCTGTCACTGCCTCCATATCTTCCCCTTCTATTTGCCAGGAGGTGATGGGACCAGTGGCCATGATCTTAGTTTTTTTTAATGTTGAGCTTCAGATCATTTTTTGCACTTTCCTCTTTCACCCTCATTACAAGGTTCTTTAATTCCTCCTCACTTTCTGCCATCAGAATGGTATCATCTGCATATCGGAGGTTGTTGATATTTCTTCTGGCAATCTTTATTCTGGCTTGGGATTCCTCCAGTCCGGCCTTTCGCATGATGTATTCTGCATATAAGTTAAATAAGCAGGGGGATAATATACAGCCTTGTCGTACTTCTGTTTAAAACAAATCCCAGTAAATTGGAAAGTAAGATGGAAGGAAGAGGGCTGGTCAAGAAATATTTTCATCATTGTGTGGTGGAGATGGTGATAATGGCTTTTGTTATGAAGGAGGATTTTGGCCTGTGTGTACTTGGGAGAATATTCCAAAACGTTCTCTCATACTTGATACTGTCCAGAATTCTACTCCCTCATTCTTCTTCATGTGTAAATGAAGATTCTCAAATTCAGGGGGAGGGGGAAATTAATGGATGTATGATTGATATTCTTCTTTTTGTTCTCTGTGGATGCCACCCGTTTCCTCACCCACCAGAAATGAAAGATGTCAGACTTTGCTTTTGCTTCTTGACACGATCCAAAATGTATGGCCAAGGAATGACAGATGTCTGCAACCAGCTGCAATGAAGCATGCAAAAGTTTCTGTCTAATCCACTTATTGCACTGGCAACACAATAACTAAAACAAATGAGCAATGCTCCTTTATTTAAAAAAGCATAAAAATAAAAAACAAACCCTGTTATGCAAATTAATGCATAAAGCCATCTAAGAAGGTTTTTCTATTTCTTGGACTGTTAAAAAGTTAGCTGGTTGCAAAGCAGATCCGGGATGATGGTTTTCCATACACTTGATATTCCAGACCTTAAATCCCATGTTGTCACTCCTTGATCTTCTCACATTCACTCCATTATGCTTCGTTCAGTTTGTTTCAGTAAAACCCGCCTTAAAGGCGTTGCTTTTGGAGAGACTGGCACAATACAACAAATCATAAAAAAGGAGCAACTCTCCAAACACAACAAGATAGAGGACACTGTGGGGATGTGAACCCTCACCAGCCAGATGAGAAATCACTAAATCCTTTGTCTGTGAGAAAGTCAAGCATTTTGTAGAGCCCTTAACAAGGAGAAAACCAATGGGATTTGTACGAATAAAGCAGAATGGCACAAATAATGCAAATAATGGAAATCGTGCAGCATGATGGCTGCTGCTTTGTTGTGTAGGCTTTTAAAGGTTAAAAGTACTGGAGGGGTTATGTGAGGATTTTTAAAATAATCAGCTAGTTGCGCTTGCTACCTGCTTTGCTTCCTAAAGGGAAAAGACACCAGTTTTGTGAAGTGATTGGTTGTGCAAATTATGGAGACCCTGAGAGAATAATTAGTTTTCCTTGCCTCACTTATGTTTGGAGGTGATGGATCTTGCTTGGCTTAAACATTTTCTATGCAGCTGCCTCATCAAGGAGAGACAGCCTAGGTTGATGAGAACCAAGGCCATTTTGATAAGCATTCTTATCATCTTTAGGCGCATGTAGACCTTCCCTTCACCCTCCCCTTCAGTGGTCCCATCACCTCCTGGGATATTGAAGGGGAAGATATGGAGGCAGTGACAGACTTTACTTTCTTGGGCTCCATGATCACTGCAGGTGGAGACAGCAGCCCCGAAATTAAAAGACGCCTGCTTCTTGGGAGGAAAGTGATGACAAACCTTGACAGTGTCTTAAAAAGCAGAGACATCACCTTGCCAACAAAAGTCCGAATAGTCAAAGCTATGGTTTTTCCTGTCGTGATGTATGGAAATGAGAGCTGGACCATAAAGAAAGCAGAATTGATGCATTTGAATTGTGGTGCTGGAGGAGGCTCTTGGGAGTCCCCTGGACTGCAAGAAGAACAAACCTATCAATTCTAAAGGAAATCAACCCTGAGTGCTCACTGGAAGGACAGATCCTGAAGCTGAGGCTCCAGTACTTTGGCCATCTCATGAGAAGAGAAGACTCCCTGGAAAAGACCTTGATGCTAGGAAAGTGTTGACGGCAAGAGGAGAAGGGGACGACAGAGGATGAGATGGCTGGACAGTGTCTGCGAAGCAACCAACATGAAATTGACACAACTACGGGAGGCAGTGGAAGACAGGAGGGCCTGGCATGCTCTGGTCCATGGGGTCACGAAGAGTCGGACACGACTAAACGACTAGACGACGACAAGACCTCCCCTTATGGGAAGGTGGGGAAGACACAGACATCTAGATGTGACTGGAGTGCAACTCCCATCAGCCTTAGCTAGTACAGCCAGTGGGGAAGGATTGAGTGTTGCAGTCCAACATCTGGCAGTCCATGAGTTGCCTACACTTCCTTAACTAAATGAAGGAATAATGTTCCAATACAGAATATGTCATCATCTCCCCGTTTCCATTTGAGAAATCAAGGAAACATAGATCGGACCACAGGTGTAACCAGCAATCTGTCCCCTATAGTGGCAAAAAGGTGATTCTGGTAAACCCATACGCAGGGCATAAGGACACCTCCTCCTCATATTGTTCCTCAGCATCTGGTGGTGAGCAGCATCTTAACGTAAAATCTGCATACAGCAAGCTACCTTGGCTAGGAGCCACTGGTAGCCTTCCTGTGCCCTCCATTAATAGATTTTCTCCATTTTCAAAATTTGTCTGAATTAGTAGCCATCACTAAAAGCAATGTCAGCACATTCTATAAAGTGATTTTTAAAAAAAACTACAGTTTGCACAACAGCAAATGCCTCTGCTGACTTCTTAACTAGAGGCAATGCATTGCTGAGATGTATGCTGATTATGTAACAAATAGGATTTGATTAAGTATATAACATTTCCCCCCTCGTTTTATTGAATCACACCAGAGATGTACTCTATATTCAGTGCGTAGCAGACCAAATATGTCACTTTGCTACACCCCTTTGTGTGGAGATTCAGAATAGAGTCATCACCTTTTCCATCCAAATCAATGCGTTCTCACATATTCATATGCAGAGAAATAAGGGGGTCCTCCCACCGTAATATGTAAAATCATTCTCTACAATGTTTGAGGCCCATATCTAGACATATCCAAAGCAGACCTGGGGCCAAGACATGGGACCCATGTGGCCCTCTCTAGATATTTCACGCCAGCTCCCACAAGCACTAGATGCTGTTAATTCCTATTAAAACAAAGTGTACGTAAGTACTCAGCTTGCTATATCAGTCATTTACATTTCAATAGGTCTTGTGCTCTGGACGCTACACACACACACACACACACACACACACACACACACACACACACACACACACACACACACACACACACGCAGAGTGTATGGAGAGAGAGGGGGAAAAAGACATCCCTTGCATCTGTGCTTTAGAGAAATCTTGAAACAAAAAGCCAGCCCTTATTCTGTTTGGCCAAAGGGAGTCGATTGAAAGTGAACATGGCATCATTTCCTGCAAAGGAAAGACCCGACCTCCCTTTATACATGTAAGGTCATCACCTCCTGAACCCTCCCTCCTTTAATCCTTGTACAGCAGGGGAAATGATAAGAAACCATGTGGGGTTCCTTAACCCCCCCCTTCCCAAGCAGCAGTTTCAACAGCTGTGTGAAGCCCCCTTTCAGCACAGCGCATAAAAAAAGATGTGTCAGATTTTTGCCCGTGGCAGAATAAGCATACAAATTCTGGCCCTTCAGGCTAAAAAAATAAATAAATATAAAAAAATTAAGGGAAGAAGGAAGAGATAGATAAGATGCAAACAAGAAAGTGTTGAGGGGGTTTCTTCCCCTTCTTCTCTTCCCCCCTCTAAACTTCCCACAACAACCTTAGCAAAACCACATGACGTGTCTTGTACTATTTCCCTGGTGTTTTCAGCGCTACTTTGGCAGGAAATCAGAATTACTGTTATATAAATTCCATCTGATGCCAGAGCTACCATCTGTGAGCAAAACCGCTTCACCTACGTCTGCCGGCAAAGGCTTTCTCTCTTTCTCTCTCTCTCTTAGAGACAAGGGAGGAGGTGGAGGTGGGGAGAGGAGGAGGAAGAGGAGGAGGAGGAGGAGGAGGGAGGGGGGATTTTTTTTTGATTAATTTGCAGAATGCTTGTGATTTGCTCATATATTATTATAACTGCTCATCACCACATGACAAATTCTCAGCACTCGGCTGCAGGACCCCATTCGGTTTCAGCAGTTTCTTAGTATCGGCAGCTGACAGGCTGTTCAGCCTCTAATGACTTTCAGATGCTTACAAACAGTAATTCTATCTTCAGAATAAAATAGGGGGGAAAACAGAGGTGTGTGGGGAGGAATCTATAGGGGAAAAAAAGGTGGGAGAGACAGAGCTAGTCTGTTCCATTTCCTTCCTCTTCTGCATCAGCATGATTTAAATCTTGAGGGCAGGCTGGGTTTCAAGAGCACACGGATGCCTCGCGAAGCAACAACAATATCAACAACAGAGGAAAAACTGCCAACCTCAGGAGAAAAAAGGGTAAATAAATAAATAAAATAAAGCCTCCCAGCTTCTTAAAAGTGTCAAAAGAGGCTAAATGATGATTACTTTGGAATCCTACCACACACATACACTTCCTGCACGATTTGGCAAAGAACCTCTGAAAGCCAAAAAATTTCATTTGTTTCACTCCTTTTGGATATTTCCAATCACCTTTGTGCTTTTCGTAGCAAGCTCATCTGCTCCTGAGCTGCAGATGATTCTGAACTCCTCCCCCCCCCTTCGATTTAAAGTGATGATTATGTTTTCTGAACCACTGTCTGTGTGCTTGATTGCCTGTTTCAGATTAGAGATTTTAGCAAGGAAACAAAGACTTCAGGATGCACATCAGTCGTATGTATGAGAAACCACAGAAGGAATAAGCACTAAAACGTGATGCACCATCTGTCCACAAACAATAACCTGCAGGTTCGGAAGGCTTACAAATTATTTAGTCCACAACCTCAGCGAATTATAGGACCCTTAAATAGAGCAATAGACTGGAGATGAAAACCTCTTTGATACTTCTCCCACAGTCCATTTTGCTCTGGCTTGCTACCGGTCGCACCCCAACACCAAACTCATCCTCAATTGATTGCTAACAGCAGAGGTATTTCCCGATGACTATTGGAACCGGTTGATTTTCATTAACTAGGTCTCGGTAGGCCTTTGTGGCAAGGATTTGAACAGTGGGGTATATATTGCTTCTCCAGCCACTGCCTGCTTCAAACATTGTGTTAATCAAAAGACGGCCTCAGCATAATAGCCACTTGGGAGGTGGACTTCTAAGGGCCAAATTCTGCCTCGAACAAGGTTGAGCTATTGATTTCAACTTGAAATTTCAAAGCAGAACTTCCTAAAGATGCTGAGTAGTTATAGGCTATTTTTTTTTTTTTTTGACAGGCAGTAAATCCCAAGGTATATAAAATGGTAAATCAACCCTAACCCAATTCTTCTCCGTTCATTAATTTTTGAAAAAGCATAACTATTTTTTTAAAAAAAATTGATTTGACACAAAGCTGGAGGAAATGGTTTAGAGAAGCTCTGAGGTTTTACGTTGCCTTATATTCAGAAGCTTTGGCTCTTCCACCTTGACTAATTGACCACTATTTCAATATCTTCAGGATTTCCCTTCTTAATACATGAATGTAGACATTACTTATGATGAGGAGGATAATGATGATGGAGACCACATTCTAGTCTACTCTGAAACAGTAAAGAACATTCCATAGTAAACAGAAAGACCTGTCAACGTGAAGCTACAATCCTGCTCACCAGCATCCCCCAATCTGGTAAGCATCAGACATACGGTACTTGATTGTAACTCCAATGTTGGTTGTAAAAGATGGGAGCTGTAGCCCAACGCACCTGCATGGTACCAAACCTGCGATAGGGTGCTGTACAAAATGTACCTTTGATACTTCTCACTGAAGACAACAGAGGACAAATGAAGAACCATGCTAGATCAAAAAGCCTGTTTAGTTGGACATTTTGTTGAGACAGTGACCAACTAATTTACCTAATCCCTGAGCAGACATGACTGGAATAAACTGATCTCGCAGGTTGCATCTGTTTTTCATAAGCACAAAGTTCTGAAAGGTGTCTCTGCAACGTTCTGGGGATTTCCCCCTTCACTTTACTCCACATCAACAAGATCCCTCCACCATTTTCCGAGCAGGTACAGAAGGGGTGAGGAAGGGATTTCATGTTCACCAGCCCTTAATCTGGATCAACCCCCCAGCATAAGCAAATCCATTGTGTAATAATTAGACAATATTTGTTATTAAAACATGGTAAGTGAAACAATCAGGAAAGAGGAGCACAAAGGAAAAACAGAAATATAGGGATACTGCTTGAAAAATGCCTCTATTATGGACATACGATTAAGAGTCCTACACATGGAAGTCACATCGTCCAGCATTCTGCTTTCTTCAAGGCCAACCAGTCAAATGCCTCTAGGTATTTTCCAATCAAGCTTTGAAGGCAATAACCCTCTGTAACTGGTGTTCAATAGCATACTAGCATGATATCTGGATTCCCTGTGCCCATAACGAGTAATAGTCACCACCCACTAAATTTGCTAAATGCCTTTTAAAAGTTTTCTAAACTTGGGGCCTTCATTCCACCAAAATGTCAATTATGTATTGGCTAAAAACTTGTAAGCAGAGCTACGTGGTTATAAAGCTGATGATGCCATCAGCCACAGACATTAATCATTAATTTAAAGTTTCCTATCCAATCCCAGGATCAGAGGCTCCCTGGAAATCCCTTTTGACCTGTGGAAGCCTTTGGAAGCCTCGATATGCGGGGTGGGGATGGGGGAAAAGAAGTCTTTAATATATAAAAATAAACATCACGAAGAATGGGAAACCTGGCAATGATTTAAGATTGAATCCACGCGATGGAGTGAGCTCCCGTCCCTTGTCTCAGCTCCTGCCAACCTAGCAGTTCGAAAGCATGCAAATGCGAGTACATAAATAGGTACCACTTCGGTGGGAAGGTTAAGATGGCATTCCCTAGTCACGCTGGCCACCTGACAACAGAAACTGTCTTCGGACAAGCGCTGGCTCTACTGGACTAAAAATGTCAAGGGGAACCTTTTATGACATATTTGGTTGTCTGAAGGGCAGAGCACCCTGTTGCTGTTTCCCCATTCCACATCCTGACACCCATTTGACATACAGATACTAACCAGATTCACAATTGATACTGAAAGCAGCAATGCAGTGGGTCAGCCTCTTCTTCGAAGGCAGAAAGCTCGTTTGGGGGCACATCTGTGCTTTCCACCAGTGGAGAATGCCTAGAACTTTTGCCTTCTGCACACTACCCATGATCTTCTCTCCACTCCAGGCAGCTATGGATACTGCCTAGAATGAAATGCCTAGAAGAGATCAACTCTGTGTAAAAAGAGAACATGTTTCCGAACAGGCATGTCACCCAAGTTGCAATGCTGTTGCCAGAGCTTTGCGGTCATAGTGGATGCTGATCTTTAATTTTATTTTTCGTATTCTCTCCCCTGTGGCTCCCAGGCTCCTTAGGGATTCTTTTCAACCTGATGAAGCTTTAGGATGTGAGGTCAAGGTCAAGGTTCCCCTTGACATTTTTAGTCCAGTTGTGTCCGAATCTAGGGGGCGGTGCTCATCCCGTTTTCTAGCCATAGTGCTTGTCCGAAGACAGTTTCAGTTGTCACATGGCCAGCGTGACTAGGGAACGCCATTTTACCTTCCCACCAAGGTGGTACCTATTTATCTACTCGCATTTGCATGCTTTTGAGCTGCTAGGTTGGCGAGGAGCTGGGACAAAGTGCCGGGAGGTCACTCCATCACGTGGATTCGATCTTACGACTGCTGGTTGTGACAAACCCAGACCTACTGGGATATGTCACACAGTTACACTAAGCTGCCACCAACCATTCCCTTTAAGAAGTCACACAGACCAGGGATGGATTTTTAAACAATAAAAGAATTAGGTTTATTTAAATACACACACAGGGATAATAAAATAATCAGGTGAATAGGATAAAGTAACGTGGCTTATTCTCACTCATACAAGCATACAGTTTGGTTCACCCAGAACCCTTAACTTAAAGCACAGACCCTGAACCTATCAGTTCTGGCTAACCAACAGACACCTGAACCTATCAGGTTGGTACTCTGACACACAGTAGTACCCTGTCTGACACACAGACTCCCACAACAGCTTCTTCTTCCCAGCTGCTGCTTCGTCACATCCCAGTGTCTCTCAGTGTCTCTCAGCATCTTCTCTCTCACCACACAGGCATCACATATTTATACAGTACAGCCCCTCCTCCTGATGTCCCGCCTTCCACTCCCCATAGGATGGAACTTTCCCTCCAAACCCATGACAGACAGGTAACATCAGTGCTGTATGTAACACCTCCCCTCTTTATAAGTTGTTTTGTAGGGGGAAAGCTAAGGTGCTTTTCACCAAAAAACAACCTGTATAACACATACAACAACAGTTATACATACCATATTATACTTACTTATACTTACATTCTAAGTTAACCATAGCACTTAGGCATTTAAACATTTACCATATACATTACATCAATTTACCTTTATTCATACAAACCAAATTCAAAAACCAGGTACATTTTAACTTTTTGTCATCATTATATACATATAGTCCATGTTCTTTCGCCGTCTTCATTCTTCAGGTCTTCTTGATAAGGCGTCAGCAACACAGTTCACTGACCCTCTGACCACCTTCACTTCAAAGTCATAGTCCTGTAGGTTTAAAGCCCACCTCATAAGTTTGCTATTGTGGGTTTTCATTGTCTTTAACCATTGCAATGGTGAATGGTCAGTACACAGAATAAAATGTCTTCCCCAGATGTAAGGCTTGGCCTTCTGGATCGCGTAGACTATGGCCAAACACTCCTTCTCCACGGTTGCCAAATGTCTCTCACCTTTTTGAAGTTTCCTACTCAGGTAGGACACTGGATGCTGGTCACCATTCTCATCCTCCTGGCACAGAACTGCTCCTACCCCGCTGTTAGACGCATCGGTGTAGATGATGAACTCCCGGTCGAAGTCTGGAGCACGCAGGACAGGATAGTTGATTAACGCCTCCTTCAACCTCTGGAACGCCGCCTCACAGTCGCTGGTCCACGGGATGCGGTCATCAGCCTTCTTCCTCGTCAGATCGGTCAGCGGAGCCGCCATCTCGCTAAACCTCGGGATGAACTTTCTGTAGTAGCCCACCAACCCAAGAAATGATTTGACTTTTTTCTTGGTGTTGGGTCTGGGCCAATCACGAACAGCTTCTATTTTGGCCTCCAGGGGTTTTATCACTCCTCCCCCTACCATGTGACCCAAGTATTTTATTTCTGGGCTACCCAGCTGACACTTGTTGGCCTTTACTGTTAGCCCTGCTGCACTTAACCTCTGCAGCACTAACTCCAGGTGTATCAGGTGATCTTCCCAGGTATTACTGAAGATCCCTATGTCGTCAATGTAGGCCACTGTAAAGTCACTGAGCCCTGCCAAGGTCTGGTCCATCAGCCTTTGGAATGTGGCTGGTGCATTTCTGAGACCAAAGCTCAGGACTCGAAACTCATAGAGACCAAAAGGGCTGCAAAAGGCAGTCTTTTCTTGATCCCTGGGATCAATTCTTAATTGCCAATATCCCTTTACCAGGTCCAATGATGAGATGAACCGACAACCCCCTATGGTTTCAATCAGGTTGTCTAGCCTGGGCATTGGGTAGGCATCAGGAGTGGTTACACGGTTTAATTTCCTGTAATCGACACAAAACCTAATGCTCCCATCAGGCTTGTCCACAAGGACTATCGGAGAGGACCAAGGACTAGAAGAGGGGACGATTATGTTCTCCCTAAGCATCTCGTCCAGCTCCTTCCGCACCTTGTCCCTATAGGGTCCCGTTACTCGGTATGGGGATACTGCCTGCGGGGGTGCATCCCCTGTGTGGATCCGATGCATCACTCCCTTCACTATCCCCGGCTTGTTGGAAAACACCTGTTGATATTTACTAAGCAGCATTTTTAGTTCTTGCTGCTGGTCTTGGGTGAGTGCAGGACTGATCTTTACCTCCTCTGGGTTGTATTTTACTTCCCCTCTACCCTCCCAGAAGGGTAATTCCGCTTCCTCACTCTCAGCTGCTTTTATCGCGAATAAAACCCTCTGTTCCCCTCTGTAGTAGGGTTTTAGGGCATTCACATGAACCACCCTCCTTGCTTGGTTCTCCTCCTGCTCTATTAGGTAGTTCAGGTCTGACATCTTGGAAATGACCCTATATGGTCCTGCCCATTTGAGCTGCAGCTTATTCTCTCTGCAGGGCCTAAGCCAAAGCACTTCCTCCCCTGGGTCAAAGTGCCTCTCTCTAGCTTTGTGGTCATACCATGTTTTCTGTCTGACCTTCTGAGCTTGCAGGTTTTCTGCTGCCAGCTCTAGATTTCTCCTTAGGTCATTCATCAGGGTGTCTATGTATGTCACAACGTCTTGTGGGTCATCCTGGGTGATCTGCTCCCAATTTTGTTTGATCAAATCAAGGGGCCCTTTCACCCTTCTCCCAAATAAAAGTTCAAATGGACTGAACCCGGTACTGGCTTGTGGCACTGATCGATAAGCAAACAAAAGGGATTGCAGCTTTTGGTCCCAATTGTTTGGATTTTCTGCCAAGTAAGCCCTAATCATGCGCATTAGAGTCCCATTGAACTTCTCAGTTAACCCATTACTTTCCGGATGATAGGCAGTGGTTTCCTTGTGCTTAATTCCACAGATTTACCATAAGCGTTTCATAAGCTTTGACGTGAACGATGCGCCCAAATCTGTGATTATCTCTGAGGCAAATCCCATCCTGGACATATACCCTACCAAAGCATCGGCCACTGTGTTAGTTTCAATGTTAGTCAAGGGTATGGCTTCAGGATACCTTGTGGCATGGTCCACAATTGTTAGAATGAACCTGTTCCCCCTCTTTGTGGCCTTGGGCAAAGGTCCCACAATATCCACCCCTATGCATTTGAACGGAGTGTCAATCACAGGCAAAGGGCACAACTTTGCTTTGGTCCTGTCGCGGTTATTCCCCTGCCTTTGACACACATCACATTGTTTACAGAACTCCCTGATCTGCTTCCCTATGTCAGGCCAGTAGAAATTCTGTGTGATTCTCTGCTGTGTTTTGTTCACCCCTAAGTGTGCAGCAAACATGTCAGAGTGCCCCCTTTGTAAGATCATGGGGCGATACTTTTCAGGTACCACCAGCTGACTTCTGATCCCATCTCCCCCTTTTGAGATATTCCTCAGGGTTTCTCTATATAAAATCCCCTTTTTCTCCAGAAATCTCACTGGGGTTTCAGGTGTTAGCTGGGCGTCAGTCACCTGTTCAAAACACTTTTGGAGAGTGGCGTCTGCCTTTTGCTCCTGTCCAAATCTGCTGTCTGTGGTTAAGGTTTCCACCACAGCTTCTGAACTCCCCTCTGCTTCCGTCTCTGGCTCATCATTACCCCCCTGAACTGTCCCTGTGGTGGCTTGTGAGCGTGTAATCACTAGCACCCGTTTCACATGTTCAGCCAGGTCATTTCCCACGAGCACGGCTGCTGGCAGAGTCGATAAAATCGCTAGCCGCCAATCTCCCCTCCAGCCTTGAAAGTTGACAGGTACCTCTGCTACTGGCAGAGAGATTACCTGCCCCTCAATCCCTGCCACCTTTATGCTCTCATTTGGGATTATAAACTCCCTGGGAATAATATCTGGATGGCACAGGGTTACCTGGGAACAAGTGTCCCGCAGCCCCCTATACTGACGGTCAAGTATTCCCACGTCCACCCCGGCTGTCTCAAACAACTGAGAATCTGTTTTCACCAGCAAGCAGCGCTTTACCTCTATAAGAGGACCATTTTCCTCAGCCTGATCAGCATAGGTAGCCGTTCCAGACTGAGTAGCCATGGCAACAGGCTCCCTCAGTGACACTGAGCCTTGCTCTTTCTGGACACAGAACACAGCTTTTGGCTTGGTCCCACTAGACTCCTGAGGCACCATTCCTTTTAGCTGCTTTAATATCTCACACTCTGAGATTAGATGACCCTTTCCCTGACAGAAATAACATTTTCTGGTGTATTTTGATTCTCTCTCATCTTGTTTTGGTTTTCCCTCCAAAATCTGAGGTCTTAGTTTCATGTCTGAGGGCTTCCCTTCACCATGGGCCCCTCCCCCTTGCTGGCTTTTCCCTGGTCCCTGAGAGTACTTGCTGTAGGTTTCTTTGGGTTTACCTACAGATTTCCCCTCACCCAAGGGCTTTCTTATTTGGGAAATAAAATCTGCGATCTCTGCGGCTGCTGCCACAGATTTCGGTTTCCTTTCCCTCACCTGGAATTTCAATTCCCCCTGCAGGACTGAATAGAACTGTTCCAGTGCTATCAAATCTTTAAGCTGTTGAAAGTTCTCTGTCCCCTCCTGCGATAGCCATTTCTCAAGCAGCCTCACCAATTGGGCCCCCACCTGGGTAAAAGTCTGCTCTGGCTTCTTGGTGAGGGACCTGAATCTTTGTCTCAGCTGTTCCGCATTTATCCCATGTCTTGCAAACACCAGTTTTTTAAACTCTGCAAAATCTTTCATCAGTTCCTCAGGCATCTCGGCATAAACCTCAGCCAGGCTACCACTGATTAAAGATCGCATGATGGTCATCTTCTCAGTTTCCCTCACTGAGAAGTCCACAAACGCTCTTTCCACTAAGGAAAAGAATACCTCAGGACAATCTCCCTTGTGGTACACAGGGAATTTCTTCAGGTCAGCTTTAGACAGTTGGCCTCCCTCAGAATCCCTATTGTTATTATTGTTCTGGTTCATCATTTCCAACTTTCTTAACTCATACGCCATTCTTTCTTTTTCCAGAGCAATTTTCTCTCTCTCCATTCTTTCTTCCCGCTCCATTCTCTCTCTCTCTAATTCAAATTGCCTTTGTTTCTCTCTTTCCCTTTCCTCCATTTCAATTTGCCTTTCCCTTTCCTCCCTTCTTTCTCTCTCTAATCTTTCCTCCACTTCAAATTGCCTCATCCTCAGTTCATGCTGTTGGGCTATGAGCAATTTTCTGAGTTCTGGGTTCTGCTCTCCTGTGCTGTCACCTTGCACTGAGCCAAATTCATCCTCAGAACCTTGGTCAATCTGGGGGTCTTTCACTTCACTCATTTCGGCCATCTGGCTTCGAGTCAAGGGCATAATCCCCCCTCAGAACAGGCTGCTTTAAAAGTCAAGCCTCAAAATAAAACGACCACTTTTTTCCTTCTTGCCTCAGAACCAGCTTTCCCTAGAGATTGCTGCTGTTCTTCAGCACTAAACTTGCAACAGTTGCGAATCAGAGCCTACCCCCCTCTGCTGGGCCTCTCAGCTGGCAAGCTAGCTCACTGTTACTACGCAGTTTTGCCTCAGCTTTTTCCCGCCAAAACTAGGCTGCCTCAGAGCACCTTAACCTAAGTCTCCCCAGTTGGCACGTTCTTCTACTAGCGCACCTCCCCGTGAGGTACACCTAGAAGATTACCTACGCGCCTCCGACTGTCCCTGACTAGACCCCCCTTGCTCTGGGCACACTTGCCAAGGCTTTGCTGGACCGCTGGACAACTGGACCAGTCGTATCCCACACGCTGGACACCAATCAATGTGACAAACCCAGACCTACTGGGATATGTCACACAGTTACACTAAGCTGCCACCAACCATTCCCTTTAAGAAGTCACACAGACCAGGGATGGATTTTTAAACAATAAAAGAATTAGGTTTATTTAAATACACACACAGGGATAATAAAATAATCAGGTGAATAGGATAAAGTAACGTGGCTTATTCTCACTCATACAAGCATACAGTTTGGTTCACCCAGAACCCTTAACTTAAAGCACAGACCCTGAACCTATCAGTTCTGGCTAACCAACAGACACCTGAACCTATCAGGTTGGTACTCTGACACACAGTAGTACCCTGTCTGACACACAGACTCCCACAACAGCTTCTTCTTCCCAGCTGCTGCTTCGTCACATCCCAGTGTCTCTCAGTGTCTCTCAGCATCTTCTCTCTCACCACACAGGCATCACATATTTATACAGTACAGCCCCTCCTCCTGATGTCCCGCCTTCCACTCCCCATAGGATGGAACTTTCCCTCCAAACCCATGACAGACAGGTAACATCAGTGCTGTATGTAACACTGGTCTTCTGACCCTGCAGCACACAAAGGCTTCTGCAGTTTAGCCCACGGCGTCATGCTGCCTCAGCTTTAGGTTCAGAGCTTTGCTTTCATCCTGAGCACCCATGTTTAGTGGGCTCATAAAAATGCTGCTACGAAGATGTAAACCCGTTGTTGGCATTTGCTGCTAGATAAAAACAAATCTGAATGCATACACTACATCCAGTCACTCATCTCCAGGTAGAAGAAAACACAGAACAAATAGGTCCAGCAGGGAATCATTTCTCGAACTCAGAACATTCTTCAATCTTCTCCCTTTGCCTGCTAATCTCACATGACCCAAGCTTAACAAACAGGCAGAAATCAAGCTATCTTGGGCCTTGGGTCGTTTTTAAGGGGAAAGGTGGGGCAAAAATATTTTAAATAAATATAAATAAATAAATTTAAATAAATAAGTGCTTGTGACCTTCCAGAGCACCATACCGGGAGTTGCCAGCCCGATGAAGACCACTTTTTAAAATAATTTTATAAATTAACAATGTTTGACATCTTGTACATTCTGGCGGATGCTATGCAAGCAGAAGCATGCAGGGCATGATGCTCAGACAGCCAGCATTCCACAATTAGATTGTGCAATCAATTGCATCTCCCATTCCACCGGCTCTACAGCATACATGTGGAAGTGTTTGGTTAACAGCACTTCCATCCTGCTATGTTTTCCCCTAATGCTGCTATGGCTTCACATTACACAATCGGAGCTACGCAACAGGACTTCAGCCACTGTGAGGGCTGAGCTGCAGTAGTGTTCTAAGGTGAATTGGCCATGCATACCATTTATAAAGAATTAACAGATTCTCAGGTAGAGGAAGAAACACTGTCACTGAAAAAAAAATTAGAACACTTCAGCATGCTAAAAAGAAGCCCTATGCATTCTCTGTGTAGGATATTCCGGTGTTTATGTGGTGTTTTCAATAGATTTTACAAGTAGTAGCAGTTTTTGGGGGGGTGTTGTTATTTACATCCACTTAATTTTGCCATAAAAATTGTCCTGCAGTTTCATTTATTTACATTATTTAATATCCCACGTTTACTGTTGTTCCAATAAATATATTCTCTCTATTTACATGATCTTACACTGCATACGTGGTCAAATTATACATTAAAGAGAATGCATGTTTTCCACACACAACCAGTTTGTCCTTCCATGATGGGGGTTTCCTCATAACACACAGCTTAATAATCAAACCTGCAGATTAAATCCGTCTATGTTTCTTTCTTTCTTTGTTTGTTTATTTACAGTATTTTTTTTAGTCACGCCATTACCAGTGGTCTCTGAGCGGTGCACAACAATATTAAAACTGTAAAAACATTAAAACTACTTAAAGTAGGCAATATTATAATAATATCCTATATTAAAAACAATCATTAAAATATTAATATTAATAAATCCTGCTGCTCATATGGCCAGCTAAAGGATAATATTTAATTAAAATGCTGGCTAAACAGAAAGGTCTTTGCCTGGTGCCGAGAAGCCAAAAGTGTCGGAGCCAGGCGGACCTCTATAGGGAGGGTGTTCCAAAGTTGGGGGGCAACAGCCAAGAAGGCCCTATTTCAACATGCCATCGCCCTCACCTTAGAGGACGGGCAGGTTTGTATGGAAGAAAGCGGCCCTTTAGGTAACCAGGTCCTAAGCCGTTTAGGGCTTTATATGTCAAAGCTCTTTGAAAATGGCCAGGCAAGTCCCAGTGTTGAAACAAAATGTGCTAAATGCAAAATGAGTAGGTAGAAACACAGATGCTTTTCACCATTTGACACAGCAATGTACTAACTGTATACACTATTCTGACCCACTGTCCAGAGTCTATCTATCTGTTATTATTCCCCTGCAATAATTTTGGCTCAGTTAAATCTTCTAGAACAGTGGTTCCCAACCTCGGATCCCGAGATGTTCTTGAACTGAAGCCTTCACTTGTTGTGCTGGTCAAGATTTCTGGGAGTTGTTGTTGAAGAACATCTAGGGACCCAAGGCTGGGAACCACTGCTCTAGAACATGGATAGGAGAATTAACAACGGGCAGTGATATAGCGGCAAATTTTGAAATATAGGCACTCATCATAACAACCACACCTCTAAGCAGAATGAAATATAGAGGGAGCTGGCTGATTTATACCGAGAACCCAGTTCCAGAAAATATTGGTCTCTATCAGGAGCAGGTCATTTGTACACCTAATGCATCCTAAGTGACCCTTTAAAACCAAGCTGCTTCCCCAATATTTTCCATTAACAAAAGGGTAATTCGTGACAATCAATAGTTGACAAGTGAGACCCCTCCCCTCTCCTTTTCAATTAACTTTGGCAGAGACATGAAAGTCAGATGACAGTTACCAATAGTCAAAATCCCAGTGCCCCAATCCTTTGAATCTTGATTCCACTATCCCACTATAAGCACACACTTCCACATCCTTCTTGCATGCCTTGTTTCAGTTTCAGTTTCTCATTCAGTTCAAAGTTAACTGCAGCTTACTGTGCTGTCCAAATCAACGCTGGCCTTACCCTTTAAAATTGGTAACAATTGGAATGATTGGGAGATGGGGTAAACGATGCAACATTGTGATAGGTTCTGCTTTATTGCATGGACTTCAAAACCAACAGACATGTTGTTTATAACTGGAGATGGGCACGAACTGCCGATCCAGCAGTTCATGAAGGTTTGTTTTTTGGGTGATCAGTTGTTTGGTGCTTCCCAGCCCCACCTCCTCCAGTGGGCGCCTACTCAGAGGCAGTGCCCAGAGGAGGCGGGGCAGGGAAACTGGGGCAGTGCCTCTGCATGGGCGGCTGCCAGAGGAGGCAGGGTTGAGAAGCGCTGAGCACCCTTTTGTTCAAAGGATGAACCGACCAGTGGCTCCTGCACATCTCTGCTTGTAACATTTTAATCAAAGAGCCAAACAGCCATTTGACCGTGACTGCTATGCTTGCTGTGTGCATATGTTTTGTTTTACAAACAGGAAAGAGAGCAGTTTTGCACAGAGATATTTTGGGCAAATTATGAACGTCGGGGGGGGGGGGACGGAATGAAACTGGAATTTCGAACTGTTGCAGCGCTTAATACTTCTTAGAAAGTACATTGAGACAGCATGCCTTGTGAAGAACGAGACATTTAATTGAGGATTCTTCACATCTCTAATGCTGAGGACTGTTATATTTTCAATATGAAACCAGCCCCCTTTCAGATGTTCATAAATACCAAGGGCCAGGCCCAGTCTTGCTCAGCATGGGCCACTGGATGCTTGGAAAAAAAAATACCTGACAAAGAACACACATTAATGAACTAAATGAAATTTGTAGCATAGGCTACATCTCATGACTTTGGGTGGTTGCTCTCTCTCCCCTCTCAGCAAAATGTCTGAATATCCATTAAATATCCATGGGTTAGCAAAGTGGAGCCTTTAAGACCTGCTGAAAACATTGATCAGAAGCAGCTATCCTTGGATTTCTTTTTCCTTTTGTAAAAGTTCATTCATCTCTGCACAGCTTGCATTTCCAACAGCTGCGTGTTGGTCCTCTTTGGGAACTAAGTCTGTGGGTATGAAAAAAAAACCCATAAGAACAACCTGTGAAACACCGGACAAAGTTCCACGTAGCAGTATATATATTTTTTCAACAGCTGACTGTCCTCAGCACTCATGTAGGGTGCCACTGAATATGGAGGATCTGGCTTCACCTACCAAGACAGAGGTTTTTTTGGCTATTCATTGGCAAATCCTGCTGACTTGGTCGGAAATTGTGCGGGGTCACCTAGGATGGGAATGTCTCCAAAAGAAAGTTAACAAGGCAATTTATTTTGCAATGAGAAAAGTGAAAGACCACAGGCATTTCTGGACCTAGATTTGGGGGTTTAATGACTGGGCGATTACTGAAGACTAGTGGTCAAAATTTGGTCTAGACATCGCTATAAAGGAGCTGAAATGCTTTGCAAAGTCGGTTGAAATTTTCTGCAACAAAGATTTCCCGTCACCTCCTCCCCTCTGCTTCTTCCTTCATAATAGTTTGATTTGTTTATGAACTAGTGGGCCTTATTTCTATGAGATATAGACGCTGACAGTAAATAGACCTTTTCTAATTGAACTGATATGCTGAAAGTGAACATGTCCTTGAATTTACACTGAAAGATAGACAGTGATTATTTATAATAAGGAATGTAGTGCTTCCATTCCATTTCTATAGTGAAGACTTTATCATAAGACTCATGCTTAGGTTAATCATGCCCAATAAGATAAATTCCATACCAAAGGACAAATGTTTGTTGTGTTTTGATTTTGTTCATCAGATGTCAATGTACAGGGAATGAGAGGTTTGGTTGATGGCATGTTCTGTAAAGTGCAATAAGAGGGAAAGATACGATAACATTGTGTGAGTGTGTATTTTTGCTGCTAATAATATATCAAAGTTTCTTCATACTGACCATCTTCATCCAAAGAGGCATGCCAGGTTCCTTTTAATTTATATCTCAGATTAATTTCATTTGAAATGCCTTCGGCCATGGGGGTCCCTGTTTTGTAGCTTTGGAGGAAGAGAAATGCTGGATTTGCAAAACAGCATGGATGCGTGTGCATTAGTAAATGGTCTCTGTGTTTAATCAGACTTGAGTCCTTCCTTTAAATCACACACACACACACACACACACACACACACACACCACACACACGAGTCTTTCTGAGCTTTCCTTGCTCCCGATATTAGAGCTTAGCTATCTCCTTGCTGAAGGACCTATTTGTCTACTTTAAGTGAAATCACTCAATTCTCAAAAGTCAGTGGAGGACTTTGGAGGGGGGGGAGGGCTGGGAGAGGCCACTCCAAATAAGTTCCATTAATCAAAAGACACAGTCTAATGTAACTAATATTTTACAATTAGAGGAGACAAGATGGAACTAAAAGCCATCTATCTCTCTTACACCACATGATCATCGATTCATAATCAGAAGACTGAGAGTAGCACAAAGATGCATTTACAGGGAACGGGAGGAGGGAGGGGAGGGAGGGGAGAACGGGGAATTGGTCTGTGCTCGAGATAATGAACACGATGAGAAGGAGCGGTGCTGAAGGCTGGGGAAAAGATGACAGAGTGGTACAATGGTGACGGATGACATGAAGATGAGTACTGATACCTGACAGGCAGCGAATGATGACTGGGGTCCTTTCCCACCATTATGATACTCAATTATCTTGGTAAGGACTAAAAGGGGGAGGTGGAGGGGAGGGGGGGAGGAAGGACCCAAAGTGGCTCGGCCCATCCGTTTACTTATATCGCCTGGCTAGGAGAGTGCTTAATGGTGCCAAGACTGCCTGGGATGAGTGGGAAGGCCACCTTTTTTCGCTACTGTATCTCTCGGTCTCAATTCTCGGCACTTCAGAAGAGTAGAGCTGTAGTTTTCATTGTCACCGCTCATGGGCACAAGAAGAAAAAGGGGTAAAATATAGGCCTTGCCCATCTGTTTTGTAAGCTTGGGAAAGAGTGGATTTTTGCTCTTTCACTGCCACCTTCAGGATTTTAAGAGAAAAAAAACAAAAAAAAAGGGAATAAAGTGAGACAAAACAGTTGGGAAGATCTTCAAGTATATATTAAAGATGTAAACTCTTGTCTCATTCTTCTATGTAACAACAAGAAACTGGAAATAGTTTTTCCTTAACTGCAAGATATTTTGTCATGCTCCTGATGAAAACTCTCATATTTGCAAGAACAGTTTTTGTGCAAATTGCGGAAAACTGTGATTTTATGCAATTATGCAATGCATGGTATTGCTAGATTGACTTTTAAGAACGGAGACCATTGGTGGTTTGTTTCCATTCTGTTGATCAATCAGCTATCTTCCTGTGCTTTTTCAGTGTGTGTGTGTCTATGTGCTTTGTTACAGAAATGGGGGAAACAGTAATTTTGTGCACGAACATTTTGCACAAGTCACAAAAACCACAATGGAGGGGGATGTGCCTTGCTTTATTTTCACAAACTCTCACAGAGGCAACTTCTTGATAGGATGTCTTGACATGTCATGATGGTTTGTTTGATCAAGAACAAGTGATTCTGCAACTATTCATAAAATCTCCAGCATATATTAACTGGTAACCTAGAAAGAGGTTGGGGAAAATAAACCAGACTGGAAGGAAATCGGGAGTAGGCAGAGAAAAAAAAATGAAAGAGGGCTTTTCCCCCCATTGACTTAAGTAATTATTAATAAATAGGGAGGAAAGTTACTAGAGACATCTTTGTAGTTGTAGAAGACGCCACAGGCTAACACTGCTCTTCCAAAAGATAGGAGTAGTTGTCCTACATTATTTATTTTTAAAGGCACAGAAATCTCCAAGATTAAAGGATGTTATAATCAGGGGTTTGGGATATGTCTTTCTCTCCCACAATCACCTGCACTTTAATTGCCCGATGATGCAAACAACCTGGAAAAGCTGGTAAATATTTAGACTGATAAAATGTCCACCAACACCACCATCTGTGTGTGTGTTGGGGGGGGGGTAGACTGTAACTTGTCTAATCTTCTCTAAACACGACCTTTTTAATTGCAAGCCCTTTCACTTTCACTGAAGTAATTCTACTTTTAAAAGTTTGAAAAGATTAACATTAATTTAGAAAATTTGGTAAAGTAACCGCTCATTTAGTAGCTATGTAGTCGTCCATGAAAGCTTATACTGAATAAAACTAAATACACTAAATAGAACATCAGCTTTTAAGATCCCTATATAGATATTTTTGGGTTGTTTCTTATTCAAATTTACCAATATTTGCACACTTCTTCGTATTTGGGATGGAAATACCTTGATATTTTTTAAAATCATGAGAGAAACTGATGGCAGAATTTTTGTGCATCTGGGCTTAGAGCTTGAGTATATGCAGTATCTTGACACTGCATATGTAAATTAGGGATGCCCCTTATTTTATGGTAACTACAGTACACACAGGTACAACATGCTGGGGAAACCAACACCTATTGAATTTAGGCGGTGCAAATGGGGGACAATTTTATTTCAGTTCAATGTTGGAGTACTTACAAATATCTGCATATTTTGGAAAGGAGAGAACGTGAGGTTTTTAAAGTGGAGGTGGAGATGAAAACGAAGTTGACCAATATTTCTATCCCTACTTAATTCTGAGGATGCAAACGGAAATTAAAACAAAGAGTATGTTCCAGATATGGACAGGTCATGTAAAGCAGGTCATCCCAGTTCAAGAACGGGGAGGAAATCAATAGATAGTAGGAAGCTAAACATATTTGTGATTGTTTGCATCAGTAAACGATATGCTACCTTAAACCTTTGAGTGGTGCACTGGACTTAAGAGGCACTTAGGGAATATAGTGGTTCTAATTGGCAATGCTGATGCAAATAGAACATGAAGCAAGATTATGACATATGTCTAGGAGGCTTTATAGATGTTGTTTGATGGTCAAAGAGTATTTCCAGGTGGTTGTTAAAATATACTGCTTGATGTATAGTACCTTTTATGAAGCTGCTCTTTAAATTAGTACTGCTTTTACTGTTAACTTGCAGTGATACGTTTATTTAATTTTATTTTTGTCCCTCATTCACTTAAGTCAGCATCAGCCCACACCCACACATACACTACACACAAACATCGACACACAGCATGCACAGTAATTACTGCACATTCCTACCATCCCTATCATTAGGAATAATGGGTTGAATCGTTTAAGTGTTTGGAAAATCTCTGAGAGCATGGTCACTCAATCTAGTTTTTAAATAGTTCTTTGGACTAACTTTCCCATCACTTGCCAATTGTCAGCCCGCAGAAGTCAGCCTACGAACCCTCCTCCATCCCAACTTCTTGATATGGAATTTAAAAAGTTTTAAGTAGGGTTCAACTCATAGATATGACAGCTACCTGGTCAGTAATATAATTACAGGAAGCACAAGCTAAAGATTGGCCAAAATCCAATATGTATGTATGTATGTATGTATGTATGTATGTATGTATGTATGTATGTATGTATGTATGTATGTATGTATGTATGTATTTATTTATTTATTTATTTATTTATTTATTTATTTATTTATTTATTTATTTATTTTTTTTCTTAATTTTTTTTCTTAATTTTTATACCATACTATCCCATCTAGTGGCCTTGATACTACTCTGGGGAATTTTTAGCAATAAAATAAATATAAATAAATAGCAGGTCCCAGCTAGGGCAGGTCTGTTGAATCAGTGGAATGTATGGAGTTGCTGACCCACCAAATCCCCACCAATTGAATGGGCCTATTCTGGTTAAAGTTCACTACTGGCCTGCATCAGGTTTAGGGTTGTCACATACATGGGTACCAAAAGGAGGACATAGAAAGACAAAAAAGAGGACAGAGGAGGCCGTATTGAATGTTTAATGTAGACCAGTGGTCCCCAACCTTTTTTGGACCACGGACTGGTTGGGGGTGGGTGGGTTCTGAGGGGGGGCAGGGGCGTGTCACACTCACAGTGGGTGTGTCGCACTCATGGTGGGTCATGTCCACGTGGCCATTCCGATGTACTTGGCTATGGATGGTGTAGCGATCCATCATGACGGCGGGAGGAGGAGGGCAACGAAGGTGGTGGTGGCAAAGGCAGTGCAAGTCAGCAAGCTGAAAGAACATGTGCTGCCCGCCGAGAGAACCTCACAAAATGGGCCCGGAGGAAAATGGAAGCTAGCCTTCACAAACACGCACGCTTCCTCTTCCAGATATACCCTCCACTGCCCGTGGCCTTTTCTAGGATCCCATCTCTATTGGCTTAAGCAAATGCAGGCTGTATATATAAGGCAGCCAATGATATTCCTCCCATTCTTCCCTTCAAGCAAAGCAGAAGGGTAGTTGCATTTCCTCTTCCATTCCTCATGACTCTGAGGCATTGAGGGAGGGGGAGAGTCAGAGGTATGCATGGCATGTTGGATGCTGTAGTTTTTATTTAATTGAGATTATATTGCATGCAAGCATTACACACCCACTGTGCGTGCAGGGGGGGCGGAGATCCATCTCCGTGACAATATTACAAAAGCCGGACATTTTAAAGGTTTTTATCTTTGCCTGCCGGACAGAGAACATTAGGCTAAAAAGGAGGACATGTCCTCCTTTTGCTGGACATCTGGCAACCCTAATCAGGTGGCGATCTGGAAGTGGTACTTCTTTATGGAAATCTTTATGGAAGATTTTGAATTTATTCAATTTATTTTTTATTTTGAATGTCTCCTCCCTGAATATTCGGGGAAGGTCAAAAGCACCACACAAGCTAGAGACCCACCTCCTCATCCAGGGGTTTACAAACAGACTATGTCACCCTTAGTTTGAGAACTGTATACTGAATCTTTCATTTTTAAATATTTACATTGATTGAAATGATTAATTGTTTGTTTGTTTCTTAAGTGCTAAAATAAGATTGCATTTAATGAATTCCATAACTAGGAGGGGGCTAAATCCAGAGTAGACTCAATAAGTGAGTGGAACTTATTAAGTCAAGACTTAAATAAATCCCATTGTTTCAATGGACATGATGATCAATTGATATACGACAGTTGGCTTTAGTCCTTTATTTGTTGTACACCATGTTGAGATAATTGTTTCTGGATATGTAAAGTATATAACAACAGCAACAACACACTTAACCATCTATCATACTTCTTCAAATGTTTTAACATAGAGTGGTCTTATAGGCCAGATGGGTGGGGTATAAATTTAAATAAATAAATAAATAAATAAATAAATAAATAAATAAATAAATAAATAAATAAATAAATAAATAAATAAATGAATGAATGAATGAATGAATGAATGAATGAATGAATGAATAAATGAATAATAAATAATAAATAAATATAAATAAATAAATAAATAAATAAATAAATATTTAATAGGTTTCATATATCTATTAGCCATTCACAATGAAAACAGGCATGTATCTGTAATATTCCCATCATTACATGAGAGATAACGTCGTTAATGAATGTTCTACACCAGCACCTTTTGTATGGTGACAGTGCTTTTATGGGAGTTGTAATCCAACACATGTGGAGAGTGCCAGGTTAGAGAAACTGTTGCATATTACACACTAGATGTATTTCTGCTGTCATTAGTTGTCCTCCAGTGAAAACCAAGAAAGTGACTATCCGTTGGATTAAGAATTTCCCAGAAGCATACCCCATTGTTGTTTCACACAAGATGCCCCATCCCCATGAAGGTCTCATGAAACCTAGCATCTCATTAAAGTTTGTGCCAGGTGATGAGAGACATGAACAAGACATGAAAGCTGAACCTTCTCCACTTCAACTCTCCGACTCTGGGCAGCCCTTTATGCCACATAGGCAACGTTGCTGGACTGACATCAGAAGACACCTTGCTAAATAGTCAAGAAGATACAAGTTGAGCCATTCAAATTTTGGCACTTGCTGTGTGGCCAGTTGCCTTCAATTAATGGCCTACACCCTGCTATATTTTATTTTATTTTATTTGGAACCCTCAGCTTTTTCCAAATGGCGTTAAGATTTCATGCATGGTCCTTTCACTTTTGTACCATATGGCTCCAGTGGGGCTTGAGCGTAGTTTGGCAATAATATTGCAAACTTTAACTTCTTTTTTTGTTGTCATTGTATAACATATCAATGGCACATACACCAGAGACATCCACTATAAGGTGAATCCTGCCCTTATTTATTTATGGGAGGCCATTTCGCATGCAGACAGGTTCTTATGACAACATTTCTGGCACAATTCTTTGTGCATTTTTAAAATCCCACATGTTTGTGTTCAGTTATTGATGGCATCCAAAAAGACAGTGCAGAAATTGGCTTTTGGAGCTGATTAATTCTATCGGATAGTGTGGATGCTGACCTTGAGCCAGACAACCTGGAGAGGTAAGTCAAGTGGGCCTTAGAAAGCCTGGCTAACAACAAGGCCAGTGGAGGTGATGGCATTCCAGTTGAACTATTTAAAATCTTGAAAGATGATGCTGTTAAGGTGCTACACTCAATATGCCAGCAAGTTTGGAAAACTCAGCAGTGGCCAGAGGATTGGAAAAGATCAGTCTACATCCCAATCCCAAAGAACGGCAGTGCCAAAGAATGCTCCAACTACCATACAATTGCACTCATTTCACACGCTAGCAAGGTTATGCTCAAAATCCTACAAGGTAGGTTTCAGCAGTATGTGGACTGAGAACTCCCAGAAGTATAAGCTGGATTTCGAAGGGGCATTGGAACAGAAAAGGGGCAAAGTTCCACAAAAACATCTACTTCTGCTTCATTGATTAAATGAAAGCAAAAGTAGATGTTTAAAAGCCTTTGACTGTGTGGACCACAACAAACTATAGCAAGTTCTTAAGGAAATGGGAGTGCCTGACCACCTTATCTATCTACTGAGAAACCTATATGTGGCACAGGAAGCAACAGTTAGAACTGGATATGGAACAACTGATTGGTTCAAAATTAGGAAAGGAGTACGACAAGGCTGTATATTGTCCCCCAGCTTATTTAATTTATTTGCAGAATACATCATGTGAAAGGCAGGAGTGGATGAATCACAAGCCAGAATTAAGGTTCCTGGAAAAAATGTCAACAACCTCAGATATGCAGATGATACCACTCTGATGGCAGAAAGTGAGGAGGAATTAAAGAACCTCTTAATGAGGGTGAAAGAGCACAAAAATGGTCTGAAGCTCAACATTAAAAAAAACTAAGATCATGGCCACTGGTCCCATCACCTCCTGGCAAATAGAAGGGGAAGATATGGAGGCAGTGACAGATTTTACTTCCTTGGGCTCCAGGATCACTGTAAATGGTGTCAGTAGCCACGAAATTAAGATGCCTGCTTCTTGGGAGGAAAGTGATGACAAACCTAGACAGCACCTTAAAAAGCAGAGACATCACCTTGCCGACAAAGGTCCACATACTCAAAGTTGTGGTTTTTCCAGTAGCGATGTATAGAAGTGAGAGCTGGACCATGAAGAAGGCTGGCTGCTGAAGAATGGATGCTTTTGAATTGTGGTGCTGGAGGAGACTCTTGAGAATCCCCTGGACTGCAAAGAGAAGAAACCTATCTATTTTGAAGGAAATCAACCCCGAGTGCTCACTGGAAGGACAGATCCTGAAGCTGAGGCTCCAATACTTTGGCCATCTCATGAGAAGAAAAGACTCCCTGGAAAAGACCCTGATGTTAGGAAAGTGTGAAGGCAAGAGGAGAAGGGGACGACAGAGGATTAGATGGTTGGACAGTATCATCGAAGCGACCAACATGAATTTGACCCAACTCCGGGAGGCAGTGGAAGACAGGAGGGCCTGGCGTGTTTTGGTCCATGGGGTCACGAAGAGTCGGGCACGACTTAACGACTAAACAACAACAATTCTATCAATAAGCAGAACAAAGGTGATTCTTAGGGCCTCTGGGACGTCATCCCTTCAAACACTGTCTAGCATTGAGAAGGACTCTACTTTCCAACACTGGAAAGCTTATTTTCATTGTCATCATGAGCGGAAAGTAATAAACTCTGTATTATCATTTTCTCTGGAGTTCAAGGGTCTGTTGCTATTTTTATGGATGGCTCTCTAAATTTCCATTGTTTCTTCTTTATTATTGGGCCCACATATTTGTGTTTCATTGCGGTTTCCTGATACAGTTTTATCACAATGTGACGTTTAACCAGAGAGTTGATCTTATGCCTTCATTCCTTACGAATGGGCAAAATGATTTTGTCTTCAACCACTTTAATGACAGAACACAATCAGCTCCTGCACTTATGGGCCAAATCCTGTTGTCTAAATTATGCCAGAAGAATAGTGATGACATTATCGGCAGAGAAAGATTTTCACCACTAAAACTTTTCTGCTTCTGTCTCACAGCATGTCCAGTTAATGTGTATTCAGTTTCATTGTGCGCAAGTCAGGGGACCCCAAGACACAAGGAGGAAGTCTTTAGTTACCAAAAATCTCCCCCTGGAGAGGCAGGCACACACACACACACACACACACACACACACACACACACACACACACACACACACACACACACACACACACACACACACACACACACACACACACACACACACGCCACATCCCTCATGTGAACTTGCGCAGCAGGAATCTGGCCATAGTATATATAATCGATTGGCTGTGCATTACATGGAAACTACCTTATGGCAAATTAGAATATTGGCCCCTCTAGTCCATTATTATGTCACCTAATTGACAACAGCTCTCTGGTGCCTTAGGTAATTTGCTGTCTTCTTCCTCTTTACCTCCTACCAAATCCTTTTAAATAGAGATGTTAGGGCCTGCAACTGGAAGCAGCTCCTATATGAAAAACACAGACACTGCCATAGTCCTTTCCGGTGGTCAGGATCCAGTGATGTCATGGCACTGTGTTCAGAGACTAGGTGGAAGGAGGAGATTGGAGGAGATTGCTGGCTGCAGAATCGGCTGTGCAAGTTGTTAAGTGCTTAAGAAACACAAGGACAAATATGCCAAGCTTGAATAATGGTGGAAAACAAAAGGCTCACTGTGTCCCTCTGCTAGCTTCAGATTCTCTTTAGGCCCATAGATTTGTTTAAGGTATCTTTTAATTTCTAGATATTTTTATCACTGGTTTAATGTTGCGTCTGTTTATTGTCCTTTTTTATTGTGCGTAATATTTCTATTATATTTGGGAGCTGTCTTGAAGAAACGGCATGCTGCTCTTATTTTTCTATTTTTTGGGGGGGTAGTGTATGTATGTGCTCACCTACATGTGATCTAAGGCAAGATGCTTTTCACATACAAACCCAACAATCTTCCTTTTATATGGGTTTGGGATTGCTGAAGCCTGAACAGTGATTGCTGAAGACTGAACAGAATTCCGACGATTGGTATCAGCCAGATATATATATATATGGCTGATACCTATATACAGTGGTGCCTCGCATAGTGCCGTTAATCTGTGCAGCAAAAATCACTGCGAAGCAATTTCGTCGCTATGCGATTTTAAAAAGCCCATAGAAACGCATTAAAACCTGTTTAATGTGTTCCTATGGGCTAAAAACTCACCTTTAAGTGAAGATTCTCCATATGGCGGTCATTTTCGCTGCCCGGTAAGCGAGGAATCCATCCCTAAACACAGTGGGCAGTCATTTTTTTTACCCGGCAGCCATTTTGGAACCGCCGATCAGCTGTTGGAAAATTATCGCTATGCGATGATCGGTAAGCGAAACAGCAAACCGATCATCGCAAAGCGATTTTTTCCCATAGGGAACATCGCAATGTGATTGCAAAAACTTAATAGCTATGCGGTTTCATCGCTAAACAGAGCACCCGTTAAGCGAGGCACCACTGTATATATACCCAGCAAAGAGGAACTATCCATGCTAAAGTAGGAGATCTGGATTTGTAATACAAATCAGTTTTTTTTTAAATAACATGACTTCATTTTTCTACTTCACCTTGCAACAGGTGCTCCTCTCAATATCATACATTAGTATAATCTGTATCTAACATGGGGATGACAAATCTCAAATTGGGAACATTTTAGTGACAAATCTTCCTATTCCCCTACGGGGGAAAAAACTTACCTGCACCTCTGGAGCCTTTTGCATTCTATTACATATCTATAAGCTTTGGATTTTTCTGTACAGATGATCAGTATATGTCTCCCTGTTCTCCTGTTTAGCTACTCTGGTAGTTTACCTACTTTTGGTGGGCTTAGGAAGCCTATAATGTACCGCTAATGTTATGCAAGTTAACTTATTTCATTTCAGTTTAATTTCATAATTTGATTTAATTTTAATTTTTTTATTTAATAATTCAAAACTTTATATTTTAAATAATTTAATAATTTATTTTGATTTTGGCATCGGGCCCCTCCTTCCTTCTTTTTAGAAAGAGTCGTTCAAGATGAATTATCTCTAACAATGTAAAAGTCTCATTCAGACCACTGAGGCTGTTCAGCCCCTTAGCATACAACTGCCTTTTTTGCTGCCTAATCCACCAATCATATATTTCTTGGATTTAAGACTGTTTTGCCTCAGTTTCCAGTAGCCTGCAGGGTGAACGGTGTTCCATTCATACTCACATAAAGTTTGGAAAAGCAAGAGAATAAACCCTATGCAAGACTGGAAGCATTTTCTTTTTGCTGTGTATACTCTATTGAATGTTAATGTTTCCATTATCTCTAAAGAAATAACGTGCTCATTTTTGACAACATTTTGTGAAGCACTGAGGAGTGTGGCATAACCTAGAACATTTTTTAAATTTTTCTTTCTATCCTAGAAAGCACGTTTGTTGGAAGAAATTGACTTAGCCCAAATTACATAAGGAAGTATGTCCTGCACGTCGTTCATGAAATTAATACCCCTTTGTTACCCAGAATCTATCGAATCTTGAGCTGAAACTCAGCAGCAGAAATGTAGTCACTTAGAAAATAATAAATAATTAGGATCTGCTTCTCTTCTTATTTTGAGGGCTAGCCTTTACATTGAATTTATCATAAAGGATCTAGTTACTGGTGGTTTTACTGTACTAACATTTAACATGCCACAGCATGACAAAGCTAACACTGGATCAACCCGGTGCCAATACCATCCATTTAGTGACCTATTAGCTATCATACTGGTAAGCCAGTTGTAAATAAGTACTAATCGCTGGAAGTAATGATACTACTATTTAACATGTTCTTATCCCCAGCAGAGCACTAAGGTGCTACTAATAATTTTAATACAAATTAGGTAGGAATGATCTTCAAAATGAAACCATAATAAAATGCGCCGTTACAGATACAGCCCTAACTACATAATAAGGGAAGAATTCAAAATAATTATTTAGCCAAATATTAAACCTAAAAATCTATCAAACGTCTCATTAAAATGCAGATTACTTTGAGCTTATTATCCATTCATATACCATTTGACCAAAGAAGAAAAATAAAAAAACCCAAAGAGTTTCCCATTCCTACATAATTTGATCTTAAACCGAAACCATTGTTCAAAGGCTAAAACTCATAATCCGCCTAACGCTGAACTCCTGACTAATGATATCCCTTCACATTTCTTCAAATGAGTTTGAACATTAAAATAACAAACTAGAAGATCCGGGGAGGGGAACCAGAGAGCTTTAAAAGTGGTCTTCAGCGCCACCTAGAGGATTTAAAGCCTCATCACAACATTTGCCACATGGAGGAAAATTAAATACAGCTGAATAATTGAACAAGAGGGCAAGTTCAAACAGGGGTCACCATCTGCTTGACTAGAACTCTTGGCAGATTTCAGCTAAGCCTCACGCGCATCATAAACATGCTTGCAGATATCATATCACGCTCGGCCCTAAAAATAAAAGAAAATCATTCCTACAACATCCTTGAGCTAATTACACGTATTCTGTCATGTCGTCATGGATACAAAATATATGAAGGTCAAAAAGATTCCTGAGCTATTAAACGGGGTAAGGGTGAAAACAAAGACACACTCGGTCTTCAAAGCTGAGTGACCTGATAGAAAACTGTATTTTGGGGGGTGCTCGTCTTGCGGCAACGAAAAGGTCGGCGCACGAATGGGCTTCGATGATCTTTTCGCAGTCTCCGACATCCGTGCATGAGAACTGCAAGTCACTGGCAAATACATGTAAGGCCAGTACTATTAATATCAAAATTTTCTTCAGAGAGAATTGCTTTCGGTTTCAAAATGACTATGGTAATTTTTTTTAATAACCCTTTGGCATTTATCTTGCTGGAATCTCTAAGGCTACATATCTTGGGCCCCGTTACGTTTAATACCTACCTGAAACCAAAGGATGCTGGCAAGTTTTGGGGTCCGAGTCTGAATCTTTGGTACCAACCCCCGAGTCCCAAGCCTGAACCCCAGTTCCCTATTAAAAACAAGCTTTTTTCCCAGAGGGGGCAGGGAAGTCTGGGTCGGTAAAGTTTCAAGTTGTGAGTCAAGTCAGAGTCATTAAAAACAACAACACCGAGTCAAGTCTGAGTCGAGTCACTGGTGCAATTAAGTCCGACTTGACATCGAGTCCCACGAGTCAAGTCCCCATTGCTGCTTGAAAAAAGCTGGATGAGACCATCTGGAGATCTGGACTGAAGAGGGACACTCAGCTTTCTTTCTTATTTTTATAACATTCAGGTGAGGTTAGGGCAGCGGCTGCAAACCTTTTAGGGCCTGAGTGCCCAAACTGGGGAAAAACACAACAAATCCCCGTGGACCGTGGGCCGTGGCAGAACCGGAAGTCTGGGTGGTGGAACCGGAAGTGGCAGCAGAAGGGGGAATCCCGGGCATGGAGGTGCCTTGAGACTCCACTCTGGACCTGCCGCCAGCGCCAGCTGCTCGGATCCAGCCCACCACCTTTCGAAGCACCATCACTGCGACTGTATCTGCCTCTTGATGTTTGACTGTGTGTTTGTGGGGGAAGTAGCAATCCAGCAATTTATGGCTCTCGTGCTCACAGGAAGGGCTCTGCATGCCAGCTGTGGCATGCGTGCCATAGGTTCGCCATCGCTGGGTTAGGGTAGTGCTGGACCAGTGGATGAAACCTTGATGCTTAGCACAGTAAGCCACAACTAGGGCATGCTAGGTTGAATCAATGGAACCTACAGAGGAGGTGGCTCACCAAATGCCCCCTGATTCAATGGGTCTACTATAATGCAATGTACTAGCCTAAGCCACAGGATTTTGGCCAGTGTCTGGATAGAGCAATGGATCAGAGGATGCTCTGAAATCTGAGCTTCATTTTTGCTCCAGACAGCAGAAAAGAAATAACAAATGCTTGGAAAGTGCAGGGAAGCATATTTCAGCACATTGGGAGAAAGACCCTCATAGCATTTGGCACATGTTGCTTTGGGAAGCTTCAGATTCTCCCCAATGAAGATTTTTAAGCAGAGGCCATGTGGACGAGGGCATCCAGCATTCCTTATTGCACTGTACTCCACTGTAGGTCTTTTCCTGAACTGCTGTCGTATCTTCTCACAAATGGCTTCCAAAGAGATCAGCACTCCCTACTCCTGAACTGGAAATAAAATTGAAATGGAATGTGGAAGTCCAACTACTATAGAATGAATGGACATTCCAGAAGGGACCGGTCGGATACTCATGCTATTCGACTATATTGTGAGACTGATGTACAAACATATTAGAGGGTGTGTGTGTGTGTGTGTGTGTGTGTGTGTGTGTGTGTGTGTGTGTGTGTGTGTGTGTGTGTGTGTGTGTGTGTGTGTGTGTGTGTGTGTGTGTGTGTGTGTGTAAATCCACATTCCAAAAATCACTGCTGCCCTCTTCTAGAATTTCACAGATGTCATGCCACATTATCATGAAGATGCTCAAATAGCCAATGGTATATTCTGTTTCTATATGAACCCTGCCAGGTTTCCCTCAAGTATCACTCAAGGATACCTGCATTGACCACGAAGTTAGAATAGATGAGGCCCTTCCAGCTTCACAATTCAATGATTCACATTTGGTGAAATGACAGCTGTGCTAGTGAAACAAAAAGAATTTTAAAAAAAGAAACACAGCCACAAGGTTCGTGTGCAAAATCCAAAATCAGGATTGGGGAATATCCACTAAAACATACATTTTTTAAAAGAAAAAAAGAAAAGAAATGCAGAACTTTTGTTTAGGCTGTGCACTGCAGAGCTTAGAGTGGGATAAAAAAAAGAGGAGGCTACTTGTCTAAAAATCATCCTGAATAGATGTTGAAGCTGCAGGATCTGTACTTAATGCAAAAATCCAATATGGAGTCTGAAAATGGTTGAGGAGGTGAAATCTGATAATCGCCATACCTCAAGCAGATTGTTAAAATTTGCAATTTCTATTTCGGACTTCAACTACAGATCCTGCAGCTCCAACATCTAGCAAGGGTCAGAAATTATTACTGTCCAGAAAACTATCATGACTAGAGATGGGGGTATTCATATTCGCACAGCTGGACTTAACAAGGGTCTGGCCCCTGGGGTTGGGCCATCCAGGCATGCGTCCAGCAGCATCCTCGGTCAGTCTTCTAGTCGCTCCCGGAGCGCAGCTTTCTTTCCACTCATCTAGCCACTAGGTAGCCAAGCAGGGAGATTCGTCCTCCTTCCCTCGTATACAAATATCCCCATCTCTAATCATGACTGATGTCATCAGCCTTACATGATGTAAGTTCTACTACATTATTATATTGGCACAGAATATATTCTCCTTATTTCTAAATACATTGCAATATATTAGAATGGATGCTTCAGTGTTAAAACAAAATTCTTAACCTGGTTTAGGTCAACTGGTCCAGAAAACAGTTCTGTCAACCTTTCTCTGGTGACTTGTAGATGTTCTACATGCGCTCGTTCGAAATATATGTAAAATATGGATCTTTTGCACATGAATTCATCCCTAATATCTGTCTTTTGCCACCTCTCTTCCTTCTTCCAAATATTTGTCCATGTGGATTTTTATCTATTCTCCCAACCTTCATTCTGAGATGTAGCAAAACCTTAAATTCATACAGGGGTATTTGAACACATCTTACCCAGCCAGACGTAGCCTCTCTGCTCTTTATTGTCTCTCTGTTGCCTATTTCAGAGTATAAGCTGAAACAGAAACAGAACAGAAACTTATGTTGCCTATACAAGATGGCAGGAGGCCACCCTGCAGCCGCCAGAACTGAAAGTTTCCATCACCAGCAAAATGATCATGCTAACATCTGATGGCAACTTTGGTAGCTCTCTATGATTTAGGAGAGTATACCCAAAAGTCATGGGCTATACAATCTACGCAAGACAAAGGGTCTTCCTCCCTTTCAGAAAGGGCCACAAGGAAACTTTCTGTGCTATCCATGCCATCACTAACTTTCAGTGACATGGTTTCAGCAGTAGCACCACCACCATAAATTTTGCCATTAGCCGATAACTGGGGGAAGCAGCTGCCACAAAAGTCGTTTGGAGTCCATACTGTACGTGGCCATGTTGCCTTGGGCATACCTATTGGCCAGCCTGGTACAAAGCAATACCCATAATTGCAATGTATAACAATCCATCCATCCAGACAAATGACTTTGACCCATGTTACCATTTTGAAATAGGAGATCTCCATATCTAGATACATGTGTTGAACAATGGTGTCTCTCTTCAGCGAATTATAATTTCTGACTGTCAGAAATTGTGTTTTCAATGTTGTTTAGGCTTCTCTCTCTCTCTCTCTCTCTCTCTCTCTCTCTCCCCATGTTAAATTAAAGCTCCTGTTTATTAAGGCTAGTTGACTGATTTACTGCCGCGCCACCCGGCACAGTACTGCAAGGACACAAACTTAAATATGTTTATTTGGAGGTGACCACAATAGCCAACCCAAAGTTTTATTAAAAAGAATATGTTGCATTTTTCTAGCCCCAGCAACTTTGGCAGAATGTCAGTGAACATTTGTAAACACGACAAGGTAATAACGGCATCTCACAAGAGAGCTGGACACCTCCTTAGGGAAATCCATCATTCCTGTCCGCAAATATAGAGGCAGACTATAGGACTGTATAGATGCAGGTTCGAGGCATAATATTTATCGACCCCATCAGCTACATCTAATTCCAACATTAGTGCAAATAACCTGGTGGCCTTTTTTTCAGTGCTGGAAGAAAAAGTACAGATATGTGCGAACACTGAGACACGTATTACTGTTTAGTCATTAGCGAATCAGGTATTATTCGGGGGAAGGGAGTTTGATTAGACTCCTTGCTCTCTAATTTCTGCCTGATTGTCATTCCAAAAGCATTGTGCAATCATGGAGCATGTGTGTTATATATTTCTTAAGGGTTGTACAAGGATCTGGAAAACAACATACAAGGACATGAGGCATGGAGAAGAATTGCTTTTCAGTTCATTCTTCAACAACAACAAAAATTGAGTCATTGCAAACTTCAGCCTTTCCAGAATGGAACAAAATGAAGAGAAATGAAAAAGAATATGGGAGGCACAGAGACTGAGGTCCATCCATCTAAACCCATGGCTTTGAGCATTTTACTCTCAAAAGACTGGGTTTGAATCCCTGTGTGTTCATGGTGGTTTAAGATTGCTACCTTGTCCAAGATTCCCTTCATCCTTAACACAACTGTAGTCAGTAGAAACAGCAGAGTCTTCTCCATGCTGGAAACAGCTGCACCCATTACATTTCATCAGTGAACATGTGTGACATTTTCATTCAGGTTCATTGTTTAAGCATTTGCCAAAATGTGCCTTTTGGGGACAGAAGCATTTTGAGATTTTATACTTTGGAATGCAGGAGAAGAACTGTCAGATTTGCTCAGATGCCAGCCTGTGTAGCCTTCTGCAACCTGTGTATCGGAGAGTAACTCCAGAAGAAGAGAATGGTAAACCATTCCTGAGTACAGCACGACCATGGTATCTGCAAGAGATCAGTCCCACCCCCACCCATATGGATGAAAAAAAAAGTGGAACTATCTAGTCTCTTGTTCTTGCTGTTTAGTCGTTAAGTTGTGTCCGACCCTTCGTGGCCCCATGGACCAGAGCACACCAGGCCCTCCTGTCTTCCACTGCCTCCCGGAGTTGGTAGCTTCGCTGACACTGTCCAATCATCTCATCAGAGACTAGAGCATAGTCTCTATCTCCCTCTAATGGCCAGTTCTGGTAAATAGACCCTGGAAATACATAAAAATATGTATTTCTGGAGTATTAAATTTAATATTTTCAGGGAGCAGATAAGTGAATCAATGGATACTAACCCTCCAGATAGGTGAGTCCTACTGTACAGTGGTGCCCCGCATAGCGATGTTAATCTGTTTAATGCATTCCTATTGGGGAAAAACCCACCGCTATGCAGAGAATACTCCATCCGGCCGCTATTTTCGCTGCCTGGTAAGCGAGGACAGGGTGCGAAAATGCTGCGGGTGGCCATTTTGTTGACCCGGCGGCCATTTTGGAACCACCAATCAGCTCTTTGTAAAACATCGCAATGCGAAGATGGGTAAGCGAACCGCTTACCGATCATCGCAATGCGCTGTTTTCCCTATCTAAAACATTGCAAAAACCGTGTCGCTATGCAGATTCGTCGTTAAACGGTGCGCTCGTTAAGCGAGGCACCACTGTATATTCAAAAAATTCTGGAAAAGACTACTGTAAGCTGGAATCAATTTGAGGTCAGATGACGATGACGATGACGATGACGATGACGATGACGATGACGATGACGATGATGATGATGATGATGATGATGATGATGATTTAAGCCATGCTTTAGTAAGACCAGGTATTCTATTATGTGGTGTAGAAGTTAGCTGTAAAAATAAATTGCTACATTCCAAAGTTCTCTTCATTTGAAGAAATAACATCCCCATGCCCAAAATAGGAAGTGGCATGCAGTTGTCCCATACTACCATCATCTATTGTACCAAAACATTAAACAAAGTCCATGTATAATTAAGTGGCATGGACATCTATGTTTTGGTAGAGTAATATGTCCCTTCAGTTTGGTAGCTCTAGTTTTTAGTGTTTGTTTTCCATAAAAAACCAGTCAAACATACAGTAGTGGTGGTGGTGGTGGTAATAATATTTGTAGTAGAACAGTATGCATAGTGGTAACAGCATCTGTACTATTCTTTCCACAGTGTAGTAAACTTATATCTTCTGGTGTGGTCTCTCTCTCTCTCTCTCTTTTTTAACTCTAGTTTATTGCTTCTACCAAATGCACATTTTATGAAAAATAATCTGTACGTATATCATATCAATAAAGTAACTAAGGAAACATTAACGTATGTATGGCTGGAAACTTTTGTAGACATATTGCAGTTAAGTCCCACTTTAAAAAAAAAACTTTATTTGCAATAAAGTCTCCAAAAATATTAAAAATCATATTTAAAGTGTTCTCATAAAATGTGTATAAAGAAAAGACAAGTTTAATTCTCAGAGGCTCCATTATCAGAGCAAAAATTAATATTTGTACTGTTTCTAAATTGGAATAAAATTGCAAAGATGCAAACGCCATCCTATATCATAATCTATAAACCAGTCACAAATGTTAAATCAGCTGTAAAAATGATTTAAAACCTACATGAATAATTTTATTAAACTGATTTAAAACCACATTTTGTGCTACCTTCATTTATTAACAGTATCTCAGACAACAATGCCTTTAAAAAGAAATTTGCATGAGTACAGCTACTTATAAAAATATAGCAGTTATGTTTTGGGTGAAAGTGCTTCCAGAATAACATCGCCGAGCGCTAGGAGACCAAAGTTACCTGGGAACCCAAAGATTTCTAACAGGAAGCAGTGACCCAAATCTACGTAGAAGTATAACTAGGGCAGAGAAAGTAGAGAAAACATCTCCTTCTTCTTATGATACTAGAACTGGGAGGTGTGCAGCTGACAATGGGTTCAAGAGAAGTAGCAGAAGATATGGTATTTCTTCACAAATCCATCCGTTTTTTTGAAACAAATTTAGTAATGGAATTGGTAACTGTCTTGAACCAGAGTGTGGCGGACAGCTGTCAGTCATTTTAGAGCTCCAGTGCAGGAGCCTATGACAGGACAGGAAGGGCGGAGTCAACAGAACTGAGAGAGACAGAGTTAGGGAGAAGTTTGTGAAGTGTTTAGACAAGAGATTGGAAAGTTGGTGTGTTAGAGATTATAGAAGAGTTAAAAGGAATTAGAAATACATAGACAGTCAGAATACATTGAGACCTTGATTAAAATGAATAAATGCAAGCAAGCTTATATGTAATCAAATCCATATTTAGTGAAGGAATAATAAAAGAACATCCATGATGTTCTTCTGTGATTTACCTAACAAACCATAAATAAACCTTGTTATATTTGGCAGCAATAGTCTGAGATTCAGGATTGGTAAAGTGAGGGTAATACCCTCTGGTGGCAGCGAAAAAGGGTGAAAAGAACAAGTCGTGTCCGAAGGTGAACCTGTGAGTGGGAAAACAAACAGGGTACACTGGGGGGGTGCATGACACAGAGTTTCTCAAATGGTGGCCTATGAATTTTTTCAGGTGGTCTACAGAAGCATTGCAGAACAGCCAACATCTGTATTGGGTTGCACATGTAATCCCTTATTTGAAACAATTTTGATCCAACATAGATTAGTAGGTAATAGAGAGGGGCACAAACTGCCCATTAACTCTATTAAGTGGTTCATGCTGGTTTGGCTGATGGCCGCATCAGTGATCCATGTTTTGCCTCCTCTGGCATCCACCCAGAGGCAGCAGCTGGAGGAATCGGGGCAAGGAAGCCAGTGGGCTGCCCTGATGTTTGTGCCGGTCTCTAGTGGGGAACTTAACAAGCTCATGTTGGGGACAAACATTTTGTTTAGTCGTTTAGTCGTGTCCGACTCTTCGTGACCCCATGGACCAGAGCACGCCAGGCCCTCCTATCTTCCACCGCCTCCCGGGGTTGTGTCAAATTCATGTTGGTTGCTTCGATGACACTGTCCAACCATCTCATCCTCAGTCGTCCCCTTCTCCTCTTGCCTTCACACTTTCCCAACATCAAAGTCTTTTCCAAGGAGTCTTCTCTTCTCATGAGATGGCCAAAGTACTGGAGCCTCAGCTTCAGGATCTGTCCTTCCAATGAGCACTCGGGGTTGATTTTCTTTAGAATTGATAGGTTTGTTCTCTTTGCAGTCCAGGGAACTCTCAAGAGTCTCCTCCAGCACCACAATTCAAAGGCATCAATTCTTCGGCAGTCAGCCGAATTGAAACATGCCATGTTTCAATTTCAACTGGAGCTTAGACCGAGATACAAGTTTCGGTAACTTATCGTACTCATAGAAGTGATACATTAGCAAAGTGTAATTGCCTATAATCTGCTGTCATGCTTCATATTCTACAGCAAGTGTGGGAGATAAATGTAGGCTGTTTACACATCAAGCATTTGTATAGATTCACCCAAGAGATGAAAACTTTGATTCAGTGTCCTAGAGATCCTGAGGTGGGGACCTAAGTCTCTTCTTTCCCTGCAATGAGGACCCCTCCCTGCAAGCGCCTGTGAGAGAGTGAAATCGTTTTTGGGACCTCTCGAGAAGAATTCCCACATTTTCAAGAATCTTGTGTACAAATAAGTAGCTTCCAAATTGCTATCAAGGCTTTTGACGTGAGAAATATTGGACAAGTTTTCTAAGTCTTTTTGATCTGTCCGTCATCCCTTCTATATTTTCTGTGATTGCTCTACAACGGAAAATAGTGCTGTTTTTGCACATAAGCACTTTGCACAAACTGTGGAAATGTCAATGGAGAGGGGAAAAAAACATTCCCTGCCTTGTTCTCATGCCGGAGACAAGAAATGGTGCTTAACATACTCTCAGAACATTGCTTCACTTTGTCAATATAGCCTGTTTTCATAAGAGAAGAGTATTTGGTGAAAATTAAGGAGGAACCCCTCTGAGGCAGAAGCTGAACCAAAGAAAGCTACGGGGTGGAAATGGGGATAACAGAACCTTACAGAGTGTCTCTGCTCAGTAGGGATGAAATGGATGAAACAAGGGCCATAAAAAACATGGTATACATTGAGTTCCATAGCTGTATTTGATTGCACTGGCTGTACATTGCTTAGGCCGTGATGCATGAAAGAGAAACCTGCATGGAAAATACTGTGTTTTTTTGCATTCAGGAGACAGGCTGGTCTAGTGCCAGGGTCTTCCCTCTGTCACAGAATGTTGACTATATAATGTGAATCAGGCCTGGCAAGATTTACTTAATGCTCTATTATGCACAAAGGACCATGAAGTATCTTGAGTGTTCTTACCTTAGCAAATCATACTTCACTTTCTTTTTACTATCTGCTGCTCCCGTGGAAATGACAAAACCCACCAGCATAGGCTCATCTGGATGAATATCACATTCTCTTTGTCTTTATGTGTGTGTCTGTGTATGTGTATGTGGGGGGGGGGAAATGACACAAAAACAGATTCTCTTTTCCAAGATCCTGACCTTTAGCATCATTTCTCGCAAAAGTTAATTTCTGTGATTAATGCAATATACTAAAACTCATAAATCTGATCATCTGAAAGATTCAAATTAGGAATTATTGACAGCTGATAGAACAGAAGTGCAGACAGAAGGCAGATTTTCTCATCTGTCCATCTAAATGTTGGAATATGTATTGATTATGACATGACAAGGTAGAGAACCTGCCATAAATCTAAACTCTATTAGATTAACACAGGCACTCAATTAACATAAAAATGACAACCTAAGAGAAAAGCTCTGCATGTCGATCTCTCTGTTTCAAACATTCAAGACAAGCTATGTTTGAAGCAAACAACTCCGATTTTAGAATGGAGAAGGCTATTGTGGGTAGGCGTTTAAACACTTTGGAGGCTTTGGTTTGGACAGCTATGAAGATACAAAACACACACGTCTTATCCAACAAGTTGTGCACATGCAGAGGTTCTCTGATTTCAAACCCCAGAGGTAAGAGCCAACATAGTCAATACTCAGGATTTCTGGATGCCTTAGCACAAGAACAATTTTTGGAACCACCATTGTACAGTGAAAGCCTGGAAGAGAATGGGATTGCACCCACTGACTTGCCTGCCACTGGTGCTGGCCCGACCATTATTCAAGAGTGAGCTGAGTGGCTCTTAAGGGTGTGCTCCCTTATAGGTAGAATTCTGGGAATCGTAGCCCACAAGCACACAGAGAGAGACACCTACATTCTGCTCAATTGGAGAAGGACCTATCTCTGACCTTCTCCATCCTTGCTTCCTGTTGCTAATGTTAAAACGGAAGCTGCTGCAGTGTTTCCTGGCAGTTGTAGTTCTGCAGGAGGTGCGATCTATGAAGCTTAATAGACAGAGGTTCTTGTCAGGTAGTATATTAGAAGATGACCCAACAGCCAGTCATGTCAGCTTCTATAGGCAGACTAGGATTGGTGCCATCTTATCATCCCTTTTAAGAAGCAAAATATCTTAAGACAGCTCTCTCTTTAATCCACTTCCATTTCTTGGCTCTTTGTTGACAGAGCCCCACAAGTGCACAAGCAGCAGATATTGGGGGGGGGGGGACACATATTTCATTCTTTTTCTGGACTTTTTCACGACCCCTTTCCCAATCTCTGCTTTCAGAATGCTAGAATGGACTCTTTTTTTTTTTTGGCTAAATCTCATAAAGCACCCCTAAGATCTGCTGGATCACAACTCTTGCCATTCCAAGAGTGAATGGGCAAACTATGGATCCCTGGGCATTCTGGCTTCTACAGAAAAAAAATGCCCAGTTCCTTGGCAACAAAGGTATTGCAACTGTGCATGCGACAGAGCTCATTATGTACCTAGAAAGAACCTGACACCAGGTATATTAATTAGGAGCAGAAAAGTTCAAAGCAAAGGGGCAATAAAGGTTTTTTAATAATAGCACTAATGTTTGCTACTTCTGACTCAAATGTGGTGCCACTTCACCCTGTCAGATGACGGGTGAGAGACACTTTGGGTCTCCATAAGCAATGATGAATAAAAATCAATTTTGGAGCCTTAAAGTGGGAAGTTCTAGTTTCGAAGGTCACTGCACATCATCAGATGCTCTCTGGCACTAGAGCTGCTCTAAGTGGTTGATTTAAAAAAAGAAAATGAATATTGCAAGGACAATATGAAATAATTCCTCCCCAGCAAGCGAGAAAGTGGATTTAAGCAGGTAGGTAGACATTCATGCAGGCGGAAATGAATGAGCCCACACAATGAAATCCTAAGTGGTTACCTATATCTTGTCTTCAAATATCTGAAAGTGTCAGTAAACAGCCTTGTTTACTGTGGTTTGATAGGGTAGGACCCAAACCAATGGCCATTGGTTTGTCTAGAGGTGTACTGTGTATATTGACTGGCAGCAACTTGTCAGTTATTACAGGGGGTGATCTTTTCCAGTTTTAGCTGCCTCGTGATGTGATGTAGCAAAGCTAAATTGTTTTAATGTCAATCTGATTCTGTGGGACCAAGAAATGGGAAGAGCCAAAGAATGGAAGAGCTATCCATTTCAGATTGATCATGGAAACCTCTGTAGACAAAGCAGATGCTTCCTCTCCAAACTCAGCAAACAGCATCCAGTCCATGTTGCATTCCCTAAATTCAGAAATCAAGGGTTTCCCAAATCTAAAGAAAATGTTTTTAAAACTACAGAAAGAGGTATAAAATAACATGGTGGACAGTTCTACACAAAGGTAACATTGAATGAAAGATTGCACCAGAGCCTCAAATGAGGAAAGAGAGTGGCTAGCCCAAGAGCGTAGCTGCTTGCAAACTTCAAAACAAGCTATAAAACTTTGGACCAAAATTATACCTTACATTGCTACATTTTGGGACCATGAGCTACCTTCTGCAAAAGCAACATGTTTCTGGTGGGTAACAGGTGCGGATTAAACTCACATAAAGGGGCCTACAAATCAAAATGATGACTTTGGGGAATCAAATGGGAAGTAAGAAGGGAAGAGCAGCTGGGAAGGAGGAAAAGATAGCCTTGAAGAAAAGACGACATTGACTGTATTGAAGTTATTTTGGCATAATGGCAGAGTAAATGAGCACCATCTGGTCAGAAGTGAGAAAGGAAGAACAGATGACTGGAAGCAGAAAGGAATGGAAGCATAAGGAAACGAGGGCAGGGATTAATTTGTGGAGCTGAGTGTTCTGAGGCACTTTGCTTATAGGAATCTTCTCCCCTTCTGCTCCATCACCATTCAAAGACTGACTCTGGGCTACCTCCTTTCCAGTAATGATGATCCCCTCCTAGGCTTCCATCCATCCATGTCCCTAGCTCCTGGATATAAGCAGGCTGTTGACTGTCACAAGAGGTTCCACCTACTGCCAATTTATAACAGGATCATTTTGTGGCCTACTTTGTGAAAGAGAGTCCTCTGCTTGAATGACCATCAGAAAACAGTCCTCTCCTGTGTGACGTCTCGTCTTTGAAGGAATGTCCAGTCCAAGTTAGAGTTAAAGGGCCATAAGAAGTCTGTTGCCCCAAACTCTTCAGACACTCCAGTCATAATATTAATGTACATTTGCTAAAATGAAGTGAAGAGGGAGGATAGAGCCATCATAAGCGATGGGAGAGACCATTGGGCATCATTCAAAGTGCTGACATATGTCGTGGGAATGATACACCAGGTGTGAGGCTGGAGGACATCTTCATTACAGGAAACAAAGCCCTTCCAAACTAAAGCCCTTTCATTCGGAAATTGTGAGAAGAGATATGATAAAAGAACAACACAAAACAGAAGCCCCAAGAAGGATGAAAGATGCACAAAGGCATACAATGCATTTTACTCGAATCATCATCTTACAAATAATTTACCGAATCATCATCTTACAAATAATTTTGACATCATTAGAAAGTGATGAAATGTCCCCAATCATTTTTTTTACACGCAGCAGGCAAAGTTCAGTTTGACAAAACTATAATCATATAACTAACTTATATCTGCAACACCTTTTAAAAAAATGGTCCCACAGAACCAGATAGACATAGAAACAATTTCACTTAAGTCACATCAAGAACAGCAAGCCATCAAATGATCAAGAAAGAGAGAGAGATGATGTGGATCTCTCTCTCTCTCTTTCTTGATTTCAGGAACATATCCCTCTTTCTCTGTCTTGATATGGATCAAGACTTCCTGGTTTGTTTGTTGGGATTCTTTCACATATTAATACAAGAAAGAGTCTTGATGCAGGTTTAAGGTTAACAAATAAATTTATTATGAGCTTTCATTGATTTCAATCCATGCCACGAGAGCTCATAGTAAAATAGATCAGGCAGTCCTAAAGATGTCAAAAAACTCTTTGCTGTTTTGTTGTAACACACCATTACTGCAACCCCTTTGAAAATTTCTATATATCAGCAGTAAGTACCAATTTGGATGTGAATTGGTGGGAAGGTTGTAAAGTATTGATTCAGATAAAAAGAGAGAGATGAATTAAAAGAGCAGTTTTTCCTACGACTTGTTTGGTAGTCTTTCCATCAAAATATATCATGTAACCCCAGATCCTCACATAAAAAAAAACCTTAGCAGTAGAATTGGAGCTCTCTAGGAATTGTCTTGTTAATCAAAATTTTGGGCGGCATGCCATAGTAGCCAGAATAGATAGCCAAACTTAGGCATTGGTCTTACATTGTTATATTTGTAGTTTTATTGCTTTTTGCTTATTTGATTTGGCTTTTTGCAGTACATGTCATTACTTGAAGCTCTGCATTTAATTTTGTTTTATGTATATGGCTTGATGTTGTAACAATAAAGTGTGTGTGTGTTGTTAATCAAAGCTGTGAACTCCACCCCCAGGACACCTGTCTTCAGTCTTGGTTCACAATTAACTGAGTCATGTTATTGACCACATTTTTATATTGGATTTTTACAAATGCGACCCATGTATAGATCTACTGAGAGATGTTCAACTGATACTCCCAATGATACTGGAATTTTGCTGGAGATTCCAACCCTACACAAACCTTTGCCTTTGTAAAGGGAATACATAGATAAAATAAATGTGTATTCCAAAATAAAAATAAAGTTCAATTTATCTTTTATACATCTTTCTGGGGGGAGGACATTATTTATATTTATATCTATCTTTCTATCTATACACCACAGAGCAAGGAAGTGAGTGCTCTCAGACCTTGTACGAGTTTTAAGCTTTTTTAAAAGCCTGTATTTTCTGTTCGTTTTCAGGTTTTGAGCTCCCCCATGTGGTTATACAGGGATTCCCAGCTGCTCAAGAAAATTATTTAAGAAGTTTTCCATTGCACTAATTTCAAAGGAGCACCCGCATTAAAATGCAGTGCCAGTGGAAAATACACAGTTCTTCAGCAAAGGTGTCTTTCACCTTGCTCTTTGTTTCATTTCGCTAATATCCAGTGATTTCCATCACAGTGGCAAATAACATATGGTAATTCCTGGGTATGGAAAGATGCAAAAAGGAAAGGTAATAATTTGTCATGACTGTGAGCACAGCAACACAGAGTCCATGCCCAGTTTCCTAACTATACTGTTACATACAAAACAACACAATGCAATGCTATATAACTTTGGGGAAGGAGCAGAGAAGGGTTATTATTATTATTATTCAGAAAAGGCACCTCAAGGCTTCTACAAACAGTTTGTGAAGATTTTTTTCTCCCCTCAGGGAATAACTGAGTTTGTAGCCAGGAAACAACAAGCCCTATGATCCTTTGGTGAGGAGTTATATTTCACACTTAATGGAGATAAGGATGTGCAGACCTCATGCACAAAAATGAGGGGTACAGATAAAATGTACGTTCCTGCGGTCCCAAGCATGCCTTGCCATTAAGGAAACGACACATTAATAAGCCCTTTTCATTCACCCTCTCTTTCTACATGTGAAAAATAGTAGGTCTGGCTGTGTGGTTTTCCAAGCCTCTTGCTTGTGTGTAAATCTGACACATGGACAAGACTATCCTCTCGAGGAACGTCCCCCCTCTCCACGTCTTGGACTCGAGGATGGAGAGAGGAGTGGCAAGGTTCTCCCCTCTCAGTGTGGTGAGCTCATCCAGGTAGGGAATTGGAGCGTAACAATCCAAAGTGACATTTATTTGAGCCTGTATTTTTTTTACATGTCTTCATGTAAAAAATAGACCATGTAGAATAGAACAGGGTTAGTTAGTTAATTAGTTAGGCATCCTTCAGTCTCGAAAGACTATGGTAACGTGCTCTGTATGGAGGACTTGGAACAGCGTCTAGTGTGGCTGAGAAGGCCAATTCGAGAATGACAATCCCTTCCACACTGAAGACAAATCCAATCTGTCCCCTGTCCAGCTCCCTGATTTTGCTGCTTATGTGACTTCCTCTTTGCCTCGGCCTGCTGGACAAGGGTCTCTTCAAATTGGGAGAGGCCGCGATGCACCGCCTGCCTCCAGGCTGAACGCCCAGATGTTAGGGTTTCCCATCTGTTGAGGTCTATTCCTAAGGCCTTCAGATCCCACTTGCAGAACTCTTTGTATCGCAGCTGTGGTCTCCCTCTGGGGCGATTTCCCTGCACTAATTCTCCATAGAGGAGATCCTTTGGAATCCGACCATCAGCCATTCTCACGACGTGCCCAAGCCAACGTAGATGTCGCTGTTTCAGTAATGTACGCCATTTATCCAAGAATAGGAAGGTCACCTATTTTACTGATAATGGATTAATGAAGAGTTAACAATATCCAGTTTAGCCATCTAGCTTGACCCGAGTGTTAAGTACCTGAGTGGGGTACACAAGGAAGTGTTGGAATGTTAATTTCCTCAGGATGTCACACCTGTTTTTTTCTTTCAGGTATGTTCGTTTGTAGACAAGTCAGTGATCTATGTAAGCTTCCTGTAAGGAAATGCATTCATAACGGCATTGTTCTTGAAGGTTCCTTTTAAAACTCTACCGAAGGGTACAAGTCAAATGGCTACATGGGAAAAGTACTGGTGCTGTGTGTGTGTTCCATTCACTGGTGAAATAAATTATTTTCTCCAAACCTCAGCTTTCTCTTTGTCTCATCAAGATAACCTGTCTACACACATGTGGCAAATTTCAAACATAGTCTGCGAACTCTCTGCGGGTATCTGCAGGCAGCCTGCCTGCTGTCTGAACTCAAAACTCCGAGCCTATTAAAGAAATATAAAGGACTGGAGACTTTCCATAGCTATACCTTAGTACGGTGGTGCCTCGCAAGACAATGTTAATTCAATCCGCAAAAAACGCCGTCTGTACTAATAACATCTTCACTGAAGGACCTTTGAATTTAATGTGTCTGTCCAAGGCCCAAAACAACTTGATCATTTGTATTTTGCCCTTTGTAATGTAGTACAAGGTGCACAATTTACTGAAGCGATAGAATTTTTTTTTTGCTTCCCCCAATATGGGTGGAAAAAAACTGTAGTCTTGCACGTGAAGAAAAAAGGAAGTTTTTCCGTTTCTTGCTCTCACCCACAAGAATAAGGCAAGCAAGGATATGTATCCCTCATCTTGTTGTTGTTTAGTCATTTAGTCGTGTCCGACTCTTCGTGACCCCATGGATCAGAGCACGCCAGGCCCTCCTGTCTTCTACTGCCTCCCGGAGCTGGGCCAAATTCATGTTGGTTACTTCAGTGACACTGTCCAACCATCTCATCCTCTGTCGTCCCTTTCTCCTCTTGCCCTCACACTTTCCTAACATCAGGGTCTTTTCCAGGGAGTTTTCTCTTCTCATGAGATGGCCAAAGTATTGGAGCCTCAGTTTCAGGATCTGTCCTTCCAGTGAACACTCAGGGTTGATTTCCTTCAGAATAGATAGGTTTGTTCTCCTTGCAGTCCAGGGGACTCTCAAGAGTCTCCTCCAGCAGCACAGTTCAAAAGCATCAATTCTTTGTGCAATGCACATCGGTGTCTCCTTGGTAAATGTGCAAATCAGAACAAAACACAACTTCATTCTGATCCACACATTCATCATGGAGATTCAGAGCAGAATGTGGGAAAGCAGCCACCTGGTTCCGGACCTGTTGTTGTTTTTTTTACTATGGCTGTCGGAACTGGGGGTTCTGGATGTTGCAGTCAAAGATATTAACTTTCCAAAGCTCTGGGACCAGGCCAATTTGCTTTGAAACGTGAACACAATGAAATTCTTGAGCTATCCCACCTTCAGGTCTACTATCATGTCTAAAGCAGGTCCTAGAAAGCAGAGGTACAGTACTTTCTCTTTAGATATGCTAATGCTTTTCAAATTCCCTCACTAATTCCTTCTACAAATAACCAATGCAAGTCTTTGTAGTCCAACATGGCAAATAGGGGACGTGGTGGCACTGCGGGTTAAACCGCAGAAGCCTCTGTGCTGCAAGGTCAGAAGACCTGCAGTTGTAAGATTAAATCCATCCAACAGAGTGAGCCCCCGTCGCTTGTCCCAGCTCCCGCCGACCTAGCAGTTTGAAAGCATGCAAAATGCAAAAATGCAAGTAGATAAATAAGTACCACCACGGTGGGAGGGTAACAGTGTTCTGTGTCTAGTCGCACTGGCCATGTGACCACAGAAGATTGTCTACGGACAAATGCTAGCTCTATGGGTTGGAAACGGAGATGAGCACCACCCCACTATTCGACACATTGTCAAGGGGAAACTTTACCTTTACCTATGGCTAATTTTCAGTTCATTAGGATCAAGACAGGAAACTTTTCTGACAAGTCCTTTCACTATTCTTTTATAAATGACTTGTTCCAATGCCAGTTCTCAGTGAAAGGGTGTGTTGCGTTCAAGTTGTGAGGCAGGGCAGCAAGCCACAGCTTGAGGGTCCTGGATAAATTATTTCATCTCAGTAGTGTCACAGCCTTGCTAGACCTGATCTTTAATAGAATAAAAACCCAATGTCCATCATGTGGCAGGAAAATCAAACTGAAGTAACCAAAATGGCAACCCTTTCTCACATGGGAACAAGGCTGGTGGAAAAATTCAAGGCAAAAATCAGAGGGAGACTGCAAACCAGCTTGTCCATATATTTAATTTGGGAATCTAAACCTTACCTTACAGGATGAAAGGACTGCTAGGTAACAACATATGTGCAGGAAAAAAGTACTGACATAGTAGTGCATACCGGTCTCATTTCATCCAGAACTTTTAAGATCATTCTAGGCCATATATTATTTTCACACCTTGGGTACTGTTCCATGTAGCACATTCTCCATCCCCTGCAGGGATATAAATACATAGGGAGGCTTGCCAAGTTCTTCAGTCTCACCTATTCAGACTTGATGAGGAATTTTCAGGTTCTGCAATATTTTTCATCTACAGCATGACAACAAAACGAGGAACCTGGGGAGAGGAGGAGTCAAGATCTCTGCAATTCGTGTAAACTTTCTCTAGATAAAACAAGCGCCCTTTCTTTCTATCTATACACAACAAATAGAAATGGAGTGGCTGATAGTTTTAAAAAAAAGATGCAAATCATCTGTCCACTACTTCAGATCTTAAAAAATTCTTGTGACAAGGCAGGGTTTTTTTGTTTTTTTTGTTTTTTTGCAATTACACAATTGTGCATGGTGCACATGGAGGCAGTGACAGATTTTATTTTCCTGGGCTCCATGATCACTGCAGATGGAGACAGCAGCCACGAAATTAAAATACACCTGCTCCTTGGGAGGAAAGTGATGACAAATCTTGACAGCATCTTAAAAAGCAGAGACATCACCTTGCCAACAAAAGTCCGAATAGTCAAAGCTATGGTTTTTCCTGTAGTGATGTATGGAAGTGAGAGCTGGACCATAAAGAAAGCAGACCGCCGAAGAATGGATGCCTTTGAATTGTGGTGCTGAAGGAGGCTCTTGAGAATCTCCTGGACTGCAAGGAGAACAAACCTATCAATTCTAAAGGAAATCAACCCTGAGTGCTCACTGGAAGATCCTGAAGCTGAGGCTCCAGTACTTTGGCCATCTGATAAGAAGAGAAGACTCCTTGGAAAAGACCTTGATGTTAGGAAAGTGTGACGGCAAGAGGAGAAGGGGACGACCGAGGATGAGATGGCTGGACAGTGTCTGCGAAGCAACCAACATGAAATTGACACAACTCCGGGAGGCAGTGGAAGATAGGAAGGCCTGTCGTGCTCTGGTCCATGGGGTCACGAAGAGTCGGACATGACTAAACGACTAAATGAACGAACGAACGCACGGTGCACAAAAATTGCTCCCAACAATGTAAGAATTTTCATTGGGACGGAAAGAAAATCTCCTACTCTCCAAAGGGTGAAAAGAAGTATGCGCTTTCCTCATCCCTCTATGTGAGGATGAGACAAGTGATGGCTGGCCAGGGTTAATATTCAGTAGCACTCACAGAAACAATCAGGGCCACATTGTACCATGCTTTCTCACTACCACCAGAATCCAAAACAACGCACAAATTTTTTTCACAATCTCATTTCCGCAGGGAGAAAACTTTTGATATGTTCATTCTTGTGAGAATATAATATGTGGATATTTACTTCTCTAACATAATCTGCACCTCATGTCATAGACACAAGGGTAAGGGAGAGGCAGCTAAATGGTTATACTGTTCTCCATCTGTCTAGGTTTGAAATTTTCTACGTATACATTTTTACACTCCCCTTAATGATCTCAGCACTCTGTACACACAACATTTCCTCTCCTCTCTCCACCGTCTACTGACAAATCAGTGCAAGAAGTATTTGTTCAGTTGATAGTGGCAACTTCTTCTCTTCCCCCCCCCCCAGTTCATTTCCTGGTAGGACATCTGCATCACCTCAACAGAATGCATAGCTTCAACCAGTCACGGGACTGAGAAAAAACAAGGGAGATACTGCATGCTCCAATGATGATAAAAATCTGTACCCTTCCGAAACATGTTTCCCTATTTGCCTGTTCTGCCAGCTACATTTATATGCCTTTCCCCCTCAAATGAGCTCAAGCCTGACCTATGAAGTAGGTCAGTTTGTGAATGAGTAAATGACAATGTTACACAGCAACGTCCATGGCTCGATGGAGACTAAAGTACCCATGTCTCAGTCCAACGTTGGTCCAACTCCTACTCCAGATTGGCTCTCACCCATTACCACACTGGCTTCAAGCATGTGCTGAGTAACTGTACCTATTGCTATGAAATTATCTGCAATAGACGGCTGGATAGTCCAGTGAGATGAAGTACCTAGCTACAGAGCTGCCGCCAGGAGCTGAATGGCCCACTGTGCCTCCCAGGAGAAAAGCCAACCTGTGTTGCTTTGGGTAAGCTGCATAGTCCAAGGGTGTTCCCAGAAGAAGAAATACCTAGGACACCCTGGCAAGGTTTGTCATAAGTCAGAATCAACTTGATGGCACATCACACTCACCACCACAATTGTTACTACAGTGGTGCCTCGCAGGATGAATTTAATTCATTCTGCGGTTAATGTTGTCTTGCGAAAAATTCGTCTTGCAAAAAATTCGTCTTGCGAAAAATTCGTCTTGCGAAACGCGTTCCCCCATAGGAATGCATTGAAATATAATTAATGTATTCCTATGGGCAAAAGAAAGTCAGAACAAAGTCAAATTTGGTTTACAAAGGGTTTGTCAAGTGGTCTTTAAAACCATACATATTGTGCAGATGATTTCAAAAAATTCAATCAAATTTTTTTTAACTTTTTAAACATCATAGAAAAACATTTAAAAATCAGCAAACATGAGGCAGGAACAAAAAACAGAAATCATTCTTCTTGTGAAGCACGGCCATAGGAACATTCGTCTTGCAAGTTTTTTTGTCCTGCGAGGCATTTTTCTTGCGAGGCACCACTGTATTACTATAACAAATCCTGTGAATTGTATGTGTTGAGCTGTATGTGTATGTATGTATATATGTGAACATGCATCTATGTATGCACACACATCTGATTTCTGGCCAGAACATTCTGGTTTTTATCACTAGCCTTAAAACCACTCTGTTACTTTATGCACTGCATTAGATGTGAATTAAAATAAGCTTAATTTTCATAACATTTGTTTAACCACAACATCTCTAGTACAGGATTTGACAACATTCCATGCTCCTGGAAAGGAATTCTCATCCAGTCTCATTGCCAACAGCGAGAGATGGTGGGAGCTACACTCCAGAGGACCACCAGTTGCTCTTCATGAATCACACTACAGTGCATCTAATATTAGCACAATGCAGGGTTGCATCTACGTAAAAGTGGCACGTCACCTCAGAGCTTGGAAAAGTTACCTTTCTGGACGTCAACTTCCAGAACTCCCTGGCTTTCCTGGCCTTGCTTGCTAGGTAATTCTGTGAGCATTAGTCCAAAAGAGTGACTTTCACAAACAGTGTGCCACATTTATCAGAATGGCACAGCCCCAATTAAGGCAGGTGCATCATCATTACTCATAATGACAGGGGTCTGGTTGAGCAACTGTGAATACAGAAAGGGAGATATTTGTTTATGATGCGGATTGTCGCAGATTCCCTCAACTGGTCCTTGGGACTTGCCTATAGATGGCTGATTCCCAAATAAGGATCCTGTTGCTGCCCAAATGGCTATAAAATTTGCAGATGGCCAGATCACAGATTGCCTCCTACACATGGCTGAGACAACCAGATCCAACCGCATTCGTTACCTTGTTACAAGATCTCTTAAACCGGGAAGCATTATCTCTAATCTGAGTCTATTATGTTTACCCTCTTTTCTTTGGAATTCCCCTTAACTTTTCTCTCTAGGCACTTCATTATCTGTCCGACTGATTACAATTTTGCTTAGACGGTAGGATAGTGGGAGATGCTAAATTGGAAACATTTCACTTTCGTTGCAAAAAAATAAAAAAGTCACTTGCTAACCAGTCCAAGCTTTGGAGATTTCCAAATGCTTCCAACGTGGGTCCAGTGGGACCAAACTGTTCAGCTACAGGAACTGCTAGGTCTGGAGTGGGACCTCTTGGGAGTTACTGTGAATAGCACTGCTTTTAAGCTCTTCACTTTGAAAAAAAGAGTGCATCCCCTGATTTAATACTCAATTTGTGAATTTTAATCACTACCACCACCACTTATCAGCCCATCTATCATCTTACATCTTTTGCAGCTGCTAGAAAGACAATGTTGGTGCTTTTAAAGCAGTCTCATCATAGATTCAAAAAGCCTAGCACACAAAAATTGCCAAACACAAAGAGCCATATGCCTACTTGACCTGGGATACATAAACCTGTTGTTCAACCTGGAGAGAAGGATTACAGCATTACTTTTTTACTAAGTTGCTTTTCATATGGAAATTTCTTTTCACAGCGGAAATCTGCATTTAATGGCATCAACACGAACAAAAATTAAATCCCTATTTTTAACTCCCTGATCATGGACGTATAGATTTTTATAGTGTCTGCAAGCATGCATTAATGTTAATTTCACAATTCTCCTTTGTATTTTGTTAATGTCACAATCTGCTGTAAAACCTTGCCAAATTTCTTAACTGTCATGTTAATTCCAAGACCTATTCTGCACTCTTTGACATTTCAGGACAGAACATGGCAGTAAAAATAGATTAAAAACAGCTTATAAGTATTATAAAATCAGGAACTTTGCAGATGGTGGAATTAGATCTGCTCAGTCGAAATCCAGCAACTCAGAGCACAATAATATTAAAAAATGTGTATTCATTTGGAAGGTAAACATTTCTGCCACAATAGCACACTGCTCTCTGAATGGGGAAGGGGAAATATATACCAACCTCTAACTAAGACACATATTTTCTTTTAAGCATTGCTCTGAATGTGTACTATATCCATGTCAGTATTATGTTTCAAACTGTTTCTGTACTGTTTAAATAGAGGATATAATAAGAGTTAGATTTCATTTTTGGTCAGTTCAAAGTTCACATAAATTATTTCACACAAGGGATTTCTCTGAGCATTTTCCCCCCATCGTCAAAAGAAATACATTAATGTTCTTTAGCTATTAAATGACAATGTCACACGGTAAGAAATGTGCAGGAAACGAGACACTTTCTCCCCCCCCCCACTGATTGCAAAAGAATGCACACTCTTTTTAATGCGTGCGATCCATTTCAAAGGGGTGCCTTTGCTTGTTTTTGCTTTTACTTGTTTCAAGACGTTCAAAATCAGCTAATCAGAAAGTTCCATAAAGTTTAGAGCAAAGCGCTTCAGGATTCTTTTTTAGAAATCGATGCCATTAAAAAAAAAATCTCTTTTCACTTTTTTTTTTCTTTAAGGGGTACTTATTATTTCCATCATCCTTGTTGAATTGTTGATGAATAGCTCACATCGTTTGCCAAGCCCCACCCACTGCCTTCCCCCCAACCCTTTCCTCATTATTTGCTCAGTCTTTTTCCCACAGCCTAGACAGCCCGTCAAACACAGCTTAAAGAAAACACTGTATTAACGTTAGAAAATAGCATTCAGTTCCCAATTGATCTCCTAATACTTAATGTTGAAATGATAATTGGTAGAGCCTTCACTGACAAAATAAATAAAATAAAATAAAATAAAAGGAATGGGCAATAAAAAGCTCATTTGCTCCCCCCACGCAAACTTCACTACCACAAAGTATTATTTTAGTCGACGCATTCAGAGAAACCAAACAGATACTTTTTTCATTTTTATTTTTCTAAAAGGAAAGGAGACCCCCCCCTCCTCTCCCCATCTGCTGGAGATTGCAGTCCACAATTCTTTTCAACTGACATAATCCAGATTGATTCGTTCAGCAGATAAAATTCCGGCCACTTCTGCCCTTTATAGGAGCAACATAATACCAGTCTTTATTCAGTAACAATGTAACATAATGGGATCGGAATGTGCAAAATGACTGTTCTTATATTACTGTGACATACAAGGGTTCCAAAGCAAGCTGGGCCTTAATGTAAAAAATCATTATGCCAGATTATTGGAGTGGCCTCTACATTAACAAGGTCAAAGCCGGCCTGTTTTCTGCTGTTCTTAAAGGGCAGAAAATACATACAGCTCTCCCGCCCCCACTACCCAACAGCCACAAAACCCTGTTCACTAATATCTTGATTATAGTTGTGCTTTCGGAAGAGGGATGGGGGGGGGAGGAAATGTCAAGGTTTTACAACAAAAGAAAATGCAGCTTATTCAAAAGAAGCCGAAGAGTTAAAGACTTTTTCTGTCCCAGAGAGCTGTTAAATCTGTCACGCCGTAAACCACATACATACACACTGGCATCTAAATTTCAAAGATCGTCATGTATACCCGCCATATCAAATGAATTTAAAAGACATTTAAAGATGATAACTCACTGCAACTTCCTTCTTTTGATCAGCCGAGAGGCCAAGAACGGTTAAATTAGCTGCTACCGCAGTGGAAGGTTGTGTACATCGGTCCCATTTAAGGATGCCTTTCCACCCTGTCCTTACTTGCAAAGTGCTTTTGAGTATTGAAATCATGTTGCCTGCGTTATTTTGTTGTTGCAAGCAACAGCTCTTTAAGATAGATCAGTTCCATGATCATATTGTAAACAGGAACTTGAAGATGATAGTATCTGGCTTGGCTAATGCTAGATGAAAAAATCTAAGGCACAGGTGAGGTTTCATATCTCTGTCCAAATAAATAAATAAATAAATAACAACCTGGGTTGGGGAACATAGTTATTCAATCACTAGAAAGTTATGAACAACACAAGCTTTCTAATTCTCCAGAACTCTTAATCAGATAAATATGGCATCAACTCTGGGATTACCACAAACATTCCAGTCCCTTACAGCAAAATCGTTATGCATGTTTACTCAGAAATGAATATCCCACTCTCACTATTGGTCTTCTTCCCAAATGAAACACATAGGATTACAGTTGCATAATTCCATTTTATGAATATTCACTTTTCAGGGAATTCACTGGATCTTATTCTCAAGTGAATATTTTTAAAATTACATATTTTTGAAATCATTTAAAGATATCACCAAAGCAAATTTATACCAATAGCAGTCCAGCTGTTACAGGATCCCATGAAAGAAACCATTGCAGCATTTATATACATTGATTGTCAAACAGTGGCTAAAATCCTGTTGATTGGTGTAGTAAATCACACTACAGCAGGCCCATTGAATACATGTGGATTTGGTGAGTCATATAAGTTCCATGGATTCAAACAGGACTCTTAACTGCAAATTACTATATAAGTAATTTATATAGTAAAACAGTGGTGCCTCGCTTAGCGATGTTAATTCGTTCCCAAAAAATCGCTGCTAAGCGATTTCATCGCTAAGCGAAATGCGGTTTCCCATTGAAATGCATTGAAAACCGGATAATCCGTTCCAATAGGAACGAATTGCCTTCCTTAAGCGAAAATCGCCATAGGAAACATCGCTAAGCAAAATGCGGTTCCCCAATTAAAATGCATTGAAACCTATTCAATGCATCTCAATGGGGGGGAAAATACAACAATAAATTTAAAAAGAGTCAGAACAAAGTCAAATTTGGTTAACAAAGGGTTTATTAAGTGCACTTCATGATTTCAAACATTTTAAACAGTAAACTCTAACTTTATAAATAACAGGAAAACATTTAAAAAACAGCAAACATGAGGCTGTTTAAACCATCGTTAAGCGAAACAGGGGACCCAAAATTTAATCGCTATGCGAAGCATGGTCCCAACCATCGCTATGTGAAAATTGCCCATAGGGACCATCATTAAATGAAGCGCAAAAACGCTCCAGAAAAGTCATCGCTAAGTGATTTCGTTGTTAAACGGAGCAATCTCTAAGCGAGGCACTACTGTACTATATAAGTCATAGTCAGAGTAGGCCCATATAGGTCCATGAAAGAGTTGACTCATCAAATCTCCATTGAATCAATGGGTCTAACTCTAGGACAATTTACTACAGTATAACAGGATTTGAGTCATTATGTGAAGTTTATTGTTGTCTGAAGCATCATGGTCATGTTAACTGCAATTACAATCAGCTACAACATACATAAACACATACACACTAATTTTAAAAATAAAAATAAAACACACAAACCAAGTCCAAAAATCAGAAGAATAAAAAAAATAAATGAACTTTCCCAACCCTCAACTGTTTTGCTAAAATCAAAATAGCTGCTCACATTATTATATATAAATAACTAGACAGTAGGCTTAACTAAAAGTGAAAAAGACAGAAAAACATAGGCAGTAATGCTTCCTTCTTCATCTTTGAAAGGATAGGTCTGATGAGGATTATAACTGGGAGTGGAATCAAGGGAACATAGATTAAAATTATAAAATCATAGAACAGTTGGGAAGAACTCCGGGGGCTGTCTATGTCAACTGCCTTGCTGGTACAGGAAATCAACAGCGAATGCCATCTTGACAAACGGCCACCCATTGGTCTGTTTGAAATGTCCAATGAAGGACCATCGGCCTTCCTCTGTGGCGGTCCATTCCACTCTTGAACAGCCGTCAGGAACATTTTTCTAATGTTCAGTCAGAATTTGCTTTCTTTTAATTCAAATCCATTCATTTAAAGACAATCCCAGGAGTTTCAAATATGCTTAAATACCTATATGTCTATATGTAAAAGTAAATATATGTTCGGTCAATAATTCACCATTTTCATCAACCAGGTTTTTCTTTTTGGCCAACATGCTTCCCTCTCACTCAAGAGACTTGAAATACGGCACTTCTGTTCTAGAGTGAGAACAGGAGTGCATTAAATGGATGTGAGTTCAAGACGCATAAATCAGAGACCTTCTGGTCTGTGTCAGTATTATATGCCCTCATTTATAAACCTGTTTCCTTTCCAGCTGATGAATCTGCATTTTTAAAAGAAGCTCAATGATCACTTTATTTTAAGTTCCATTGTTCCAGTGAATATGGTTGTGTGCTGTATATTCTTCAGGCTAACGACTGTATTGCAGCATTCACAGAACTGTGAAAATCAACCAATAACCGGATTTTAGTTCACAAGTTTGTCCACAAAGTGCACATGGGGTTCATTTGCTTGAAAACAAGGGCCATGCTGCTAGTCAAACGTTCTGAAATGAACCACCAGAAGCGGGTTCTACTGGCAGAAGGTGCTTGTGCTTGATCCCAACCCTCTACAGACATCATATTTTTGTGATAGGGTTCTATCACTATTGGGTAAAACTGGAAACAGTTTTCCCTGATACATATCTTTGTTTGAACCCCTCTGAGAGTACACAGCCAACTGTATTACAATAATAAAACAAAACTATAAATGACCTTAAGACTCATCACACCTAAAATGTTTGAATGCTCAAGTACACCTTAGATATCCACGAATCTGAATTCAGTATGAAACATAAGCGTTGAAGCCCCTGATCGATATAAGCCTTTTAGAGTCACTCCCAGTGTTCAACAATCATATAAAATAAATATTTGATGAGAAAAATGGTTAATTGAATAATTAACTGCCCTGTGATAGCCGCTTCATGAAGGTAGATACTTTGAATGGAGGGACAGAAATCTATAAGACAGATAAATAAATAAAATATTTTAAAATTGGCGTTTTTGAGTTATTGTTAGAAAATGCAATGCAATGAGAATGTTGTAAATCCTGTTTAATCTATCAGTTCTCTCTAGCTAGAAGTAGATAACAATGATGAGGGTGAGGATGACAATGATCCACTGGTGTCCAGTCTGGTCTACAGCTAAACAAGAGCACAAAGTGCACTGTGAAGGCATTCCTTTTCAAGGAGAAAGGCAGGATAAAAATATTTTAAATAAATAAACAAAATAAAAATTCCTGCCAGGCTCTTGCAAGCGCCGGTGTGTTTGCAAATTTCCATAGCTCAAGGAAGAAAATGATTTTTGCAAATGGGGACATCCAAATGGCAGTGCACCAGTCCTCAGAGTTTGGAGAGGCCCTGAGGTATGTCCAGGACAGAAGGACTTCTGACCAGGGCAGCAGCAGTCTGCAGAGGTGTTTTATTAGTATTATTTTTCCCCTTCTTTTTTTCAACTGTCAAGGAGAAAGCCTATTTCATGAGCAAGGGCAGCTAACAGGGAAGAGGGTGAGGGAGACACTTTAAAAGGGCAATGGCATAGTCCTCTTTGATTCTCACTTAAAAGAGCAATACAGGGAATCTTTCCACCTTTGATACTACTTTGGATTTCACCACATCCCCTCCCCTCTCTCAGCTCTGGTGCATTATCATAGTAAACAGATCTATTTCAGAAAAATAGTTTACCTTTGTTGAGAAGGAAAGTTGGAAACAACCTTCCAGACCCATCTCTACACCTTCCATCCTTTCTCTCTTCACCCCCTTCCCTCTTTCTCCTAACTGGTATTGATTCCAAGGACTTCATATGGGGTGACACTCTGCTCCATCATTGAATGGCTATCTGCTAGAACCTGTGGTCACTCTAGAAATGTGTGTATTTTTGATGCAGTTAGTTTTCCGCTGCTGGATAGCTTGATGTTTCAGCTATCTGGCTGTGAAGAGAGAGACTGGGGGTTAAATTCCCCACTGTGCCTCCTTGACATGGATTGGAGCTGATGATCCACAGGACTCCTTACAGCTCTGCAAATCTATCATTTGTCCAAAGACAATGCATTATTGGTTGTTGTGGTTTTTTCAGGCTCTTTGTCCGGGTTCTGATGGTTGTTCTTCGTAACGTTTTGCCAGTCTCTGTGGCCATGGGCATCTTCAGGGGACAGCCACAGAGACTGATGAAACATTAGGAAGAACAACCTTCAGAACAGGGCCAAAGAGCCTGAAAAACCCACAACAACCATTAGATCCCGGCCGTGAAAGCCTTCGTGAATACAATGCATTATTCCTATTACTGTTTCTCACATTGATTTTGCATACTTCAATTACATTCCATCCAGTGAAAATATAAAAAAAGCAATTTTAAAAATTTGAACAGAAATCCATAAGGAACATTCCCTACCTAGGCTACAAGATCCAAGATAGCCTAAATGTGATCTGACTGAAAATCAAGCACATTTCAAATCTGCTTAATTTCATGTTGTCCCACTGAAGCCAATCAAACTCAGAAGCGCTTAGCCGGAGCTTAAACAACAAGAGTCACCTCCAGCGTTGGCCTACAACTCTCAGAATCTCCCAGCTAGCATGGCTATCACCGGCTGGAATGCTTCCAAGCTCAGCTAGTCACTTTATAAAGACTGACCTCTGATACTTGGTCTCCAAGTTTGCTCGAATATTTGCAACACTGGACAACTCAAAAGAAAATGTCTCATTTTGGCATCCTGCATTTCTGCAGGCCTTGGCAGGTTACACTAGGGCCCATTACCACACTTATCCAAAATAAGACAAAAGCAAACATCAAGTCCTGCACAAAACTCCTATTTTCGTCGCCTTCCTTGGCAAGGCTTTGCACCCACTGATGGAAGAGCTGGTAGTGCTGGCATCCATCATCCTTTTACAAGCTGGCCTGTGAAATCTGCAGTGGGCTGAACAAAACCATTTCTCTGCTATGACACAAATGGTACAAACAAAATTTCTCTGCAGACTTACACAGCACACGAAAGTTTCCCATATTTCTCCAGCTGAAACCTTTTAGAGCTTTTCTAATTCATAGCCGGGCTGTCACTCATAACTGGGTGGGGGTGGTGATGGAGGACAATAGAGGCTAAATTTTATTACCGACCCTTCAGATATCCCGAATACAAACTCACATCAGGGCCATTCTGCACAATGAAGGTATGGAAGACAAGCCTTAATTAGCAGAGCAAAAAAAATAATGTTTCAACTCTTCTTTGATTGGTGCTTCAGATTCCAAGATGCCTTGATTGATAATGATTAATATAAAACTTTCACATCTTCATTGAACAATCAAATGTTTCTTTATTGGTGATTGCCATCTTATAATTAAGCATTAAGAAATTAGTGCAGTGAGTTATCATCACAAATCAGGTGTACTCTGTGGCATGCAGAAAAAGGATGAAGGGGAAAATATTATATATATATATCATCTGTGTGTGTGTGTGTGTGTGTGTGTGTGTATACACACACTCCACATCAATAAGTTGCCTTCATTGTGGCTATAAGAGTGGACAGTTGTGTCCTGTGATAGTATGTCAACATCAAACATAAAGTAACACAAAGAAAATATGAGAAAATTATATGTTTGAAAAGTGGATTGTAATCCATGAAAACTCACAATTTAACAACCCCATTAATCTTAAAAGTTCCACAATGCACAGACATTTTATTGTTTTTGCTCCCATTTTTCCCCTCTGTCTGCTTGCCTACTTGCTTTTTGTTTTATGTACTAAAACAAACTGTCATGGCTATGTCATTGAAAATTACCAAGGAAATCCATTAAACTATTCCTTTACATAACAAGAGTATAAGGGTCTCCACAAACTGATGATGACATGTTGGCTCGAATCCTGTTGGTGATTTATGCATGTGTAAGTTCAATTGTGTACCTCACCTTGCTGAATTGCTGCTAACATCAGAAGGCAGAAACCTGATTGCATTATAGGCATATATGCAGTAATATAACTGGTGCCATGTTAGTTAGTGACAATTTGCCATAGTGACTTATGCAATTTAACTTACTCATGAAGACATCTTCAACAGGATTCTGACCATCAACTTATATCCTGTTCAATATTTAGACATTCTATACTTTAACAACAGTGATGCCTCACAAGATGAAAACAATTCATTCCGCGAGTTCTTTCATATCGCGAAAATGATCATATTGCGATGCGCCTTCAATGCATTCCTATGAGATGCCTCGCAAGACAACTGCCATTGTTTTCGTCTTGCGAAAGTGACTGCAAGATGGAAAAAATCATCTTGCGAAGCACGACCACAGGAAAAGCTGTCTTGCGAGTCATGGAAAAATCGCAAGACACTTTTGTCTTGCAAGTTTTTCGTGGTGCAAGGTGTTCATCTTGTGAGGTACCACTGTACTGGGAATTGCCATCACAATCTGAAAAGGTGAGAGTTGTATGTCTGGCTGCATGTGAATAGTGCCCCATAAGATGGCCATTCTAGCTTCTACCACTGGAGCTCTATGCATGTATAGAGTATGTTCAACATGATACTGGCCGTAATATAATGCAATTTATAATATTAGAATTCCTGCATCACCCCATTCCCTGAGATTTCAGGGACAAAAACTGAGATCGGAGAGTGTTATATATAAGACAAAAAAAGTAACTTTGTAACTGCTAGTGACATTACTTGTTACCTAAAATACTTCCATGTAGCTACATTACTTGCAACTAGTTGCTTCCAAGCTCTTGTCCAGGCAATCAGTTGGGGTGAAGGAGATAATAAGGGCCTTTGTGATGCCATGGGATGTCATTCTTGTGATGCCACAGAGGCAAGATAGACAAGGAGAGGGAGGAAAGGAACCCTAATTTACATACAAGTGACTTTGGGCATCAGCTAGGAATAGGGGTGCCCAGGCTTTAAGCACAGCTCACAGACAAGAATGCAACTTTCTGCTACACCAGTGCTTCTCAGAATGAGAAATATCACCTTATCTGGAGACACAAATAAGCACATCAAGTCCTAGAGACTTCGATCAGTGTCTTGAGACCTGGCAAACCTAAAAGTTACTGATGAACCACAATAAGAAGATGGTTTGGAAGAATGAATTGTGTTGGAGAATGATTGTCTGCAGTCACAATCTCACAGCTGGTTATCATCCTCGACACTACGCACTTCGATGGAACTTCAAGAGTCTCTTTCATGGAATCATAGAATAATGAAGTTGGGAGGGGCCGGCAAGGCCATCGAGTTCAAAATCCCCTGCTCATATTCATTTAAAATATTTCTACCCTGCCTTTCTCCCCAAACATTACATAATTAAGAACACAATATTAAAATCTAAACAGAATTAGTCATATTATATTAAAGATTGGAGATGGGCACGAACTGGAAAATGGGTGACTCGTGATGGCTTGTGATGACCCATAAACCATGAACTTTCACAAACTTCCTGAAAAACAAACCAATTTGCTGTTGTTGTTGTTTTACAGGTTTGTTCTGGGGGGGAACCGTCCACCTGCCCACTTTTCCACCTCTCACTACCCCTGTCACCTCCCTACCTTGTCTTGATGCTCCACCGCCATCACCGCCACCACCATCCTGAGAGGCAGCAGGCCTGGTGGTGGTAGCTTCAGGAAAAACAGGGAGGCACTGGGGCAGAAGGATGGGCACCTCAGTTTGCTAAAGCAAAAGGAAACACTGAGGGATAAAAGTTCAGCCCTTCATTTTGTTTTGGGGATCCCCAATCCAACCACAAATCAAACCACAAACCAGCCCAGCTCATAGTTTTTTTTTCCCCCTGGTCCGTGGTTCACGTCATGCCATCTCTATTCAAGATGTTAGATAAAGACATTACTAAAATCAAACTTAGAAGCAACATATAAACCATCCTATTTATTGCCTCCTAGATAGTCATTCACTGAAGGAAAGCTTGCCGGAAGCTGAAGTTCTTCACCTCCTTGTGTAAGGACAGCAAAGGTGAGATTGCCTGACCTCCTGTGGAAGTGAGTTCCAGAGGCTGGGAGCAGCAAGAAAGAAGGCCATCTTCCGTGTTCCCACTGAACTCACCTATGAGGTGGTAGGACTGACAGAAAGGCTTTATCTGATTATCTTAAAACCCAGGCAGGATCATAAAGGGAGATACAGGTTTTAAATAACTTAAACCCAAACTGTTTAGGACTTTATAGGTCAAACCAGAACTTTGAATTGTGCTTGGAAACAGACTGGCAGCCAGTGAAACTGCTATAACAGAGGAGTTATGTGGTCCCTTGTATTCAACCCCAGTTACCAATCTGGCTGCAGCATTTCCAAACACTTTCCAAAGTCTAGGCAATGGTGGCCTTTGATCTGAGCAAAAGAGGTCCAGTAATGATTAGGCATCACCCAGGTTTGAATCATGAGCCACTCCTGAGTTTAGACTTTTCTAACAGGCATTGTTGCAATGAAATGGATTTGGTTGAACCCAGGTAAATTTCTTCAAGAAATGTTCTTTCAACAAACGTTATCACGTCAAAGAAACAACTGGTTCACCATTTGCAGCATTTCTTACACAAGTTGCTTCCAACAGAGATCCCTCTACCTCCTCAGTTCGAGATCTTAGTGTCATGGGCATTTATTGCGCAAAGCCATGAGACAAAAATGTGTGCAAATTAAACCACATCGTGCAAATACAGTGGTGCCTTGCAAGATGATTTTAATTCGTTCCGTGAAAATCGTTGTCTTGTGAAAAAATCGTCCTGTGAGGTTCCCTATGCATCGGTCTCAAAAAAAAAAAAATCTTGTGAAGCATCTGTCTAAAAAAAACCCCATCTTGCGAGGCACCATAGTGCAAAAAACAATCGTCTTGCAGGGTTTTTGTCCTGCGAGGCAATCATCTAGCAAGGTATCACTGTAATGTAAATTGCACAAAATGGCAAAGGCTGCTGCCTTTTGACATGGATGTTTAAAGATGAGACACATCAGAGAGTGCAGGGTTTTGGTGGGGTTTTTTGGTACAACCAATTTTGCATGTTTTAGCTCTCGAAGGGAAAGGGCTCTAGTTTGTGCACAGCTTCTGCAAATTACAGTGACCTTAATGTGGAGGGAAACCACTTCTTGTTCTATTGTCACCTTGTTGCAAATAATTTCATGGGGCCTGCAAATTCCTCACTAATGTGTCTTCTCAGTTCGAGATAGCTTAACCTGGCAAGAACAAAGAAGTTAGTGATTTTTAAAAATATTCTCATTTGCAAAGAGTGCTTGTAACAGAATTTACAAATCCTAAGCCTAGACTTTTAGCCCTATGTAATGACCATAGAACCGGCATCAAATATGCACAAACCATATTGTCAAAAGAGAAGGAAGAACGGATAAGAAGAGAGACTCTCACAGCCATATGTGAGTGAGCATGGCATTGCTCCATGCAGGCTATCAAAAGAAAAATACTCGGATTCTATACGGCAGCTGACAAACTTCTTTAAAATAGCACCACGGCTGATGTTGTGTCAAGGAGATGTATGCTTTATGTGAGGCCTCATAACGAAATGACAGGAGTTGCTGTCCACTGACAAAGCCACATGACAAGGAGGTGTCACATGCCGACAATACAGATGTATTAGCGCTCCGCCACTTAGACAGGAATGACATCTTCTGAATCTCAAGAGACAGCTTCGCAGAACAGGTAACCTAAGCATGCCAGCTGTAAACTTAACAATATTGACAATCAACAATTCTAGAAACATCGGGGTAAAGGAACACTAAGGGCTACCAACAAGGATGCACCTTTCTATATCAAAGACTGTGGTAGGGGATAAAGCAGTGTTTTGCTTCTGAACACCACGACTTCTGTTACTCAACCTTATTCAAGAATTTGAAATGAACCAGAACTGTACATGTGTTAGATCGTGGTCAACCTCCCTAAAGAGGAGTGCAGATGTTAGGATACTAGCATTAAATGTGTTGCTACTATCATAGTTTTTTAATCAAAATATTGTATGAGTATTAACACTGCATGAGGCTGGCTGGAGAGGCATACTCAAAACAAAACAAAAATGATAGTAATTGCTATTGCAATTCATCTAAGAAAACATGGCAATGTAGTTGTTTCAAAAGGTCCAGAATTATCATAATCATTACTGTTGAAAGAAAGAGATCTCAGCTTAGATAAAGACAAAACTAGTTGAAATGGGACCCCTTAATCAGTAGGAGAAATTAAGCATAATATTCCATGTATTTCAACAGGGATTAAATTAAACTAATCTTAGTTTGGATCCAGTCCCTCATGAATAATTACACATAAATATAACCTGATTACGAAACACTAAGACCTAGAGAATGGAATGCTCTAAGTCCCGAGAATAGGTTTCTAAACTCACTACACTACAGTGGTGCCCCACATGATGACGATAATTCGTTCTGTGAAAATTGCTATTTAGCGAAATCATCGTCTAGTGAAAACAGTTTCCCCATTGGAATGCATTGAAACCCGTTTAATGCATTCCAGTGGGGAAAATACCTTGTCATCCAGCGAAGATCGCCATAGGGAAGCCATTTTCCGAGCACCGATCAGCTGTAAAAATGGCTATCCTGCGAAGCATGGGTCTGGAAAACACAGGGCAGCCATTTTGCAAAGCCAGCTGTAGGGAATCATCGTCTTGCAAAAAAAAAAAAGGTCCGCGAAGCACGGACCAAATCAACATCCAGCAAAAATTGCCCACTGAAATCTCTGGTTTGCGAATCGCTATAGCGATCACAAAACGTCATCGTTATGAGGATTTGTCATTTAGCGGGGTCGTCATCTAGCGAGGTACCACTGTATTAGTACATGGATCCATTGAAACCCTTACTTGCATTAGAGCTGCACACACTAATGGTATAGAATTGCTTCTCTGCTCTGGATTTTTTTGTATGTTACTCACAAATTAGACAATTCTGCCCATGTCACCATAGCTCTGCAGATGGCGATGACTCCCTGGTAACGTGTGGAACAGAAACTGGTGAGCAACTGCTTTTGTTCTTGGTCAACTCTGAAGCATGTGATCCATTCAGCCTGCCGTCTGTCTTAAGTTAAACTTTAGCTGCTGATCACAGTATCACAGAATCATAGAACTGCAGAATTCGAAGAGACTCAGCTTTAACTAGCCCTATTTCTTGCCAATGCATCATGGCCATAATATCTGGCCAAATATATATACCACCTAACCTGGTTATGACTTCTGGCAAATTTTAAGGCTTGGGCACATTTGTGATATTTCAACTGGTCATGAAAATGTGTCACTCAACTCTGAATTATTATTATTATTTTTTCACTCTTGGACTGGCAGGCATGACTACCACCACTTTTTATGTGCACACTCCTGACCCTCCTTTACAGATCTGTGTTAAAACAACTGAAAATCACCTTAATTTGGAAACTATAGTGTACACAGTGCTAAACTCAGCTGAAAAGTATAGGGAGGAAATCACACTATGACTGAATGTGAGTATGAGGATCCACAAGATTTTTCACTTCATCCTGCAAGAGGATCAGGTACCTCATGGGGCTCCTAATAAGAGAAAAGGAAGTTGTGGGTTTGTTTTTGTTTTTCGCTCAAATTAAGTAAAATTGTGCAGATGACATTAAACTCAAATATCGCAAATTGCACCAGACTATCTATCTATCTATCTATCTATCTATCTATCTATCTATCTATCTATCTATCTATCTATCTATCTATCTATCTATCTATCTATCTATCTATCTATCTATCTATCTATCTATCTATCTATCTATCTATCTATCTATCTATTTATTTATTTATTTATTTATTTATTTATTTATTTATACCCCGCCCATCTGGCCCACCAGACCATTCTAGGCGGCTAGAGACAACGTAGCTGTTGCTTTCTTTAATGGGTTTTCAAAGATTAAACACATTATTCGCATATTCTAATACAATCAGCTGCTTGTTCTGTGTTTGCTGGGGGGCGGGCTGTCCTCCGTTTTGCTCTCCAAAGGAAAAGAGCACTACTTTTGTGCAGAAGACAGTTTGTAGAATATGTCAGGAAATTATTCATGAGAAAAGCCTGGGCCTTGTCTCACTCGCATCAGGAGGTGTGGAATCACCCCGATCATTATTACGTGTCCTGCATTATGAGTGCAGGACACATAATAATGGGCACAAGCTACAGGAAGCCAGATTTAGACTGAATATCAGGGGAAAAAATTCTTGTTAGAGCAGTACAACGATGGAACCAATTACCTCAGGAGGTGGTGAGTGCTCCAACACTGGAGGCGTTCAAGAGAAAATTGGACAGCCATCTGTCAGATCTGCTTTAATTTGGATTCCTTCACTGAGCAAGGGGTTGGACTCAATGGCCTTATAGGCCCCTTCCAACTCTATTATTCTATAATTCTGTGATCATGCAAGGCTTGAAATTCTCTTGCTGGAGTGCTTTAGGAAATCAATCCAACTTAAATCAATGACAACAAATGACTAAGCAAGTCTTTTCCTACATCCCTAATTTGATGCGATTTAAATTCTGAGGTCAGGGTATTTCCTTGTTCATAGAAGAACATGGTAACACTCCAGTTGGTATGGAGTTCTGGATAGTCATAGAAGATGTTGGTGATGGCCACCAGGGGAGTGCTCTCTTATACAGTGGTGCCTTGCTTGAGGAGGATAATTCATTCCATTCAAATCACTGTTAAGCGAAATCCTCGTCAAGCGGAACAAAAAAGCCCATTGAAACGCATTGAAAACCGCTCAAAACCCGCGTTCCAATGGGCAAAATACCTCAGCGTCCAGCGAAGATCCTCCATAGGGTGGCCATTTTCAGTGCCTGTAAAGCGAGGAATCCATCCTAAAACACAGCGGGGGGCAATTTTAAACAGCGGGGGTCCATTTTGAATACCTGACGATCAGCTGTAAAGAGTGTCATTAAGCAAAAAATCGGTTCCCGAAGCAGGGAACTGATCGTCGTTAATCGATTTTTGCCTATTAAAACATTGTTTTGCAATCGCAAAAGCGATCGAAAAAACTTCATCAAGCGATTTCCTCATCTAACGAGGTAATTGTCAAGCGAGGCACCACTGTATAGCAAAGGTTAATACTTTTTAATCCAATACTTTATTTTCTTTTGAAAGAAGGAAACATTTCACATTTTGCAGGGGGAATGGAGGATAACTTCTTTGCATATAGTTCTAAATAACCTGAATTAAAGTACACTTAGTGAAAGGCATATATTTTTCCTTATACTATATTTTTCCTTATACCCATTCTTTGCACCTATTATCCCTCTCATTCTGTCATTAGTCACACCATATTTTCCAAGCAGAAAAGCACATCTAAGCAAAATCCGAATTCTATTGCATTAGAACTGCATAACACCAAGTGAAATAATTTTTTTAATGTAGAAAACAGAGCTATAACCCACCAGAAAAAAGGTGGTGTGAAATAATTTAACAAATTAGTTTCCTCGCATTTGAAAGGATGGGGCATAACAGATTCACGGTTCTCCTTTCTTGGCTTTGGTTAATTATCATTTTATGGTGAGTTCCTGACTCATGGAAATAATATTTCTGCATTCTTGTGATTCCTTAAATGCATCCTATGCACTCTGAATAAAGACAAAGAAAGGAACAGGTAGGGATCTTTTGGCCATCTAGATGGTCTGGACTTCTGGTCCCATCAGCCCCAGCCAGAAGGGCTAATAGCAAGGTATTATGGGAGCTGAATTCTGAAACATCCAGAAGGTGAAACATTCCAGTCATCAACATCTTAGACTGCAGAGCTAGAAGGGATCCTATGGACCATCAAGTACAGCCCTTGTCGAAGGGACACAGTGGAGAATCAAACTGCCAAACTCTGACTCCACAGTCAGAGACCTAAATCACTTTCTAGTAAGGTTGTTGATACTTTACCCATGATAATCTGTTTCATCATGTACGACAGGATTGAGCAATGTGGGTCCCTTGTACCTTCTCAAGATATATTTACTTTTGCTGTCATTTTAAACAGTTTGAGCAAATTTCCATTGTGTCTGTTAGGAACTGTGGGACGCCATTTTCCATGCCCCCCCCGGCTCCACATAAATTTCTTCAAATTATGTATTTTTTTAAAAAAATGACCACTAGAGGGGTGAGGGGGTCTTTTTTCAATTTAAAAAGCATTTTGTAGAAGAAAAATAATTTGGGTTTTGGCTAGGGATGGGAAACAACCTCTTTTAAGGTCCTGGGATAAATGTGTGGAATTTCAGATCTTTGGAGGTTGCCAGCTTTGGTGCATGCATCTTTAAGAGCAATACATTGATTTCAGTGTGAGTTTTCTTGAATTACAATCCACTTCTTCAGACACATAAATGCACCACTGGTAAAACTATTCCTTAAATATCTCATGTCCCTCAGTAACCCCATCAGCATTGCCGTAAGTCGGAATCAACACAGTGGCATTTAACACATAGTAGGTTGTTCACTATGTTTAAAGCCAGTATGAAACAATGGTCAGAGTGCTGGACAGGGGTTTGGATGGTCTGGCTTCAAGTTCCGCATTGACCCGTGGAAGATACTGACCAGTCACTGCCTTTCAATCTGAGATATCTCACAGGGTGTCTGTGATGATCAAATGGGGACAAGAGAAAGCCATGTATGCAGCCTTGATGTCAGCGGAGGAAAAGTGGTGTAGAAGTACAGGAAAAACAATAATAAATAATAAATATTTCTTGCAGCAGTTTTCCTCTTTCCAGGTGCTAGTTCACTGGGTTCAAGGCTAGGTAAATCCACACTGCAGTATTGCTGCATTTCTATTTCAGCCAAAATGACAAAACAAGTGGTGGAAGAAATTGGTCATTTTTATACAATGCATAAAATACTTGATAGATAGCTAGGCATTAGTACTGCTTCTATATACTGTATATACTTTTTAACATAGGATATCTTGTCTCCTAAAATGAGTGTTTGTATTTCAGGCTTCCATTCAGCAGTTCCCTCTGTTCTCTTCAATACTTCCTGTCCTGGTATTCCAACCAGCTGGTATTCCAACCAGCTGTGGCTGCTGAACATACACAGTAAGAAAGCTTCCAGCTAGCACTGGGACAGGAACAGGGATCTTGGACAGAGCTAGGCGTAGCCAAGTCTCAAAGTTTTCCATCTTTATTCCAGGTAAGCCACATTTAGGTGTCTACAACTCCCAGAATGGAGAATTATGATGTTAGTAGTCAAAAAATGGGATTCCCAGTATGGTGTATTGCAGTGGTCCCCAACCTTGGGTCTCCAGATGTTCTTGGACTTCAATTCCCAGAAATCCTGGCCATCAGAGGTGGTGGTGAAGGCTTCTGGGAGTTGTAGTTCAAGAATATCTGGAGGCCCAAGGTTGGGGACCACTGGTGTAGTGGATAGAGTGATGGACTAGAACTCGAGAATAGAGTTTGAATCCCCACTTGGCTATGGAAACTCATTGGATTAGTGGAACTGGTTAAAACCTCTCCTTAAATACTACACTTCCCTTTAAAGCCCTATAAGTTCGTTCAAACTTTTAAGTTGGAACCAGCTTATAGGGCTTTATAATTTGGTTCCAACTTTATGGCATGGAACACACACAGTCAAGAAAATCTGAAAAACCCATCCCTAATGGTTTATCTGGTATTTCTGTTCCTGCCCTCAGTGTCAGTTCATGGCAGTGTGAGTAGAGGCAGATTATCTGAGAGTCATAGATGTGTTTTATACTGCCATTAAAAGATGAGGAGTACACATCTCCGGTCAAGAGCCATCCATGAATTTCAGCCCAGTCTTAGGAGGCATGCCTGGGTGGTACAGTAAGTTGCTACACCAGCCTTCTCTTCCACATTATTTCAGAATTGGATGAGCTACAGGTGTTGAAGCTCAAACATATCAGAGAAGGCATCTACAAGTACAGATGAGTCTCCCTTGTGCAAACATTTATTTTCTCTAGCTAGGTTTCAATAAATAGACCCTCATACAAATTATGGGGCCACCTTGGTACAATGTAAATTGCATGTGATGGGCAGATGAGAAACACCTAGAGGAATAGACTGATTATAAATATTTCATTTCTTCTGTCTACTTGAGTTTTGTGCAAGATATAGTGGTATATACATAGACAATTATATAAAAATCTATTGGGGTATTTGCTCCTCTATGCATACACCGTTTATTAGTGTCATTCTAATCATAAATACAATTATTCTTGAGTACTCTATTGCAAAAACCAATAAAATAGGCCTCAGCAGAGCTTCCAAAATTGTTTAACTTTTCTCTAGAAAAATATTAAAACACTATTATCACATCAATGAGAGGAAAAGACAGGAAGATAATAAAGTTATGTTAAACCTCCCTGTATGTACTCATGTGTGAAACAGTTATGTCTGGTCACATAATTGCAATGGTTCTGAGAAATATTTCATATTTTATAATGAACATTAAAAGAGTTTGTGGATCATTACTTTATATGAGTTCCAAAGTTATTACATAAAACCCAACAGGAACGGTTATAAATTATTTGATCCTCCAGTCTAGCCTTGGTAAACATAACATGAAAGCTAAGCCATTGCAGAGTCGCCAGACAGGCTTCATGTCACTAGGTAGGATATATTTCTACAGCCAGAAAACAAAGCAGACATGTATGCACACTGGGAGATTTCTAGATGTTTTCTTACCATTTGTTGCTTGGACAAAATTTAGTCCTGGGTGAAATTAGCTTTCTGTGATCTGAACGCATTAAGTCTTAATTCATTTCAGTAGCACTTATGTCCAAATAATCATGTAGAAGATAGCAGCCGTGCAACTGATTCCTAGAATTATGTGGTAGCAGAGAATATTTGGCCCTCCAGATGTTTTTGGGCTGTAACTTTTATGAGCCCCAGCTAGCACAGCTAATGATGAGGGATCATGGCACACTTACCATATTTTTCACTCCATAAGATGCACTTCCCCCCCAAAAAAGTGGGGTGAAAAGTGTGTGTGTCTTATGGAGCGAATCCTAGGGGGTCCCCACCACTGCGAAGGCGAAAAGGCAGGGGGAAAGGATGGGAGATTCCCTCTGCCCTTTTGCCTTCAATGTACCATATTTTTTGCTCCATAATTAAGTGCATCTTATAGTCAGGTGTGTCTTATGAAGCGAAAAATATGGTATATCTGGAGAGTCATATTTACCTTATTGCAGGTGCAAATCATACATTAAGGAAACCATTCACTTCTTGCTCATATAACATGGCAATATGGGCCAAGATGGCTACAAAGTGTATGATTTTACTGGTGTAGGCACTGCCTAATTGTAGAAATTGTTTCTATCCCAGAAACATTGTAGTTTCCTAACACAGTGACTAACATAATGACGTAGTCATGTTCATTTCACTATATTCTCATGAAATATTACATTTATGTGACATAAGGATATGGGCAACTACCTTCTACTGATTCATGATTTGAGCCCTCTACTCCAATAAGGTTTATTCTAACTGGGGATGATACATCCTGGGACATCAGGAATTAAACCCCCCATTTTCCTAGCTTGTACTGTGACTATGGCCACATGTCTGTGAGAATGGTTGAAGATGCATGGAGAACCTGTGGCCCTTCAGATGTTGCTGGACTGTAGTGTCCAATGATACCTTACTATTGATTTTACAGTAGGAACCCTTCAGCCATGGGATTGGTTTCCAGTGATCCATTTATTCACGATCTAAAGTATTAAAAGTATCAAAATAAAAATCCTAGAAATATCTATTTCTAAAGCTGAACTGGCCACTAGAGGAAGCCAGAGACCATGATATGTATAGTGTTTGCTATTAAAATAGTGTTCATTATAATCCATGTTTTTAAGCATCCACAGAAGGTTTGGAATCTATCTCCTGCTGAAGGTTAAGGGGAGATACAGTCCAACAACATCGGGGGGGGGGGGTCACAGGTTAATTCTCCCAGGCCTAAGAGAATCCTCTTCAACTTTTCAGATCTAACATCTGAATATATTGTACATCATGCAAGCTATATTTTTTTCTTTATTGAACCCCCTTTCATTCTCCTTTCTTTGAAAACGTTCAAACAATAATATTAGGAAATGAGATGTAGAGGTGCCAATGCAATCTTTATTAGATTGTCCTTCTTAGAATCCACCAGATGAAGACAGAAATCTATGAGCACGTGAGTGTTTTACTTTGTGACATTTCACACTCCTCTTATTCTTTTGGGGGGGGGTGTTTGGTAGAGCAGTAGCTTACAGAATGCAACTAAACTTGAATCTTGAGGATGCAATCCTAAATACATTTACTAAGATGTAAGTGTTATTAAATCAGTAGGAGAAACTTCCAAGTAGACATCAATAGGAACTGCTGCTAATAATTCTAAGAGCCACATCTGGAACAAATGGAAGCTTACTCTCTCCAGCATATTGTTTTGTCTACCAGCTTGATATTATTATAACCACAGCCCTAAAGTCATTGTCATCATTCTTGAACTTAACACCACAGTGCATGCCTAAGATATTGTACTTAGTGGGAAAATAATATTGCAAGCAATTTATCTGATTTCCACAAAAGGTTCCTAAAGAACATCTCATTGAAATATGAAAAATACAGTGTACTAACAAAAATTACATACTTGACACAATTAACATGTCTCCCAACTACAGTTAGCAGGCAGCATTTTAATGAATAAATGATCATTGTGTCAGAGAGAAGTGTAATTCTAGATGTGTTCCATGTGACACACTGCTTGTTCATCACACCGTGAGCTATTGCCTTATGTGTTCAAATATTTTATGAATGTTTTTTCGTTTCCTTTCTTATAAAAGGAAGAGTAATAATGGGGATGACGATGAGGAAAAGAATAACAACAGTTAGCCCTTCGAAAAATAAAGCATCATGATGGTGTTTTGGGATGTGCAAATTCTGTTATTTGTTATGGTTCAAACGGAAGACTCCAACACACATCACATATACAGGATGTATGTCTGGAATATACAGCCACCTTAGTGGCTTCAAGTATCCTTCTTTTCTTCTTCTTTTTAAATGCTACTGTTAGTATGCTTACATACTATGTTTCTTTCAGCAAGAAAATGCCTGAGGAGATTCACAAAAATAAAAATGGTTAAACAATTACCAATACAGCAGCAGCAGCAACTAACCATATTTGTAAGGAAGAAAAAAGCCATCAAAGTAGAAGGTTAAAAGGATGTTAGTTCATCTTTAAGCCAATCCAACCACAGTGCTGTTTCCAGTAGATGGCAAGGCAGGATGTAAGGCTACGAAAGTAGGAGAGGCACCAGTGCTGTAAAGAATACTGCCATCATTTCCACTTTGCCCAGAATAACTAAGAAGATAAAAGGCAGATTAAGCAAACTGTATGCTTACACATCCCATGTCATAATGAGCTCCCTGTCGTTATGTTATTGTTGTCATTTAGTGTTGTTGAGAGGGAGGCAGGAGATATCTAATAAGATGTATGAGTGTAGTTTTATATATATGTATACAGATGTTTTTAGTGTTTTTAGATTGTTCCTTACTTTTGCTGGTCAATGACTGTAATAAAACATTATTATTATTTATTATTAGTGTTGTAAACCACCCAGAGTGGCCTTGGCTGCCAGATGGATGGGGTATGTATGTATGTATGTATGTATGTATGTATGTATGTATGTATGTATGTATGTATGTATGTATGTATGTATGTATGTATGTATGTATGTATGTATGTATGTATGTATGTATGTATGTTCGTACGAACGAACGAACGAACGAACGAATGAATGAATGAATAAGAGGGCCAAGGCCTGAGGGCCTCCAAAATTCTGAACCCACCACTGAGAAGAAGCCCAATCTCACTTTTTTTCCTCCCAAGGAATGGGTTCCCCCCATTTATCTCCCCCTCAAATGGTTGCCACCTACACTAGAGGCTTGAATTAGGGATCCACACAACATATGAGTAGATGGGCGTGAGGTTTGTTTACTTTGATCAGAATTACCGTAATTAACACAACACAAATGTCAGAGAAAGTGAAGCTGATTGATTTACTCCTTTCTGTATCTGTGAACCTTTTCTGTATGGTGGTTTCATCAGGCTGTCCTTTATGTTGGGCAGGTTACCAGTGTTTTAAACTTGGATACTGTCCTCTTGCTGAATCACACAGCTGCCTTGTGCAATATATTCTTGGGGGTTTCAGCAATGAAATTATTCCCAAACATTCTTCCTGAATTTCTTGGAGAACTTCTTACACTACTCATTCATCTCCTGGCTCTATATACAAATATATTTCCATTCTCAGAGAGAGAGAGAGAGAGAGAGAGAGAGAGAGAGAGAGAGAGAGAGAGACTGATTGATTGATTGATTGATTGATTGATTGATTGATTGATTGATTGATTGATTGATTGATTGATTGATTGATTGATTTCTGGCCAACATCCTATTGTGTAAATGTGGAGCAGGACAGTTCCCATCATGAGACAAGTTGCACAATTGCTCTCACAACCCCTGCAAGAATTGGCATGCAACAGGGAAACTGCCAGAAACTCAGAAGAAGAGTCTGCCTTTGTTACTGTCCTTCCACTCTGAGTTTAGGTGATAGGGTACTGGCCCCTGGTTAAAAAAAAAAAGGCAAAATTTTCAGAAAAAAATCTTATTTCAGAAATTTCTGGTCTCTTATTCAGAAACTCTTGAGAGAAGCGAATATCATCATCTATAATGCCATGTACCCCTTCATGGATTGCTGCCTTGTTGTGGCAAAGGGGCTTGAGAAATTCAGAGAAGCTATGGGCTATGCCTTGCAGGTACACCCAAGACGGACAGGTCATAGTGGAGAGTTCAGACTAAACGCCATCCACCTGGAGCAGGAACTGGCAAGCCACTCCAGTATCTTTGCCAAGAATACCCCATGAACAGAAACAAAAGGCTAAAAGATATGACGCTGGAAGATCAGCCCCTCAGGTCAGAAGGCATCTATCATGCTACTGAGGAAGAGTGGAGGACAAGTACAAGTAGCTCTAGAGCTAATGAAGTGGTTGGGCCAAAGCCAAAAGGATGCTCAGCTGTGGACGCGCCTGGAAATGAAAGGAAAGTCTGATGCTGCCTCCTGGCAAATAGAAAGGGAAGATATGGAGGAAGTGACAGATTTTACTTTCTTGGGCTCCACGATCACTACAGATGGTGACAGCAACCACGAAATTAAAAGATGCCTGCTTCTTGGGAGAAAAGTGATTACTAACCTAGACAGCATCTTAAAAAGCAGAGACATCACCTTACCAACAAAGTAGCGATGTATGGAAAATGTAAAGGCCACTGAAGAATTGATGCTTTTGAATTGTGGTGCGGGAGGAGGCTCTTGAGAGTCCCCTGGACTGCAAAGAGTACAAACCTACCCATTTTGAAGGAAATCAACCCTGAGTGCTCACTGGAAGGACAGATCCTGAAGCTGAGGCTCCAATACTTTGGCCATCTCATGAGAAGAGAAGACTCCTTGGAAAAGACCCTGATGTTGGGAAAGTATGAGGGCAAGAGGAGAAGGGGACGACAGAGGATGATATGGGTGGGCAGTGTCATCGAAGCTAACAACATGAATTTGACCCAACTCTGGGAGGCAGTGGAAGATAGGAGGGCCTGGCGTGCTTTGGTCCATGGGGTCACGAAGAGTCGGACACGACTTAATGACTAAACAGCAACAAATAATGCTGAAGCAGTATTCACAGAATATCTCCTGCTGTATACTCAGAGCTGGAGATCGTTCAGCCAACATACATTCATTATTACCCCAGAATGTCACAGAAAGGAGTAATTCACACCTCTCTCTGAAGGATTACATGTGTATACTCCCAACTAAAATATGTTCAGCTCTTGCATGTTCTCATAGACTGAATGGTGCAAATTCTCCATTCCTTGCCTTTGCATCACATAGAAAAGCCACCTCTCTTCACCCTTTAATCCTGGACTGATTCCCCCCTTCTTATTTTCCATAGTGAAGTCACCATCGGATTATTTTACCTCATGTTTCACATAGCAAGTATTTCTTATGTATGCTCTCCCTGCCAATGTGATGACAAGTGGTAGTTACCACATCAGGGAGCTTGTTAGCTCCTGAGCTTTTCACCTGATGTGGTAAGTGCCAGCTGTCACTAAGTGGGGTGCATTCATAACAAATATTTCTCCATGAGAAAATGCTGTGGTAAAACTTTGCCATGTCAAAAATGAGCACTAGAAGCACATTTCTACCATGCTGCCAGGAATTGTTAGAATTGACTCTCTGAGTGTCCGTCCCTTTGCTTCGCATAAGTTTAATTCACATTTTCAATTCTTTACTAGCCCTCAAATCCTCTTTTTTTGGGGGGGGGGGGGATCAAAAGTCAAAAGGTTTTAGTTCTTTTCAGTTTCTTAACCCGAGCAGACATGCTATGACAGATTTTGAAGACTTCTTCTCTGGACAGAATAACTATTCAAGTAAAATATAACTTCAGTTCTCAAGATCTATAACGTTTGTGCAGGAAATCCATGAAGTAGTAATTTTGCAAGGAACTAGCATCATCATGTATGTGCTGATAGTAATGTTTATTAATCTGCTGAGGACTTCTAAATGAAAATCCAGACTTCTTGATTTCAGTAGACATGAAGGCAGAAACACTACAAGCACAGTCCTTCAGCAGGCATAGTCTGTTGTTCACAACTGATTTTCATGGTTATTCCCAAACTATGCCGTTCAGCCACTACTCCTCTTGATGTTATGCAGCCCAGTTTAACTACATTGCACAAGGCAAAAAGCACTTACCTTTTCAGTGCTGAGAAGTAATGTTTGTTTATCTGAGAGGGGAGTAATCTTATCAAGAATACTTTGGAATTTCAAAGCTAATCTATTCATCATTGTTTTCTTCTTGTTCCTAAAAAATATGTATTTTGAAATATTTTAGGGATAGCCTCTAGGTGGTGCTAATACTGCATTGCTTTGGTGTTTCGGCACAATGAAAACATTAATTTGCTATGAGATAATTTTTGACGTAAATGTAAAATGGTGCCCATTCGAACTCAGTAATGAAGCATAGTGCATTTCTACAGCTCCTAATTTGACTAGTTAAATGACTCCATTACGTGTCTAACAGACAGAAGCAAATAATTTCTGGTCAGTTGACGCTCACTTATCCGTATCATTTTACCCTGAAAATAAAGTCTCTAATCTACAGTTTCTTTGTCTTAGTTTTTAATATTATTAAAGCACACATATTTGAGTAATGAGGAATGAAAACAGCACAAACTAACAATTTGGGGGAGAGATTTCAAAAGCATAACCTCTAGGAGCATTAAAGAAACCAGAAACAATAAGTTACATGAAAAGAATATAAGATTAGTTTGCCTATATTGCTGGAGACAGTATTTCTTTTAAAAGAAAACAACCCTGTTTCAGATCTATTTATTTACTGACACCTTCTGAAAGGGCCATAGGAACCATTACTGGAATTATTTGTCCTAAAGTTTAAAATCTAAGTTTGAAAATGTTTTGACAGGTTCTTTATTCTATGTATTGATAGAGTAAATAGGGGAGCCATCTTAATAAATATGAAGAATAATTTTGTCTCAAGGAACAAAAATGGTTAAGGTTGAATCTTTATGTTCCTTGTCTAAATGCTTTTTTTCTTTCTTCCTGCCGAAAACAAGTTTAGAATTAAAGCATATCACTTTACACATATTGGATGCATATTAGAGAGACACAGCTGTTTATGCCTCACTCTTAAGAGCCATATGATTAAGTTATGGGATATCAGATAATCCAAAGTCTCTTTCTATTGGTCACCTTCCACAGACAAAGGCTTTTTAGTTTTAAGTCCATTTAATGACAGAATGTTCAATTTAACAAATGTGTGAGTAATTCCAATGGAACACCTGTGGCTCCCTTTGCTAGACTATGGAACAGGAGATGTAAAATGTCATTACAGTAGCATGCGGTGACCAACTTTTATCTGGGAAAAGAGGGGGAAATATTCAGTCTGTTAATCCAGCTCAAGATCACTTAGTCATGTTCCAAGGTTCCAGGAGCTGGCATTCTGGCTTCTAGGGAGTTGAAAATCCTCCTAGTTATCAAAAGTGTGAGCAACCAGGGGCGAGGTGGCAATGGCATAGCATCCTCATACTGACACATAAATTTCACAGAAACGTGTAAGTGCCATACTTGTTACCGGCAGGTACCTAATTTAGGGGCCAACTGATTGTTAATCCAAAAGCACTTGGAATTAAGCTGATTTACTCCCTGTGAAGTCAGTGAGCCTCTCAATCACCCTTAAATCTACACACTTCACCTTAACTGGGCTGCTTTTGAACTGGGCAGTAAGTTCTCATTGGAAAGGCACTGTAAACCACCTTATAGTCCTCATATCCACCAGTCTCAGAGGGTAGCACTTAGCCTAGCTGTAGGGCTATGTTTTAATGCTTTAATTTAGTCCGAGCTCTCATAGGAGGAAAGACAATGCCAAGACATATCCAATGGTGGACAAACCAGACCAGACTCAAATGTATGCAAACTGATATGCCCCCTAGTTTCCCATTTCATTTTATTTTTCTCTTTTCTTTTCTGAGGTGTGCAATGCCCACAGTTCAGTGAAAAATGTCAGGTGATGTGAAGAGATGGACCATTTCTTTCCTAGTCATCTGATACTAGCACACCTATTTTTTGTTTAGTCGTTAAACTATGTCCGACTCTTCGTGCCCCCATGGACCAGAGCACGCCACGCCTTCCTGTCTTTTACTGCCTCCCGGAGTTGGGTCAAATTCATGTTAGTAGCTTCGATGACACTGTCCAACCGTCTCATCCTCTGTCGTCCCCTTCTCCTCTTGCCTTCACACTTTCCCAACACCAGGGGCTTTTCCAGCACACCTATTACTGGTTACCTTATTTTTAAGAGTTAAGTCTACAGATCTGATGATCTGTTTACACAGGTATGTCATGTCTGGATGCAGCAGTCTGGAGGTATCCTTGGATCCATCTTTCATTGGAGGTCCAGGTGGATTCAGCCACTTGGAATGCCGAGCCCAGCTTAAGTTGACCCACCAGCTATGGCAGTTCTTGGACAGGGACAATCTGCTCATCGCAGTTCATACACAGCTAACTTCCCAATGAGCTACCCTTCAAGACAACATCAATGTGCATTTTTGGTCTTTGTTCATGGTGTTGATGGATGTAGATACTTGAGGTGTGCTTTCCCTCATATATATTCACCTAAACATTCAGATTAGCTGGGAAACTCTCCTTTGCATCCCACCATTAAGAGCAGTGCAATATGTGGAGATGTGGAGAAAGACTTTCTCAGCTGTTAACCCTAGTTATAGAATGCCCTCCCCTTAGAGGTTCATCTAGCACTAACGTGACCTTCATTTTGTCACTGAGTTGAAATTCACCCAAACATTTGATAGTTAAGAGAGGTCATGGCATAGTTTTCAGTCTTACGTGTTGCTATTTTGCCCTTATTTGTTTTAATTGTGAAATTCTTAAGAAGTCTTAAAACCCTAAAATTTATTTATTTCAATTGTGTTACCTTCACTTAGTGTGGCCGATTATATCCTGCCCTGAAATCTGTTAATATAGGGCAGGTTAGATGGACTTAAATCAATCAATCAATAAATTAATTAATAAAACTAGATCAGATAATAAATCAAGTAATAAGATCATCAGGTTATAAATGTGCATGTGTAAAGCCCTGCTAAGTACCAGGAAGCCTTTAGCACAGTTTGTTTTGTGAAGGAAGCTAATCCACATGTCATGTTTGATTGGGCCAGCATCCCGCCCCGTGTATTTTGCAATATACCACATAGCTTTAAAAGAATCTTTTTACATTTTAGAATACAATATACAGAAATGTGTGTCTTGTGAAAATATGCATGCAAACATGTAGGCTTTGGGGGAGGAATGTTTGCTGAATTAAATATGATTTTTTCATGCATTTTTAAAAAATGATAATTGATGTAGAAATGGGCTAGGAGGAAACAATTGAATGCACTTGTATAGACGGGACAAAGGATGAGATGTACACCAATATGTACATCTCTAGTACAGTAGCTCTTTATAAGCTCTCATGGAATTTGTTTCTCCATCTTTCCTGACTGTTTTTTGACTTTTCTGAGATTCTTTTAAGTTGGATGCACAACCAGCATGTAGCCACCTTACATACATGTAAGCCTTCCATCAACTGTTGATGGAATACGCAGACGCCATGATAGATATATCACTACATCTTGTCCATGCCTTTTTATATGCTGTGGCAACAATATTCACATCTATGGAAATCTGATCATCTCCATCTATGGATCAATCAGGCCATATCTGTCTCCTTGGCAGGACTGGCTGAAGACATTTTACCACTTGGGGAAAAGCAGCAAATGGCGGCCTTTACTCACCCAAGATGTAAAAGCCAAAAGATCCTGACAAATCTAGCCAAGTTATTCTGACACATAAGGCACAGAATCCTACAACGCCTGGTGGTAAAACCAAAGACAAAAACAATAAAGCAACTGCCATTTCTGCTACCTGACTTAGTTGCTTCACTTCGTATTGCCTCTTCCCATTTAGTTATGAGGAAACATTTTGACTAAAGAGCACATAACTGATATCACTTTTTCTGTAAAGACATTGAAAGAACTAATTTTGAAACTGCAGATATATATGAATGAGGCCTGAACTTAACCATTTTTCCAAATGGGCTTCAATGGCTCGTAAGCACAGATGGGCAACTTGTAAGGCTGGGGAGTCTCCTCACTTCTAGAGACCTCTCTGGGCTGCCCAGACCATTTTTTTCTCTAGACATTCCTGTGCTTCATCCCCAGATGAAGGACCTGGCAATCACTCCCTAGAAGCTTCATTGAGGCACAACTAACAATTCCAGCTGTTCTAAACCAGAGGACCCTTTTTGGTTAACAGACACATTTTTGGTATCACCTGGCAGGACAAAGTCCCAAATAGAGTAGTCCTAGAATGAGCTGGAATTTTTAGCATATATACATTTCTGAAACAACGATGTCTACATTGGCTTGGGCATGTCGTGAGAATGGATGATGGTCGGATTCCAAAGGATCTCCTGTATGGAGAATTAGTGCACGGAAATTGCCCCAGAGGGAGACCACAGCTGTGATACAAGGATATCTGCAAGCGGGATCTGAAGGCCATAGGAATGGACCTCAACAGATGGGAAACCCTGACATCTGAGCATTCAGCCTGGAGGCAGGTGTTGCATCACGGCCTCTCCCAATTTGAAGAGACCCTTATCCAGCAGGCTGAGGCAAAGAAGAAGTTACAAAAGCAGCAAAATCAGGGAGCTGGACAGGGGACAGATTGTATTTGTCTTCAGTGTGGAAGGGACTGTCACTCTCAAATTGGCCTCCTCAGCCACACTAGATGCTGTTCCAAGTCCTCCATACAGAGCACATTACCATGGTCTTTCGAGACTGAAGGATGCCTAATCGTAATGGTAACACATTCTTGGATATTCTGAGAATGTAACTGTCCAATTTTGCGCCTTCAGAATTGTCTAGTCTGTGGTCTACACTCTACGTACTTCAGACCTAGAGAAAGCTAAATTCACAAAGATCATGCAAGCTCAAGGAAATATCACAGAGAACACTGAATACGTCCTAAATGCAAAAATATGAAGTGAAAGAAATTTTAAGAAGGATGATCTCCTTTCAGAAGATTTCAGAAAAAAGAAATTCAGTGGTCCCTGGTCAATATTTCAAAAGAAGGAAGATCAAAGTAGGCAAGCAAGTTGAGTACTAATGGGTAGGGTAAGTGATGTAACACCTGTGCTTAATAACAACTCTAGGGAAGATCAAGGAAATTAAACACTAGTAAGCTCCAACTTCAGCAGTGGGGAAGATATTGGAAACACTAATCAGGGACAAAACAGAGAAAGTTATGATTTAATTAAAGATATTCAGCATGGATTCACAAAAGGGAGATCATACGTAACAAAAACTAATAGAATATTTTGGTGGGAAAAACCACACACGCAAGGAAAGAAATTAAGATGGATGCTGTGAGCATGATTAACAGCCCCTTGTGTTTTGTTACCACCTGAAACATTTATTCACTAAACACATGCCACTGATGTCAATGAGGAAAGTTTCACAGATTTGTAAAGGATCTGGTTTGCTCCTTGATCTTGAAAGCTCAACAGAAGAGGAGGAATTTACAAGAGCCTTTTAAAGAGTACTTTGGGAAGAACAGAGATTGAAGACTCCACAAAACATCCCAGCTAGCATGGCCAGTGACTATGCTGGCTGAAGTATTGTGGGAACTGCAGTCGAAATAAAGCTTTTTTCTTACATAGATTTTAAATAAAATGAAAGGATGTGATGTCTAAGCTTGAAGAATCCCCCTGAGACAATGACCTGGAGCCACAGAACAAAATACTAGAGTGGGAAACTCTGTTGTCACTGGACCTTATTGTCAGATGAACCTAAGGCGCAAATCTTCTCCTCAAAATTCATTATCACCTGTGACTCAGAGGAGATGCAGAATGGCACTGGCTAGTTACTGACAGTGAGTGGAGGCACCTCCTTTGACCCAACTGACGTAACTTTCCCTGCTTAGGGAAGGTCTCTTCATAACTGAAGGGCTACTTTTAAGTGCGACACTTCTTATTAGCCAACAAATTCCACAACTGCAGCACTGCCCTGGAAAGTTCTAAAGGCACAGCCTTAAAGCAGCACTCTGTGCCTTCTCTGTCTGAGGCACAGAACACTCTGGTATGTCTTCCAAGACATGGATCTAGAATTATTAGGTCACAAGAAACAGACTGAAGTCTCAAGAAATTGCCATGCTTCTCTGGGTCTCCATCAGGATGAGCATCAGTGAAGGGGAAGAAAGTTTGATTTCCATGTGTGAGCTGTCTTTAATGTTGGCCACCCATCTCGACCATTTCAAGATGGAGCCAGGACTCAATGGTGCTTCTATGTGTGCTGTGCTTGGTTGCTTACTGGTCTTGCTATGACTTGTTTTGGTGACATCACAAGAGCTATCCTCATGACATCAAAAGAATCTGCCCTCAATCTCAGCATTTGGTCCTCAGATCTCTGGGCATGGGACACTGTTGACCTGGCAAACCTACATATAGTCCCCTCATCAGTACTTAGCCGGTCACTGGACATTCCTGCGTTCGGACTTCCTCCAGATCTTGTTTCTTATACAGAACCTAGGCCCTGCCATTGTCTTCAGATTATGAATCCTGGCCCTCACTAACTGATAGGTGCTGTGCTGTACTGCAGGACAGGACAAACAAAAAGAAAAATACAACAAATTGGCTTTGAATCCAGGCCTAGCCATCTGAGCCCATGGCAGCTGCAATGGGTTGAATAAGATGGATGACATCTGATGGATATTTGCAGCCAAGATCTGAGCCCAACCTGGCTGTGTACTTGCCTGTAACAGCCACTTTCAGAAGTTATTATGATACAGGACAAAAAATTATTTAAATCATATTTGCATCCCAGTTTCATTCAAAGAGATCAGGGCAATGTACACAATGGTTATCCTGTGTTGTATTCGCAATGTGAGATAGGTCAACTTTGGACAGCAGCTAAGACAACCCTCTTAGTTTTGTGGCTGTAGGTCCTGTTTGTCTCCAATTAAAGCCTGTCCGTTACCCTACATCGGCTGACATTATACGGTACGATTACATATTATCAAAGTATGGACTTGGGGGGGGGGGGAAACTGTACATGGTACAAACAAGAAGATGAACATCTGGGAAGGAACTTTTGAATGAGGCAACAAATCAGATTGGGAAACCCTGCAATCAATGAGTCTGGAACTATTGTCATTGGGCTGGATACAAGCTGAATTGTGTTCACAGTAGACCTGCTGAAATCAATGAGATTTAGATTATGTCTCAATTGAATTCAATGATGTCAATGCATGCAGTTTAAATAAGACTAAATCTGGATCCAGGCCTGTAATATTAGGCAAGAGAAATGAACTGCAAAGTGTTTACTAGATACATAATGGAAAATCAAGGCAATGATTTTACTTTTAGATCTTACTATTGAATCATGCAAAAGTTTCAGAAGTTTTAAGAGTGGGTGACAGAAGTCAAGCTTTTCTGAAATGTTAAAAGGAAATCCGATGCAGAAAGATACTAAAGGTATATTAAGCAACTCAGCTATCACTAACCTGCACAACTTGCATGAATCTGTGATAGTTGTGGCTTTTTATGTATACAAAATTTGAAGTACCAAATGTGTTCTTTGCATTTGCTTTAACAATCAGCTGTATCTGCTCCTACATGCACTTTGCTTCTTAAAGGGAAAGAGTTTTGTGTAGACTGCACAATTCCTTATTCCACTATTGTGCTGGTGAAAAAGCCTATTGTAAGGCCTGAAAAGTCCTTATCTCTCTGTCATGGCCCATTGATAAAGTCCAAACTGATGAGAATAAGAAACTTTTCTTTCCATCATTATTCTTACACATAAGATGCATCGCCCATATTTTCTAAAGCAGAAAGACAAGTGGCATCTCCATTCCCCCCCCCATACAACATCGCATGTGTTGTTTTAAAAGTTTACAGATTCAGTACTAACTCCAAATCAGTAATGCCAGTTTTACCTTCTAGACAATTATTTTCAGAAAAAACAACGTTCTATATAGCTTCATTATATGATGTGAAACCACACACGTGTGTGTGCAGGCATGCATATGAACTAGACAACTCAGAAGTAGGCTGTGTGAAACGGCATCCCGTTTGTCATTTGTCCCCCTCCCCAAATTCACAATAGACTACAACTTGATAAACTGGAGGAGATTATGTGGCGTTAAGACTAAATGATGCTTCACAACTATCAAGGATATACTCAAGTGCACTATCCATTTAGTCACCATGGGGAAAATATTAGAGTACTAAATACATTTGTCCGTAAACCTGCAGGCGGTATTTTCTGGCAGAGTGTGCATAAAACCCAGGTACCTCTACACAAGACTTAAGGCATATTTGTATGACATACTAGCATTGTCTAATGAAAAGGTAAACACTGATCACCAACATTTCCAATTTCTTTTTTCTGTACATGCTGATTAGGGCAAACATTAATTAGAGAATATGAGAGATTGGAAAAATTACTTTTTGGGTTATGCTTCCAGAACCTCTCGGCTGGTATTGGTAACTTTTCCAAGCTCTGCACTATGGATCTACGTTTTTAATTCCTTGTGACTCCACATAAGCGCTATACTCTTTTACTGACCTACTTGGATGGCGGGTGCTTGATTTATATTTGCTGTGTTATTGACGTGTAACAACTTTGTATTTCTTCTCCATGGTTTAAGGTGGCTTTGAAACTATTATTATAACATGTGCACAGAAAGCTGCCATATCACTTTAGACCAGGGGTTCTAAACCTTGAGTTGCCGTATGTTCTTGAATTAAAATTATCGCTTCTTGGCCTTTTGGCTAAGATCAAGTATAGTGTAGAATTAAAATTCCCAGAAGCCTTCACCACTAGCTGTGCTGGCCAGAATTTCTGGGAGTTGCTGTCCGATAATATCTGGGGACTCAAAGTTGGGAACCACTGCTTTAGAGGTCACGTAGCTTTTAAAGCTGAGATAAGCAGCTGTCTTTGCATTTCCACCGTACAAGAAAGAGAATCGCTGGATGCCCAGCCAGCTAGCTCCCTTTTAAACAAAGGACAGGTGGATTAGGACCCACTGGTTCCCAACCTTGGGTTCCCAGGTGTTCCTCAACAGGAACTCCCAGAAATCCTGGCCAGCATAGCTAGTGGAAAAGTCTTCTGGGAATTTTAATTCAAGAACATCTGGGGACTCATGATTGGGAAACACTGGATTAATGGGAAAACTGCTTCCCTCTGACCTGCCTGCCATTTCCTTGCCCTTTGTTTTTCACCAGCTAATTGGCAGCCAGAAACCGTGTTTGTTAGAGGCACTGGCACTGCCATGTGCCCTTGGTGGCCATCTCCATGTTCTCTCTGATTTGGACCATTCACACCAAGCACAACATGGGGGTGACAGGCAAGGCTAGGCTGCATACTTTCCAGATGTTAGAAGAAAGGCATCTGTAGTTAATGGAAAGTTCCTACTGGGATCACCCGGCATTTCATGAGGAAAAACAAAGGGGCTGAATATACATCTAAAAGATTTGTTCATATTTCAGTTTACGAATCCAAGAGATTATTGTGTCCTTTTAAGAAGAAAGGCGGGATAAAAATATTTTAAACCAACCAACCAACCAACCAACCAACCAACCAACCAACCAACCAACCAACCAACCAACCAACCAACCAACCAACCAACCAACCAACCAACCAACCAACCAACCAACCAACCAACCAACCAACCAACCAACCAACCAACCAACCAACCAACCAACCAACCAACCAACCAACCAACCCAAATTGCCTCAACTTTTCCAATATAAAATCAAAGTCAAGACAAAACAGATATCTAGCAAGAAAACCCAAACCAACTTGTGAACAAAATGAATGGGCAAAACAGATGCTTCTCGGAACTGCTCCTGAAAGTTAGTAGTGAGAGGAGCAGAAAACCTTCATGCGAGATCATTTCATAGCCTTGGAATATGGGTGTGAAGGCACAGCTCCTAGTCTTAATGAGTCCCACTTCATACAAGGGACAGGACTTCTGGAAGCCGATTGTGGGTATGGCAGGATCAATGAGACGTCAATGCCAAAAGTCCCATTTTTATTACACCACATACAATAAATATGGAGAAACCAAGAGATATGGCCAAAGCTGTTCATCTCAATGGAGAAAAATAAATCAGATTAGAAAAGCCTGGATGTAAACAAAGGGGAAGAGGATGTGCTGGAACAGAAGTAATGAAAGGAAAAGTGACAGCATATTAAGACTAACTTTCTAGATCTTTTTATATTTTAGATCCAGCATATGGTACAGCTTTCCTAGATACAATCACTTCACACTGCAGGTGGTGAGAAACCAGATTAAATAGTCTGTTCATGGGAAGCAGACAATTTCTTGCATATGGAGAACTAGCATATCAAGAATTGTTGATAGCACAGAAATCGAACAGGACAAGATCTGAAGGATACTCCAGCAAAGGTTGAACCATGTAATGATCCTGAATGTGTCGTCCAACTTTTATTAGGAATGAGCCAGTACACTTTGAGACTTGAAGCAAACAACCCACCTCAATTCCTGATTCAGACAACCCAAAGCGTTTTGCTTTCTTTTGTGACATGTGGTACAAAATCTCTATTCAAACCTAGCAACATCAGTATAACAATAATAAATTAAATAACTATCAATTTCCTGTTCTTTCACAGTACTTAAAATCTTCTGCTTAAGGTCACTGTCTCACTCTGGCTAACGGTGGGGAACAGCCCTGACTCTCAGAAAGATAACCTGAAAATAACTGTTTCAGTTGCATAGATCATTCAATAGTGGCCAGAATTCAATCGGGATTTTACTCAGGACTAAGTGAAATCATGCAGGGTGTAGCATCAAATTGCAAGGAATTAACAAAAAAGGTTGGCCATGTGTCTATTGTAGGTATCACGAATAACCAGACATGCAACCAGCACTTGAAAACTAGTCATAATATGCCTGTATGGTTAAGGTGATTTCCCTTACTCTGACAGAAAATCTTAATTCAGTTCTGGGCACTATATCTAGCTATGGGGGTGGTGAAGGAATATATATAGTTACATTCCCCACTGTCATAATCTGCATAAACCCCAACATGCTCATGGAAATTTATTGTTCACAGGTTTCCTCCTTTCATTTCAATGGGAGAATCTCATTTATATAGTGCAGTGATGGTGAACCTTTTTGAGCCCGAGTGCCCAAACTGCAACACAAAATCAGCTTATTTATTTCAAAGTGCCAATACTGCAATTAAAACCCAAATGCTGAGGTTTTAGTTTAGAAGAAAAAAGAACTGCTCCTGCATTGCAAGGGTTAAATGCTTGGGGTTTTTCTCTCTTTTTTTCCCCCTATGGGCGGCATTAACAAATAAATACTTACTGGTCCTCCATTCCCCCATTGGGCTAGACCGGTAATGGTCGCCATTGCACCCCTCCACTAGACCACTGCACTAGCCGAGGGGAGTGCTGAAATCCAGGATCGGAGGACGGTTAAGTATTTCTTGATGGTCACCTATGGCTTGTGTGCCCACAAAGAGGGCTCTGTGTGCCAGCTGTGGCACGCGTGCCATAAGTTCGCCATCCCTGATATAATGGGTACTACCCATCACAATGAGTTTGACATTGTATCTAGGTGTTTGCAAAAGACCTATGTGTATATGAACACACAGAGAGAGACCGCAAGTGGTTTGTTCACTGCAAGATAAAATTGCACACCTCTCTGCCTTTTTGGTAAACTATCACGGGGTTACAAATAAGGGACTTATTTATATATCTGTACAATACTAAATCACAGAACAATCTGAATAATTACCCCCGTAAGGAACATGGGGGGAAAAGATATATATATAACACAAATGCAAGCCATCTTCAATGAAAACAAAGTATTAAAAATACCTGTCTGGATTTTCTCTTGAAAATCAGTCATTGAGAATCATCTGTCAGTAAGACAAAATTAATTACTACATGTGAAATGGAGAAAATCAACAGAAATTTAAATATTACATAATATTACAAAAGCTTAAGCAATCCTATTATCTATTAGTCATACATGCTTTCAGCTCAAAATGCCCTCCCCCATTTTTTTCCAGCAGAAAACTAACATCATTCAATTTCTGATTTAAAAAGGGTTTAGATACCTTTAAATTTCGATAGCGGGATTGTCTGCAAAAATATAGTAACTTGCAAAATTTACAGCACAACCCTTTACCTGTTTACTCAGAAGTAAGCCCCATTTAATTCAATCAGACTTACTCCCAAGTTTCAGAGTATAGGATTCCATCCTCAATCATATCTTTTATTTTTCTTGTTTCATATGTGCCTTTGTTTAAATCTCCACTTCTGTCAGGTTTAATTCACACAACTACGCTTGTACAGTGCTGGTAACCTGCGTCCTCAGTCAAGATAGCTTAGCAAATATCACTGGCAGCTCATTTGAATTATCTGCCACATTGTAACTTGACATGCTACTGCCCAATAACCTACCTAAGCAGACTTATTTTATCATTGCAATTAAAAACACAGTTTAATAGATGTGATGAAGGATTCAAATTGCTCACATGCATAAGATGCTCTCTGGGCAGGAAGAAAAATAGAAATATATCATTCTTCCCATACATTCTAACTTAATCGTTGCTTGAGTTAGCCCAAGCCATATTGCCATAAACAGTTTCTGCATTAAACGAGACATCAAGGGGAATACTGTACAAGTTCCCTACAATTAACCCGTGTTTCCCCTCCTGCACTGCCTTTTTGCCAGAGGTGCATGTCTCAGCTATCATACTTGCAAAGTGAGCCCATAGTTAACTTCCAATGCCAGTCATAAAATAAAGCAAGCTAAATGCAAGATCCATTGGCAAAGAAAAACATCTGCTTTTAAAATCAGATGTATTTCACCACTTGAGAGAGTACCACTTCTAAAACCGTGCTAAAAGTTTGTTTAGCTTGATATTCAGGGACGTGTCTCAAGTTCCTTTTAAATATCACAAAGGATGCTGAAACTATGTGCACAGAGGTGTGTTGTCTCCCACTGCTCTTGCCAGATTGTCCTCCTCTGGTTGCCAGCGGTGTGATAGCCAGTCATTCAAATCTTGACATGGCCTGATTGTCTCTGGATACCACCATGAGTGGCAAGAAAGAGCTATCACAGGCTTCTTCAAGGTAGGAAGGGAATTCAGGGCGTTCGGAAGTCTATCAGAATTGCACTTTTTTCAGAGTTAGAAAAGTCAACACCAATGAAGGGAATGGAACTGGGTTTTGTGGTTGTCTGATACACATTAATTTGATGTGCACTGTATCTCCAGATAGTTAAGCATCCTTACAAACAGTTAGACTTAAGTCCAAGCAGAGCGGGTAAAGAGAAAGGCTATCCTACTCATGTTCAATTCACAGTTGGCATTATATGATACACAACAAAGCTAATTGTCATAATGTCCCCCAAGCAAATTTTATTATGCTCTAATGCAAAACTGAGGTTTGCCTATACAATTAAATCAATTGGTGCAAATACACTAAACCTGCATTTTAATTTGACAGGTGCATTTATATTGGGAGGCACTATGAAAATGAATGCTCAGTTTTGAGAAGGCTTGTATCACTAACAGTTCTACAAAAATAATTCGGAGGAGAAGGGCAAATATTCTGATGAATCTTATATTATATTGCTTTTCTGGCAGTATAGGCTCGCCACAGAGACTCCATGTGTCTGGGAGAAGAAAGAGAAGGTGCACATGAGACAAAGAGATGGGGGGGGCAGAAGGGAGTGAGTTATAAAATGAGTCTCTCACAAAACAGAATTACATTATAACAGCATCTCTACCATCCTTTAACAGCTACCCTGTCCTGTTCTAAAGTCACTACAGAATGAACAAAACAAGGCTTCTATGGGCAAAGTCCAATTTTAGTCCTAATTAGCTTACACCCTTTGAAATTATTGGAATTTCGGTTAGTGCTGACTAATGCATCTTGTTCGTTTTGGGGGGGTGGTCTGCTTTATTAGCTGGGACTAAAACGGGATTCAGTCCTTTGCTTCTGATGTTACTCGTCAGCGTTGAAAGATGGCACCATGGATTTTTGGTTCTCACCCCTTACTGATGATGTGAAGGGAAGAGAAAACAGAAGTCATCTACACAGGGCAAACTTGATAGGAAAACAGTCCGGACAGGCGTGAATTCTTTACACCTACCAGCTGCTTCCAACACAGGAAAAGACAAAGTAGTGTACCAGAATCAATGGTGGTTCTGACTCAGCCTGTTCCAGACTCACAGAACAATTGGTTATCCTTAGGGGCTGTCAAGTCAGAAATGAGTTGTAGCAACCCTAGTAGGACCTTCATACCTACTGTGGTGTAGTATATAGACTGGCAGACTAGGACTCAAGAGACCTGCGTTCAAATCTCTGCTCATCCATGGAAACTCACAGGGAGAGTGGAACTGGTAAAACCACCCCTTAAATATCTCACTTACCTTGAAAGCTCTATGAGGGTCACTATATGTTGATTCTGATTTGATGGCGCATAACTAATGAATAAGCCTTTCAACATAAATCGGATATTTCAGGGGGTGGTTTTACCAGTTCCACATCCCTAGTGGCTGAACAAGGATTTGAACCCAGGCCTCCTGAATCCTACTCTGTCATTCTATCCACTACACCACATGCCTATCTCTTATAGGACCATAAGAAGCTGCTTTACACTGAGTCAGAGAGTAGGCCCCTTTAGCCCAATTAATGAGAGATTAACAAGAAGGGGGGGGGAAGAATTAGGATAGGCTATTCAAATTAACAAGCAGCAGCTCTGAAAGGTTTTAAGAAAAAAATCTTTCCTCATCTGAACTGAGGAATATTCAGCATTCACTGTTGATCTCCCATCCAAGTACTGATTGGGCCTGCTTAGTTCTCAAACTTAGAAAGAGCACTGTATGCAGGGCCTTATGGTGGTATTCAACCATTCGCCCACCTGCAAAGTCACCTGGTTAATTCCGGGCCAGTTATTCTCTGCCAGCTACTTGTTCGGGCCATTTTGAGGATTTTTAAAAGAGAGAGAAAGAGAGAATGGAGGCTTACTCCATGTACTCTATCCTGTGCTGCTCAGAAAAAGGACAAGAATGCAAATGAAATAAATGCATTAAAATCCAACCATTCATATTATACTTATAGATTATGCACATGGAGGTTCAGGCTGTCACTTATTGAATTGAGGAGCATTTGCTTGAGACCTTTTTTTAAAAAAAATGTGGGCTGCTTACTTACAACTGCCTGCATTCCCCCAAATTATTCCTGGCATTTTTCTGGCTTGATCACCAACCGCTCATACTTTTGAATATGCATTGATCAGTCTTGGTCCCACATAAATGTCCGTATCTATACTAAAGGCACAGCATTTCTATTATCTTCTTAAACACAGCTTACTTTAGGGACCTTTCCACATTATTGCCCTCTGTGAGAACAATTCCATGATTACAAGGGATAAGATTCAAGCTTGGCCTTAAATTCTGGCCTGATTCTTCCAGAGCTTAGTGAAAACTGGTTTACGGCGGAAGCTTTATGTTTTTAATGTAGCCCAGATGAATCTTAAATCTTTATATATATTTAAAATCCCTTACCCTCTCAAGGAAACAATTCTAGCTTTTATTCAGAATAACGGAGCTTACAACTGTGCAAAATGATAGGAAATACATGCTTCAAAAAGGCACAGAGATGGCTAAAATCTTGCAGCAACGTCAGCTGTTAGACTTTTGCTGTGTGTATTATATGGTTACAAATCTCCTCTTGGCCAGGAAATTCATTGGGTAGCTATGAAATGCAGTGGGTAGTCATTGTCCCATCATCAACCTATCTTGCAGGGCTGTTGTGAGGGAAAATACAGCCATAACATCTGCTCTGTCCTGAACCGCTTGCAGAAATAATGAGGAGGAAGTAAAGTGCATGTTTTCTGCTTCTTTTTACAACAACCATTCCTGGTGGGTTTGTATTCCCATTTTACACAGGGCCAAGCGAGGGTAGAACCAGCAATTTCCTCAAAGCATACACCATAAATCCAAGACCCAACAATCATGGCGCCACTCTTATGCCACAGTCCTCTACATTTTACCCAGACGTATGTTCAACACATGTTCAACAGGGCTTCTCCCAGCTGCAACCTTTATTTTTGTACGTCATAAAAATAATTCATCTCTGTTACCAGAGTGCAAGAGGCTCTTAGAATAAGTTTTGTTGTTGTTATTTAGTCATTAAGTCATGTCTGACTCTTCGTGACCCCACGGACCAAAGCACGCCAGTCCCTCATGTCTTCCACTGCCTGCCAGAGTTGGGTCAAATTCATGTTGGGTGCTTCAATGACACTGTCCAACCATCTCGTCCTCTGTCATCCCCTTCTCCTCTTGCCTTCACACTTTCCTAACATCAGGGTCTTTTCCAGGGAGTCTTCTCTTCTCATGAGATGGCCAAAGTATTAGAGAACAAGTTTTAGAACATTCTAATTCCATCATTCCTACCACCATCAAATACGGGCAGATAGGCATATGAAAACACATTCCTCTACAGACTGGGGGTGAGGAGGAGATGGGTTTATGACAGTAATCCCCTCCAGTGGCCTCTATTCTTTCATCTGGTGCTCTGGACAGAACTCCCTGCATCAAGCTCTCTCAGGGGATGCAACCGCACAGAGAAAACCGGTTCACATATAACTGGCAGGGAGGCCCTATTCAAGAGCTCTGAGTGCCTTTAACTTGAGATAAGAAGACAGTGGGCAGGATCCTGCTTCTTTTATGTACATACAGTGAACATCAGGAAATAGCTGATAGTTTGTGTCATGTGTTTACAGAACACTATTCTCGTGTGTCATCTGATACATCGTCAAACTGAAACCATTGACCTGAAGCAAACGTAATTCCAATCCCCCCAACTCAACAAAGGCCGTTGCCCTGTTGGGGTGCAAATTCCAGCTTTGAATAATATTACTTTAGCACACATGATCCTTATGCTTCTGGCTGCTTCCTTTTCAATCGTCCCCTTTCCCCTACCCTCATCCCTATGCCTGGCAAGATTCATAGCTGGGGAGAAGGCACAACTGTTATGAGCTTCAGTTACGTGGTATCCTCAGTCTTTTTTGATGGTAAGGGAGCAAAGCCATTATGGGTTGACGCTGCCCATCCTGACAGTATATTTTGGGGGGCACAAGTAATGGAGACCATGTGATTTATGGCCTGCCTACATTTTTATGAAGATTATTCTTGGGCCCCATTACAGCTGCTTTGTCTGTTCTTGTTCTGCATGAGCCTTCACATATCTTTACCTCTGAGCTTGCATCTCCCTCCCCCTTCCAACACAGTTTAAAGCTCTTCTGATGAAGTTCTTCATGCTGTGGCCTAACGCATTCTTCTCAGTCCTTGTGAAACCCATCATTTTCCAGCTGCGCATCTTCCAGGAAACATAGACTATGGACTATGAAATCCAAATTCAAATGATGGGCAAGACACCTGTGCTTCTGATTCTGGAATGGCACTTTGAGTTCAAAATACATGTTGGGGGATCGATGATCACAACGGTCTTGAGTTGGTGTAAGGGAGCTTCCTCATGCTCTTATGGAAAAAGGTTAAGTAAATCCCTGAATTTGGAGCCCCTTTTTGGCAATAGATCTGTGCTGGTTCTCCAACTATCAATTAGATAGACCAGGCAGGCTAAGAAATGGGGTGGTGTTCCTGATTGTAACCTGTGTTAGCATTTGGGTTATCAAAACTGCACTACAGAGCAATCACTGGGCTGCTTCTCAATTTACTTGCTCACACGTGTGGCTGCTTACTAATATAACAGCAAAACAACTATGTATCTTTATAGATGCCATTCAGAGAGTGCACTTTTGCCAACAAATCTCTCGTTGCCCAGGCCAGAAAACGCTGGATATTGCAAATACTCCATTTTAGGTTCCTTGCCTTTTCCTACTAAACACACTTATAAAAAGAACAACAGCCAAAAACAATTGTAAGCTTAATAACAGTTGAAGAATATTCAGCAGATGGTACCATCTAGACTCAACTAATTTCTGGCCAAGCAATCTAAATCCCAGTTGTAGACAAGGATGCATAAACAAAATTTGATATCGATGAATAGGGAGAGTGGTGACAAATAAGAGAAACTGAGGATGGCATCTGTCTCAGCTGTAATTGCGTTAGCATTTGTGGATATGGCTAATGTACAAATTCATAAGAGGCTAGAGTCAGATTTCACACTGGTATTGATGCTGTTGTGTTCCTGATAGCCAAAGATTAAAGAGAACAAGTGTGACTGAATTAACACTGCTAGTTTGTGGCCTCATCCAGACATTACATGCAAGGGCGTGAGCTCTTCTTTTCTCTTCCTCCAGAACAACTGAATGGAGACTGAAGCATCCACATCTATTTTCAAACAGGGATTTTATCATTATATTCCTAACCAAGAAGTGGAGTTAGTTTTAGCAATCAACCACACACTACAGTTTGGGAGCGGCTCGTTCAGATAAACAATAGTTAAAACTAAAACTAACTACAGTCTGTTCTAGTGCAGTCATAACAAAACATGGTTAATTGGATAAGGAAGCAAATGTTTACAGTATTCTCCCGATGTTCAGCTAGCACTAAATCAGTGCTTCTTAACCTTTGTTACTCGGATGTTCTTGAACTGCAACTCCCAGAAACTCCAGCCAGCACAGTTGGTGGTGAAGGCTTCTGGGAGTTGCAGTCCAAAACTCCTGAGTAACCCAAGGTTAAGAACCAGTGCACTAAACTATAGTGTTACACTTGAATATAGCCAGAATTTCCCACAAGTGATTTTACTGAATATATTCCTGTCTGACCTACTGCTTACACGACCAGTTCCCATAAGATTGCAAACCATGTTTGAGTGTCTCTCTTCACGCTACTGAAATAGCATGGAAAAAGCAATATACATGTAGGCCTACTATCCTAGCACATGCTAGGTCCTTCCTGATAGCCACAGAATCTAATGGGCAGTGAAACTATGATTCCCAGAGGCCTCCACATCCAGGTCAAACCACTCCCACTATCATGTCAACCAGCAGGAGCCTGGACATCCCAGGTACAGAGGACACTGAGAATTATAATCTCATTGCTCATTAGGCGCTATAGACGCCCGAGGTTTGCACTTCAAAGATATGAAAAAGCACACACACCCGTCTGTGAGCAACAACAAAGGGTGGAGAGGAAGTGAATCCATGTTCGGCCATTGTTATTGCCTCCCTTATCTAGGGTTCTTAGTACTTGTTCTTCTTTAAGCTCCTATCCTGATTCTCCCATGCCATTAGAGCTGGAAATGTCAGCAAGAATAGTGTGCAGTTAAAGTAAAGAGATATGCAAAGAGATCCCTGGAGGATAAAACTCAAAGGTTCCATCACGAGTATAATAAGTATTGCCTACAGTTTTTTCTGGTTCATGGAGTCAGACGCAGAATTTCCTCAATGACATTTGTATAGTAGAACTAAATAACATCAATTAAATGCTCATATCCCACCCGTGCCCTCATGTCCCTCCACCTTGATTACTCATCAAGTCAATTCCATGTTATCAAGTCAACCTTTCCAAGCTTTTCTCAGCATCAAGGACTCAGAAGCAGTTTACGACTCCCTTTTTCTGGGGATACTCTGGCATGGTGTGCAGGTTGCCCAAGAGAAGACTTTTCTTCCAGGAAGCACAGTTGGGAACTTTACTGGCTATAATTATATCTTGCCTTCCTTCAAAGAGATCAAAACAGCTTACTTGGCTCTCCTCATCTCCACTAACCTGTGGAGTGGGTCAGGCTGAGAAAGAGACAATGGCCCAAGATCATCCACTGAGTTTCATAGTTTCTTGAAGTCTCAAACCTTGATCTGCCTTGATCTGCCATGTCCCAATCTGAATTCAAATCACTTTATTCGCCATTATCAGGAAATAGGCAATCTCACACCCTTGCAATAGTTTGAATGATAGCTTCCATCATGGCTTACCAATCATGAAGAATTCTAGACGAGGCAGCCCAGTGGGGGGCTGTTTAATTGATCTCTGCCATTTATCCAGTTTTCTGAAAACCAAAATATTTTGGCTAAGTATCCAAATGGTAACGTATCCAGTTGTGCCATTGGGTTCTAGCTGTATAGAGGGCTGTGTGTGTAGGTATGGGGCATGAGGATTCTATTTGTCTTATTTAGTCCAACTAAAACACATGTTAGTTGCTTCTTCTCCTCTTGTAATGAAGGCAGCTGTTTTAGGAAAAGAAAAATGAGAAGACAAGCACACCATCTTACCACCTGCAGTGAAAGGTCGTATAGGCTTGCTACCTAAGCCCAGGCTGTATTTTCCATATTGTTCAAACATGCTCATTATTAACTGCCAACTGTACACGTAACTAAATTAAAATTGGCTCGATGCTAATGAAACATAGCAAATTGAGACAGAATCAGGTCAGATTTCTGTTTGAATTATCTCACTGAGTTTCTAACCTGGCACGTTACTTAAATCACACACAAATACACAGATGTAAAAGAATATATAGAATGGATGTGAAAGCTGCTTTCTGCCTTGCACTTGAAGGCTTCCCCTTCGTTTCAATGGGGCCTGCATGGAAAACAATAGCCCTGTCCTGACATGCTGTATCCACGGAATAGTTCTCGCTGTAGAGGTGCATGGATTGCAGGCTACAGCTGTATTATTTGTCACTTCTTAGGGGTGGAAAAAAATGATGTTGGCTTCAACAAACATGGCATGTATGTACCTCTCAAGACTTGTTGTTAGTGGAGAAGAAACAGTTCCATTCAAAAAAAAAAAATCACACGTTTGCAGGGCATTCTGAAAAACACTGAGACTAAAATGTGTGCAGTAAAAATATGCACAAAATAAGCAATGGAGAAAATGAATAAATTAGGCAGAACACATACATAAATGCATAGGTAAAGGTAAAGGTTCCCCTTGACATTTAGTCCAGTCATGTCTGACTCTAGGGCGCGGTGTGCATCCCTGTCTCCAGGCCATAGAGCCAGTGTTTGTCTGTAGACAGTTTCCATGATCACATGGCCAGCGCGACTAGGCACGTAATGCCGTTACCTTCCCACTGTGGTGGTACCTATTTATCTACTCGCATTTACATGCTTTTGAACTGCTAGGTTGACAGGAGCTGGGACAAGCGGCGGGAGCTCCCTCCGTTGCGTGGATTCGATCTTACGAGTGCTGGTCTTCTGACCCTGCAGCACAGAGGCTTCTGCGGTTTAATACGCAGCACCACCACATCCCACATAAATGCATACGTGGGGTAAAATAATAATAATAAGGAAATTTACAAAATATGTATGAATTCCAAAGTGAAAACAAACGAACAAAAAATCCTACAATCTGTTACAAAGGAAAAGAAGAAAAAAATTATGGGATTCAGAGAAATACAACATTGAAGCCAAGATACTATCACATCTTTAGGATTTCCCCTTTTCTCATTCTTGCCTTATACGTATCAATAAACACAGAATATATGGATTTAAAAAATTGTGCTAATGGCTCAATTCCAGCATGATTAAAAATAAATCCGGTACTCCATGATCTATCCTCCATGCAAAATCACAACATTTTACATGTGAGACTGGAGCTCACTATTGATTGGTATCATAAGCTTGTCAAGCGCTTGAAAGGAGCGTTCCAAGGAAAGTTTCTGGTTAAGCATATGGCAAACCCGTCCAGTCCATATGACTGGTTGAATGCCGACCACTACTGTTGATACAATCTTCTCTCAATATTATGACAGCAATTGTCAATGGGACTTAAATTGCTGTCAGACTTATCCGCCTAACTTACAGCATAGCAGTCAGAGAATGCCAGCTCAGTGACACAAGCCAATGCGATCCTTTTTTCCCTCTCTTCCTCTGAACACCCATTAATTTTAGTTGCTTGTGAAAAGCTCCTTACGGAGTTGTGTGTGCATGTACAATTTCAGCAATTAGCAATAAGAGCTGTTTGGCTTTCTTTACCAGTGAGAAGGATGGTCTATATACTCCAAGCCAATGTATGTTAAAATGCTTTTGGCTCCTTTCTGGTCATTTTTCCAGCATACTCCCTTACTGTGTTGGAAATCGGTGTGAGAGCCTGTATGGTGAAGTAAATATCATGTCACACTGGATCTTGGGAGCCCCAGATTCAAATCCTCATTTAGCCATGTATACTCTCTGAGGATGGCAACACTAAATCATTCCATATACATCTAACATGCCTATTAAGGCTGTAATAACTTAGGGTGTTTTTAGTTTGAGTTTTGTCAGTTGTCACCTCTGGAGTTTTTTCCGTCTGTTTTTCCATCTAGGTGTTTGTGTTTGGTGGGTGGGTTATTACTGTATTTTTCCATGTATAAGACTATTAAAAGATTAAGTTTCCCCTTGACATTTTTAGTCCAGTCGTGTCCGACTCTAGGGGGCGGTGCTCATCCCATTTTCAAGCCATAGAGCCAGCATTTTGTCCGAAGACAGTTTTCTGTTGCCACATGGCCAGCGTGACTAAGGAACGCCGTTTTACCTTCCCACCGAGGTGGTACCTATTTATCTACTCGCATTTGCATGCTTTCAAACTGCTAGGTTGGCGAGGAGCTGGGACAAAGTGACGGGAGCTCACTCCATCATGTGGATTCGATCTTACGACTGCTGGTCTTCTGACCCTGCAGCACAGGTTTCTGCAGTTTAGCCCACAGCACCACCATGTCCCTGTATAAGACTATACTTTTGTCTAAAAGCTTTAGACTAAAAGTTGAGGGTTGTCTTATACACGGAAGTAAGCTGAGGACAGAAAAAACAAGTGGAGGGGAAAGCAGGGATCAAAGTGATCCTGCAGTGCTTTGATCCCTTTTCCCCTACACTTGCTAAGCTCCACTTAGATTTCTTAATTTTGGGTTAGAAAAGTGGGAGGGCGTCTTATACATGGGGGTGTCTTATACAGAGAAAAATATGGTATTTATTTTATTGCTGTTAGCAACATAGAGCAGTGCTCGGTCACTAGATGGGTGCGATAAAATTGTAATTATTTAAAATAAATAAATAACTTGGAAATATGTATTCACGAAGGCTTTCACAGCCAGGATCTAATGGTTGCTGTGGGTTTTTCAGGCTCTTTAGCCAAGTTCTGAAGGTTGTTCTTCCTAATGTTTCGCCAGTCTTTGTGGCCAGCATCTTCAGAGGACAGCACTCTGTGCTCTCATCACCAGAGCACAAAGTGCTGCCCTCTGAAGATGCTGGCCACAGAGCCTGAAAAACCCACAACAACCAACTTGGAAACAACTTGATGGTACATAATAACAAAAATGCTTCAATGCGTCTTCCTCAACCATTTTTGTAAACACGTAGAAGCAAAATACTTTTGTTTTTATATGTACATTCTTGCATCTAAACTAAACCTTATAAAAGTTACTTTTTAAAAACCACAACCCCCAAAGTCCCCAGCCATACTGGCCACTGATTTTCCAAAAGAGCAACTTTTCCAACCTCTGGCTGATGCACAGACATGCATCTTAAACACACCAGATGTGGTGAGTTCTTATGTTGAAGAACACTCCATGCTCACAAATGGAAATCCTATAGATTAATGGAACTTACCCATTAGCAGTAACGTAATTTCTATGCATTTCAATGGGTTTACTGCAGTTGAGAGTAAAACTGGATTCATCTTTCTGTGTTCACAGTGGAACCCCAGGAAGCATTCTGAAACTGGCTGATTACGACTTTAATTTCAAGTCAGAACTCAACCAGAAAGAACTTATTTTGGTGAGAGTGGGTTTAGGATTTCTATTGAAGTTACATAATTCTGAAGACAACATCTGAAATCATGCAAGTTCTTTTTGTGGAAGTAAATTCTTTCAGTTTTGCTTTTAATTGCAACTTTAGTTTTTTAAAAAATTCCTAAAGTTGCAAGTATGAATCAGCACATTTGTTCAATATATCAAAGTCCCTCCAACTCAGTATTAATAGCTCAGCATGAATCTATGTTGAATGTGTGTTTATGGAATAAAAATCTTAAAGGGCTCCAAAACCAGCATCGCAACTCCTAAAACACTCCAGTTGTGATCTTACTCAATGGAAAACTAATCTCGTTTATTTAATAATTTGGGACAACTCTAATATGACATTTGGGGATTATTTCAGTTTATTATTATTATGGGATCCATCAATTATTTTGGGACCCATCATTCAATAAGTGGATTATTAATCTTGTCCTATTGTTTGACAAACATATAAATATCTAAATCAAAAGCAACAAATAAAATGGATTTTCCCATGAAAGTACACATTGATGGCTTCTTTTGACTAAATAAGAAAAAATTGCAGCACACATTTACTGATCCATGTACAATGGTCTTTCATCATTATGCTGCAGACACATTCAAGAAGGAAACACTTGATATCATGAAGATGTATGAACAGACAGATCAAATTTGGCCCCAAACTGATTTTTTGCAAAAGTATCACAACAGGAAAGCAGCTTGTGTCGTTTATTTGAAATCTTTCCTCTTTTGTTAACTGTTCTTTTGCTGATTTAAAGAAATTGATGCTTAAGTAAACCTGACTTGTAGAACTGGTATAGAAGCCCAATAGAACAGGCAATGTTTATTGAGAATAGCCAAACCAAAAGTCACCAAATCTGTCTCAGTTTTAAGAAATACAGCTTCTGGTGATATCAAACAACACGTAGGTACTACTGGGTGAACTCGGTAAAATCATATGTTTAAACTCCAATCCTGAATGTTTGGATCAGCTTGCAAAACTAATTACAATTCTAGAATGCTAGTTACCATGTCAAGTGTTCTAAGGTTGTCCAGGCATTGATTTACAAAACACACTACACAATGCATTTCTCATTAAAAAACGATACCAACCATGTCGGCGTATACTCTTTTGAAGAAGAGCAATGATGGTATATAGGATGAGTTGACCTTATACGATTCCAGGTCTTTCCTTTAGATTCAACGATGTGCACTGAATCCACCTCTTCATTCTAACAGAGTAGACCCATTAAATCAATGGGATCCATTATCTACAGTATGTGTTGACCTAGTGAAGTCATATTGATTCAGTGGATCCAGTATAGGAAGAACTGCCTACTGGATTGAACCCTAGATCTTCAGTAGACGCAAGTATGAGGTAATTGTAATGTTTATTCGAAACGTACATACTGGATGTGCATTGGGCCAGCTTGCATTTCTAGGCACAGGTCAAGCCTTCTGTAGTAGCTTAGCACAGAAAACGTGCAAGAAATGGGAAATTACGACAGTGGCAACTTCGATTAATTTTGTGAGACCAACAAATATGGCCAAATGGAGCCATATATAGAGATCAATGGTAGAGCATCTCTCCAATTAGCCACTAGAGAAATATTTAAAAGCTATTCCAGAGAGGCTCCCAACTGAGGTTGAGGACTAAACTACACATTATTCCTCGTTCTGTGGAATTCTGTTCTGGGTGTTTAAAATGCCACAAGAGGTTTGCATTACCATTTTCCATTTTCCATAATGCAAACTGGTGTCTGTCTTATTTAACTGATCCATCTAGCCCAGGTTTGTCTACTATGGCTACATATTTTCAGGACATCAATCAAATCCCTTTCTTTTAACTGGAGAAGCCAGGGACTACACTTGGAACATTCAATGTGGAAACAGGTGTTTGTTACTGTGTCACAGGCATTCTGTGGCAGGTTTCTGCCAGTAGATTTTCCTCCCCTTGTTCTGCCAGCTGATTTTCAGATCAGTTCCTTCCACCAAGTTCATGAAAGGCACTTTTGGGGCCGGCCTGCCCGCCTGCCTGCCTTCTCTTTAATCAAGTCGATACAGCCCTCCCCATGGGAAGAAGGGAAAGACCACCACCTCAGATAAAAGAGTCATAGGAATGTTCCTGGTCTTCACAACCCTTTAATGTGTCTTTTATCTGCAGCAGCTGGAAGATCTAGTTGGGTAGTATTCATTGCACCATTAACCCACCCTATTTTATATTTTTAGATAACTTGCACAAGGTGTTAAACACTCATAACAGATGGATCATGTAACTTACAATAGATCTTAAATATGCTATGGCTAGTTAGGCATTGCTACTAAAGTTGTTAGAATAAACAACAACACTGCCGCCGCCACCGCCACCAGCAATGATCTCCTACTTCGCTTTACCAGAGGCATTATTAGATGCAGTACTGAGGCTGCTGTCATTCCTGTTATTATTACACGCTCATCTCTGGCAGTTACTTAGAATGTTGTACAGTGGTGCCTCGCAAGACAAATTTAATTCGTTCCGTGGTTAATGTTGTCTTGCGAAAAATTTGTCTTGCGAAATGCGTTTCCCCATAGGAATGCATTGAAATCTGATTAATGTGTTCCTATGGGCAAAAAAAGTCAGAGCAAAGTCAAATTTGGTTTACAAAGGGTTTATTAAGTGCTCTTTAAAGCCATACATATTGTGCAGATGATTTCAAAAATTTCAATAAATATCTTTTTAAACATCATAGAAAAACATTTAAAAATCAGCAAACATGAGGCAGGAACAAAGAAGAGAAAACATTCGTCTTGCAAAGCATGGCCATAGGAACATTTGTCTTGCAAGTCATCAACCCCATTTCCAAAACCGTTTGTCTTGTGAGTTTTTTGTCCTGCGAGGCACCACTGTATTGCAGTGATTCCCAGCCTTAGGTAACTAAGTGTTCTAGGACTACAGTTCCCAGAAGCCTTCACAAACAGTTGTGGTAGCCGGGGTTTTTGGGAGTTGCAGTCCAAAAACACCTGAGTTACTCAAGCTTGGAAATCAATGTTGTATCGTATTAGATATGCGAAATGAAGCTCTGTTACATGCCTTTCACATACATAAACATACACATGCAAGCACATCTTTTTCTCAATTTGCTATTTAACTGTATTTCAACTTGTTTCTATCTCAGTTTGAGGTTTTTTTAAATGCATTTTTGTGCACATTTCCCAAATATAAGGCATTTTGATAGAATTTTCTTAAAATAATGCTGTTTCATGCATTTTCCCACTAACGTCAACACTTTTATGCTCATTTTCCTTAAGGCATGCATGTTCGCGTTCCATTTTTTGTCATTTTGAGAACTGCATCAAAAGTTGCAAGCAGTGGAAAAATCAAAGAATTGCTGAATTCCACTTTATATATTAATCTGTTTTCATTGGTAATTTGGGGAAGGGGAGTGCAACCTGGGCAAGTTCTTATAACAATGTGAACGGAATAAATTCTTATGTTAACATGCACTCAAAATCATTTCTTGATTGATTCAGATTTCTGGAATTGACGAGAGAGAAAAAAGACAAATGACCAGTGACAATGTATCATCCTTTCTTCCCATTAGTTTCTCAAATACTTTTGAGAAATGCATTACAAGATGGGTAGGATGGTGGGAAAACTGCGAGGGTGACTACAGCAGAGGGAGTATTAAAAAACGGTACATGGATGATTTAGATCGCTGCCGGAAGGTGATAATGTCAGACCAGCCATCACAATTTCAGTGAATCGATGGTGGAATTCTCAGTCCCAGCCTGCTCTCCAATACACAAAGAGGTACATTCTGGCAATGTAACAAAAGCCAATGTGGGTGGCAAGGTAGCTGCAAATTTAAGCATGAATGCTCTGGATGTGGGGGCCTGCACCTGATTACCAGATGCTTCAAGCAGATGGCCAGGGAGAAAAGAGAACTGGGCTCCTAGTAGCTTCGATAGGGTTACAGAATGCACCAGCTCTTCTGAGAGCAGCGATAATCCTTCACTGGCTGCGAATGTACCAAGGCAGACTTACAGTACAGATAACTTACATACATCCTGCTGATCTTCCTTAGCAGCGTCTAATGGAAATAGAGAAGAAACACACAGACAGACACCTCATATTGGCCAGAAAGACGTTAACAGTGTCTGGACAAAACCAATACGGCAATAAGGTTACCCAATCCGTTTGGTTCTTTGATCAAGGAATAGTAGCTCCTATTAGGAGACAATGTGCTCCTAAAGTACAGGTTGTATACCGAAACTGTCCCACCAGATAACAGAATTATCTGGAGCTCAGGTTAGCATTCTGAGAATTTAAGGCAACTCCTGATTAAGCCAGGTGGTAACAAAGACCCAACAATGGCAACAAACAACGTCATAAGGAAATGTGGAACCATTATGTTTTGACACCTTTTTACTGCTTATGAAGCTGGATACATTTTCCTACCATTCTTCAGTGAATATAGGACACAACAAATGTTGACCAAGTGTCTTCCTCCCTTTGAAAATGGGGTGGTTGTTTTTTATGCCTGCACCCGCCCTCAAAAAAAGGTCAGCTGCTCTGAGCTTTTTGACCCTTCACAAGAGTGAAAAAAGCTCTCCTTTTCACTGGCAGCATTAGCAGACCAAAAACATTTTTTAAAACACCTGTGGATTTGCACAACATATTTGAATTTTTAAATTGTAAAATCTGATTTTATATATATAATTGTCCAGTATCCTCTTGTGTTGTGCAATCACAGAAGGGTAAGTGCAGAAGCATGTCCTTGCTCAGACAAGCTCCTTTTGCATGACTAGTCTGCTGCTGATGGGTGCCCTGTGTACTTCCTCACCAGGGCTCACTTTCCCCATGACGGAACACCCGCCTATACACAGCATCGTCGGAAATAAAATGCCTGGGGGTAAAATACCTGCCGTGACCATCCTCATTACCTCCAGGATTTTCATTTTTACCCCATTTGGGGTAATTTACCCCTGTTCCCTGACCACTGGGCTAAAGTGATGGACTAGGACTCAGGATAGTAAAGGTAAAGGTTCCCTTTGACAATTTGTCCAGTCATGTCCGATTCTAGGGCACGGTGCTCATCTCCGTTTCCAACCCACAGAGCAAGCGTTTCTCTGAAGACAATCTTCCGTGGTCATGTGGCCAGCGCGACTAGACATGGAACGCCGTTACTTTCCCACCGTGGTGGCACCTATTTATCTACTCGCATTTTGCATTTTGCATGCTTTTGAACCGCTAAATTGGCGGGAGCTGGGACGAGCGGCGGGAGATGACTTAGTCAAATGGATTCAATCTTACAACTGCAGGTCTTCTGACCTTGCAGCACAGAGGCTTCTGGAGTTTAAATCTATCTAGCTGGTTTGTCTGTCAAAATTCATCCTAGCTCAGGGCTGATTTTTTTCATCATTGCCTTATGTTTAATTTATTTTTATTTATTTATTTATTAAATTTTTACCTCGCCCCTCTAGACAATGTCTACTCGGGGCAGCTTACAAATAAAACATAGCAGTAACATATGTAAAATCATAAAAATTTGCAATTATAATTGCAATTATAGCAATTGATTACAACCAAGATATTACCAAGATGGCATACCATAAGAAAAAAGAAAAAGAAAGAGGTAGGGGTGGAAATCGCTTAACTGACGGGAGGGAAGGCCTTTAACCATGGGGAAAGGATCTCCTTTAACTGCTAGAACTATGATAGCAAAAAAGGAAAAAGAACAACTTAGAATTCTATTTTTTTTTCCAAATAAGGTGTCCTCCACCATAAATGGATGAAACTTACAAACAATTATTCATGTTTCTGATGCCAGCCATATGTCTTACTCAGTTTTTCTACAATCTAGAAACATCAACATGTGTTCAGAAATAAAGCTAGCACACACACACACCCGTCCCCCATCACTTTACTCATGTAAGCAAAGATGAGTCTGAAGAATAAGATCTGTGCTGTTCACATGTAGGCTCTGAGTAGACCTAAAATGTTTAGAAATTCCAACAGTTGGGTTTGGCAAGGTTTTAGATCAGGAATAGTCAAGCTTTAGATTCAGAGGAGTTCACCTTGATTTTGTCTTGTTTCATTTTTTTAGCAGCTGGTGGATCCTCCGAAGAATACACACTTAGAATTAAAGAACTTTGATCCCAGAAATGGTTTTAAATGCCATAGATGAATAGAGTTTAGGGTGGGAAGGACAAATGTTCACACATGGTCTTTTGCTATATTGCAGTAGTATAATTTAGGGCTGAGATCACAGAAGGACAGCTATTTTGTGTCCACCCCTATTTTGGAAACTTTGATGATTATGTCACTGGTTTCCCCATCAATATTTTTAAAATCAAAACTAGTGCATGGAGGGCTCAGCTTGTATGATTTCATTTATGTACCTCACATTCAGAGGTACACACAGATGCTTCGAAAATACTTCTCATGTGAACTGTTTCCTGACCTTAGAGATTGGAATTACAGTGTTGCCTTGCTAGACAGTTACCCCGCATGACAGTTTTTTTTTTTTTTTTGCTAGACATTGACTTTTTGCGATCGCTATAGCGATTCGCAAAACAGTGATTCCTATGGGGGAATTACGCTGGACAATGTTTGGTCCCTGCTTCGCAATCCGATTTTTGCTAGACGACGATTTTGACAGCTCCCTCCGTGCTCGCAAAACGGGTGTTTTCAGGACCTAAGCTTCGCAAGACAGCTATTTAAACAGCTGATCGGCGGTTCGCAAAGCTAGCAAGGCACCATTGTACTTGGTTCAATTTGCTCTCTGCTGTAGTACTGCATTTTGTACATGGATCAGTTCTTCATCTCTTCACATATCTTTTGCCTCCTTTCTGTTACCAATGCATAACTGTATATTGGTCAAATTCTATATAATGGTGCACATGGAAATTAAATCAAGATTACTTTATTGCTGTGCTTTACAAATTCACACATGTACTGGAAAAAACAAGAAACAGACTTGACCTGAGTGCATAGAGGGCTGTGTTCAGTTTCTTTTATTTCTTTTTCTGTTTTTTCCCCTAATTTTTAGCACCAATGAATGTCAGTAAAACTCTACATAAAAAGTATCCTGAATGTAGTCATCACATTATGGAACAGTACCACCAGGGCTGGACTATGGGGCCCGAAAGTATTGCAGGACAGCCCAAAGAAGCAACAGGACTGGCGTTCCTCATTTTGAAGTGAAGAAATACACAGAAGTGTCCCAAACATTTATTTATTTTATTTATTTATTTATTGTATTTATACCCCGCCTATCTAGTCATTTCGACCACTCTACAATCAACATTGTTTTTTGTGGTGTTTTATCAAGGTATAAATGTTGTGTTACTAAAGAGAGAGGAAAATACACAATGATGTGAATAAACTAGAAATAAAGCAAATCAGCTCAATGCTATAGCAAACCCAAGACACTGTAATTCTGGCATTAATTTTAGGATTAATTTTAGTTAAGCAGAGAGCAGGCAGTACGGAAGACAGGACAAGACTTAAAAAAAGAGCCAAAAATGAATAAAAGTGGGGAAGTCTATTCATTCTGAGGAGTCATTAAACAGAGCGGGGGAAAAACAAGACTACTATTTACTGTGGACTTGAGTATTTTCGTGTTCTAATCATTACAGCCACTTGGTATTAATTTTTCCTTCTGCACAAATAATTAAGAAACACCTGTGTTCTCTTTCAAGCATTAGCCAAGGCACAGTTTAAAGAAATTCAACATTAAAAGGCAGATCTTTAAGTGTAAATGTGGTGCATCTTACAAAAAAAAGGTTTATTTTTCTAAGGATCCATAAAGAAGATGAAATACTGAACAGATTTTTAAAAAGAAGATGCAGCTTGATTCAATTCTGAAGTGAATGTGCTTCAAAAGGGCCGGTGCCCCTTGTAGAACTTTGAAATCGGAACAAACTCCTGGAGATGATTCTTTGCCAGCCTCTGCCCCTCTGCCAAGCTTTTCCACAAGCGAACAGCTTGTATCTCCATGAAAACCAATGGATGGAACAAATTGTATTAAATTATGTAAAAATGAAACTAAAAAGCACCATCAAGAAGTTAAGGCAAAATATTTAAAATAAAGGATAGGGAGTCTTGTTTAATAAACAGACGAGATGGGTTGTTTTTGTTGTTATTAGTGCTACTGCTGTTGAGTTTAAGTTGCCATATTTTTTGCAGATTTCCCTTTTTTTAAAGAGATTGCATTTTTTACAAAAAAAAATTCTTGAAATGGTAAAGAAAATTTGATTTATCCCTTCATGGGGCAGGCCATCATATTTCTTTCATGAGTTGGCACCTGTAAATTATTTAGCCTCCCTAATACTTGGAGAAATGCAGTCTTCATGACTCCGAGCATAATCCTGTGACACTCTTACATTCTCTCTCTGTGTCACACCATAGGAACTGCCACTGCAGCATCCCCATTGAAAGGTCCTCTTGCTTTAAATTCCACCAATTTTTTTAAAGACAGGAGGGTTTATTAATAATTACCATATGATTAAGTATATTGCAGAGACATTGGCAGACAGCATGAAGTCATAATTCATCATTTGCTGGGACAGCAGAACTCCCTACAATTGTTGTAATGCACAATCGGAGCAAATCAGCACCAAAATCCTATACTAGATGACAGAGCCAGCTCTACATTGCAGTACTAAAATATTTGCAGGAAATCAGCTCTCCAGATATTAGTGCTAAATGATTAAGACAGGATACACAGTCCAAGCTGGACTTGCAAAAGCACTAACAAGGAATTAGACCTAATGAGGATGTATCTGTTTGCAACAAGTCACTCATTAAGCCTAATTTAATGCTTTTGAGAAAAGTTTAAATTCTCCAGAGTAAGTCCAGAATTTCCCACCTGAGTCCTTATTTTTTATTAGTTTCCCCAGATTGTGCTGTTAATATTGCATGATCTTAAAATGGTAGTGCCAATGATCAGATTTTGACTATTAGCAGTAACTAACCTTCTCAGTTTGTTTCTGTCTTTATTGTAACACAGATTTCTTCTTCATTTGTGTTAGTGCCTTACTAATTTAGTAGTTTAATTGTGGGCAACTTTGTTCCCAGCACAAACTGGGATGTTGCACCCCCTGGTTCACTTTACCCTACCCTACCCACTCCAAATGTTTTGGTCCAAAAATATTTCCTCACTTCCAGTTTCATTATTTTAAAAAAAGTTGTTTATTGCCTGGGACTCGAAGAAACCACATCCAAATGTCAAATCATGCCCATGTGATCTGGGACACAATTTGCCTTTTTTGTAAAGAAAACCCGGGGGGGGGGCATTGGTGGGTTAGTTGGACTCAGGATTACACTAGGAGATGTGAGGAGATGTGTGTAATCTGTGGGCCACACTTCCCTCCCTCTGGGTAAAGGGAACCAAGGAGCGCACGGCCCCAATGTCTAAATCTCCATGTATTTGGAAATTGTTTTCTCTTGGAAAACCTTGAAGAACTGTGAAGCAAGAAATGGATTGCAAGCCTTGATCTATCTATCCATATGCTGGCAAACATAAAAGGGACAAAGAAGAAAAAAGGCAAAATAATGTAGTATTTTAAAGACTAAAAGGTTTATTTTGGTGTGAGATTTTACTTCTTCAAACACAGAACAGGTATTTGTTCCATGGGGGTGAAATTCACATCCAAGTGAAGATACATATTATAGATTGAAATAAATATATGGGACTTCTATTTTCACTCCAGTGTCTGTAAAAGTGGATTTTGATCCATGAAAGCTCACACTGAAATAAATCTGCCAGTTGTATAGTTCCACAGTGTTTTGCTCCCCCCCCCCACTCTTTTATGTTTTCCCTTTGCTCGTGCCAACAAGCTGAGGCAAACTAATATAGCTGCTTCTTTGGAAACTACCTGTCCATAGCAACCGGGACTGACTGCCCAGAGGAGGAAAAAAAATGAGATGGCAAACATTGCAATATGAATTAGCCAAAGTTTGGCTGGCATGTTTTGCCCAAATGGCAGTAGACAGCCTCTACATTTTGACTTCACAAACCAAATCTATTTGCTTCATTTAACAAGCCACCGTGCGGTCTGGAGAAGGTTCTGAGCTGAAAGGATCACTCTGAGGCAGCAGGAAATACAGGGTAGAGTGATGATGGGGGAGCTGCCTTATTAATAAGTAATTAATAAGCAGTCCTATTAATAAGTAAAGATAATCTTCATTAGTTCTTGCAAACACAGAGGTAGAGGAGCCTGCCATAGAGGGGGTGAGGGAGGCATCCTGTGAGAGAAAAACCTATTTTTGAAAAAGGCTATTAAGAGGTGTGAAAGCAAAAGCTGCCTATTATGCACCCAAAGAGAAGCGCCAATGCTCGATTCTCATACTGCCAGGTTCTGAGTGACTATTTTTGACAGACAGCAACAGGTCAAACCAGCTGGGGGGGGGCTGCAGAATGGGAAAACCTTCATGGTTAGGGTGTAAATGACAGGATTCTGAAGAGCAGAAGACCTAAAACAAGGAGGAGGGAACCAGACTGCCTGAAGGGAAGGCAACTCAGGATCCAGAAAGGGAGCAGCATGCTCGTCTCCCGTTCGCTAGAAAAGAAAGAAAGAAACGTGACACAAATTGACTTTTTGAACTTGCGAATGTTGCCATATGCTGCAGTGCATAATATTTTGCCACAGCAGAAACCGGACATCAGCAGGTTCTATTTTTAGGGTTATATTAACTCTAATGAAACTCATCTTGGGAGAGGATGAATAGAATAGGGAACTTGTGAGTTCTGTCTTGCCCCCCGGCAGCAGTCATAGTAGGATTGGAGTGGGGGGAAACCCAAGGGTACAGCCCCGAGGACATTTAATGCTGACGGTCACCATGGGCGTTAGATGCTATGGGCATCAGGCACATGTCTCACACATTCTCGGCAAAGACCGGCTTCCCAGAGATCTTCATTCACTGTTGGGCAGCTCTGGAATGGGAGAAGGTGCATGATGGGGCAGGAGGCCGAAGGCAATGGCATGACTCATCATCTGTTCCCACAACATGCAGACAAGGAGAAGACAAGCAGGGCCTCTCTCACACCTAATGTCAGCTGCCGAAGGCCGGTTGTTCTGAGCAGCTACTTTCTTCACTTAATGCTGGGTGGCTCTGATTGAGGGAGAAGGCATGCGACAACAGTAGTGGCAGTGGGTAGGCAGTGGTGATGATGGCATGGCCCTCCCAATAAAAACTGGTGGCCTTTGGTGCCTCAGCCTGCCGCAGCAGACATGAGGACTGAAATATGTGTCTGACATCTTATTTGCCTCTTCTTTTTATGGGGTGGGGGTGCCCCATCCTTGTTCCAAAAACTGACTGTTCAAGCACCTTGGTAGGCCAATTGCAATTACTTGCAAAGTGGGAGCAACAGAGAACACCCACTATGAAAAGACTTAGGTAAAGGTAAAGGTTCCCCTTGACCATTTTTGTCCAGTCGTGTTCGACTCTAGGGGGCGGTGCTCATCCCCGTTTCAAAGCCATAGAGCCAGCGTTTTGTCCGAAGACAATCTTCCATGGTCACATGGCCAGTGCGACTTAGACATGGAATGCTGTTACCTTCCCACCGAGGTGGTCCCTATTTATCTACTTGCATTTGCATGCTTTCGAACCGCTAGGTTGGCGGGAGCTGGGACAAGCAACGGGCGCTCACTCCGTTGCGTGGATTCGATCTTACGACTGCTGGTCTTCTAACCCTGCAGCACAGGCTTCTGCGGTTTAGCCCACAGCGCCACCACGAAAAGACTTATTGGTGTTTAATTATTTATTCTGCAGAAGAAGCAATACACATGGGTCTCGAGTTGACAGATGTGTGTTACCACTTATATACCCTGCTAGTCATGTATCACTGAGCTTATCTGCATTCCTCATCTGACTGGTATGGCTGACTCCTGCCCTCCTGTCTTATGCTTCAGCTTCTCTCTTTGCTGTTTCATCTGTAACCTTTCCTTTGTCTTTCTGTCCTTGTTTTCCTTCATTCTTTTAACAATATGTTCCTTTCCTTATATGAGTAAAGGGTTAGGGTCAGGCTTGATACTTATAAATCTCTTAATATCTAACATGGTGAACTAACGCAAATATTTTCACTCCATAAGACGCACCTTTCCATAAAACGCACCAATTTTTTAGGAGAAGAAAATAGAAAAATATAATCTGTTTTCTTCGTTCCATAAGACGCACAGATTTTCCACCCCCGTTTTGTGGGGGAAAAGTGCGTCTTTTGGTGCGAAAAATACGATATTTATACTAAGCATGGCTGGGCATGATTGAAAATAAATTCCTTAACATCGTCACCACTGCCTGCCCACTCCCACAACTTCCTTTCCTTCCTTTTCCAGAACTTTGGTGCCACTTTATTCTGCAAGGTGGCATAAAACAACTCCAGCAGGGTTTTGGTGGCCCCATTCTGGGCTGAGGGCATGTTTTGTGCTGGTTGCCTTGCGTCATTATGGTTCTCCTCACACAGGAGCAAAGTCAGGGAGCGAGGAGATGGAAGGAGCTCCTGTTCATCAGTACAGGTTGTCTCTTACTAGCTTTACTCTGCCTTTGCCTTTCAAATCTGTTGAACTACCCAGGGATTGGAAAAGTTGTCCCTTTGCATTACAACTCCAAGAATGTCACAGTCAACATGGCTACCAGCCCTGGGGAAAGTTGTTGTAAGGGAACTTGTACTGATGTTGGTATACTTGGCTGTCTCAACTAAAAATCACTCACTGAGGATGTGAAAAAGTCTTACTTTTGTTAAGTTTCTAGCTCAGACTGGCTGGGTCAATTTGGCATGAAAAGATATTGACCACTATCCAATTTCCTTGAAAGATTTCGGCTCTGGCGCGAAACCAAGACACTCACTGGTGGAATGCTTTGTTTTTGTTGCACTGGTGTTTTTTTTGTTTGTTTTTCAAAAAAGGAAGGAAGGAAGGAAGGAAGGAAGGAAGGAAGGAAGGAAGGAAGGAAGGAAGGAAGGAAGGAAGGAAGGAAGGAAGGAAGGAAGGAAGGAAGGAAGGAAGGAAGGAATGAAAGAAGGAAGGAAGGAAGGAAATCATGGATTAATAAAATCAGGATCCAAATCTCTGCCATTGAAACACATCCCTTCCTCAAACATTTTTTCTCTTGTTTAAATGTCTACAGCTACAATCCTGTATCTGCTTCTTGGGCAAAAAGTCTTATTCAGTGTAAGGTGATTTATTCCTTGAGTAGGCAGTGAGTATACTGTACTGTAAAATGTTCAAAACCACTGTCCATCTTTTGCTGGTCTTAAGCTAAACACTTAGTAAGTTCCAGTGCTCAAAAGGACCACAGCTAGAAAGCTGGCAGATCAAAGTAGCCTGATTTACTATTTGGCATATATTAAAAGGCCTTCTGGAAGATGACATCATGGTGTTTATTAGTAGTACTGGCCCTCACTCCATGCTGAGTTCTTTGGTTCTCACTGCTTATCTCATGCTGCCTCTGCTTTTCTCCCCAAAGAATCCTGAACTCTATTCTCAGGGCTCTGTGTTTGTACCCTTCTCCTCCTAGGTTTCTGTGTATTTATTTTAGCTTTTCCAGATTTCCCATAATATTTTATAAAATAATTATTAACTGTTTTATCAAGTTTCTTTAACATCCCTTGCATCCTACTGTAGAAGGTTAGCCCTTATTTCTTTGCTTTCTACCAAAAGCTATATACACACACACACACACACAGACACACACACAGACACACAGACACACAGACACACACACACACACACACACACACACACACACACACACACACACACACACACACACACCCCTCTAAAAAAATCCTACAAAACTAGCATTTTTAGAACAATGGTAAGTAGGGATCTTACAATATATCTGATCCATGGTTTACTATAGTATTTACAGAATATATAACACTGCTTTATAGATCATGTGCTTTGTCCACATATTCCAGTATGGATTACTTTGATTGACAGCCGTTCTTTAGAATTTCAGGCATGTAAATTATTTGTTTTATCAGAAAACATCTATCCCATTGTAGATCTGAGGATGTCAGAGCATTGGACATTCAATAAAAAGCTTTCAACCAGTTTCAACAGGGCATCATTTCGGTGCTTCAAACGCTTGAATGAACAGTCAACATAGAGATCTTCTCCAACGACTGTTATGCAGTCCTTTGTTTCAGGAAATCAGGGAATGAACACGGGAGCTTCTTTATGAGGAAACATGTGCTGCAGCGCCAAAATATGGGCTAGCTTGACCTCTATTTCCATGGCTTCCAACTACAAAGACTCAACTCATGGAGGGAAGGCCAACAGTAGCACTGTCTCTACTCCCCGTACATACATTTTCATCTGTCCAATGGCAGAAACTCTGCCTGCACACCCTTTATATGTAACACAGAAGGAATTTTGTGACAGGTACAGTGCTCAGGGCCTTGCATGCCTATGAATAATATTTCCATAGGCTCCATGTTTAAAGGCACTGGCAACACATAGAGGGCAGGGATAGGGAAAACTGCATGATTACCCTCCCCACCCACGGGTACTAAGAATGCATCTGGAAGAGGACGCAAACAGGACTCTGTTCTTGACACATGCAGATCTATTCCTGCTTCTTTCAAAAAGAATCCCCTTCTTCACAAAAGCCTGCCCTGCATTTTTTTAAAAATGTAGGTACTATTGTTTTATTTATTTATACTAGAAGACATCCAGGTGATACGCATTTTTCCCCATCCAGCTGTTCTGCAGGAATTAAAGTGGCTTTGCAAACTGTATATGATTCAAAAAGAATAATTAAAGTCCTACATGGACACATCTCTGCCTGAGGGCAGACCTTTTATGTTGTTTTGCATTCTGCATGTCACTCAAAAGATATGCAAGCGAGAAATGATGTTGAACTAAAATAAGGCAAGGACACGTTGACTTAAAAAAAAATTATACCCTGTCCAATTTGCTGACACCCCTTTAGACATCTCACTATGATGGCTTGGGTGCAACGGCTGTGCTACATAGGGATGACACCGAGATTAGTGCAAAGTCACGCACTGCAATCACATAAAGAATTTGGAAAATGCTATTGGGGGGGGGGGAGGAGCAGAGTATTGAAAGCATTTTGAATTCTTTAGTGGGAAACAATTTGTCTGCTTGTTTCCTTGCTTGCTTGCTTGCTTGATGGAGATAATACCTAACATTATAAGAAGATTTTTTAAAAAGAAAACCCTATGACAACAGCTGAAATCCTGTTCACGCAGCTATTCCACGTAAGACTGATGATGTCGCCAGCTGCTGTGATCTTTCAGAAATGAAACCTTCCCAATTCTCCCCTGAAAGGTAGATATCTCTGAAAGATGACTGTGGCATTCGCCCTTGTGGCCCCTGCTTATTTTGCCCTCACAAAGGCTCACACCGTTTTATCTTCTCGCTGCCACCACTTGTGGTGTTCACCCAGTGCCCCTGTTTAATATCCCTTAAACACAGGTTCACCTTCTGGATGTGTTTCCACTTTGCCACGCTGCCACGAGGTATTATTCCCCTAATACCAATTATGTATTTCAGACACATGTGCTGCCAAGTATAACAGGTTTATTGAACTTTCGAGTTTGAGAATCAGAGGTTTAAATTACAGAGGTGATTTTATTATCATGTGGGTCACAAAGGGGTAAATCACAGATGTTCGTTATAGTTCATTAAATAGGATTTGTTTATGCATTGGCTTGATGGTACTTTTATTTAGAACAACAATATACTTTTACTAATTATCGATTCTCTGTTACTTATAACTCGTTCTCTATTCTCATCATCATTCCAACTGTTCAATCTATGTATTAACCTTGTCAATCCCATCTCCTATCTCTCCCTCTCCAAATCACTATCTTCTACTCTTCTCTAACGCCTGTCATTTTCCACTCAACTGTCCCTTTTATTTATTTATTTATTTTATTTTATTTTATTTTATTTCTATCCCGCCTATCTGATCATATTAGACCACTCTAGGTGGCTTACAATAAAAACAACAATGTAATTTTAAGACATTACAGCAGAAACGTAAATAAAAATAAAAAACAGAGTAAGAAAAAGATCGTCAAGGGTTTTCTGTTGCGAAGGCCTGCCTATACATCAATGTTTTTAGTTGTTTCTTAAAAATGCCCAGCGAGGGAGCCGCACGAATCTCAGGGGGTAAGTTGTTCCCGGCCCTCCTGTCCTATCATTGGCTCCTCCCTTTCGAGCTTTCATGATGGACAGACAGGAGTAACGTCATGTGTTGGCATTCTGCCACAATGTCTCAACCATTGCTGATGATTTTTTTTGGAAATTAAAGACTCCCCTCAGTCCTGCAGCCCCCAATTTTTTTTCTCCACAATGAAAGAGATCACATGGGAGCCCTCAGAAACTTTGAGAGTTGGAATTCATTTTTTCTTTTCATTTCTGAAACACTGCCAGGGCCTTATGCAGAGTAAGGCATGCTGCTAGATTTAAGTCCTTTATTTTCTGCATTTATATTTCTTAGGTTATAGTGTGTACACTATGAACAAAAACCTTCCACGGTACCACCTTGAACACACTGCCTGGTTGGATGGGAACCCAGCAAATAATACCAGAAGCTCCACAGAAAGGCAACAAGAAGACTTTCCTGAAACCCTGAAGAGATGCTACTCAACAGAATTGACAATACTGGATTAGGTGGAAGAACCAATTAAACATCTAATAAACCAGAGGAAGTGACAAAAAAGACCTTTTTTTTAAATGTTCCTGTCAGACTTTGAAGGTTAGGTTGTCCTTCTAATCTACTAACTGTTTGCTGTGGGCTTCCGATGTTGTCTCTCCTGCTTTGTCACCACATATAACCCTCGCTTACTCAGGAGAACATGTTGGGCCTGGTAGTAATTTGAAAAAAACAACAACTGAAAGTGATGCCATGTTTTGAAAAAAAAAAAGGAGATTCCTAAAATGGCTACTCTGACAGACACCAAAAAGTGTTTGCTTATTCCCTCAGCTTCAACCTTCTTGTACCCTTCTAACACCACCGTCACCCCTGGCGAATTAAAAGAAGTTTCCTTCAGCTACTATATATTCAAGATCAAAACCCCTGATAGTCAGTTCAAAGGGTTTGGCCTAATTTGACAAAAAGGGTGTAATCAATATATTTATCTTTCTATTTGCTTGAGAATGAGAGTTCATGTGAAGCATTTGATATATGACTCTTAGTAATGAAACAATAATATGGCTGACCTTCTGGTCACACATGGAAATGTGTAGGAGTTTAACATCAGTGCATAATGGCATGTTAGCAGGAGACAATTCCAGGGATAACGCTTAATGTCAATGGCAGAAGAGGGAAAGAGGTCACCATGTATTTCTGTGTTTCTCAGACTACTGATAGACAAGGCATAAAGCTCCCCATTCTTCTTGCAATGAACACTTTGAACATTTTTCTTTCACATATGAAAAAAAGATAGTTGTAATTTACTTATTTTTTTAACATTTACATCCTGTTGTTCGATATATACAAAGCCCAAGGTGGCATGCCCAAACAGGAGAGCGCAGTCTGCTCCAGGCACATATTGTGGGCTGGACTAGAATTCAAACAGACATTAAAGGTCAATATGAGCCTTTGGGACAGGAGTCCGAATTGGATGCTGGGAATTCTCTTTTGAGATGGGAAGATCCCAATGGATATGAGCAAGAAATTGGAGAGTTGGAGAACGGGGGGGGGGGGTGTCCCCAAACGGGTTGACTACTTACATCATCAATAAGGAGAACAAGCATCACCAAAAAGAGAGTGACACACAAACAAACGCAGAGAGAATGAAAGAAGGCACTGTTCTTCTTAATGTTACATAATGCTAATTTATTAGTAGAGACGGAAAATTAGAAATGATTTTTAGAATTTCAACAGAATTAAAATGCATTTCGCTTGAGTGTGAGAGGCTTGCTGACATGTGGGTCTGACAAATCTGCTGTCCAGGTGTTATCTATGGATGTACAAACTCAAGGTCCCTGAAGTCTCACCCTGTAGCTCTCAATTCTTAAACCAGAAAGCCCTTCAAATAGAGGACAACTCCAAATGGAGGGTTGTTCTCTGTTGGCTATTCGCACAGAGAACTGTAGGAAGCCTCCAGACATTCTTAGACTTTGGATCCCCCTAGCACCGTGATGAATGATCTCAGGATTATGAAAGTCACAGTAAACCAGTAACATCTAGATGGCCATAGAGTTTACACTCATAAAGAACAGGGGCACATTTTGCTCTAGCAAGAGTTTGGAATTCACTGTTGTTTGATATAAACTACAGCCCACTTAAGGTGTCTGGTTCTTCCACTAGCACCATCACCACCACCAGTTCACTACAGTAACCCCGTTTATTTTCACAGGGGTTTCCACAGGATTTCACAAGTGTTTCACAGGGCCATTACTTTAAGTACTGGAGGAATGCCTGCTCGTAGGCAAATCTTGGCTTATTGCCCATTTAGAATGTACTTGTTCCATAAGGCCGTATCACTCTCTAGATACCATTCAATATAAGAAGTAAAGCAGAAGTTGTGGCATGCACTTTGACTGTCACAGCACTGAAAATACTCCCCAAAGTTATACAAGTTACATGTTTAGAATGTTTTAATATGCACTTTCTCAACAGGCTATTGAAGTAGAAGATGTCCCTCAAAAATGTGAGAACAACATTGTTCTCACATTTTTGTCGGGGTGGTGGTGGGAAGCAGGAGTGTAGATTATATCTCAAATCTATGCAAAGTTACAAGTCTGGAAGCTGAGTCACTTCATTCACTGTAGGAAGGATCGGTGCACGTGGCCAAGAGAGTCTACATTTAACTGTTATGCACTGCAAAGCATTATTTAAATAAAGAAAAAAAAAGAATGAAGGTGAAAGGCCATGCCAAGGCATTCCTTTGGCATTATTGACATGGATTTGACATCAATGATAACCAACCAAAAAAGCAATTTCATAAACATTGTTATTAAACAGTAGGGTAATTACTTTAAGTACTAGAGGAATGCCTGGGTCGTAGGCAAACTCTGTTGGTGTCATCCTTTCCAATTTGACACTCTGTGGATCAATGACACCCTGCATATTTATTCTGAAATGTGAGCCATGTCACCAATCTAGAAATTAATCCCTCCCTGCAGATTGCCCCACATTTATAAAAGAAATAATTTCAGAAATCATTCCATTCACTAAGTATGCTGAAATGCGACCGTCAAAGCTCTTTACACATAAAAGTATGGAAGTAATTAGGGATTATGTGGTAAGTGTACAAACATAGTTTATATTACTGGGTATTAGAAAGGACCCCTTTTATAGCTGCCTTTGTCAATTTGACAGAGCAAAGGGTTTTAATGTACTGTAATAAGAAATGTAAGAGGGGGCAAAGGACAGCCTGGATGCGATGCCAGAGCGGCCCGGAGGTCTCCTTACTCCTCCGCAGTCTTGTGCTCTGTGCTTATTCTCTGGTCATATACATTTTAACTGAGTTAATAGCAATCCAACACAGGAAACGCTCCTTCAGATGTCTGTTGTCAAATTGTCGACACAGTTCAAAGCAAGGCCAAAACTAGGGCAGATCTGTGTGCTATGATCATATTTAAAAGACAGCATGGGCCATGGTGCATTTTAAAGATGTATTCGTATAATAAAAACATGAACTGCAAACAATTCCTTAAGCGTTTGGCACAGCAGTACTCAAAGAATACAAAAAGTCCATCTGGCATGGGACACTTCAGGCTTGGGCATATGTGTTGGGGTTTGTGTGTCTGTATGTGTGTGTGTGTGTGTGTGTGTAGTTTATTTTTGAGAGAAGCTTTCAGTCCACCAAAAAAGACAGGAAGTCCAAGGTGGACACATGTATGCTAAGAATTAGGGATGAAATGTGTGTTAAAAATGCCTCATTCTAGATTACTTCTAAGTCTCACTGCATTAAGACTCCCGAACAAGATTTCCCACAACGTCAGTGAGATATGTATTCTCGAAGGCTTTCACGGTCAGGATCTGATGGTTGTTGTGGGTTTTTCGGGCTCTCAAAAACACGCTGATCACCATAATCACCCAATCTCCTGAAAAGGACAAAAGCTGTTCCCACAGCTATAAATACTCAACTATCCAACACACTGCAACAGAGCACAGACAGCATTCTGACTCCAGTCCTCTGAAGATGCCGGCCACAGAGCCCGAAAAACCCACAACAACCATCAGTGAGATTATTTGTTTATTGCTAGAATGAGCGCTGGCCTCATTTCCAACTTTTATTTATCATTTAAACCTCTTGTTCTGTGCAGAATCCTGCCCTATCTTCCACAACCTTGATGCCTTCTCTGCGAATCCTGCACTGGAAAAATACCATTCTGTGCAGAAACTGTGATAACCCCGTGTAGGGTTGTGTTCTGTGTGTCATTCCTGCTTGAATTCTGCTACTGGAAAGACACAATTCTATTTTTTAAAAAAATTACAGAAGAACAACAATCATGACAGGTAAAGATGACTATAATAAGAGAATCAGGGTCCTGATCAGCAGAAGCAAGAGGACAAATATCAGTTGAATCTTAGTTATCAACATCTTGGCAAAAAAGAGCTTGGAAATGAGGGGAGGGGGGTATATAGAATGTTATTGTTGTTAACGCAATTAATAAATGGATGCCAAGCACTGCAAAGCAGATTTTGCTTTTTTTAAAATTCCTTAAGCTTCAAATAAAGCTCTATATATACTTTTCCAAGGTATCCTGTAAGTATTCCTGTGAGATCTTCAAGGGGGTGTGTGTGGAAACATACATAACGATATCTTACTAGAAAGAGAAAAGAAGATTTTTTTTCTCTTCAAGAGCGAGAGGTTGTGGGAGCCACACCCCTGTGAACAAAGGATGCCTTTAAGCAAATACTCAGCCCAAGAATCAGCACAGACACAAAGTGATAGAATTATCAAGGTCTTCTGGTAGAGTTAGTTTGGTCCATTATTTATTTATTTGTTATTTATTTATTTACTTATTACATTTATAACCTACCTTTCCACTAAAAAAAAACCCAGCATTCAAATAGTTCACATTCTTCCTAAAGCAACAGAATCAAATAAAGCCAAATTTAACTATAAAACCATAAAATCAATTGAAACCAACCCCACCATCAAAACCAATCAACACATTGTATTAAAACAATTAAAATCTCACAGAATATCGCTGTCAAAAACAGCACAGCAGAGCAGGTTAAACATCATATGTAACTCTAAAAATATGTGCTTTCACACACTTCTAAAAACCAGAGTGGAAACTAAATGCATCTTTTGAGGGAGTACATTCCACAGTCTGGAAGCCAATCAATCTCGTTGTCTCAGAGTCATCACAGAGGACATCAGAAGGAAAACAGGAAGTACTGTTTCCTGCTCTCAGTTTTATAATTTGCAAGACATAGGTTTCACTTTCACTTCTTCCTATAGCAAGCAGAGACTTAGCTTTTTGCTTCGTAAACTATAGGAGTAAATGGGACTCAGAATATTAGAAATTATTATTACAGATCTTTGGAACTGTCTAATTCAGATTCAGATATATTTGGAACTATTCGAATATAACCTTCTTCAGTGAATTCCAAATATTTCTAAATCCAAATGCACATCTCTAGCTAAATCGTGTATACTTAAATTCAAATGTTTATATGCTTTATATGCACAAATTACTACAAAAAAAAACAGAATAGACTTCAGAGAACACATGCCAAAAGTGATATAGAAGGAAAATAGACTGATTCACCCATGCCAAGTGAAAATGACTTCCTTTGTTTGTGTCTGGATGTATGAATACTGAAAGTCATGACTATAAATAAAAATAGCAAGAGACACAAATACAAATACTGGCCTCTGGGTACAGACCAGCTATTGACAGAAAAAGCAAAGGGAGGGAAGAAGTTTGTGAACTCAGCAGAAGAGTGGATAAAGCAGCATTAAAGATATCAATAAATAGTGGGAACTCTTCCACAGTTCATGTGCTACTGAGTTATCCGTAAAATGCATAAAATAAAATTAAAAACAGTTCTATGTTGAGTTAAGCCCCTTATCCCTTCTTTGAAATGGTAACTACTATACTTGACTCAATACTTGGTTGACATGTGAGGAATGGCTGAACTGAAAATATCACATCTCAGTGGGATAAATACCAAACTTAAATGCACACGCTGTGAGTGTGAAAAAACAGGTGATTGCTGCATTTGTATCTCTGTCCTAAAATTATGTTCAGGAATAATGCTAATGAAAGAAGTGTTTGTCTTCAGTGGACCACTGTCAATGGCTTGATGGAACGGCCTTCCCTGCCTAAAGTTAGTGTCCCTTTGAAAATTGCTAACAGCTTCTAGGCCAGTGGAGGCAAACCTTTTTCGGCTCAAGTGCCCAAAATGAGGGGGTGGGGAAGAAACCAGTGGCTGCAGTGCCACCCAGAAGACCAGAACCGGAACAGGAAGTGGCAGTTTCAGGGGAAATCATGTGGATGGACAGGATGTTAAGGGGGGAATCATGGGGACGGACAGGAAGTTAAAGGGGGAATCATGGGGACGGACAGGAAGTTAAAGGGGGAATCATGGGGATGGACAGGAAGTTAAAGGACCCAGAACAGGAAGAGAAAGGGGGAATCCCAGCTGCAGCCACTTCAAAAGGTTTGCCACATTCAGAAGAAAGGGCTTCACATGCCAGCTGTGGCACGCGTGCCATAGGTTCGCCATCGCTGTTCTAGGCCCTGAATACACACAAGAGTTCTGGATTTGGGTCAGGAAATTTGGTCTTTTAAAGATCATTTTTTGTACATTTCTGTACAATGTGCAAAATGGAAAAAAACCACAATTGCTGTTTTATTTTATGCTACAAAAGTTGGTAGCACAGGTTGGATTGTTTAACCTAAAGTTTGATTGAGAGTGCCAACTGGAGCAGATCCGCTGAATCAATGCAGCTCACCTAAGTGTTGATTTGTCAAGTTCTCATTAAAACACTTAGCTCTAAAGATTCTATTTAGGCCATTTTTAAAAGCCAAAATCACCTCCGTGTGTGTGAGTGCATGAACACTTATCTTCACAGGAGAAACAAATGCTAGTTTCGTGTAGAGACAAAAATTTTGTACAAAGTGTGGAAGTCATGATTTAAATATCGTAATTTTGTGTCTTAGTCTCACGATTGTGGTAAGATCTCCTAAGGCTGCTGGAGAAGCTTTAAGATAGCTGACTCACTGTGCTGAGCTGGCCAGTCCCATCTCACCCATTGTCAGGTTTCTTTACATCTCTAATGAAGAATTTCTCTCATCTTCACTATTCTCAGTTCTTGCCCCGTATTTTTCATCTAGGGCTTTTTCTCTTTATTGTCTGCAGCTGAAGAGAGTTTTGGACTAAGGATCGATGGAAATCTGAATGGAAAACACTTAGGCCCTTCCTAACATTTTAGCTCTTTAATTCCCATTTGCAGAGCAAGACTTCATAAATTTCAGTAAGTCAACTTCAGCTATACTGTGTCATAAGGCATACTGGTTAACACACCTTAACATACCATTTAAAAAGTAAGTAGCAATAATCCAAAATTCAAAATCATTTGGACAAATTCACACTCAACATTTTTTTATGGATCACAGCTTTCATAAATGGGTTCATCGAAGTAATACATCAGCGTAGCACAGAGTGCAACACTTCTAATGTAACCAATCAAACGCTGAAAGGGCAACTGCAAAGTTATGCATCAGAGCTAATCACACACATCACTATATTGACTTAGAGGGCACATACAACTATTTTTCCTGTATTGGTAATTGATCAAAGTAGATGTTTCTGAATTCTGAAAGGTATTTCCTACCTCATAGTCATCCAACAGGGCAGGTTTTAAAATTATCCAAATCATCATTTTGGAATTTAAGTGTACAACTCAGTACACAAGTGTATTAAATACAAACAAATACTTTTGAAAGCTACTGGAGCCCTATTAAGGTTTTCAAAAGTGGCTTAATCTGAGCATTCTACCCCTGTCCCTTGCCTATCGCTTTTCTCCACGGGAAGAACACTCTAAAGTGTTAAAGAGCATGCTACATGTAGAAACTCCCCACATGATCAGGGACCCTGATTTTTTAGTGTCCCAAATTGCACAGAGTAATTCCATGTGAAGCAGATGTGTTCTTTCTCAAACAGGCCCTCTCTCCTGAGAAACAGAACCCTTCCAATTGCAGCCATTTCTTGAGCATTTATAACCCACTGTTTCCACTCCCTGAATGGTAGGCTAGAAAATTTTCAGGTTCGGCAGATTACAGGAAGAGACAATGCCGATAGCAGCATTTTGGGGGAATCCCCCACTCAGAATCCAAAGGAACCCACATTTGCCTGTTTTGACATGACAGGAATCACGCAACTGTTCTATAGCCACCCTTCACTATTTAACAGCTTTGTCAAACATTTTCCTTAGTCAAAATATTGTCCCTGTGCATCTGTGTTTGCCCTTCATTCCATAACACAATTACTCCACAGCAAGTGACTGGCACAGAATGGAGATAAGAAGTAAATAAAAACTCACCAAAGTAAAAAATAAATAAACCCTGGCAATCTTGACAGCCTGAAATCGGAAACGTCTAATATTTTGACTATGTGCAAGGATGTTCAGAACAACCGGCGCTATTGCCAGTTCTTTCAAGTACCCAGTGTTTGGCATCACTCAGAGACAAAGGCTAAAGAGGGCTCTGGAATCTTCTTTTGCTTCCAATCTGTCAATCTGGTTTTGTACTCAAGAGCCAACACAACCAACGAACACTCCTCTATTTCACCTTGTTTTCTGAATGTATTTTTCTTAATTATCTCTAATCATACCCTGGTCTCTGTCTAAGGTGTTTAAAGTGTCCTCCCTTTTAGGTTGGGATGGAGAATTATCTCCCTGTCCTTGACCATCTTGATAAAAATAGCAGTTTCAAACTTCTTGAGAAGAAACCCATCTTTTTTAAAAAGCTTGTCTCAAAAATTCATAAATTTGTGAAGCTTTACAGAGCTGATAAAAGTGTTCATGAAAGTATGTGCAAACCTTAAGATCTTAGCAGCTTCAGATGAGTATATTTTAAAAAGCACAAACATGCTTTAATCAATCAGAGAATTGGGCAAAATTCATAAAACTGCAAAAAAAATTAAGTAAAATATGTAAATAAATGGCACATATAGAAAAAGTACAGAATTCAACAGAAAATGAAGAAGCAAAGTCTTGTAATTTGAAACAAGCATTGTGAAAATATGGAGGTGAAATTCATAGAAATGCAATCGAATCAAGACTGAGATATTTTCATGTCTCTACATCTAAGATAAAATTTAATAGATAGTTTAAAATGCTTAAATCTTGAGACTTAATTTTTGTTTACATTTATGTTGGTTTCCTTGGTTTCCTTTCCAAGGAAGGCCATCTCTAACTCAGTTGAGTAGGAAATGAAGGGCCTCTTGGTTTCACAAGTTGAGCACTCTGAATGGATGAAAAATATACCAACTGAGCTCCTCTCTCTTGATAATCCAAGCTATTTTATAATGAAAGGCATCTCAACCAAGAATTTTCAAGGTCCAGTGAGATTCCTTCCTTCAAGAGATAATGAGAGCTCAATTCCTCTCCTTCGGGTAACAAGCTACACATTGGTGTATTAGTACAATTCACACACATAACAGTGAAACTACAATTCAGAGTGTTTGTTTGTGCACGTTTAAATCAAGAATACATTTAGGATTGCAAGCACTAATTCTTGCTTCACCTTATGGACATTCATGTTCGTGGCCTCTGTATTTGTCCAAATTATCTGTAGTGTTCTTGTCCTCTGCTTCTTAGATGCATACATACACAGCAAAGAAAGAAAGGCTGGTTGATTTTTTTAAAAGGATGTAAATAACCTATGTGAGACTTCAAATTATTCAAATAGACAGCTAGCTTAGTTGTGACAATTTGCAAAACTCACGCAAATGGACATTTTTGTACAAGAAGTCCATTTTGTACAAAAATTCATTAATCTTGCACAAAAGACAAGAACTCTTTCAAGAACACGAGAATTTCCTTGTCATCCTCACCAGTGAAGAGAAGATTCTTTCACTTCCTTCTCCTCATGTGTGAGTATGAGACAACAAGGATTTACATCCCTAATACCTAAAGCGTGAGCAAGATAGCAATAGGTCACCTTTAAACTACCTGCCATCACGGGCACTTCCAGAGAGAGTTTAGGAACATAGAATTTCAATATCTGCCTGCTTTCTCTAACAATGACTCTAGAAATGTTTGCCACCTTGGGTCCTTTTGGGGGGAAAGGCAGGACAGAACTAACTAACTAACTAACTAACTAACTAACTAACTAACTAACTAACTAACTAACTAACTAACTAACTAACTAACTAACTAACTAAATTGCAGAGAAAACTTGTTTGAATATTACAGTAGATAAGAACTCTGCCTGCCTCTATTTTTACAAGAACTTTACAGAATTCAAAAATTAACTCATAAATTGTGGGAAAGGCCTTGAGATCTTTAAAAAGGAAAGATTAGATATCAGAGGAAGGAAAATAGTTGATTCATACATTCAGGCTTGGAGAGCTTAGTTCATTAAAATCTATCTTTCAATAGGTATGTACTGAACCATTACTGTGACACCGGGTTGGACATCCATACCTCTTCTTTCCTTCCCAACTTCCTTATCTTTAAGATTTCCGTGGGAGGCAGATGCAACGTGATCCTTTGCACAGCGGGGAATACTGTACCTACTGAATTTGGCCACTGCACACTGTTTAGAATTTCACTTGGTCCTTTTCTCATTAAAATGTCATCAAATTTATACTTCTTTTCATAAACATGATTAATGCATTTTAAGAGGCTGAAGGAGTAGATCTACTAAGTACAGCAAATACATGCAGTGAAGAAACAGAAAGCCAATGGCTATTCAAAGGACCACGCTAAGGCTGAAGCAAAGCATGAATCTTTGTCTCCGGTGTCTTATTTGGTCTTTGTTAACATGGCAAGATAAGAGATATTTGCAGAATGAATTTCTGTACAATGTATTTATTTACTTAAAATATTTATCGATTTCCTCATGGTAACGGGGTTCTCAAGGTGGTTTACAGAATAAAATTTAAATCTAAATGAAACATTATTTAAAAACTAGAAACACCCAAAATCAAACAAAAGGAGCAGCAAAAGGATTCATATGTGTTCCATTCTCTCTCTCTCTCTCTCTCTCTCTCTCTCTCTCTCTCTCTCTCTCTCTCTCTGTGTGTGTGTGTGTGTGTGTGTGTGTGTGTGTGTGTGTGTGTGAGAGAGAGAGAGAGAGAGAGAGTGAGTGAATGAGTGATTGAGTGAGTGAGAGAGAGAGAGAGAGAGAGAGAGAGAGATTGAAAGAATATTTTGCATGAACCAGAGTTTGGAAATGTCACTTGGGGATTCTGGAAAATGTAGTCCAAGAAAAGTTAACTTTCCAAACCTCTGAGATGAATGGTCTCTGCCACCAATGCACCCAAATGTACATGTAGTACGTGCAGAAATGATTTTTTTAAATAACTGGAATACTCTGCAGATTTCTCCTAATGCTTCTGCAGTAGTGTAACTGTATGTGCACTTCACTTTAAGAACCGTCAGCTTTAATATACAGGTACCACTTGTAATCCCAGTGATGTACTTTCATAGGTCTGTCAAAATGTATAATTCTTAGTGGCGTGATAGGGATGCATGACAATTTACAGTGGTTTTTTTTCCTTATTCAGATTCTCTGACAACTACATGGATTCAATGAATGGAACTAGAGATTTAAAAAAAGAAAGAAAATGTGGGAGAAAGCAGAAATGACAGATTTACTTATTCAGGCAAAGAGCTTTGAATGTATAGCTCTTAAAAGTATGAATCTATACAACTAAGTCTCATTGTGTACTATTCAATGAAGTGATTTAGGGCTGGTGCCCCAATTGTAAAAGCAAAAGGAGTGCCTCAACTTTAGAAGTCAAATGACAGGCAGGTACACCAGAGTTATCTGCATACGGGGAATAGTTGTGCTTCTTGATTTTGTCCAGTCAAGATCTTTGGCAAATTTATTTGACTTATTCTGATACGAATTTATCCAAATCCCCAAACTGTTTCGTAATTTCACACGCTAGCAAGGTTATGCTCAAAATCCTACAAGGTAGGCTTCAGCAGTATGTGGACCGAGAACTCCCAGAAGTACAAGCTGGATTCCGAAGAGGCAGAGGAACTCGAGACCAAATTGCTAACTTGCGCTGGATTATGGAGAAAGCCAGAGAGTTCCAGAAAAATATCTACTTCTGCTTCATTGACTATGCGAAAGCCTTTGACTGTGTGGACCACAGCAAACTATGGCAAGTTCTTAAAGAAATGGGAGTGCCTGACCACTTTATCTGTCCCCTGAGAAACCTATATGTGGGGCAGGAAGCAACAGTTAGAACTGGTCATGGAACAACTGAGTGGTTCAAAATTGGGAAAGGAGTACGGCAAGGCTGTATATTGTCCCCCAGCTTATTTAACTTATATGCAGAATACATCATGCGGAAGGCTGGACTGGAAGAATCCCAAGCCGGAATTAAGATTGCCGGAAGAAATATCAACAACCTCCGATATGCAGATGATACCACTCTGATGGCAGAAAGTGAGGAGGAATTAAAGAACCTTGTAATGAGAGTGAAAGAGGAGAGTGCAAAAAACGGTCTGAAACTCAACATCAAAAAAACTAAGATCATGGCCACTGGTCCCATCACCTCCTGGGAAATAGAAGGGGAAGATATGGAGGCAGTGTCAAATTTTATCTTCCTGGGCTCCATGATCACTGCAGATGGAGACAGCAGCCCTGAAATTAAAAGGCGCCTTCTTCTTGGGAGGAAAGCGATGACAAATCTTGACAGCATCTTGAAAAGCAGAGACATCACCTTGCCAACAAAAGTCCGAATAGTCAAAGCTATGGTTTTTCCTGTCATGATGTATGGAAGTGAGAGCTGGACCATAAAGAAAGCAGACCGCCGAAGAATTGATGCCTTTGAATTGTGGTGCTGGAGGAGGCTCTTGAGAATCCCCTGGACTGCAAGGAGAACAAACCTATCAGTTCTAAAGGAAATCAACCCTGAATGCTCACTTGAAGGACAGATCCTGAAGCTGAGGCTCCAGTACTTTGGCCATCTCATGAGAAGAAAAGAGTCCTTGGAAAAAACCTTGATGTTAGGAAGGTGTGATGGCAAGAGGAGAAGGGGACGACCGAGGATGAGATGGCTGGACAGTGTCTGCGAAGCAACCAACATGAACCTGACACAACTCCGGGAGGCAGTAGAAGACAGGAGGGCCTGGCGTGCTCTGGTCCATGGGGTCACAAAGAGTCGGACACGACTAAACGACTAAACACACACACTACTCTATGGGATTATTCCTGCTGTTAGTACTGGGGTTTTGGGAGAAACTGGCAGGAAATTAGATACCATGCAGTCCAAGGGCCAGTGCTGTGACAATCTCAGATTTCTCTGTTGTCCACTTTTCGTGTGTAGAAAAGCAAAAATGTGAAAAGTTCCATGCTGGGGGGGCTATAACCCCCAGAATCCTACAGCCATTGACTCCTGTGAAGCCTTCCCCTTGGTTAATAAAAGAACCAATAAATTGATTCCGGGGAAAAGACTTATTGGACGAAGATGCAGAGCATATGTAGAGTCCATGATCTCTGGTTCAGACTTTTCTGCTGTTCTTTCACCTCCAAGCATAACTGTTCCTCTGTTCTTATGTCCCTCATTGTGAACTCTTCTACTCCATCACTGACTAAGGTTTTAGCATATTGGGTTACAACTTAATCATGCACAGAGACGATAGAATCATGCACAGAGACGATAGAAGACAGAGAGAATGCCACTGTTATCCTAGCATCCCATGGAAGAGAGAGTCTGTCATGAAAGGGAATAAAAGCAAGACCTCGGATGGCGATGGGATCGCTCTGCTACTAGCCTCCCCGTCTATTTTATCACATTGTTTATTCACCAGGCAGAAAAGCCAATTCACAGCAGTGTACCCAACTGCAACTAAAACTCTAGCCAAATGCCAGACATTTTCACACCCAAATGAAGCTGGCAGGTTGCCTAAAATGCACTGGGTTTCACTCTGAATGCAAAAATCTTTTCACACGGCCCTGAAGTATGCTTACTTATCTCAAGAAATAACTAAGAGTTTGAAATGCCATTCTACCCAAGTATTTGCTTCCCAGGCCTATGAAGAGCAATCAGTGTTTTAAAGCAGGCATTCAAAGAACAGATGCCTTTGTTTACGAGGGGGAAATGTGTTCGATTCAATGTATTACAAAGAGAGCATATGTATCATGTTGTTGACCTTATGAATGGCCACATTAAGATGAATTATGGAAATATTTTTATCCTCCATGTACAGATGCCTCCATTTGATGGCCACAAAATGGGCTTTGAACTCAATGACAGTCACAGATGAAAAGAAGATCAGGCCTTCTGCTCTGTCAGAATCGAGGGAATTGGATGCTTTCTAGTCTGGATTCGAGAAGACTGAGATGCAATATCATAGGTATCTTCAGGTATCTGAAGAATCACCTCACGGAGGGTGGAGCAACCTTGAACTCTGCAGCTCCAAAGAATAGGCCCCAAATCAATGGGCTGAAATTACAAGAAAGGAGATTCCAACTTAAAATTAGGAAGAATTTCCTGATGGTATTTGACAGAAGAAAGGATTGCTTTGGACTCTCTTATGGTACAGCTCATTAAACAAAACTTAGATGGCCATCTGTCAGAGATGCTTTACCTATGATTCCAGCACTAGATGACTTTTGGGGTCTCTTCAAAACCCATTCTGTAATTTTATTAATTTTACACTGGGCTTTGCAACTCATCCTAATACCTTCAGGGGATATCAATAATCATATGAAGAGAACAATACCTCACAATTTTTCAGTGCAATATTTGAAAACTAATGTCATGCTTTTGTCCCAGAAGCCTTGTTGCAGCGTAGCAAAAATGTTGACGCAAATATTCAGGTTTTGGCAACCTAGAGTAGTTTTGTAAATACACACATCCTGAAATTGTCTTCAGATTACCCCTTTGTTAAGCAACAGAAGCTTTAGCCAAGCAAAAGTATCCACAGAGAGGTGGATTGATGGAAATATTTATAATTAGCTAATTTCTTAGGACAGAGAATGGCAAGACAAATATTCTTTGTTAATATTTATAGAATCTCATTAAAAATCTTTTGTCCTTCCACAGTTTCCAAAATCTAGTCCCTTGGTACCAGCCATCATTTTAACATGTGATTAAAGAGATCTAAATTTGCTGCCTTGTTTCGCATAAAAATAAAAAAAAGCTAAATCTTGATTATTGAATTCATTTGGGCAGGACAACAAATGCATTTTGCTCACAGCCTGTAGAAGTCAAGTTTTAAAAGCACAAAAGCTTTTTGAATAGCATCGGAAACTGCAGCTTTGTTTTAAAGGTCAGAATTCAGCCCACTATTACTTCTTAAACTTCACAATAAAATTAAAAGATAACCCTAAATGAAAAGCTAAAACAGAAGCATACAATGTGGAATTTAGCCATTTGCTTTTTAACTGCAACAACCTTTCTGCTTTTCCCTCCACCTATTGCATATATTTTCAATGTCTTAACTGGATTTTCCTCCAGATGGTGTCTCAACAGGTAGCCTTCTCTGGCTTGTACTATTTCTATTCTGCTGAAGGGAAAATACTTGATTTAATGCTCCCAAAAGTTGCTTCCACAGGAAAAGGCTGCAGTATGATCTGGTATAGTCCCAGAAAGACTCTACCATGTTACATCTTTGATTGTTCTTACTTTCATGGCACGAGTCACACTAATAAATAGGAGTAGAAAAGATGTAGAAAAGCTATGTACCTCATGTGAATCGGTATCAGGGCCTGCAGGCGGAAGGGAGATCATAAACAACTGGAGAATATCTGAAATAGTGTATCTCATTATTATCAAGCATAATATTCAACAGGTTGGATCTGGGTGCAGTCAAATTTAATTCATTGAGCCAAAAGGATTTAGGCTAGTCATGAGTAGCTGAATTTCCAGTGATTTCAGCCAGTCTACTCTGTGCCTTAAATCTGAAGCCAAATTTAGGGGTGTCTACTCAAGGCAGAAACAAATGAGGTTGGGACTACACCGAAGCTTGTCCCTGGGTGATGCAAATTTCTCCGTACGGCACTCTGGCATTGAAATTACTGTCACCATTGACACAGAAATGTTTCATTATCCTGGGAATGTTCACATGTCACACAGCCTCCCTTCTCTCACACACCCTTCTCCGTCAGTATTACCACCCTTTTACCCACACCTTTTATTAACATTCACATCTTTTATTTTTTAGTGTTCAGCAACTGAAATAGAACTGAATTAATAAGACATAGTAAGCATTTGAATTGGTACTGTATCAATTTAGCACTATAGCGCTAAACAAGGAGGAAAAAAATAAAATGGTATTTACAAATTGTGTTGCAGATTTAGTCCTTATTAGTGCAAGCAGAAGGGAAGGTGTAGGTTCATTCACATGCCATGCCCCGCTCCGTGCATCATCAATGATGTCATTTGGATGCCCCAACGACTGTCCCAAAACACTGATATACACGATCACACAAGCCAAAAGCAAGACAAAATAATGTGACTAGAAACACTACAAAAACCCACAATACCTGCCTGCCAAACAAAATACACTGCATACGCATGCCAAAAGATCAGATCTACTTGCAATTTAGTCAGTAGAATAAATATTGGAAGGAAGAGTGAAAAATATGGCACGAGGAGTGGGATATCTCTGACATAATATTTTTTGCAATTTGAGAAGCAGAACTTCCTCAAGGATAAAGAACGTTTTTGCTCCAACCAACCATGAGATTTCTGCCAATTCCAAAAATTGTTACTTAGCTCGCTTTTTCTTGGTCACCAGGAGGTAAATGATGGGCTTCATTTACAGTTGGTTTTCTGAACTCCAAATATGTCAGTTTCAAGGAATGTGGCTCTAGAAGAATAATGTTTTATCACCTGCAAATTGCAAAGGTGCCATCTCTTCGTTGTTCCTCTCCTCTGAGAAGAGCCATATACTGATTTCTATGAGGCTCACTTCCTTTTTTTGTGACTGAAAAGAAAGTGTCACAAAATGATTAAAAAACACACACACACTCCTCAAACTAGAACTGTTTAAAAATGTATTGCTGAAAACTGCTTCCTTTATATAGAGGAAGAAACTGTTCACTTTCTGGAATACAACATTTATGATCCCATCTTGAATGTATAGTAAAGCATTTTAATTACAGCCAAGGTCCAAGTTCTGGGTCCGGTTTTATGGAGAATTTCTCACAGTATTTGGAGGTGAGGGTGGAGGATAACACAATTATTGCCAGTGAATTTTAGCAAAACAGTTTCAAACTCATCAAAGCCGCACAAGTATAATTTACTGCTCCTTTTGACTTCTTGTTTTGACTAGATTTAGATTGATGATTAAAGTGGTAAACAGTAACATTTTTATAAAATGGCTGACTCTGCCAATGGCAACAAAATAGGAAATATGCTGAAAAAGCTAACACTGTTATTGTGACTGCATTCAAGGCTGTCAGCAAAGAATACAGACACTTGACAAGGTTGTTATCTAATTGTGTTTTTTAAAAGCCACGATACATACATCTTTTACAATGTGACTTTAAGTAGTGAGATAATTTCTTTTATTAAAATGTACGGGGGGGAGGGGGGGAGAACACCTTTCCTCTTTCACGTCCCGTTCTTTGAAGTGCTGCCATTTTGATCTCTTATGGTGGAGTGGATTTGCTCTTTAGTCAAATTGGCCTTTAAACAAAGGCTTGCCCAAAATAGCTCCACAACATCAAGTGTGTATGAGGAAAGAACAGTGTGTCCCGCAGAATTTTTTTTGACTTGATTCTGGTGGGAATTCACTGCTTGAGAAAGAAAACTTTGCAAGAATAATCTTTGGACACATGAAGAAAGTGTGGGCTCTGGATCCTTTATTCTTGCAGGGGAAAGGTTTGAAAAACATGATTAAGAAACTAGCTACGATCAGGAAGAATGGGCTTCCAGTAGGAGTAAGCAATCCATGCCCTTCCAATTGTTGAATTGTGAGGAAAGGATCATATCTGGAGAACCATGTCTTCAATATATCAAAGAGGCCCATCTCTTAATCCAACTGCCCTCGGAGGACACAAGAGAGGGCTTTTTCTGTGGCTGCTCCCAAGCTATGTCTCTTCCTGTCAATAGCAGGTGGGCCAGGAACTTGTCTCTTCAGACCAAAGAAAAAAGGAGACCATACAAAGTGATGCTGCACTCTTTTTCTCTGATACGTTTCTCAAATAATCTCAAGGTCAATAGTACGTGTTTAATTATATTTTAACATGTAATTAGTTACATTTTCACATTATCACCTATTGTGTTTTCGGTTGTACAGTGGACCCTCTACTTACGGAATTAATCCATATTGGAACAGTGGCTGCAAGTCGAAAAGTCTGTAGGTCGAATCTCTATTGACCTACAATGCATTGAAAACCGATTAATCCCATAACCAGAGGTTTTTATTCTATTAATTGTTCCATTTTGGTTTTTTTCTGGTCTGTAGGTCGATTCTCCGGCTGCAAGTCGAATCTAAATTTTGCGGCCAGAGAAGTCTGTAACTCGAAAAGTCAGTAAGTCGAGGGTCCACTGTATTTCATTTTAAAATAACTCTGTAAGTCACCTTGTGTCCCTGCATCAGTAAAAAGCTAAGATATAGAGCAGGGTTGGGCAATTAATTTCTATAATAATAATAATAATTTAATAATAATATAATAATAATAATATAAGGGGCCACATGAAAAATCTGAACTGTGTTCGGGGGGAGAACCAACTTTACTTAAAAATAAAATGAAACAGTGATGTTATGATTGTTTTTATTTTAAACGTCTTAATCTTCACAAATATTAAAGAGGGTTTTTTTTGCAGTATGTTAAAGATAAGCAACTGATCAACTTTAGACAAACAGCTATAAATGGTTTTCATGTTCAAAACTGTCCATGGGCTGGACAGGAGTGGCTCGCGGGCCATATGTGGCCCTTAGGCTGCACTTTGCCCAGGTCTGATATAGAGGAAAAGAAAGAAAGAAATGGTGACAGGACCCACAGTGTAGTAACTCTGAAGAACCACAAGTTATTTGTTCCTGCCTTTAAAAAAACTTTTAGTGCAATTATCACTGGATTTTGAAGTGTCTTGAGTTAAGCCATTATTTTTTAGGAGGGGGGGATCATTAAATAATTTCTGAGATTCATCTGACTCTTCCAATTGCACTAAAAAAAAGAAGACAATTCTCCAGATGTTCACCACCATTTCTGTGTATGGCAACCTCGGTGTTAATGGACTAATAGATGCCACAGGCTGGACAATGTTCATGGTTCCAGTACTGCTGCTGTTGTGGCTCTCGTTTCCTGTCACAAGCAAACAAATAACAGCAAGGAGGTGGGGAGAGGGAAATAAGTTGTGCTACAAACACAGTTCACACTCCACCACCAGGAAACTGTAGCCACTGAATTGGGCAAATTCAGCACAATAGTGTTTCCAATTTCATGCCCCCAAACGGAGTAGGGAATATCAAAAGGCCCTTTGAGCTCAGAGATAATATGATCCTGGAGAAAGGATCTGTAAGTTATATGAGGGCATGTGGACTGGGAAGAAAGCAGGCTGGGTGTAAGCCAGCTCGGTGCTCCAGCATCCCTAATGAAAACTCAAGTTTAAAGATGCTTAATGTTGCCTTTAAAAGTGAGGAAATTGAAGATGTCACAATGAAAGATAAATGTTGCTGATGTGTCCTTGTCTTTGACTATCACAATGCCATCTTTGAAATAGGAAAGCAAATTAGCTATCCGGAGACTATCCTCAGAGTCAATGTTTTATTGTGAGTTCTGCAGCCAGCCAAGAGTGGCTTTTTAAGGGTAACCTCGGTGTGTGTGGTGATGTGGTTTTGGTGTTTCTTTCACAGTCCAGTACCGTTAATCAGACTCACTGTTTAAACATCATATTAGTGGAAGACGTCAACAAGTAGAGCCAGAGGAAGACCAAAAGCACTAAAGTGCTGTACAACAAGCAAGCACTCAGTCTTGGTGTTGGCTTAGACCTCCATAATTACTTGACGTAATGAGGAATTAACAGGGTGAGGCCCACTGCTCATCAGTACAGCACATGTTTTGCTTGCAAAAGATCCCAGGTTCAGTACTTGGACTTTCTAGGTAGGACTGAGAAAACTCCTGCTTGAAATCTTGAAGAGCTATAATTAGACAGCATAACTAGTCAACCTCGTTTCATAGTCCCTCTTTCAAAATCCCTTTGCTTTATGAATGAAGGATATTGCTTCTTTGACTATCGTTTAAAATGCCAGAAAATGGCCTTGCAATATCAGAAAAAAAAAAGATGCTTTACACAGCAAAGGCCAGCATGAATATTGACAACACCAGTGTCAGTGGTCAAGATGATCTACAGGATTCCCTCTTGTGCTCACTACCATTCACCAAACAAGGAAAAAGTCGTCCCCCCACACACACACACACAACAAATTCTGATCTCACCACCTGACTAGGAGGTTGGTTCCAGGCATAATCTCATTTGTCAATTAGCTGGTTTAGGCACTAACTGAAAGACCTGGTATACTGTGGGGGGGGGGAGAGATTCTGTTTGCTGCATTCTGTTTTCTTTTGTTTTGGCGGTGGTTTAACACTTCCATTGCTAGCTTCACATCTCAGCAGTTTCCAGGAAGGTTTCTGGTATGGTAACTGACAGATTCTTTTTCAACAAGTGTCTATCTCTTAACAACAGCAACCGCCAGGTCTCTATGTCATGCAGTGAATGAACTACTGGCAGGAAGAAAGGGCAAGGTATACAGGAAACTTTCAATAAGCATGTGCATGCTTAGAACATATTGATTCTTCCTCTGCAGTCCTGGGATTTCTAATCACGTTATGTCTCAACAAATAAAGGATGAACGTTTTGAACTTATTTCAGAGTTTAGCTCTCTTCTGCAATAAACTGGTGGCTTACAGTATCAGCAAGGTATCAATTTATTTATTTTATATACAGTATATTTTTCAAAGCTCTTTCTAAAAGTTCCCCAAATCTGGAGGCGAGCAAGCCTAGGCTGTCTAATACCAATGTGGCAAATCTGGTCCTCGTTTAAAACCCAGATTGAAAGTTATGATTTTTTGTTTGGCCTGCCCTCCTTTTAGTGATGGCTGGAACATCATTTAACTCGTGTATATTAAGAGCCTCGTGGTGCAGTGGTTAAACTGTTGTCCTGTAGCCCAAACTGTGCTCACGACCTGGGGTTCAATCCCAGGTAGTCAGCTCTAGGTTGACTCAGCCTTCTAGCTTTCTGAGGTCGGTAAAATGAGTACCCAGCTTGTTGGGGGTGGGGGCAATGTGTAGCTTGCATAATTAACTTGTAAACCGCCCAGAGAGTGCTTGAAGCGCTATGGGGTGGTATATAAGCAGCACACTTTGCTTTTTTACACAATATTTTCATCTAGGCAATTGGCCAGAGCACAATACATCCAATCTTGTGTCTCTTACAGCATCAGTTGATTTTCAACTGTTTATTCATCTTGCATAACTTGGGTTGTAGAAGAGATTACCTATTCCTCTCATTCTCTGAGCTACTCTTATTATTTTAAAAGGTATAAGAATTGGTAGCACATGATTACTTCAATTAAGAAACAAAACTGGCACCCAAAATCTGAACTCCGACAGATCCATGAACTACAACATTCTGGCAGATAAAGCTCTGACCCTGTCCAGTCAACTGATGCTTGAAAATTCAGGAGAATCAGAATGTCAGTTTAGTAAATCCCATATGCTTTATTAATGACAAAATATAGCATAGTAGTGAACTGCAAAAGTTCTTACTATTCTGGGCAGTGTGTGTGTGTGTGCACACGCGCGTGCATGAAAAAGAAGAGAGAGAGAGAGAGAGAGAGAGAGAGAGAGAGAGAGAGAGAGACTCCTATATTTCAACAGGGCACAGCATATCCCTGTTCTTCTCATCAGTGCATCTAGCATACAAGCAATTTCAAAAATTTTACATGACCTTTTATTTATTTATTTGGTGTCTGAATGGGTCCCCCCCTTCATTGATTTCTAGGCATTTGGGTGTCTTTTTTCTTTTTTGAAAAACTTTCTGCATTGGAAAGATTCCTAGAATTCCATTATTTGCACAAAATTCTGTTTTTGTGGGCATTTAAAAACTCTCCTGGATGTACTGTCTGTTCACTGCACACCTCAGAATTTGTGAGACAGCAAACCAGTAGGTCTATGCTGTCTTAAATGTGGCATTTTTAGCAGGTTTTAGGGAACAAACATGTGAAATCTGGATGTTCTCGGCTTTGTGGGTTCACAAATGTACCTTAGTGACAAAGGAACTTGATTCATTGTAGTCACAATAAAGATTTTTAAAATGGTCGTTGGCTGTGTGGAACAGATGAAGAAACACACTGCTATGCTTATAAGTGCATCTGTAGGACGAGGATTCATGGCTTATGTTCTCAAGGATGATTATGTATAGTGGGGTAGCCACAATTATAAAATAAAATATTAATATTAAACACAAAAATATTTTAGGATATCCTGTTGTAGTACCATAACCTGTTGAAGAATCAAAGCCCAGCCATTGTTAAATATGTGCTAGGTAACAGAGAAAGAAAGAAAGAAAGAAAGAAAGAAAGAAAGAAAGAAAGAAAGAAAGAAAGAAAGAAAGAAAGAAAGAAAGAAAGAAAGAAAGAAAGAAAGAAAGAAAGAAAGAAAGAAAGAAAGAAAGAAAGAAAGAAAGATGCAATATTTAAGCTCTACACAAGACAAAGCAATTCTCAGGCTACAGATCAGCAAATTAGGAGATAAGGACTAGGAAAATCAACTTCATTTATATTTTTCTAGCCTAATAAGGAGTTATCCTGTGAATTGTGCTCTTATCTACATTTTGTGGTTCATTTCTCAACTCAGAAATGTCTACAAGATTACATCTTTTGGGGGAAATGGCATATTTTGGAGACAACTATTTAAATGTGAATTTCTGTGAGATTTTAAACATTTAAGTAATGGCATAGAATGGATTTGTGATACAACCCAATGGCTGAAATCCTGTTACTCTGCATAACAAGAAGCACAGGTCTCTGCTGGCATTCTTGAGCACATCACCAGAGGGTGTGTGTGGAGGGGGGAGAGGAGAGGAGAGAGAGATGGCCAGGCATCGGTCGAAAGAACATAAATATTCTTTCTTCATGCGTCTATCACTGGATGGTTCAGACGGTTCAAGATGGAGTTACCTGAAGTTTAGGTGGAATCACTTTATTGGTGTTCAGCAAATAGTTTCAACATTTCCCCCCCACTGGAACTTCTAGCCTTGCTACAGTTGACTAATTTATGACATCATGAGCCAGAATATAAGATTGTCAAGGTAAGAATGTGCATCACATGTCATTCAAAAAGAAAAGAAAGACACACACCCTACACACACACAGACACACAGCTTCTAGTCACTTTTCATTCTGACACTGATTGATGTTGATTATTTCTGACCAGTTTTATGTTGCAATATCTTCCTCTGATCTTTGGTGCTGTAGTTATAAATACTTGATGATAGTATTTTCATAAAAGGATCTCTCTCTTTTTTATAGCATGGTTAATGAGAGGTTCTGCATCAGACAGATTTGTGGAAAACCTAACCGAATGCTGTGAATGCCCTGAACAGTATTCCATCTGTATTACAATGTATATAATTCTTATACTTGTTTATTTCACTCACCCTTTAATGCATCAGTTGTTCATGTAACACCTAAAGACAAAATATGTTAAATCTTAGTCATTATTATTTTTAAGTGCTGATCCATAAGGAATTGTGATGTGTCCATTTGAAAACCATTAATTGCCTTGCTAATTTGCCACAAAGCAGGGTGTGGAAGTTAATTTACTGATGGGAATCGAAAATAAATTAAAAAGAAAGCAGAAAAAGAATGGGGAAAAAACTAAGGTCCAAATACCTGCACAAAAATCCAAAGAAACGTTTGCCTTCAGATTACATTGCTAAAGGAGGCTGATTATTCTCAAGGTGATATTGTTTATTCATTGAACAACAAAGCAATGAGAAAGCAACTTCTTTGTTATGACACCCTGTTTCTGCATGAACATACATGCGCGGGCAAACTTGAAGCCCCCAAAAGGTTTTGGTTTGTTGTTATGTGGTGCCAGGTCACATCTGACTCGCAGTGACCCTAGTAGAGCTTTTTGAAAAATGTTAAATATTTAAGGATTTTTTTTCCATTACCACTACTTCCTGTGAATTTCCATGGCTGGCCAGAGATTAGAATCCAGGTTTCCTGCATTCTTTGCCATACGTTTGTCCACTACTCCACACTGCCACCATGCCAGAAGGGTAGCTGTGTTATGCCTAAATCCAAAGGCTAATTTTAACTGGACTGGACCCCTTGATGCGGGATCAACACTTCACGATGAATCAACACTTAAGTAAATCCAGTTGATTCAACGATCTACTTGGGGCTGTCAACTGGATGCAGGGGAAACCAACAAGAAGTCTTGTGGCAAGTCTGAGACTAACAAAAGGCGTATTTTATGTGCACTGCGTGGGAACGTGGTGGCGCTGCAGGCTAAACCGCAGAAGCCTTTGTGTGCTGCAGGGTCAGAAGACCAAGCAGTCGTAAGATCGAATCCACACGACAGAGTGAGCGCCCTTCGCTTGTCCCAGCTCCCGCCAACCTAACAGTTCGAAAGCATGTAAATGCGAGTAGATAAATAGGGACCACCTCGGTGGGAAGGTAACAGCGTTCTGTGTCTAAGTCGCACTGGCCACATGACCACGGAAGATTGTCTTCGGACAAAACGCTGGCTCTATGGCTTGGAAACGGGGATGAGCACTGCCCCCTAGAGTCGAATACAACTGGACGAAAATTGTCAAGGGGAACCTTTACCTTTTATGTGCACTGCAGATGTGGATTGGCATTTCTTCTGTTCCACTTCTTTGGATGAAGAAGATGCACTTCTTCAGAGGCATCTGAATGAAGTGAATTACCATCCAAGGAAGTTTATGCTTAAATACAATGTTATTTTTTAAAAGATGCCATAAGATTCTTTGTAATTTTGTTGAAACCTCAGAAAACTCTAGTGCCAGGTTTTCATTTCAACTTGGCCTTTTAAGTCATTCAATTTGTTTCATGGTATTATCATACCTCTTTGTTTTGTTTTTGTATGTTATTGTTTTTCTCATGTATTTATTCTTCATTGTCCCTGAGATCTTCTGATGAAAAGCAAAGCAAAAAGCAAAGCGTGCTGCTTATATACCGCCCCATAGTGCTTCAAGCACTTTCTGGGCGGTTTACAAGTTAATTATGCAGACTACACAGTGCCCCCCCCCCCAGCGAGCTGGGTACTCATTTTACCGACCTCAGAAGGATAGAAGGCTGAGTCAACCTTGAGCCTCTACCTGGGATTGAACCGCAGGTCGTGAGCACAGTTATGGCTGCAGGGCAGCAGTTTAACCACTGCGCCAAGAGGCTCTTCACAAAGTACTTTACAAGAGAAAATATGCAGCAGCCAAAAATGTGTCTCTCCTGCTCTGTATAATCCAGTGATCCCACCTCCCCCATAGACCAGAAGATGCTTCATGTTTAAAGACTAAATTTAGATAAATAATTCAAGATACTTGTTCTCAAAATCAGTTTGAGAAAGTTACTTTTTTTGGACTCCACCTCTCAGAATCCTCCAGCCAGGGACATGGCTCTGGATATGGCATCATTAGGGAGAAATGTGAGCTATTACCATGGAGACGGGATCCTGCTCTTCTGCAGTATTTGGGGGATTGTAGTCTAAGACATATGTTTGGCAACCTGTGTTCAAAATACGCATGTCCAAACATTTTATCTCACAGCAAATGTGCTTGTGTGTGGTTAAACTAGAGTTAAACTACTATCAAAAGTTAGGGTGGTGTATCAGACAGTGTCAGACCAGGTTTCATGACAGCCTAATGCTTAAGTCATTCTCTGAACGTTTCATCTTCCTAAAAAGCCTCATTAGGGTGATCACATGCAAAACACTATGGATAGCTACACTGCAATTTGCATTTTTGCACACTGACTACGGTGGCTGGGGATGGTGAGAACCAGAAAGTAACTTTCTTAAGTTGGAGGTCAGTTGCCCTTGCCATCTGTACAGCACCGACTCCTCAGGCAGCCCCAGCGGGATCTTTTTTGCATTTGGTTATCTTAAAGGTAGGACTAGTTCTTGTGCATTGAGCAAAGACGAAAAATAAAGCTTGGTTCTTTATCCTCACCTTTCACACACACACACACACACACGCGCGCGCGCACACACACACACACACACACACACACACACACACATTGCAAAGAAAGTATTAAGATTTGGTGGTGGAGTGGCTGAGTCTTTTCAAAAATGCAAAAATGCAATCTGAGGAATCTTTTATTGGTTTTTCAAGAAACATTCCTCAGATTGCATTTATGTAGAATAAATGCATACCCAAAGGTGCAGCTTGTTTGCAGTAGATAAGGATCCTGCACAAGGAAGCAGGAAGGAGCAAACAAAATGTACAATGTGTAGACTAAACTGATTTGTATTGAAGTAACCATATACTTAGGGACGTGGTGGCGCTGTGGGCTAAACCGCAGAAGCCTGTGCTGCAGGGTCAGAAGACCAAGCAGTCGTAAGATCGAATCCACGCGACGGAGTGAGCGCCCATTGCTTTGTCCCAGCTCCCGCCAACCTAGCGGTTCGAAAGCATGCAAATGCGAGTAGATAAATAGGAACCACCTCGGTGGGAAGGTAACAGCGTTCAGTGTCTAGGTCGCACTGGCCATGTGACCACGGAAGATTGTCTTTGGACAAAACGCTGGCTCTATGGCTTGGAAACGGGGATGAGCATCGCCCCCTAGAGTCGAACACGACTGGACAAAAATTGTCAAGGGGAACCTTTACCTTTTATGTGCAGTGCAGATGTGGATTGGCATTTCTTCTGTTCCACTTCTTTGGATGAAGAAGATGCACTTCTTCAGAGGCATGTGAATGAAGTGAATTACCATCCAAGGAAGTTTATGCTTAAATACAATGTTATTTTTTAAAAGATGCCATAAGATTCTTTGTAATTTTGTTGAAACCTCAGAAAACTCTAGTGCCAGGTTTTCATTTCAACTTGGCGTTTTAAGTCATTCAGTTTGTTTCATGGTATTATCATACCTCTTTGTTTTGTTTTTGTATGTTATTATTTTTCTCATGCATTTATTCTTCATTGTCCCTGAGATCTTCTGATGAAAAGCAAAGCAAAGAGCAAAGCGTGCTGCTTATATACCGCCCCGTAGTGCTTCAAGCATTTTCTGGGCGGTTTACAAGTTAATTATGCAGGCTACAAAGTGCCCCCCCCCAGCAAGCTGGGTACTCATTTTACCGACCTCGGAAGGATAGAAGGCTGAGTCAACCTTGAGCCGGCTACCTGGGACTGAACCGCAGGTCGTGAGCACAGTTATGGCTGCAGTACAGTGGTTTAACCACTGTGCCACGAGGCTCTTTACAAAGTACTTTACAAATCCCCCCCCCCAAAGAAAACAATTAAGAGTGTCTATGCAGACATGGGAGAAGTACTACAGAGTGAGGAATTACACGGAAATAATTAGAGGAAGGAATTTCCAGGAGAGGGAATAGCTGTGTCAGTCTGTTGAAGGCAACAGAAAAGGGTTTTGTGCCACAGCTAAAGAGTAATGTGTTTTATATAAATGCGCTAAAGTCCATGAACACTAACAGCACAGAAAGAAAGGAAAACCTCACCTTCTCTGTATCAAGTCATGACATCATAAAATTACTGTGGCCGCTTTTAGTTATCATGTCTGTGGACTAAGGAGTGGCATGCCGTTTATGATTCCCCGACAGAATATTTCCCAGACCCTGGACTTTTGTGGCTCGGCCTTTTCTGTACCTTTTCCAGCTCTCCAGTATCCTTTCATGAGAGGCGGGTCGCATCCTGCACTTTCAAAGGTGACAAAACATGGCTGACACAAAAGAAACGGAGTCATAGCCTGAACACTAGTGAAGGGTGGCAGTTGCAGCTGGTTGTGTTGCTTTGAGAAAATATGCAGCAGCCAAAAATGTGTCTCTCCTGCTCTGTATAATCCAGTGATCCCACCTCCCCCATAGACCAGAAGATGCTTCATGTTTAAAGACTAAATTTAGATAAATAATTCAAGATACGTGTTCTCAAAATCAGTTTGAGAAAGTTACTGTTTTTGGACTCCGCCTCTCAGAATCCTTCAGCCAGGGACATGGCTCTGGATATGGCATCATTAGGGAGAAAAGTGACCTATTACTATGGAAATGGGATCCTGCCCTTCTGCAGTATTTGGGGGATTGCAGTCTAAGACATATTTTTGGCAACCTGTGTTCAAAATACGCATGTCCAAACAGTTTATCTCACAGAAAATGTGCTTGTGTGTGGTTAAACTACGGTTAAACTACTATCAAAAATTAGGGCGGTGTATCAGACAGTGTCAGACCAGGTTTCATGACAGCCTAATGCTTAAGTCATTCTCTGAGCGTTTCGTCTTCCTAAAAAGCCTCATTAGGGTGATCACATGCAAAACACTATGGATGGCTACACTGCAATTTGCATTTTTGCACACTGACTACGGTGGCTGGGGATGGTGAGAACCAGAAAGTAACTTTCTTAAGTTGGAGGTCAGTTGCCCTTGGCATCTGTACAGCACCGACTCCTCAGGCAGCCCCAGCGGGATCTTTTTTGCATTTGGTTATCTTAAAGGTAGGACTAGTTCTTGTGCATTGAGCAAAGACGAAAAATAAAGCTTGGTTCCTCACCTTTCACACACACACACACACACACACACACACACACACACACACATATATTGCAAAGAAAGTATTAAGATTTGGTGGTGGAGTGGCTGAGTCTTTTCAAAAATGCAAAAATACAATCTGAGGAATCTTTTATTGGTTTTTCAAAAAAGATTCCTCAGATTGCATTTATGTAGAGTAAATGCATACCCAAAGGTGCAGCTTGTTTGCAGTAGATAAGGATCCTGCACAAGGAAGCAGGAAGGAGCAAACAAAATGTACAATGTGTAGACTAAACTGATTTGTATTGAAGTAACCATATACTTAGGGACGTGGTGGCGCTGTGGGCTAAACCGCAGAAGCCTGTGCTGCAGGGTCAGAAGACCAAGCAGTCGTAAGATCGAATCCACGCGACGGAGTGAGCGCCCATTGCTTTGTCCCAGCTCCCGCCAACCTAGCGGTTCGAAAGCATGCAAATGCGAGTAGAAAAAATAGGTACCATCTCGGTGGGAAGGTAAACAGCATTCCGTGTTTAAATCACACTGGCCATGTGACCACAGAAAGATTGTCTTCGGACAAACGCTGGCTCTACGGCTTGAAGAGCGGGATGAGCGCCGCCCCCTAGAGTCGAACACGACTGGACAAACATTGTCAAGGGGAACCTTTACCTTTTTAACCATATACTTTGGCCATCTCGTGGAAAAAGAAGACTCCCTGGAAAAGACCCTGATGTTGGGAAAGTGTGAAGGCAAGAGGAGAAGGGGACGACAGAGGATGAGATGGACAGACAGTGTCATCAAAGCTACCAGCATGAATTTGACCCAACTCCAGGAGGCAGTGGAAGATAGGAAGGCCTGGAATGCTCTGGTCCATAGGGTCATGAAGAGTTGGACACGACTTAACAACTAAACAACAACAGCCATATATTTATGGAGTTTGTTATTAAAGTAGGACCTCTTGAAGCCCATTTTCTTGCCCGCTTTGTTTCTTCCACAACACATTTATTAAACAGGGGCATATTATGTCTCTAAATCCAGTGCTATTTTTGTGGTATAAGAATTGCTACAGTGACTTGCACATGGAAATTATCCTGCACATCTGTATTCTGATTATGATATTTAGTGCAAGGGTCATGAATAATAAAATTGCTAAATATGCTTATTGCCATCTATAAATAAAGGTTATCATACTTGAGAAGGTTTTGTTTCTAGAGTGTCAGAACAAGTACGGCTAGTTGCAAGACAATAGGGCTTTAATTTTACTAGGAAAATAAATACTTACATTTATAAATATTCAAATGCTTTCCAAAGTGCAGTAAAACCAAATTAATACTTAGGAAAATGAGTGCAACAGCAGAACACGAGAAGTTCACGTAGTGTGTTTGCAAAGTTCACAGTTCCAGCAGGAAAAACAACATCCTATAAACTCAGTGCGCAGTGCCAAATAATAAGACCCAAGAGGAACTTCTTGTCTGTTTCTCAAAAGGAGTCTGAAATGTCCTTTGCTCTCAAAGGCTAAAGTCTGGGGACACTTTTCTGCAAGAGACTCTGTTCGGAGGAGAAAAGTGGAATTGCTACTGCCTCCAGGCTTCTCAGCCATTAATTTGGCTCACTTTATCCACCCCCAGCCAGTCCTGTCCCCATTCTGGAGGTTCTGCATTTCTTAGATGGAAGCTTGCAGAATAAGGTGTATTTATGGCACACCCTTCTTATGTTCAGGTGGGCTCACGTGTAACACCCTTTATGTGGAGCAGCCTCTAAAATCTGCTTGGAACTGCCATTCTGTTTGTGGGCTCAACTAAACATTCTCAGCTAATCTAAAAGGCCTGGGGTTCAATAGGACCCCTCAAGGATTAGAGACGTCTGGGTAGAGTGGGCGGCATATAAATTCAATAAATAAATAAATAAATAATTAGCTCCTTCCGTATGAACTTTCCCAGGCATCTGCTCCATAACTGAAATCATGGGGAGACCAGACAGGTGATGGTGGTTTGTTGGTTATTGTTATTGGTGCAAACTGTAGCACTTAAAGGCTTGTGGTCCTCCAGATGCTGCTGGAATTTGACTACCATCTTTCCGCATTATTGACTGTGAAGGCTAAGGCTGATGGGAATTGCCTTCCAAGATCATTTGGAGGGCCACACGTACCTGAGCCCTGACTTCAGCACCAGTCAGGCGTTACAGACACTAGATTTTTAATCTCATGTAGAGAAGAGCCTAATCTCAACTCCACCACAGATGCTTTGCTCCCACAGGCGACATTTTGCAGCTGTCAAAATTGCTCTGAAGAGGAGATGTTCCTCCTCACCTGCAGATGACACATGAAAGCAAGAAAATCTGGCTTTTTAGATTTCTAAACTAAAACCGAAATAAAATAAACCATTATTTTTAATTATATAATTATGAACTATCTTGAGCATTCTTAAAATGGACAGGGAAAAATATAAATGTTCTAATTAACAAAGCATCTTCACTCTCTGCAGCATCAGTGTCAAGAGCCTTTTTGGTAGTTTCTGACTCATAGGCCTCCACCCTGGAAATGCCTTTTGCAATTTTTGCTACTTCTGTCCTAATTTCGTGAGATTGGCCCCTTTTTAACATCAAGCCTTCTGCCAAAAGTATAAAGTCCAATAAAAGGAAACATGGGAATAACTGTAGCTTACTTCTCTGAGAACAGAAAATAGATAAAATTTAGTACCTTTAGTATAGGTTGCATTCTGCACATAGAAAGGTTCTCCAACTACTTTCAGAATCTGGATAACCCACAGTTAATACTATGGACGGAATGTAGAATTCTCCAGAGTGAGACTAATGGGATAAACTAGCCCTCCATAACTCGCGTTCTACAAAACATGTCCCTGGAGGTCTCAGTACATGGGTGGTGAGCTGCAATTTGGAGGGCCATCTAAGAAACACAGAGTTTCAAAAAAGGGAACAGGATGAGATCAGTATAGGACAGGTGAGTCAAACTGATGACTGAGAAACCCAAGGGCAGAGCGCGGTTGTTACAGAAGTAAAGGCATAGACATTCAACTGACACGGACCTTCAGATTCTGCCAAGGGACTGCAACACTCTGAAAAGTTGGAGTTAATAATGACAACGATGACGACAACAACAACAACAACAACAACAACAACAACGATGACGATGACGATGATGATGATGATGATGATGATGATGATGATGATGATGATGATGATGATGAACTGACAGAAGGGGAATACATCAAAAGACTGTGGAAAATCTTAAAATCAAAATTAAATGGTGGAAATATAATCAAAATCATAAACACATGGGCAGTTCCAATTATTTGATATCCAGCTTGAGTAAGAGATTGGATCCAAAATGAATGAGAAGAATTGTATAAAAAAAACCCCACAGAAAATAATGAACATACATCACGCACTACATCCTAAAAGTGATGTGGACAGATTATATTTACCACCAAAAAAATGGAGGCCATAGATTACTGCAGATACAGCAGGTAGTAAGGGAGGAAAAAAGAAGCCTAAATGATCATATTAATACAAGTACAGAAAAGTGCTTAAAGCAATGAAAATGGAGAATATTTTGAAAACAACATAAACAAAGGCTTAATATAAGAAATAACAATTTGAAAACAAATTAAACAGCTGGAAAAATAATCCACTACAAGGACAACACCTGATAAATATTGATGGGAAGCATGATCATAATTCAACATGGGCATGGCTAAAACTGGGGACCCGTAAAAATCTCATCTGTGAATTCCAAAGAGTGCACAAACAGATTACAAAACTAGACATGACAGAGTGGCAAAGTTAGTGCACTGGTCATTATGCAAAAAATATAACTTGCTGACCTCCAAAAACCCATGGGAACATCAGGTAGAGAAGGTGTCAGAAAGTGAGGAAGTCAAGATCTTTCGGGATTTTTGGATCCAAACAGACAGACACCTTGAACTTAACTCCTCAGAGAGGGTAGTAATAGAATGAAGAAATGTCCGGATCATTGACATTGCAATTCCAAAGCTAACAAAGTACAGAGACCTGGAAATTGAAGCATCTTGCCTCTGGAAGAGGTCAGTGGTCCCCGTAGTCATTGGGGCAATATCAAGAAATTTCACACAATACTATAAGCAGTTGCAGATTTCAGAAATTACACCATCAGAGCTACAAAAACTGGCAGTATTAGGAACAGCATACATACTGTGCCGATATTTAACAGACACTTAGGTTTTTAGTTAAAACTTGTATCTATTATATAATATCAGTCAATGTTTTTATAATTGTGACTGTGCCTGGTGTTTTAATAATAATAATAATAATAATAATAATAATAATAATAATAATAATAATAATAATAATAATAATAATAATAATAATAATAATAATAATAATAATAATAATAAATATCATCTTTGAACTGCAGAGCTGGAAGGGATGCTATGGATCATCAAGACATAAGACATAAGACATAAGACATAAGAAATTTATTTGTCATTGCGCTCACAAGTGGGTGCAACGAAATGAGGTGCTCTTCCCCAAGGTAAAACTGGACAACACTACAAAAAAAAGTTAAAATATACACAACTTTCACCATCCAAATATAGACACCCCGTTTTCTCTCAGCAATTAAAATCCACCAAAAACCTATGGCCCCACATTTAAACTCAATACTGCACTTGGGTAAAAACTGTTCTTGAATCTGCTTGTCCTTGCTTTCAATACCCTGAATCTCCTTCCTGATGGTAATAGTTTAAAGAGCTGATATCCCGGATGAGAGGAGTCTTTCAGTATGTTAGATATCTTCCTCTTACATCTGTTCTTATACAATTCTTCCAAAGAGGGGAGTGAACAGCCAATGATGTTTTGGGCCGTCTTAATCACCCTTTGAATTGCCTTTTTCTCTGCCACTGTGCAGCTCGTGAACCATACACAGAGACAGTAGGATAATATGCTCTCAATCGAACTCCGATAGAAGGTGATTAACAAACTCTCAGTCAATTGTTGCTTTCTAAGAATCCTTAGAAAATACAACCGTTGTTGTGCCTTCCTGATTAACGCAGCGGTGTTTGCGCTCCAAGTCAGGTCATTTGTTATGATAGTCCCAAGAAACTTACATTCAACCACCTGTTCCACACAAACTCCATCTATATACAGTGGCTGAATGTCTGCTCTTTTTTTCCTATAGTCCACTATGAATTCCTTGGTTTTTTGGATGTTAAATAAAAGATTGTGTTTTTTGCACCAGCGGGATAGCTGTAATACCTCGTCCCGATACGCAGACTCATCATCCCCAGAGATAAGTCCTACTAGTGTAGTATCGTCTGCAAATTTGATAATCCTATTACTGGGATGGTTATTGGTGCAATCCGATGAATAAATGGAGAACAGTAGTGGACTAAGGACACAACCTTATGGAGTGCCAGTGCTGAGTATCTTGTCAGTAGAGATGTAGTCATTCAGTTTAACCCTTTGTGGACGATTTGTTAAAAAATCCAAAATCCACAGACAGATAGAATCTGGAAAATCAAGATCTTTAAGTTTGTCTATTAATCTGTGGGGTATAATGGTGTTAAAAGCAGAGCTAAAGTCCGCGAACAGCATTCTTACATAATTCCCTTGTGTTTCCAAGTGGGATAAAGCCATATAAAGCACAGTATTGATCGCATCCTCGGTTGATCTATTTTCTTTATAAGCAAACTGAAGCCCATCAAAGGAATCAGGAAGGCAGGAGATAATATATTTCCGAACTAACTGCTCAAAGCACTTCATTAAGATTGAAGTTAGTGCCACCGGCCTGTAGTCATTCGGACTGTTTGTAGGCAACTTTTTAGGCAGTGGAACGATGACGGAAGCCTTGAGACAGACGGGAACTGCGCATAGTGTCAGGGATCTATTAAAAATTACAGTCCATATCCCGGCTAGCTGATCAGCACAGTCTTTTACCACCCGACCAGGAATTAAGTCGGGTCCAGCTGCTTTTCTGGAGTTAACCACTTTCATAGTCTGTCTCACATCCTGCTCATTCACAATGAAGGGGGGACTCTGCTGAGTAAATGATGGCAAACAAACAGTTTCAGTTTGATCGATCTCGAATCGAGCAAAAAAGTTGTTCAACTCCTCAGCCACCTCCACACCTCCGCCTGAGGAAACCTTTTTTGCTTTGTAGTTTGTTAGTTGTTGAACCCCCTGCCAAACTTGCCTCATGTTATTGCTGAGAAAGCAGTCTTCAATTCTCCTCTTGTATTCGGCCTTAGCTTGCTTAATGCCTCTCCGCAAGCCCATATCAAGAAGGCACAGCAGGGAATCCAATTCCCAACCTCTGGCTCCTCGGCTGGATGCCTAAACCACTGGATCCAGCGGTTCGCTGTGTTTTAAAGGGATGGAAAGGAGCCATACCTTAAAGAGCAACAGCTCTGTGGTAGAGGTGATACTTTGCAGGCAGAACATCCATGGTTCAATCCTATGTTCATTCAACTTAAAACCTGCCTGAAAGCCTGAAGAGTCCATGCTAATCAGGATAGCATGGGGTGAAAAAATGTGTGGCCTTCCAACTGTTATTGAGCTGCAGTTCCCATCAGCTCCAGCCAATGCAAGCAATGGTGAGAGTTGGCGGTAGCTGCAATCCAATGACATCTTGAAAGTCACATATCGCCAACTGTTGGTGCCTCACTCTGGCGTCAGTGAACTCGAGAGCCTGAGTCTGTAGAAGGCAGCTTCCAGGGTTCCCGAATGGAATTTTTGCCATCTCAGCTTTCTAGGTGTGAATGGTATATTTCACTGAAAAGATCCCTGCTTACCAACAGCAGAAAGCAATGCAACCGTACAAGAAACCCAACTACTCTCTCCAGAGGCACTCGCACAGCTGCTTGTTGAGCTCACCAGGAAAGCCATATGTCATGGCTGTAAGGACAATGTACATGGTTAGCATCTGGGTGTTTAGGTATTTAACTGATGATCACGGAGAGAGGGAGGATGCTGGTGGAGCAGCAGAGGATTTTTTTTAAGCATTCAGTTTTGATATTCTTATTTTCTGTGCATCAATTTAAAACATATTGGACCATCACTGACAGCTCATATTATTTTGTTCTGTAAATATACGTACAACCGGGAGTCAATACATTCCTTATAAATTGTGAGGAATATGTTGCCAAATGGAAAGTGATGATCAACAAGCAGTAATCATCAAATACCAGGGGATATACTGCTTTTTTTGTTTTCATTCAGCAACCTTTTGTCCAAATGATAATTTCACTCAACAAATGACAATATGATCTTTGAATTCAATTGCCAGCATAGTCGCCAAATCAAAAAATCTAAAAGCCAAACCTGTAATCCAGTTGCATTTTGCGTCTCTCCTGACCCCTGATATATAGGTACACATACATAAGCATGCAACTTTCATATTTTTGGGGCCACAGATGTCAAAAGTCTGCAGAAATTACCCCAACCAGAATTCTGAAGGCTTCCAACAGAAGAAGAAGAAGAAGAAGAAGAAGAAGAAGAAGAAGAAGAAGAAGAAGAAGAAGAAGAAGAAGAAGAAGAAGAAGAAGAAGAAGAAGAAGAAGAAGAAGAAGAAGAAGAAGAAGAAGAAGAAGATCAACAAACTCAAGTCCTCTCAGGCATTTTGAGTCATTTACATCAGTGGTCTCCAACCTTGGGCCTCCAGATGTTCTTGGACTTCAACTCCCAGAAATCCTGGCCAGAAGAGGTAGTGGTGAAGACTTCTGGGAGTTGTAGTACAAGAACATCTGGAGGCCCAAGGTTGGGGACCACTGATTTACATGATGAATCTTCCTGAACACAGTGGACAGAGTTAAGCTCTGTGGGAGCTGCAAGGCATTGGGATGTGTTAGTTTCCCAGCCTATTATTCTCTATACAGGTTGCCTCTCAACAACTTACTAGACATCTAAGCCCTTGCTGAGCCACTTCTCTTGTATTCATGATGATTTATCATGTCCAATTGAGCCTTTATGTACGTATATATGTCATGTTGTAAGCCACCCAGAGTGGTAGAATATACCAGATGGGCAGGATATAAATAAATAAATAAATAAATAAATAAATAAATAAATAAATAAATAAATAAATAAATAAATAAATAAATAAATAAATTGGGAGTATTGACGGAACTTTTCTAATAATATGGCAGTATCGTTTGGTATTCAACAGCAACAGAAATGTAGTGTAGAGTGCAGGAGAGTTTGTGTGTCTTATTTCTCGTGAGGAAAGAACAATGGTAGTGTTAGAGAAGACTGGAAGCTTCTAGACCAAGGATTTGAGGATACAGAAAGATCTGGCACTGGGAGAAGGGGCGGTACTGGATTTCACCTACTGATTCAAAATGATTAGGCACATCTTTGGCTGCAGGTGTCTTGTAATATATATATATATATATTTGCATACACACCAGTGAATTTCTAAGCACTCTGCATGTTGGAGCTCGGAATGATCAATAGCTCAATTGACAATAAAAGATGGGCACACACGTATGCTGTAGGGCGGTTGTACATTTTCTCAATGGGCTTTGACAGGTGCTGGGCTTGAGGGATATAAGAAATTATGCTACAGTCCTAACCTTTTTCTAGTGCATGGGTTTTTGAAGTGAGAAAAAATAAATAAATATGCAAACTTGTTGAAGTCCTAATCCCTGTCTCTGGAAAAGAGTGTTCACAATAGAGGTGTACAATGGGTGCTGAGAAGCATGTTCATTATAATTAACAGTTTCAGACAAAGAAGGAACAAATGACAACTGATCCTAATTTAGTCGAGAAAATGAGTCATATCACTTATTATTAACTATTAAAGTAATTTAAACCCTTTTGAGAATAGATCTAACACTGCAATGCTTTGAAGGTTTGATATGCCTTATAATCCATAGATTATTCAAGTTAATTGATCTAGTGAGATCATGCCATCAGGAAAGGGGAAGGAAAGAAAAGGAAAGTGTGTATACTTAAAATGTGTTTTGAAACAAAGATGCATTTATAATTGAATCCCCATTTTTGTTGCATCCACCAAAATGCATAGACACTGAACAGAAGAGAACACATTTGCGATTCTTTTATACAAAACATATAGAAAAGAATCCATCCACGCAATCTACCCAAACCCTTTAATTTCAGCTTGTGTATGTTTTGTGGAGGCACATAATTCTTTTCTTTATACTTTGTTCTTTACATATAATTTCGGTTCCATTTTGCTTTAGAAATCTTTCACGCAGAAGAAAACGAAAGCAATAGCAATCTGTTGATTTCTATCACTTTGAAATATTTTTTTTCCGTACTAACTTCAAAGTGGTTTTAATTGAATTTAATCCTCTTGACTTTCATTTTCATTTAAATGAGTTTGACTTGTAATTTTAAAAAGAAGCTGACTTCTTAACATTTTGATTAGAGATTATGAAAGATTGTTTTCTGAACAAACAAAAGGATCATAACAATCACATGTATATGCAGTTTGGATCTACATTGTGGTCTCCTACTTTAATGGTAAAGAGTGCCCAAACTAGTTCAGATAAGCCTGAGTATTTTAGCTTTATAGTACAATAACACATGACAAACAATTTATGAGGAAATTCCGGGATTTGTGCTGTTTGAGACTGATGAGAGTTGTTGCAGACAAAAACATTTGGGGGTTTTGGGTTGAAGAAGACAAATCTACATGATCTCAGTGATGTATACACAGAAAATGGGAAGTTAGCATACTCACCAAAGACAATTTAGTCTTCTGGTGTTGGGTACTTATGTTTTAAGCTACTCCTCATCTATGGAGCATAAGATCCAGCTAGGTGAAGAAAAGTGGGCCCAGGAGTTGTTTAATATTCCATAGTGAAGCATGCTAAATGGGTAATGAATATTAAGGCAAGTTTTCCTACTGGAGATGCTTCCAAAATTTCCCTCATTCAGCTATATCTCTAGAATTCAGAATTTTTGAGCCCTGAACAGACACTGAATATCACGAAATAGGATGCAGTAGATATTAGATTAGGCATCCTTCAGTCTTGAGAGACTATGGGAACGTGGTCTGTATGGAGGACTTGGAACAGCATCTAGTGTGGCTGAGAAGGCCAATTCCAGAGTGACAATCCCTTCCACACTGAAGACAAATACAATTTGTCCCCTGTCCAGCTCCCTGATTTTGCTGGTTTCAGGACTGCCTCTTTGCCTTGGCCTGCTGGACAAGGGTCTCTTCACAATGGAGACACTTTGGCTTTGGGTGGGACAGAGCCCAGCCACGGTGCTACTGCAGTGGTTAATCCGCAGGGCCACTGGTGAGCTGAGCTAATTCGTTTCGGTAGTTTGTTCCAACTTCTGCCTACCTACTGAATTGGCATGGGACTGAAAGCAGAGTGTGTTGCCCCATTGGGCACTGCAGTAGTGAGCAGCAGCAAAGTACCATGTCTTGCCCCATTGGGCACTGAGGAAGATGCTCCAAAGTAGGCGAGAAAGCATGTCTTAATAGGCATTGGGAACCAAGGCAATTGGCAGCAAAGTAGGCTTTGCCCATTGGGTGTGTAGTGCCTCTTCGGTTACTGCATTCTCTCTGGAATATAGTTCAGAGTAGTGCTGCACCCACTGAGGCTCCAATACTTTGGCCATCTCATGAGAAGAGAAGACTCCCTGGAAAAGACCTTCATGTTGGGAAAGTGTGAAGGCAAGTGGAGAAGGGGACGACAGAGGATGAGATGGTTGGGCAGTGTCATCGAAGCAACCAACATGAATTTGACCAAACTCCAGGAGGCAGTGGAAGACAGGAGGGCCTGGCGTGCTCTGGTCCATGGGGTCACGAAGAGTCGGACATGACTAAACGACTAAACAATAACAGGTGCTGCACCCAGCATTCCATCTGATTGCTCTGTCCTGGATGATCACACCTGTAGCAGACTTCAAGGGAGCAGATTTCTTCTGTATTGGACCTAAAGCTTGCTTGATACCGTCATACATTCCCTTGATGTTACCTGTGCCTGCTGCTATCTGTACCTGAGAGCAAAGCTGAAACCAATAATCGTTGGAGCATCTCCTGGCAGCCTATTGGATTTTGCTACGAGCAACTCGAAGAGCCTGCAAGTTGTACTCACTAAGACAGGCTTTGTATGCTGCTAGAGCTCTCCTCTTATCCTCGATGGCTGGCATCAATGCCTCCAAATGGGCTTCGAACCAGTCTGCCATCTTTTTGGTCTTCTTGCCAAATGTGGACAGGTGGTATTATATACAGCGTTCTTGAAATTTGCCATTGTTCGGGTGCATTTGCACCAACCGGGCCTGGAAGGGTTTCTTCAAGCGCTTGGGCAAACTCCTCCACTTTTCTTTGATCGTGAGTCTTGCTGATGTCAATATGTTGTCTTCCTTCCTTTTTTGTGTGATACAATCTCTTTGTTCTCAGTTTTATTCTACTACACACCAGGGAGTGATCAGTATCACAATCACCATCTGATAACTGCCTATGATCGTAATACTAGGAAGGCTAGAATGTCTAGTGAGGATCAAATCAAGTTGATGCCAATGTTTCTATCTTGGATGTTCCCAGGAAACTCTGTGTTGAAGCTTCATATAAAAGAACGTATTGCTGACACAAAGACCATAATAACAGCAAAACTCCAGCAAGCGTTGGCCATTTTCGTTCATCTCCCCAGTGCCAAAACAGCCTAGACAAGTGGGCCAAGAATTGTGATCAGCACCAACTCTAGCATTAAAGTCTCTGAGAATGAACAGTGGCTCTCTCTTGGGGATTTTTTTGATAGTAGCTGCCAGATCATCGTAGAATTTGTCTTTGACTTCTGTTGTGGATGAGTGTTGGTGCATATGCACTAATGAGGGTGACCAGTCCCACTGATGACTGGAGCTGCAGAGAC